>NC_135285.1:5625000-6250000 GCF_051311805.1 Agelaius phoeniceus
CCCCCTTCCCCTCTCTCTCCAGGGGGGACCAATGTTTTACCAACAACCTCACCTACCTGGAAGTCACTGCTGGTAACGCCACGCTGGTGAAGAACGGTGAGCAGCACGGAAGGGGTTAACACCCAGCCCATGGTTTCACACGGATTGAGACACACAAAGGGCCCATTTCCCTGTTTTACATTATCTGATGTATTTTATTCCAGAGTCTCTGCCTGTCTGAAGCCTCGGTGGGCTCCAAAGCAGGGGGCACCCAGGGTATTCCTGCCCCTAGGGCACCAGGAATAAAGGGGATAGGGGGACTCAGCCCAGAAGTGTGATACCCCAGAGCTGTGTACCTGATGGGACTGCAAGGGGGAAATCCTGTTAAGCATATTGTGAGGCTAACACAGGGATCAGTTGGTTATACTGCTCATTTATTTGCTATTGTAGTAATTTTAGATATTAGCCTTACTAGTATTGGTGTTGTAACTTAGCTTTTATGTCTTACTGGCCTTTCTAATATCCATAAATGTAGGCACAGCTGCTTTATGCTTTCAGGCAAGCACTTTGTGTCAGAAACCACAGAAATGAAGGTAATATGATAAAGGTTTTAATGAGTGCTTTAAAGAAATTAATAACTTTGTTAGCTTTAAGCAAAACAAAACAGATTGGTCACAAAAATAAGAAAAAAATACTAATATTATGGTTCCTGTATAACAGCATCCAGAACATTACTATTTTAGAAATGAACAGATGAAGAAACTCTGCTCCTGCTCAGAAACTCAGCTCCTGGGGCAGCCCAGGGGTCCCAGCCCTGCTGTGCAGGCACATAAACCCCAGAGCAATGCTGTGCCAGGAGCCAGCCTGCTCCCCCTTGTCCCTGCAGGAGAACCCCATCCTGTTTGTGAAGTTATTGCACAATCCCTCGGGGGCAGGAGGGAACACCCAGGGCAGGTTTCAGGAATTAATGAAGCCTCTTGTTCTGAGCTCTTCCTCCTTGCTGAGGAAGTGGGGTGAGCCAGTCTGGGGTGGGAATTGCAGCCCCCTGGGACACATTTGCACTGACCCCTCAACCCTGAGTCCCAACACAGCAGGACAGGAGCTGGGGGACTTTGGCTCTTTCACACCCCGGCCCCATTTTTAAGAAATGCAATTTATATAAACCAAGAGCCAAAAAAAATCACCCTATTTCAGGACATTTTTCCTCACCTGCTACTGAAGGTTGAATCCCAGGGACCACTGATACTGCCACAGCTGGGCTGGAGTTTATTGCTGCTGCAGCATTGCAAATCTGAGTTATTGTGTTCTCTCTGTGTCTGTTCTCTCCAAGCCATGACCCAGCAAACTGAGGGGATGCTGATGAACATGAGCTCTGAAAACCTTTTACTCATCCAGTACCAAATGCAGAGGGAAAGGACATACTTGGGGCAGTATCTCTATGGTATGAAACTCCATCCTAAAGTCATTTAAAGCTATCATGGCACACCCACACAAAGTTATCAACTAAAACCATACAGCAGCTTGGTCTCACCAAGAGTCAGTGACCAGCGCTCCAGGGCTCGTGGGATTTGCAAACCCCATTAAACCCCACATCTCTTGGCAGAACAGGAAAAGCAAGTTAAAGACCAAACCCACTTACAGCATAAATATTTAAAGAACAGGAAGCAAATACAATTCAGCGTCGATATAATTGTAAAATCTCAACATTTTCAAGCCAACCATGATGTTTCAGTATTTACCTCCCAGGCAGAGCATGTGGCTTTGCAGTGCTAAGGCTGATCAGATTTAACCACAAACCCATAAAGCAGCAGTTTTGATCCTGATAAGGCTCCCCATCACCTTGCAGTTGCTTAAGAGATTTTGAAGACACATATAGAAAACTGCCTCCATATTCCACCTTGGTCCCTCCTGACACCCCAGGAGTATCAAACCATCCTGCAACCCCTTTAAACATGCAGGACCAGAGCTTTTTGGGAGAGGGTTAAGCAAGGGTTGGTTTTGTTCAGGTGTGTTCACCATGGGGGTGAGAGAGCCCCACACAGAGCACATCCCCTGCAAGCACTGGTGGGGAAGGGGAGCAGCAGGACAGGGACACAAAGGGCTGTGCCGAGGCCACCAGTCCATACCTAACCCCTGACAAATCCTTCTCCAGCCAGGAACCTGAGCCTAAGCACAGCAGACCGGGAGGAATTCGAGCAGCACGCCGAGTGCCTGGGGCTGAGGGCGGAGCAGATCGTGTACGCGCCCTGGAAAACGGTACCGAGCACCCTGGGCCACCAGAACCAGCTCCAGGCAGGGCTGCGAGAGCCCAGCTGCACCCCCAGCTGCCAAACTGGGCTCTCAGACACCTTTTCAAGGTGTTGGAAGTTATTTAGAGGATTAAATCATCACAGGCTTGCGTCAGCTGAGGTTTGAAATAGCAGCCCTAAAGCAAATGCCTGCACTGAGCATCTCCTCTGGCAGCCCTGGTGACAGCCTGCCGACCCCTGCCAGGGGGAAAGAGGCGAGGGATTTTTGCCCTGAAGTTACAGATTTTGCCTTGAAACCCCTGGGTTTGCTCCCTGGCAAGGACCAGCTGTCCCCAGAAGCTGCAGAAAGAGCAGGAACCCCCAGGGATTTTTTCCTTCAGGTTTTCCACCAAAGCATTAACCAGGTCCAGTTCTCACCTCTGCCACCTGATTTAAGACATTTTATCCTGCAAATAACCCAGACCCTAAGTCAGCTTGACAGGGCTCCTGTTTGCAAAGTGAAGGTGAAGAACATCTTACCTTTGCTGCTCTGTCCTGGTCACCTGCTCACCCACATCAGCAGGCTCTGAGTTTTCAGAGGGGCCCAAAACCCCACTCCAAGCCACCAGGCTGGATCCAACGTTATCCCCAACACTTCTCCAGCCTCAAGAGCTGCTTTTCAAACTGCCCCACAGGTTGAGGGGAACAGAGGACAGAGACAGAGGGTGGAACCCTGGGAATGGGGCTGCACCTGGGGCAGGTCTCCTCCAATTTAGCAAACAAGCAGCACCTGGGAGGCAGAGCCCAGCTCCTCTACATTAACTGCATGCAGCTGTGAACTGGGGATTGCAGGCTCTGGATCACATTTAAATTTGGGCAAAATGAGGGGAATTGGTCAGGAGTGTCTGTGCTTAAAGTTCTGGTGCAATTTGGGTTGGCAGTTACTGGCCAAAGTAAGCAACTGCACCTGAGGAGTAAAAAAAAAAAAAAAAAAAAACAACTAAACAAACACAGAAAATATTTTGGGGCCCTTTGTGATCAGGCTGAAGGAGTGGATGTGAGCAGAGCACAGGAGCAAACTCACAAAGCCCTGTGCCACCTGCAGGCATTAACGGAACTTAACCTATGCTGAGTGCCTGAGCAGCACAAGCTTTTTACTTAATTCCCCCAAAGTCTGAGTTCCCCCTTTCCTTCAGAGCACACTTACCCTAACTTTGCCCCAGAAACTTTTTCCTCTTTCCAGCACAGGCATAGAAAATGGCACCAGCAGGAGCTGAGCACCTGGGCAAGCTTTGTCTGAGCCTTGGACAGGACAGGGAAGCCCTCTTAATCAGCTAAAAGAGGAGAGGAAAATTCCTTCTTTCTTGAGTAAATTCTCTGTTGCTGGCACCTTGGCAGATTCACTTACTCTGTTTTTGTTGTTTTGACAGGAGGTGTGTCAAGCGAAAGCAGCGGAAGGCAGCAGCAGCCCCCACCCAGAGCCCGGGGCTGCAGCCACAGCCTCCCCTGCCCCAGGCACCTCCTGACCTGGGAGTGCAGGGAACTGACCCCACACAAGGCAATAAACGTTTCCTTCAAATTAGATGCAATTCGGTGCCAGTTGTTTGAGAGCAGAAGGTTCTGAAGAGTTGAGAAGTGGGGTTTGCAAGAAGAGAACGAGCACCCGATTCACTTTGTGTGAGTCATCCAGCCAGGGGTTGGGAGAATCAGCCTGGAGCTTCCCACCGAGCTTGGAAAAGGGCTCTGGCTCTGCCAAAAAGCAGCGCTGCAATGCAGCAGTAAGAGAGACCAGCCAGGAGAGGGCAATCATTGACTATTTTAAATAAGCAAACCAAGCGTTTCAGGAGTAACTGGGATCTAGAGAAGGCTGGAAGCTGAGCTGGAACTGCGCAGCCTGAGGAAAAGGGGGTTTAGCTAAAAGGGACCAGCCGGTTCTCCTGGCAGCTGAGTGCCAGGTAGCCCAGGTGAGACAGATGTTCCTGCCCAAAGCCTCTGGACCAGGCAAGTGCTCCCTGATCGTGTCCATCCACAGCTTGGTTTGCACACCGTGTCTGACACTGAGAAATTACCCTCCTGCCAGAGGGAAGGGGTGCTAACCCAACCCAGCCTGGATTTTTAGTTTTCAGAGAAAATGTCACAATTTCTCGTTTCTCAGCAAGCTCATCGCCCTGGAGATGAGAAGTGGCAAAGATGGCATTGCTGTCCATGCCTCCAGCACATCCCAGCACTTGTCAGGCATCTGATACACCCCTTATCCCAGCCCCAAAGGGGGGACAGCACCATCCCTGCCATTGTAAAATGGGCAAGTGTAACAAGAGACTGCTGCTGCATGTCTGGAGAGTAATTCAGTCTCAGCTCATAATTAAGTGCTGAAAATATCTCTCTTCCTTAAAAAGGAAGAAAATGAGAGAAGCCAGAGGGAAGGCTGCAGCGAGCTCCCCCTTCATAGCTCCAGGGTGCTCTGTCTCTGTCCAGCTGCCTTTACCAGGCAGTATTTCAGCCTTTGGAGTGACTGCTCTGGCAAGAATGAATTTTACAAGATCACAGAATCATTAAGGTTGGAGAAGACCTCCAAGGTCCAGTCCAACCTGTGACCAATGCCCCCCTTGTTAACCAGAGCAGAGCACTGAGCACCAATCCAGTCATCCCTTGGACCCTTCCCAGGGATGGGGACTCCACCACCTCCCTGGGCAGCCCCTTCCAGTGCTTGACAAATCTTGCAGTGAAGAAATTCCTCCTGATGCCCTGGTACAGCTTGAGGCCATTCCCTCTCCTGCTGTCCCTTGTTCCCTGGGAGCAGAGCCTGACTGCATCCTCCTGTGTCAGGGAATTGTAGATTGAGAAGGTCCCCCCCCAGATTGCTTTCTGCTGGATAAAAACATAAGTTCAGCCCATTCCCTCCAGGTCTTGAGGCACAGGTAGCCAGGCAGCCCTTGCTTCACCCACCTCCTCATCAGCTTGTGATGTGAAACACAACTCCCAACCTCTCCAGAGGGCTGAGGGGATGCTGGCAGCAGCCTCCAGGGCTGCAGTTCAAGGGCCCATCTCAGCTGACAGCACTGGAGAGCTGTGGCTCAGATTACAAAAACCCAGACTTTATGAGTAGATTTATTGCTGAATAAAAGCCTTGAATTACAGTAGGAGACATAAGGAACAAACAAAGCCAGTCTGGCCCCCAGAGCAAGTTTTGTTAACCAAATCAGAGGCCACTTGCACTACCAGCTGTGGCTCCTGAATGACCTTCAAGGGCAGCTCCTGGCTGCGTTGTTTTTCATGAAAAAACTTGTACAAAAAGCCTTTATTTTGGACATGGTATTAGCCAGGTTCCTTCAAGGGGATAATTGGACTGCAGAGCTTTCTGTTTTTTCTGGGAAATTCACTTCTCTGAACAGAGTGTTGTGGATACTGCAGAGGTGAGCAAAGTCCAGCAATACCCAGACAGGTAAACAGAGTCTGAACATCCCTGACTCATCACCACTATCATCAGCCTTGATCTTGCTGGCTTTGTTTTTAAGAATTCTGTTCTCCCAGGTCCTCACAGTGAGAATCCTTCCCACTGTCAGTGTCCTTGGTGAGAATTACCCCAGGAAGAGTGTGGCCCCAAAGAGCACCAATAAACCACAGAGAAAGAGATGGAGACATGGTATCTCTTTATCAGACCTTTATTAGCAGACTGTTCCCTACATGAAGAATCCGTGTTAGATTTGCATTATAACAATTTGTGGTTACAGCTACAAAGATGGTTGTCATTTTGCATTGATTTTTGCATTCTGATATTCATATTCTCATTAGGCCACACTGGTAGGAAGGAGCCACTGCAGAATTTATGACAGGTCTCAGGAAGAGGGGGGTGGAAAAAAAAATCATATCACTAATCCATTGTTGGTTAGATTTCCACGTGGCTACACCACTGAAAGTGAAGGCAGAGTCTCACCTGGGAGACTCTCCATGACCACCAAAATCTGTCAGAAATAAAGCAGCTGTTTGAGTGCTTAGTAAATCCTTTTCCAATTTCTCCCACACATCTCCACAGTGTCCTCCTGCACGTGATGAGCACTGGCTCAGCAGCAGGGGCTGCTGATTCAGCCTTGAAGCACAACTGTAGCAGCTCGTGTCCAAGTGCAAGTTTCCTTCCATCTCTCTGGAAATGTGTATTGTCTTTAGTCCCTGAGATTTCTCTCTTCCCCCCTTACCTCAAAACTCCCCCAAGCTCTCTTAATTAACTGTTGTGACATCCAACATCCACAGACCTTCCACTTCCCAGCTTCAGCCATCCCCCCAAAGCCTTTCTGCCATGCACAGAGGCCATTCCAAGCTAAGGCAAGCCTCACAGTGCACCCTCTCCCCTAACTTCTGCTTCCTCATCTGCTCCCTTCTCTCCTATGGCTTCTTGCTACAGAATTTCTCTGGGCTGAGGTCCTCCAGCAACAAACCCAGACGTGGGAAAGGCAGTTCAAGCCCCAGAGGGAAGGGACAAAAGTGACTTTAGCATCCCTCCCCACGACTCAGCTGTGTGATGCAAAAGAACTAATAGAGAACTTTTTAAAACAGGAGAAATACAAGCACAGTAACAATATTTAAACAAACCTATAAAAATAGTCTGAAATAACTCTGTTCAAATAAATACAAAATAAATATGCTTTAAGCAGTAAAACAGTGGAATGCAACGCTGGTCCATTTTACCCAAAATGAAGAGTTGGGTGAGGATCTCCCAAGCCTCAGAAGCTGGATCCTATTAACTAAAGCAGCCCATAATGCTATCAGAGAAATTTTAAAGCCATCTCTTTCCCTTAGCCTTATGAAAAGCACCCTTTGAAAGGCAAGCATGTCCTCAGGACTGAAATCTCCCCTCTCCCAGTGACAGCCCCTCTCCCTAACACCCCTTCCCACAGCAGACATTCCTGACTTGGGGCCTGCACGGCACCAATGGAAACCTGAACATGGATCTACCAAGAGGTCTAAAGAGATAAGATAGCAGCATAGGCACGGGGTTTGGAAAAGGTTCACGAGCTCTCTTGGCACCAGGCAGGCTGGGATTCAGAGGTCCATGCAACGCTGTGCAGGGGCTCTCCTGTCATGCTGGGAGCTCAGCTGCACAGGAGCTGTGGTGGTTTTGTCTTTGTTCACTAAAGCCATGCATCACAGTGCCGGGCAGCCCAGGGCTCTCCTCCTTCCCCTTTCCAAGCCCCTGCAGAGAATAAGACAAGCCAATCCCGGCATGCAAAGGATACAGGCATGCAGGCTCTAGTCTGCTGCTCCTGTTAGTAAGTGCATCTTGTTAGTGGGTTTATGAGACACACTTAAACCTATAAAAAAATAAATAATCCTAATTCTTCATCAGGCTGGCTTAAGTAACCTTCAGCCTGGCTGGGATAAACCACTGCCCACCAGCCCTCCAAACCACTATAGATCAAAGTTACATTTCATGTCAATTCTTGGAAGCAGAACATGAATGTCTCCCACCCAAAGGAATATTTGTAAACATAACAAGCCTGGTGTGGCAGCAGCTCCTACACAAGGTTTGTACAAATTTAAACAATGGGCAGGAAGTTAAACAACTGAATGGAAAAAGCAGCTCTCTGAATGGAAAAAGAAGCTCTTTCAGCAAGTCAGAAGGTGCTCATCTGTAGGCAAACAGGCAACACGCTGAGAGCAGACCTGTAACCCAAATCTTTGCTACTCTGTCATACTGCTGGGGACTGACCTCAGCAACTCCCACCTCAAGATCTCCCAGGAGTTCAGCTCCTGGTCTCCCAAAAGGCCCAACAAAAAGGACCCCGTGATGGTTTATGTGGAGCTCTGAGTAGCAAGATGGCAAAGGACACAAGATCCTCCCCTCCCTCTTCCTTACTGACTCACAATCTGAGATTTCACAGCTTTGCTTAGTCAGCTTAGTGTCGACACATTCACAGAATGAGAGATGGCTTATATGTCTTGGGATTGCATCCCAAGATTTCAGAGTTCCAAGTCCTCAGCATCTCCTGGTCACCGTGAGTCCACGCCCAGAGTCATCTTCAAGTTCTCATAGACCACGTAGCTGATGCTCACAGCTGGGATCACCTTCATGAAGTTGGGTGCCAGACCCCGGTAAAGCCCAAACGCTCCCTCTGTCTTCAGAATGTGTTTGAACAGTCCCCTCATGGTCACTTCAGGAGCACCCTCCACTGAAGCTGCAACAGGGAAAGCCACAATAAATAATGCAGCCTATGTGGTGAAAACACTTTTGTTTCCAAGAGCAGTACTGATCCATGTGCTTTCAGATGTTCACAGAGCAAAGGTGCTTGGTGGGGGACAGCATTAACTTAACTCAGCTGCCCATTCTGTGCTCCACACTGAAGTATTTTCTCAAACTGCTCTGCAGATGCCCTCAGCCCAGAACTGCTGATCTGAGCAAAACAGAACCTCTGTCCTGGAGGTCCTTGGTCCCAGAGGTTAGAAGGGCAGCACAAAGTCCACTGTCCCCTTGCAGCATCACAAACAGCCCTTGGTCAGCTGCGGGGGCCAGCTGAGGCTGTTGTTGCAATGCTGACACTAAAGATCTTTTAGCTTTGCTCAAAAACAAAGACAGGAGTTTGTAGCCATGATATTTTCTGAAGAATCCCTTTGCTAGGATTTTTCTCCTGAGAAGCTGAGAGGCCTCAGGAACAAAATGTAAACAATAATTATCTGCTGCTGCGGGATGCAACAGGTGCATCTGGGATTGGTCTCATGTGGTTGTTTCTAATGAATGGTCAATCACAGTCCAGCTGTCTCGGACTCTCAGTCAGACACAAGCTTTTGTTATTCATTCCATTCTTGTTCTATTCCCTGCTAGCCTTCTGATGAAATCCCTTCTTCTATTTAGTATAGTTTTAAAATAATATAATATATATATCATAAAATAATAAACCAGCCATCTGAAACATGGAGGCAACATTCTCATCTCTTCCCTGGTCCTGGGGATCCCTGCAAACACCACCACAGGAGTTCCCACTGTTCCAAAAGTTCTCACCTTGGGCCTGCATGCGTGTCCTCACAAGGGCCAGTGGGTAACTGGCAAGCTGCCCACAGGTGCTGGAGATGGTGCCACAGGCCAGCAGAACAAAGACCCCAGGGTCAGCGCTGTTGACGGCGTAGCGTTGCAACCAGGTATTTTTTAGTGTCTGGAAGGAACAAGCCCGAGGTCAGCAGGGAAGAGGCAAGGAAAAGAGTATCACATTTCATGAAAGATCTAGAGTAAAGGCCCAGAAAGTTCCAGGAAAGTTCAGTCAAAAGCACGGGGCTTCTCAAATCTTTTTGAGCTGCTGTTGCCATAGTGGCTGGGGAAAATCCTTCCTTTAATTTTCTCATTAAGAAAAGAAACAAGGGGCCATGAATGATGCTGACAATGGTTTATGAACTAGAATCAACATATTGGATTATATTTTAAGCCATTTTGGGGTAAAAAAATACATTTGTGCCCCATAAGGCCGTTCAAGAAAGCTTTGATAAATTACTTGAACTCCTGTCATGACTGAAAGGTCTGACAGTGATAAGCCCACACAAGCAGCACAGCCCTACAATAGGCTAACAATAACATAAAACATAATATAATAATTGTGAGGCTTAACCTAACAATAGCTTAAAGGCTTCATACCTCATAGACTGCCAGGTCAATACCAGCATATGGAATGATTCCCAACATGTTGGGGATGTAGCCTTTGTAGAAGGCAGCCATTCCTTCCTTTGCAAGGATGTTTTTGGCACAATCCAACATGCCTGAATATTGTCCTGTCTTCCTCAGAGCCATCCGTGTTTTCAGAACCTAGAGGACAAGAATAAATAGCATGAAGGCCTACAGGAGAACCAGCAGGAGAACAATGTACAAGGTCATTCTTAGGAGCACGACTGTCAGAACCACAGCAAGTGTCCTGCAAGCAGGACTGCTTGGTACCACCTCTGAGAACTCATTAATTAATTGTCCCAGTGATGGTGTTCTACCCACATTTTCCCATCCACAAGCCCTCCTGGGCTGGACTCAGCCTCCTGCCTCACCTCCATGGGGTAGATGCTGCTTTGTGCAATGGCCCCAGCCAGAGAACCAGCCAGGAGCCGCTCGTGGATCCTCAGCATTTCCTGGTCAGTGCCGATGAACCTCTTGATCTGCAGAAGCCACAACAGACAGACAGACAGACAGTGAGGCTCCCTGACTGATCTCAGCCATCGCTTTCTTTCCAGCTGGTCCTTCTGCAGTCACAGCTGTGCCCTCACCTGCTCATAGGCCATGAACTTGATGGCTGACTCGGGTGCAATCTTGAGCACGTTGATGCCATTGCCTCTCCACAGGGACCTGGGGCCGCCCTCGCGGATCATCTGCGTGAAGCCGCCGACGATGCACATGTTGTTACTGCGCGAGGCGTGGACCTGGGGACAGGGACAAGCCTGGATCAGTTCCAGCCCCATTACGACAGTGCAACGTTTTTCTGTAATCCAGGGACAAAAGGGCGCTTTTTTATTTACCCGCAGAGTTGCCAAGGCTTTAATCCCTTCCAGATAACTTCTACAATGGGAAAGCAAGCTTCTTTTCTTTTTTGCCAAGTCTAGCGTTAACTAATCAATCTAATCAATATCTCCCTCTGGAATGGGAGGAAAGGTTAAACAGGCAACTGTCTTGGCTTTTTCCCATACCTAGCACAGGATCAACTACCCATCAACTTCTCAGCTGGTTCTAGAGCAGTGACAAAGCAGGCTAAAATCAAAATTTTCCAACTCCTTCCTAATGCTGATAATACTGAATACAACCTCTGCCAACTGACCACCACATTCACTTCAACTCTCGTGGCCTCAAGGTTTCTCAGAGGATCACAGGATTTTAACCTGTTTCACCAAAAACCAAGTATTCCATTAAACTGTCTAGTACACTACTGACAATTTTGACATGTCTACCTCCAAAAAATTCTCTGTACTTTTTCTAGTAAACAAATAATAACTTTTTTATTATTTTGATCACTCAAATAATTCAAAACGCGTTTAAAAATAGCAATAAAAGAACAACAAGATTAGCATTGGCCAGAGTGCTGTACTGTGTTGATGAACATTATAACCATAACTATTAAAGAAATCTGCTCAGGTATTTAAACAAACTGGAACTGGAACTGCTCCATCATACCTGCATGAGCACTTTCAAACGGTCCAAGGGAGCTGTGCAGGTTCTGGACACGGCACCTGCACCTCCACCTGCAACCAGATGTCTCCACCACATCCCTGTCTGCCTCTCTTCCACTGTGAACTCATCAGGGACAGTCAAATTCTCTCCTACATCGAAGATCTGCAAAAGGAGAAGGTATTGAGAAATGCTTCATCAGCCAGTGATCTTGCTAAAGTTTTACTGGATTTACTGCTCTTTACTAGCAGCAGGTGCTGAAGTACAGGACCTGCTTATTCCAAGCCAGCAGCTTATCTACAGCCACTAACTGCTGTGCCTGGCCACAGGAGCTGCCACTGCTAAAACATGTCACAGGGGAAACTGAGTTCTGATTTCAAGATTCTCTCCAAGATCCTGGCAACTGCTGAACATTTGTCTACATCAAAATACTGCAGGTATTTAGGAACAAACTGACCCACTGCAGGCAGCTGCATGGCAAAGAAGCTGGACCTCTCCAGAACCTTCCAAGCTGGCAGCCTGTTAAATCTCATTAAATACTATTCACATACAGATAACTCCAGGAAGGATGGCTGCCTCTGGAATCAGGATCTAGTTCTAACAGGTCCTGAACCAGCTGGGGCTGGCCACTGGCAGGAGCTCCTGGAGGTGCACACCAAGAGAACTCCCTCAGCTCCCTGCAGTACTGCAGTCGTCATCACCAGTGCCAGCAGCTGTGACAGTGATATGTGGCAAGATTACAGCAGAGGACAGGAAGCAATTGAGCTTCAAGGGCTACAGGGAAGCTGTGAACCATGAAGAGAAAGATAAGGACTGCTGATAGCAGCTCCTGGGGGCCAGGACTTGGACCAAGAAGCTGGGCAAAGACTGAGACCTGTTGTACAGGAGTTTTTCTTACCGTGGAGTGCTTCCAGTACAGGATGATTTCAGGAATGTTCTCCACAGGGTGCAGCAGGTGATAGTCTCTCCACTCATTCCAATCAATTGTCATTGTCCCATTTTTATCCATGCTAAAAAGATTGATCATCAGGTGAGTACAGACTCCCACTGGATGACAAATTCCTCCTCCCCTTCCCTTTGATTATCCAAGCCTACACCAAATACAGCTTTGCAAAGCAACTACTAAAAGACTTCTAAAGAGACACAAGACAAAGCTAGGAAACCTTCTGTTCACCAAACAATGCTGAGGTAGAAGTGGGCTCTCTCTTTCCTCCCCTCTCTCTCCCTTCTAACCAGCCCACAACAGTATTTGCAACCCCTCCTACCAAATTCAGGGACATAACTGACACTGAAGGGAAAATAATACTTACTAGGTGACAGGACCCCAGAAGTGTCCCGTCCTTATTCTGACACACAGGCAAACAGACAGAGGGAAGGTAGCAGAGGAAAAAAAGAGGAAAAAAACAGCACAAATAAGTGGTTGTTAACATGTTAGTGCCACATGCATAAAGCACTTAGCATTTCCAAAGAGCAACTGCACAGTCCTTCTCCACAGCAGCAAGCTCAGGGCAGCAGGACAGTCAGACAGGGATGCAAATCAGCTTAGGTGCAAGCACTTCCCCTCAACAGGTCAGGGAGAGACTCTGACAGTAAGTCTCAATAAAGCATTATGATTTTATAATTGTATGCCAATTCACAGGGAAAAATCAAAATAGAAAGTAATAGGAAAAAAGGGAGGAACCAAAGTCTCTGGAAAGTGCATACAGGGGAAAAAAGAGATGGGTTCCATGTCCCTATATTTCTTTCTAGTTCCCTTGACATAAAACAGAAGAACCAGAGGAATCTTCACCTCTTCAGTATTTTCTCAGCCTGCTGTTCAGAGATCTTGACCCCCAGGTCCCGGAGAGACTGGACAATCTCCTGGGCATCGATGCGGCCTGTGAAGATAATCCAGTGAGCTCAAGGATACACATCACAGGCTAACACATGCTCCAGTCCACCCTGAGCATGAGAAAGGTGGTTACCATCATTCTTTTTATCCAGACTCTTGAAAACCAGTCTCAGCTTCTTTTCATGGTCTTGGAGATAGTGGACAAATTCCTCAAAATCCAGCTGTCCATCCAGGTCTTTGTCTCCAGCCTTCACAATTTTCTGTTCAGAAAACAACCAAAAACTGTCAGTTCCTTTGTTCACTCAGACAGATCTATCTCCCCTTCTACCATCTTTAAAACATTTCCCACACAACTTTGACTTTTTCTCCAAAAAGTAGCTGACAGAACTGTAATTCTCCTAAGAGAGTTGAGCAATGCCATAGCATAGAAAAGTCACCTGATTCCAACTGTTTCCCAAAGTCCATTACAGATGAAATGCCTCATGTTTTTATCAGGGATATTATGCTAGTGTCACGTGTCTAATCTCAGGACTGTACCTTGATTAACATCTTGCAAAGTCCTTGTGGAGGTTGAGGTTCTAGAACTAAGTATGAGTCAACAGATCTGCATAAAAAGTGAATCACAAAACTTGAACTTATTTAAAAAAAGCCCGAACAGGAGAAGGAATTTCATGCCTGCTACAATCCTTAGAGAAGTAAGCTCCCTCTGGCAGTAACTAACTCCAGCCAGCACAATCCTGTCCAGCCCTAGTGAACGCAGCCAAAAATAAAAACCTTTGTGAAGTGGTTTAGGCACCCTGAAGCTACGTGCTTTAATTACACAAGTTTCCATGAGATGCATATAGAGCAAGAATAGGTTCTTAGTAGGACAAAGCTAAAATCAAGATCAAACTGTGCCAGACATCTAGGACAAGGTAAATGACTAATTAACTCACTGCAACTCAGTGAGGCAAGAGCCCATGGACTGTCCTTTCTAAGGGCACATGGCTGCATGCTGACAGGTGAGGTGATCTCCAGACTACAAGAATGTGGCTCAGGGAGTTCCTATCCCCCTTCTGATTCAGTCACTTGCCTTTGACAGCCTTTAAGTCTTTTCCAACATCAGCGAGCAACACTCAATTAGGTGTGATTCAGTCTAGCTATCACCCAAAGTTTTGTTTTAATTCTTGTAACATTTATGTTAACAACAGATGGGTTGTTAAAGAAGCTCTGAGCTGAGATGGGTTAACCCTCTGTTCACCAGTATCTTGTTCAATATTTAGCATTCAAAGTATTAGGCAAACCTAAACTCACTGTGGTATGTCCTCAGTCTGTGACCACCAGTCCCCTTCATAAGCCATAAGTCTTTGTTTCAATGTCATTTTAAACTACTTCAGTACTAAATCATTCATTATTGAAACGCTCTCCCTCACCCAGCAAGTCCTGCCTCTTTAGCCCTAATGCTATGAGGATTATTCCTAATCACTTTATGAACCTTAAATAAGAAAGTGCTGTCCCAGCTGCCCTGACCTCCAAGGCATGCCCAGTATTCCTACCCTGCCATTTATCATATGACCGTTGTGAAGTTCAGATACGACCTCACATTCAACCTGTGGGCTAAATATAGACCAACACCCCTCTCCTGTCAGCACATGGCTTGAACAGCTGATTCAGGGCTTCCCTCTCACTGGCAACCCCCAACCAGTTGACAGGCATTAATAATTCGGAGGCACTGTAAGAGAGATGTGACTCTGCAACTGCTCCCTCTCTCTCGGCTGCAGAAATGCAGCCTGAGTGATCAGAGACTGCAGGCAATAAAAGCTTTGCCCTTCCTCCCCCACAGCCACAGCACAGAAACGCTGCCTGCCCGACAGTAACCCACAGCACACGTGTGAGGGGTGAGAAAGCCAAGCTCCCAGCATCTTCTCTGGAGGTGTGAACAAGTATCTGCCTGCACCTCTTCGCTTTCAGCAGCAAACATGAAATCTGGCCATTAACAGCTATTTTGGCTGCAGAAGTTCCTGTGGTCACCACACACCTTCCAGCCTGCTGTCCATGTCCTTTCAGAGGTGTAAAAAGCCTCCCCTGCTTGGCTGATCAATAATCAGCTCTCTGGGCTCTTGACAGCCTGATCATGAAAGAAAAAAAAGTAGCAGCAAGATGAAAGCAAGAGCTCTGACACATCAGGATGGGAAATTCCACGTATTTAGTGCATGTCCCTTCCACAGCAAAGCAAAAGGGTCTTGCATAACCTTCCCCAGCTCAGCCCACCCACCCCTGGCTGAGTCACTCACTGAGCTGCTTTCCTCCTCCCAGCACAAACCTGCTCACCTTCACCAGCTTCAGCTGACTCTACATTCCAGCCCTGCTGTCAGGAGGAGGCATGGGGAAGGATGTAATAAGGAGGAAGAGGATGTGAAATGCTGTATCTGAACAGACCCATAGAAGCAGAAGACTCCATAGTTTGGAAAACCCCTTTTTTCTATTTAACTCACATCAACTGGTTTAAATAGTCTAATAAGCACTGAGACTTCACCAAATTCAAAAGAAAAGAATCAAAAAGAAAAGTGTTCACTCCACACCGGTTCAGCAATCCCTGCCAAGGGGCACGAGAAGCATTTCCATGCTTCACTCGGTTATTACAACAGAGCCATCACAACCTTCTCCCCCTCTCAAACAAGCCACTAAATGTATTAAACATCACCCCCATCCCTTCTATTCCTCTCTCAGGGCCGTACCTGCTTCCACTGGCGATAGGTGGAGAATTCCTGGGAAGGAATGAGGAGGCTGAGTCGGAAGATGGATTTGAGTTCGGCCGGCAGCCCCTTCGACTCAAAGTACTCAAACTCCGTCTGCCTCTCCCCGAACACCGGCACGTACAGACAGAGGCAGAGCATCTTCCTGAGCCCAACACTCGCTGCCCTGCTCACTCCGACCGGCGAGGAAGGGAAGTCAAACCGAGCGATTCCCCTGAGCTAATTTCAGCAGCGAGTGGAAAGGAAATGCCAGCGAGTCTCATGACACACGCCTATGAGCGAGCCCGGCTCCGGCGGGATTGGCTGCACAAGCCCTGCCCTTCTACTTAAAAGGGAACCGGGGCTGCCGGTCCCACCCAGCCGGGGCAGGGACACACGTGAGCGCTGCCATTGCTCAACACCTGGCTCCCCTCAAACCTTACATCACACCCGCGGCCACTTAACCCGCACTGGGGGCCTCTTAACCCACGACCCCTTGGCCAAGCGCCAGGACACTCTCTTGCTGTGCCTTACAGCTGATCAGTTCCTTCCTGATCCTGTTCTCACCTCTGTAGGGATCTGTACAGGTAGCAGTGGGCACAAGTCTTGATCACAACCTCTCCCTTCCCACAACACGGGAGGACTATCACTGCCTTCCCAGAAATTATTTTTTAAAAGTGCAGTAAGAACAGGATGCAAGCCACTTACTGCTTTAGTACACATTTAGGATAGCCAGCTTAAGCAAAAACTTTCCACTTTTACGAGGTTATTTTGTTATGCCAGAGTTGACTGGCTTTGGTTGAAAGTTCTCCTGAAACCACTTGTGCCAGCTAAGAGCAGACAACCCCTGCACACAAAGATCTCTCCCCTCTGTAGCACTCCAGTTACCAACACAGCAGCAATAAAGCCTGTGGAGGTTTGTCATTAAGCCAAATACAGAGAAAATCACCCAAATCAAGGGCAGGCTTCAAAACAGCCCCAGCTGCTTCTAAGCCTCCTAGCTAAGCATCCACACAGCAGTTACACCAGCTTAATTTTTTTTCATCCTCTTCTGACTCCAATTAAACATTGCAGTCATTTGTGTGCTACAAGAAGTGTCCTGGGCAGAACAATTTTCCAGTTTCCACTCTTGACAGTTTAACTGCTTTGTAAGCAGTTCCTGAGCTCCCATTAGGAGCAAGCCAGGCTGGAGGGAGTGTGGCACAAGCACCATTTAGTGCAGGTATAATTACAGCTTCCTGAGCATTTGGTGGAGTTTGAGGTACAGGGTAACACCTCGCTCTCCAGAGAGAGTACCAATGTGCAGGAGTAACAATGCTGTTCAGGACAGAATCACTGACTGCTGACATCAATTTTAAATAAAGTTATAGTCTTAGCTTTAATCAGAGAGACGTTATCACGCAGGCAAGATGCAAAAAGCCACAGCCCATAACCCAAACACTGAAATCCTATCTGCAGCAGAAGTAACAAAATGTGTTTGCTGAACTGGTTCAAGCCAGCCAGGATAACAGCCTTCCTCACTGCTGCGGACACAGCAACATTTTCAAGTGTTGGTTGTGTTTGAACAGCCTGCCTGACAGAGCAAAGTCCAAGCAGCACTCCCCTCCTCAGGCCCTCATGCACAGGGTGCCTGGGCGTCTTTACCGTGGTGTTTTGTTCTCTACAGCAAAGCCAAGGTCTGTAATGAGCTGTTCATGGAGCTGCATGTCAATCACACCAACTGGGAATATTTAATCTGTGGCTTCATTTCAAGGATTTTTTTTTTTTTTTAAAGCTTAATGGATCACAACCCACAGCAACTCAGTACCCTTGGGATTCGTGACCTACAATGGCGTCCTCTGGCCTTCCTGGGGCACCTCACCTACCCTGGCACCATGGCCAGGTTACCTAACTAGGCTTAACCTACTCCCTGCTGACGTCTCTCTGCATGAAAACAGGATCTTCTCAGGGACTCCAGATCCTCTTAAAGATCAGCTGCTGCAGCAGCTCACTGCATGCATGCCCACAGCACAGCCCAGCCTTCCCACCAAGGCCACTCTCACTGCAAGCAGCACCCTAATGACACCTACACCCCACTGTCCAACACCAAACACCCCCACAGAGGGGAGCAGAGTGGGTACCCCCAGCAACAGGCAGTAAGTGAACAAATCTAACTCAGATTTGCTTCACAAAGCCTTAAGATCTCCGTAGTCCTTCCCACGAGTTGCCAAGCATCACTATTATAGCTGCTTGGCAGCTCAGTTGCTATGCCAACATGATGCAGATTTTCCTAAGAAACTCTGTTTGGACTTGGCAGCTAGAGACAAAAGGCAAAATCGGCACATTTTAGGAAAAAAAGCACTTCTACCTACGTCAGAGGAAAGGAGAAAGCTAATGAAGTTAAAGCTGATTTTAAGCAGGGTATTAATTACAGAACAGTGAGCTAAGAAGGAGAGACAGATTACAAATGAAGTTTATACCAGCAATTCACCTTATAACGACAAAGGGAACTTAAGTCTTAAGAAGTTTTTGTATTTCAGCCTTAAAAATCCTGGTAAAGCTGGAAATACTCAAGAGCCAGGCAGCTCTCCAAAGCTGCAGGGATCAGTGCTGCTGGGACACTGGCGTGGGGTCACTGGCCACATCTCGGCACACACAGAGCCAGTCCCACTGCCCCAGCACCTGCAGGCAGCAGCACACACAGCCCAGGGCTCCAGGCACCAGCTATGGACAGTACATCCCTCATTAGCACTGTCTATTCCTGACCAAAGCAAGGACAGGGCACAGAGCTCAAATGAAGTCACTCCTCCCTGATATTTCCATCCACCAATTCTGACACTGAACCGACACATTTCTGGGCCATGTGGAGCCAGCCTGGCTAATACCCTCTGCAGATGCCTTGATGACAAGAAAAGTGAGCCATGAAGGAAGGCAAACACAGCTCCTTCTCCCTTTAGCAAACTCATTTTCATTTTATTTATAGGATTTGGTTCTTTTAAATGCTGCACAAGTTACCAGTTTCCATACCCTGCCATCCTTGCTAACCTTTCCACATTATTTGTACACTTCTGAGCATCTGCTTCATCACTGGTTTACTACATCACCTCCAGAAAGTACCTCCCAAGGGACAGAAAGATGCAGCCATACAAGGAGCAGGAAAGTATGCTGTTTAATTTTGAATTTTCTTTGCTAAAAAAAAAAGGCTCTAAAAATATCAAGTACCAGCAAGCGTCACAGTCACGTAACATCCTCCTTCAGAGGCAAAACAGCTCTCTGGGCTCCAACCCTACTGCTAGAAGGTTTCACTGGGTTCTGCTGACTTGGTCTTTTTTAATTTCTAGAAACTAGCTTATAATTAATTGGACAGTACAGAAAGTCCTCACAAAGCACAGAGAGTGTACAGTGTAAGAAGGAGGAGAGTTAATGATTTAAGAGACCCCAGCAGAGTAAAGAGCTGCAACCAGCCCAGGCTTTGCCAGGGGAGGGATAAGAGAGCAGGCACAGCAGAGAGCACTATGTGATATTTGACATAAAGGTAACCAGGGAAGGTGACCTGTTCCACCGACAACACACGGATCCAAAGTTACAAGTCCAGATGGTGACATCAGGGGCAGATCATGCCTGTTTCCTGTGTACACAGATCCAGGGCCAACATAACACATTTGCAATCAGTGTTTTCTCCCCATATTTGCAATAACAGCCTCATGTTGGAACAGCTTGGAACAGGCAAACATCTGAGGAGGAACACAGCAATAACAAGATTGAAGAACCAAGGTCAGGAAGCCCCTCCAGTGAAGTTTATGGATACACATCAATTTCCTACAGAACCCCCAGTACCAGGTGTGATATTTTGTGTGGTTTTAGGAGAAGTAGTAACAGGTGTTTTTACAAAATGAAGTGGCCTACCAATCAAGAGACTGCTCCCAAGGTTACAGGCAGCCAGTGGCAGAGAACAAAAGCCCTCATTTTCTATTAACACCAAATAACACTCTTTGCTCACAGTGGTTTATTATCTGTCCCTAAGGCTGTATGAGACTTCTCCCAACACTTTTCCTTCAGACAGGTAACTGGAACACTGATATCTGATCAAGCACAAACAAGTCATTGCATCTTAACAAGTTACTTACTGTCCATCAGCTGAGCCATGGGCTGGATGAAGCATAAGCCAGCCTGAATTGCAAGGTGAAACATATCTGCATAATCCTCAACAGAAGAGCTTTACACTGTATTTCACTTAACAATCAGGGCAAGCTAAAATTACTCAGTCACAACCTCCTGGCAGATGGGCAGTTACTTCCTAAGATGCAATAACTCTGTTTTACCACATCCTTATCCTCTAGGTATTTCTCCATCAGCCAATCCTACGGTTCTTATGCAGCAGAACTTCCCAGGGTCACACAGGAAAGAGGAGATTGGTATCAGCTTTCAGAGAAAGCTTTATTTCCAGGTGTGAACAGATGGACTCTCCCTGACAGAGAGACCATTGTTCTCTGGAAGACACCAGAGATTTTCAGCCCTGTAATTCCAAGGTTTTCGTCACCACTTCCTTCAGTTCTGAGCCTCTGTCCTTCTTCAACCTCTGTGCACCAAAGTCCTCCTGAAAATGCGCATGCTCCTTTTTTGGAAGGGGATGCACAGTGCTAACTGCTAAGGATAGAGATGAAGGCAAAAGTCCCTGCAGATTTTTCAGCCTGATTCAAGCAGGGAGTGGCTTCTGCTCTCCAGAATGTGAAATGCCGCCTTGCTTGTTTCCATTCAAAACAGCAGCAGAACAGATATTAATCCTCTCTACAATTTAAACCTGTTCATCCCTCATTTTAAAGAGAAAGCTCACAGCAACAACCATGCCCAATTCCCTGTGAAATAAACTGCATCCTGAAAGTCACACACCCCTATCCTTGCTGCAGCCCTTCAGTATCATCCCCACCCTTCAGAGGCCTTATCCCCAACTCCTTCCCATCTAATCCCAGCTCACACCCTTGGTTTTAAACCACAAGTAGTCAGAGCTGACTGCACCATCCTCAGGGGAGACAGACAGCACTTCCCTCCATTAAATAAGCCAGAACTGCAGTCGGCCAGCACTGTGCTGGGAGCTCCAGCACTAAACTAAGCAGCTTTTGTTCACCTCCCCCCAGACAAAGCCTCACCATTTATTCTCTGCCAACTGTGCGCCCCCACCACCTCCCCACTCTCCTATCCCCTGGGAACTTCCCATCCTCACGCAGATTTTAGTCTCTCCCTTATGCCACCCGCTCCCCAGGGGCAGTCTTTACTCTCTTCCGGGCTCTGCCATTCAAATAATTCAGCCAGTTATTCATTTGCTCAAAATATGCAAGTTTCACCAAAGGCTTGCCAAATTAGCAGAGACTGACTCCAGAACATTTTAGGATGCATTTGATTCTTTGCTGGTCTGGGGTGCAGGGGTGGGACTCGCCACTAACCTGCATTATCATTCCCTGTCCTCTAAGTCATGCTTTTTGCAAGTTGCCCAGGAATCCTGGAGGCCCCCGTATTCCCCCTTGCCCCTAAAACAGCATTTTTCTCCCACACTTTGAACATCATGTTTGGAGGGTTAGATCACCTCCTCTCTTCAGTCACTCCCCTGCCCCCCGCCCCCTTCCTTTCTAGCAAGCACACGCGTTAGACCCTGCTCCCTTTTCCTGTGCCTCTCCCCCCTCCCCAAATTCACACACACACACACAGAGCTACTCACACACTCCACCTGCAACACCCCTTCTCCCAGCAGACCACGCACTCCACTGTCATGTGCACCAACCCCTCCTCAGGCCCCTGGATATCCCATTACCTTTGGAAAATGCTCTGCGGGTCCAACCACCAGTAGGATAGTTGGTCTCCTTTCAGTGGGATCAGTCCCTCTGTCCTGTGTCTTCCCCAACACCTTTGGCCCTTTCTCCCCGGGGCCTGGAAGTGGGGTGGTGTTTCTGGCCTCATCCTCTTTTTCATCTGCAGGACCTTGGCATATGGCCCTGGGAAGGAAGCTAGACAGAAAATGCCACAGGGTCTGCAGCATTGCTGCTCCAGCGAGCATCCCAGGCAGGGAAACCCTGAGCGCTCAGGAGCTGCCCGCTGCCAAGGATGATGTGACTGCACTACCAAGCACCCCCGAGACGGGAATCGGCACGGCAGCCAGCGGGAGCTTCAACCCAGCGACTCCACCGGCTCCGATTCTTTACAGACCGCTCCTGCGGACGCTTCCTGCCTTTTGAAATTGCTGCTACTGCAGTCGTGCCTGGCCTGACAAGCAGCTCATTGTACCAGAGCCTCAGAAATCTGATGGCAACAGACAAAGCACAAGCCCCCTGGCACGGAGAAGCCGAGACTGCTCGCGCAGAGAAGCCGAGACGCCGCGCTTGGGAGGAAAGCTAACGATGAACCTCTCCGAAAGGAGCCTCTCAGAGCTGCACACCGAGCTGCGCGTCCCGGCTCACGGCAGGCGATGCCGAGCAGCGATGCTGAGCACCGGGGCTGCGTCCCCACTGCAGCAGTGCCCAGCCAATCCTCGCTCCCGACACTGCGCTGCTCCGGAGCGCGGCCGCGCGCGCAGCCGGCCGGGAGCGCGCCCCGAGCGCGGGAGGCCGCCCGCAGAGGAGCGCGCCCGCGGCCCCGGGAACCGGAACGGCCCCGGGAACCGGCACTGCCGCCCCGGGAACCGGCACTGCCGCCCCGGGAACCGGCACTGCCGCCCCGGAGCGATGGGCAGCGGCCGAGGGGTGCGTGTGGCTCCCCGGCTGCAGCTCTTTGTTAGGGCGGCAGATGGTTCCGCAGAGAGAAGCCGGCTTTGCCCAGCCGTGGCCGCATTAACCTCTAAGCGCTCTCTCTCTCTCTCTCTCTCCCCGGTCTATTATGGTCTCATCCGTGCCTACAATAGCTCCTGGTGCTGCATTGTGCTGCCAGCACAGCGCCTACGGCCATTCAGCAGTGAGAGTGAGAGCTGGGCTCAAACCATCGCTGCTTGGTCGGCTGGCCGAGCTCTGCTGGAGGAAGCTAGGCAAAGGTAGGATATGGATGTATATAAGCACAGGGACACACGATGTTGCTTGGATTTCTGCAAGGAACGCCACGCTTTCCTCTGCTGCCACAGCAGCATTTATTCATTGATTAGTGAGCTGTATCGGCCTCCCACCAGAGCCCACCCTGGAGGAACCCAGCATTTTCCATTTTACAGTTCATCAACTTACTTCATATTCCCAGATTCTTTGTGTCCACAGAGGGCACTGCATGCCTCACTTCCAAAGTACTGTGACTCTTCCCTTAGTTTGGGTGTCTTAACAGGCAGAAAAAATGAGTACAAACCCACAGCTTCCATCACCTGGGGCTCCCTACCCAACACAGCAAGAGCCACAGCAAGCACAGGACCTCAGTGTTCAGCTTTTAACTTTTGAGAGTGACAGACTGCAGAACACTTCCAGTATATAGATATTAAATGTGAAAATACAATCCAAAATCTAAAAGGTCTGAGAGCCTTAAGCAGCCAAGTTACACATAAATTTTGAGATGAGCATCACTTTTGGGAACTTGCTGTCATTGAATTTCTATAATGAACCTAAGTAATGGAAAAAGTGAGAGACAAGCACATAGAAGACACCACATTAAAAAAATTCTTCTGCACATACACCAGAATTACTTAACAAGAAAAAAATGCTTTTTAATCACAAGGTCTATGTGCAGTATGCAACAAAGTTTTTTATCTTAAAATTTGACACATACCAACAAGTAACCACACATAAAAAAAAATTTTAAATTATGGGGCAGTAACTCTGGGGTGAGGGTGTGGGAAAGCCCAGTCCCTCTCTGAGGAATGGCACAGCCTGGTTCTAGTTGGGATGCAGTCAGCAGCTCAGGCACAGGCAGAAAAGACTGAGGAATTCTTGTCATGCCTCCATTACCCTGAGCTGCTGTCAGTCATCCCAGCTACAAGCACAAAAGTTAAACTACTTTCTAACACATAGTGAATCAGATCCTTTAAGATGACATTTGGAAGTTTTTAATGCTGTCAAACCAGAGGAACTAAGCAGATTTTCTGAACTGGGCACAGTTCTTCAAAATCAGCTTCTATTAGCCTAAGGCTGTGGTTTCACAAGCAGCTGTGAACTAATCTGAAGCTTACTGCCACTCCAAGTCATCTCACACATCCACTTAAGCCCTGCACTTACCTTGCTCCCATGCTCTTCTGACAACCTCATGAACCCAGCCAAAAACCTGCAGAGCTTTCCTGCTGAGGTAACCAGCTGAGGCTACTCATGGATGGGGTCCAGAAAAGTGTGGAAAGGGCATCTGAGCTGCCTGCAGCAACAGGCAGGCTGCCCTGCCACTCACACAGCTACAGGACACCATACAGAAGGCAAAGCACCCAAAGCAGAACTTGAAATTTGTCCTCTGTGGTCACTTAATACTCACAAGGCCCCATTAACCAGCTGATGTTACCTGCCACTGTTACAATTGTTCCCCTGCATTAGTGTTAATATTAGTGGTGTGTGCACATCTTCCTTTGTTCATGCAGAGATTTCATAAGAAAATAATGATTTCTGCAAGAAATTACATGCCTGGGGTGTAATTAAAGCAGAAACTTAGCAATGCTTCTTTGGCCTCTGTCCTCACTAAAGGAAACCTCAGAGGAATTCTGCCACCACACTAATTCACACAACTCCTTGAGAACAGGCAGAAGTTTCTAATCATATTTAAGAAAAAAAAAATTAAAAAGCATTTATTTTACCAAGTGGGGAATTTTATTAGGCCAGAATTATAAACCTAGTAACAGCAAGATGATTATAGCTAGAAGCAAGACAACTGCACTCCTACAGGGAATCTGTAGGGAAATATTACTCTACCAACACCACCATGAAGCCAATCATTGACACAAAAAAGATGTAATAAATACTGTGAGTCCAGCATGAAAGGTGACACAAAGGAACACAAGGAACAAGAATTCACTTTTTCTAGAAATCATGAATGAACACCTAGACCACAGTGAAACAGCTTTCCCAACCTCAGCTTCATTAGGAGACAGCTATTCTGCAATTCCAGCTGCTGACATGATCCAGACCTGGGATTTAAGGCAGAAAAAGCAGGAGGGCTGATCTGAACTCTGGCTCTGGGCCAGCACACCAGCCCCTGGGGACAGAAGGCGCCTGTGGCAGCTGGCCTCAGAGCCCTGCACACCAAAATGAGGAGTCATTAGATAGCCTGAGCAGAAGCTGACAATAAAGAGCTGTAATCTATCCAAATGGAGACAAAAGAGAGAGAAAAAAGCAAGAGACTGACATGTTTTGCTCAATTATTTTCCTCAGTACTGCAAGCTGGCAGAGGGAGGTTCTGCATAAGCCATAAATTAAGGTATCCTGGTACCCTTTTCAGCCACATCATAATACCTTCTGAGTCTAAAATTCCACTTTTCAGACAGACACTTGCCTTTTCCAGGCTGGTACACCTGGCAGAAATTAACTTCTGCTTTAAGATGGTTTCTAGAAGACTTTTGAATAAATGCACAGCGTTTTCCTGTGAACTTGTAAGCCTCATCACCGACAACTTGCTAACACATAAAAAATGTGAGAGGGAGGGCAAAAAGAAAGGGGGAGAGAGGGAAGGGAGCTGTGCTGGGGGCAGTGACCCCTCTCCTCCCCCAGCACAGGAAGAGCTGCTGGCATCTCTGGTTCCTTGAGTGACCCTGCAGGAATGAGCAGTGACTCATCCCCTCTGGGAGCCTCCTGGAAACACCCCAAGGAGCCCTGCTGCCTACATGTGTGTGCACCCAGAAACAGCACCCAGCCCCCAGCTGGGATGGGCCACCATGACTCTGCCAATCACCTCTTATCTTTTCAAATTTCATTTCTCAAAGAGGAAAACGTTAAGTATGTCACTACTTCACACTTTTTAAACAGTTGAAGTTAACCCTGCATGGTGCTTCTCACACCATGACATAAAATCTCAATGTCTTGGCCACTGCTGCTTAAATAATTAAACTGTCTGGTGACATTCAAGTACATTCATATATTAAGGTGACACAGCATAGCTCAGGGAACACTACAAAGCAACCCAGGTCTCTTCTGTTACAGAAACCCTGGCACAAGGAATTAGCTACCCAGGCTGATCTATTCAGGCATCCACAGCCAGTGCCAAATACAAAAATACAGAGAGAGCTGGCCAGGGACAGGGAGCACAGAGCCACTGCCCAGGACTGAGAGTTCCACCAAGGTCATATCATATTATATGAAGAGAGGGATTAACCAAGAGACAGGGCATCCTGAATACTCAGAAATCAGAGAATCAACTTCTTGCTGCACCAGACAGTTAAGCAAGAAAGCAGGTAGTGAGAAAGGATAGCCCTGCAGCAGCCCAGGCCCAGGCCTGCCCCCACACAGCTCTCCTTAGGCTAAGCTATGTAGGTTCACATACCAAGCAGCTCTGCCTTTCCAGGCAACTCATAATCTAAAAATTTCAAATATTTCTCTTAGAGCAGAATTCTTCACTGCAAACCATTTTAGCTGCCAGAAGCCTCCCTGCAGCTCATGACTTGGGAGTTGGAAAAACTCAGACATCTCAGCTGCCTTCCCATGAGTTATCACAGCTATGCTTCTTCACCCAAGACAAAGACTGGGCCATCATTAAACTGTGCTCATGTCCCACATTCACAGGGACAAATATAGCAATAGGACATGAACAAGAACAAAGACTCATTTCCCATTTGCTACAAGTAGGGCTGTAGGAAAAAGCTCCCTCCCCCTTCTCCTCCTCCCAACACTGTATCATGTTATACTGTGTGCAACCAAGGGCCCAGGGCTGCAGCATCACTATTTTGTAGGACTCTCAAACAAAAGATCAAGTCCTTATTATGGCTTTGATGTTTTTTATTAATGCTCACCAACCATTTAAGGGTTCTGTTCAATATTCAGCGAAATTAAAAATAAAATTTAAAAGAAACAGTAAGTATGCTGAAGGCTGGAGTTTTTTTACCTGCTGTTATCTCAGTAATCTGACACCTCCCTGAAATGAGGTTTTAGGAAGTTAACCTCTTTTCCAAAGCAACCAGCAACTGCACTAGAGGAAATGGCCTCAAGCAAGACCAGAGGACGTTCAGGTTGGCCATCAGGAAGCATTTTTTCACCAAAAGGATTGTAAGGCACTGGCACAGGCTGTCCAGGGAGGTCACCATTCCGGGAGGTGTTCTCAAAACAATTTAGTGCTAGATTAGGTAATACAGTGGTGCTGCATCAAATGTTGGACCCTATCCTGGAGGTCCTTTCCAACATCAATTCTTCTAAAAATCTGTGCAGATGAGGACAAGGAGATGTGTCCACTACTTACCAAGGTATTGAGCACTGGTCACTAAAAAATGCCCCACAGAACACACTGAAAGACCAAAGCACTGCTGCATATTCTACACAGGCACAATCAGCTGCTTTGGATGAGTCTTGTTGTTTCATTCCACTCAGGCTGAGGAGTTCCTACAGGCATTCACTTCCCTACACAGTTCAGAACAGACCCCATCCTGCAGGAAGCAATACTGTGAGGCCACATCAGTGATACTCAGGATGCCCTTCTACTTACACAATGCTGACATTTAAAATTTATATGCTCTAGTCAAAGTTGCACCTACATCTCTCAAAGGTCAGCCAGCAGCCCTTGGTCATTAGCACTGTGCAAATAGGACAAAGGTCTCTGCTAAATAAACCAGAGAACCATCAGGCTCCTCCAATTTTCTGCAAGATAGGACAAAAACAATCCTGGAAGAACAAACATCCCACAGGAGTTATATACCTGGTCCTATATGTACATAAAGCAACACTTGTCTAATCTGCAATTGTTTGTTTATATGCAAGGAAAACACGCAGGAGCAAGTTTCTCCTGTGCATATTTGCATCTAAAACCTGTCTCCCAACCTCCCCTCAGAACACAGAGTGGACACACACTGCCCATTTCATGCATTAATCACACTAAGGCAGGGCTGACCAGACACCAGGCGTGGGTCAAGCCTTTCACCAGGACAGCCTGAGGTTCCCTGCTCCCAGCACCCCTCTCCTCCTCTGTCCCTGCAGGACCTGGCAGGGTCCCAGCCCGGGTGGCTGCAGTGCCAGCCCGTCTCCCTGACATCCCCTGTCCCAAAGCTCTCACTGTGGGGCTCCTGGCCAAGGCTATTAATAACCAACACTAGAAGTTTCCTTGTGCCAAAGCCAAGGCCTGTCTTCTCCAAGTCTTTTCTGCAGCTGTCAAGAACTCATGTGATTGATTAGAGTTCATTTGCGTCTTCAGCCTAAATCAGAGAAGGCAACAAACCCCAAATTCATACCAACTAACCACTCACCACAGATTTGAAAGTTTTATCTACAATTAAATCACTGACCTACAGTTCTGCTCTTGCTCAAGTGCATGAGAACAGGGTCTCCATCAAACCACACATTTCATAATTACAAAGAGCAAGAACAGGCCTCCACTCCCTGCAGATCCAGCAGATATGATCTATTTTGTTTATTATTTTAATAAACATTACTCATGAATGTGTGAATTTAATTAACATGTTATTGAAAATGGTTTCACCTTGTATTAAACTGGTTTGGGGTATTCACAAAAGGTAATCCTTTGGGATTAGTAAGGAGATGGGTGGATGAGAAGTTGTTGGCAGCAGAGGGGAGGCTATCAACTGGAATATCAAACTGTAACAGTACTTGTCTGATACAACCTTGTGTTGCTCAGTCCTTCAAGGTGAATTACAAAAGCCCAGTCAAAAGCTCCACAAGTGCCCCAGCAGGATTCAGGACACATAAACCATAAAAATGTGATAATACATAAATGTATATAGGTTTGGAGATGTATTGTGAGATCTAAATGAGAGCTGGAGAGATATTCCAGTCCAAATTACAGAACAGTATTGGAATTTTGCTCTTTTTATTATAAACTGACTTCTGTAATACAATCAAAACTCAGGTCCTCCAATTCCAGATGGCTGTAAATGGAAAACAGGTGAAAGATCACACTGGAAAAAGTCCCTGCTCCTTCTGCACCTTACAGTTGCTAAGAATTGCAGTACATTGTGCACAGTATAAAACAGAGTATTCCAAAGGGCTGAAGAACAAAAAAACAGTTACAGAAACAGAGCCTGAGAGGAAGAATTAAATGACGTCATGACAGAAGATAAAGCATTGATCAGAAACAAGATTAAATTTTTTTACGATTGCAACTGCTACAGTAGAAAGAGTTTCTCAATCCATCCATGGAGCCACTTGCCAAAGAGCTAACTGATTTATTATCCCAGAGTGGCACAGGCACAGCTGGAAGAGTCCAGGGACACACTTAAAATGCAAAGCTGTTCCGAAGAAAGGCCTGACGCAAACAGAACACTGCAGAGTCCAGCTGCAGCAGCACAGCTTTGCTTTACAGTACATGGGAAAAGTAAAAAACAGACCTTGGGGGGAGTTTGGACAGCCAGGACCTGAATATCAAAGTGGAGATATGAAGCTAAGGAAGAAGTGATGAAAGCAGATCTCAGCAGCCTGGGAGCTGATACAGTTTTCCATGGGGAAGCTGATTCCAAGGGAGCAATCACAGTTGAGTACATGAACTTAGGAGGGGAGAGTATCACAAGACCAAGGAGGACATCACTGTTTAGGGTAGAGGCAAAGAGGACATTTGGGACTGAAAAGAGACAAGGGTTATGTTTTCTCTGTTTCTTAAAGTGAACTAGTCCAGCAGAAGATGCTGAGCACTACAGAAGAGGCAGCTGCAGACAAAGTTCACCACTTCAGTCTGTCTCTAGGCAGCTGAGATTAATTCCACCAGTTCAGACTGTCTGGAACTTCAGCAGCAGAGATGAAGTTTTGGAATGGCATTCTAGCCCTGCAGTTAATCAGGATCAGTAGGAAAACAGTTATATTAGCAAACACACAAATATTACCATCACACATTCTTTCAGCAATAGGACATCCCCAGACACAAAGTAGGAAACAGTTCTGTTTCAGTATATTTCCATTGAGTGCATACTTCAAGCTCCATAGGTCTATATAAAGTCAGAAAGCAACAGTAACAGGACATTTACCATCCCAGAGATAGATGAAATTTAGCAGTAAAATACTATCCCTTCACACAGTAGAACAAAAAAGGCTTTTAAAAAATTCTTCACATGGTTATCATTTTACTGCCCAAACAGAGTGAAGTATGTGGATTGCTTCATGCTGACCAGTGCAAACAAGCATTTCGTTACAAGGCTCACTGGTCTGGCACACTGTTATTTGTCAATTGGTTTAAAGATAACAGCATGGGTTAAAACAAAAAAAAAAAAAAAGCATCGTTTACATAAGCAAATTCCACCTCAAAGGACATCTGAGTGCAAGCCCTTCTCTCCCCCACCACAGAAGGCCACCTCTAAAACAGAAAGCAGCAATTTTCCAAGAATGCCACAAAGGGTTTTATCTCAGCAAGAACTCTCAGGCATTGAAGGAGCCAAAATATTGCTCATTTTCTTTTCAAGTTCAGCCCAAAAGTTATTGTTACCACGAGGACTTTCAGCCCACTGCCGCAGGGAGATTAGCAGCTCGCAGCCCAGATTGGCGATAACCTCACTTTACGAGCCCAATGTTTTCTCCATCTGCTCCCAAACATTAGAAGGCAACTCCCATATCAAATGTACTGCTGCATGGAAGGAAAAAGAAAGTGCACCACAGGCACCAAGTAATTTACTAATCACAAGTAATCCATGTGATTTATGCCCAAATTGGTCTCCAAATACCATGCTCGATAAATCAGAAGGGTTTTTTATCTTGACACTTGAGCACTTTCCCTGTGCGTGACCTCACATTAGTTAGGCATTGAGATGCCATAATTAGCTAAGGATGGAGCAGAAAAAGGACTGACTTATTAATAGAACTGCCTTGGAAACAGGAAGTTTATCTGATTTCCCTAAAAACTGCTTGACATGGAAGTTTGCTAGCCAGCTGAGGGCTGTTCCCACATTTTTATCTGGAACTTGAGAGAGTTTTGAACTCTGCATCCTCACTCTCAACGGTTTCACTCTCAATGGTTTTTACCCTGCTAAAGGGGATGTTCTACCATACTAACAATGCTTTGCAAACTCCAGAATGTTTTGAGTTGAGAAAGAGAGCACCCAGTTCCACCCCCTGCCACAAAATCAAGTTGCTCATTCCAGCCTGGCCCTGAACCCTTCCAGAGATGGGGCAGCCACAGCTTCTCTGTGCGCCCTGTTGCCAGTGTTTCACCCCCCTCACACTATTGATGTGGAAAAGGAGTCAGAGGAAGGAAAAGGCTGAGGAACAATACTGACAGACAAGGGCTTCAGCAGAAAGACAGGATTGTTAAGCAGCATCCAGCCAGTGCTTCCCTCAGCAGCGAGCTCCGGTCCCCGCAGAATGGTTCCTCTGTGCCGCTCCCGCCAAGCAAAGAAACTCTCTGCTGGGAAGTAAAAATGCAGTTTGTTTTAAGGTGCTTCCTCCTGGGCTACAGAATGCTAGGCTGGATTGAATTGCATGCAAAGAGAAGGGAAAGCAAACGGAGGCAGGGGTGCAGGTGTAAGCACAGAACGTTCTGGGTCATAGGGGATTTTTGCCAGAGGTCAAGGATTGGCCCCAGAGGTGGCAGCAGGTCAGTGTCACAGGGCATGCACAGGTGACTTGTGGTACAAGCAGATCGACATACCCAAATGCACCCAGCAGAACTCATGTTTTTTCTAGAAACAGCACAACTAAACTACTCACAAGATCACACTGCCAAGGAATTCTCGTATTTTACAGCAGCTAGGAAGATGCCAACCAAAAAGAAATGTCAGAAGTTAAGATGCTAGAGATTCAAAGTTAGAAAGGAACTAGAAACTCAGGAAAGGACTGTGTAATTAAAGCACTCAAAGTGGGGCACCACTCCCAGAACAGGGAGAGAATAGGAGCTGTCACTTGAATTAACTATCTTTTCAATGACTCAGAAGTTATTCTTAAACTCTTCTTCCTTCCTGTAGGACTCAGGCACTCTGTAGTGGCACATCCCTGGCTGCACCCATGTGTTTATCTCCTATCTTCAGATGGTACCGAGTTTTTTATGGCCCTGCACATAAAATACAAGCGACTAGGCAGGAGAAGACTGTGCAGCACTGAGGACAAGCCACATAGACATGTAAATTGCACTAGTCACAGTGACTAGAGCAGCATCACGTTGAACCTTGGAGCCCTCAGAGTACAGCATCACACAGAGCGGTGAGTACAAAAAGCTCCCTGCAAAAGAAAGCCAGAGCTGCATGTTTTATACGTGCAAATTGTACAGTGCAGCAGCCTCCCTACATTCTAAGATATTTCCAAACCCATAAAATAAACGAGTCTGGCATAAGCCATCCGGGGCAAACATGAGAAGCAACACGCTGCCAGACTCACATGAGAAACACAGTGATGGACTGAAAGCTGCACAATTATCCTGACTGCAGGAATCGCTCCCAAAGGACCTTCCACTAGTGTAAGCCAGCATGCAACTTGCCCTGTCCTGAGTCCTGCAGAAACACGATTTCCTTTATGGTTTTTCCTGCCCAAACACTTAAGTTTTAATCTTATTAACTACGGACAGTTAATACCGTACATGCCTACAGGTAGCAAGCAAGCTGATTCCTCCGGGCCCAGCGTGGAAGCCAGCGGGGTGGCTTTGAGACAAGGACCTTGGGGAGGGGAGCGGAGCGGCCGTGTCGCATCCCAGCCCGGCTCTCGCTCGGGGAACGGGACGCAAAAGGACCCAGGTGCTGCCATGGCAAAACACAGCTAGAAAGTCTCCAGAGTCCACGTCCAGCTCCCGAGACAAACACAGAGAGGGCTCCGGAGCGGACACGGGACATGGGGAGCGGCCAAACCCTCCCTGAAGCCCGCAAGGCGGGAGCGCTCAGCCCCGCCGGGCCAGACCCCACCGCCCGCCGCCTCTCACCCGCAGATCCAGCTCGGAGCGGTGCAGCCCGAGGCGGCCCAGCCCCACGGCCAGGTCGTGGATACAGAGCGCGCCGTCGCGGTTCACGTCGAGCTTCTGGAACAGGGTCCGGAGACGCCGGTCCTGCTCGGATGCCTCGCACAGCGACCGCCCGCAGGACCCCGCGTTCCCCCCGCCGCCGCCGCCGCCACCGCTGCTGCTGCCGCTCTCCACCGCAGATCCGTGCGGGGACCCGCACGGGCAGAGAACGCCGCTCACCACCGGGGAGGCGAGAGAGCGCCGCGCCCCCGGCATGGCCGCGCCGGCACCGAGCACCCCGAACACCCCTCACGCCCGCGGCACCGGCAAATGGCGCCGCTTCCGCCTTCGCGCCACGCGCCGTCGTCGCCACGTGACGCCCAGCGCTGGCCAATCACAGCGGGCGACACGCCCTGGTACACGCCCTCCTACGCCCACCCGGAGCGTCGGACCGTGACGTCACGGGGGACGCCCCCGCCTGCACCAATCGGGAGGAAGCGCCGCGGTGTTTCGGAGTGCGGCACAGGGGGAGGTGCAGGCGCACGGGCCAAGCTGCGATTGGCTGAACCGCCTGGGAGGGCGGTGATAAGGAGAGTTCCTCCAATCAGAGCGGGGTCCGGCAGGCAGTTTGAGCTTGACGGACGTCACGCGCATCCGGTAGGTTGGAAAGGAGTGCGCGCTCTGAAATGATGGACAGGAGAAACACCAATGGGATTAGAACAAGGAAAGCCACGGGCGGGTTCAACCCCTCAGCGGCCCCACGCAGGCCCCACGCAGGCCCAGTGCCCTGAGACCAGTGGCGGGGCGGGGCCGCCTGTTGTCTGCCTGATGGACAGGGCTGTTGACCAATAATAATGCGGTATTGCAGGCGGGAGGAGGGCAATTCGTGTGACGGGCAGGCGGGCGAGCCAATCAGACATGGCAGGAAGAGGGGCCGATTCTGGAAGCCATTACGCCAGTGCCGCAGGGCGGGGGCCGTTGAGCGGGGCTGCCGGGCGGGCGCCGTACGCAATTTGCGTATCGTTGGCGGTGCCAAAGGGGGAGCGGGGGGGACCGACCCCTCGGGGCCCTGAGGGGCCTCGGGGCCCCCCTGTTGTCCCCGGCCCCGGGGGTGGGGGGGCCCTGCCGCCCCTCGGCCCTGCCCAGCGTCCCTCAGGCCCCCCAGGTGTGACCCCGTGCCCCGTCCCGGTGCCCCCCATGGCCATGGCGTCGCCGCCGGCGCCCCCAGCCAAGAAGCGGAAGATGAATTTCTCGGAGCGGGAGGTGGAGATCATCGTGGAGGAGCTGGAGCGGGGAAAGCACCTCCTCGTCAACCACTTCAACGCGGGCGTGCCGCTGGCCGCCAAGGCCGCCGCCTGGCACGACATCCTGCGCCGCGTCAACGCCGTCGCCACCTGCCACCGCGAGCTGCCCGAGGTCAAGAAGAAGTGGTCCGACCTCAAGACCGAGGTGCGGCGCAAAGTGGCCCAAGTGCGGGCTGCCATGGAAGGGGGAGGCGAGAGCCAGAACGGCGGCGGCAACGGGCCCGAGGGCGAGGAGCCGGCGGGCGCTGCGGCCGCCCCGGTGATCCTCACCCCCATGCAGCAGCGCATCTGCAACCTGCTGGGAGAGGCCACCATCATCAGCCTGCCGAGCGGCGACTGCGGCGCGGGTGACGGGAGCGACATCCCCATCACCGCGTCGGCCACCACGGTCACCCTGACCCAGAGTGAGTGCTGCGCCCGCCCGAACGCTCTGGGCTGGACTGGAGGGTCACACAGAGCCCCTGACACCCCCCTGCGAAGGGACCCCGAGCCTTGTGTGGGGACAGAGCCACGGAATGGTTTAGGTTGGAAAGGACCTTAAAGAGCACCCAGTTCCAACCCCCTGCCATGGCCAGAGACACCTTCTACTAGACCAGGTTGATGCGCCCAGCCTGGCCTTGAACATTTCCAGGGATAGGGTGCTCACAGGTTCTTTGGACAGAGAGAAACCCCAACAAAAAGAAATCCCCACATCTCTGTAATGAAATGCTCCTCCCAGTCTGCCCTTGTGGTGTAGGGGAGTGGCCACAAGACAGCAGGTACTGAAAGTCAGCTTTGACAGCTGGACTCAGCCTTAAGGACAAGGGAATCAAGGATCCTTTGCACCTTGGGAGATTCTTCATTCCCTCTCTGGGGAAAAACATCTTCAGGGCTGATTTTCCAGTGGCAGTTTCCCAAAGAGCAGTTCTTCTACCGACAGGGGCCAATGGGGGTCTTTGCTGTTATGTCAGTCAGTTAATGCTGCGTGGAAAGATTGTTCTAAACTGGAGATTGAGAGATGATATTGTCTAGACAGATAAGGCATTCCCTATTCCTTTGGATTGTACAGCCCTGAAGGAAGCTCGACTGAGGGTGGAGTAGACTTAAATAGGTCATTTTGTGCATTGCTGGCCATTGTATGTTATCTCACTGAACAGGCCGTATTCCTGTGATACTCACTGAATAGTCCTGTAGATAAAAATCCTGTATCCCAGCTACTCCTGACTCCCTTTCTGTCCTTTGTTCTCAGTTCCTGCAGAGACAGCCTACCACAGCCTGGAGGACGGCGTTGTGGAGTACTGCACCACGGAAGCCCCCACCACCGTCACGGCCGAGGCGCCCCTGGAGATGATGGCCCATCAGCACGAGGTGTCTGCCAAGCCCCAGGAGCTGAAAAGCCGCATTGCCCTCAACTCAGCCAAGCTCCTGCAGGAGCAGAGGGTGACCAACCTGCATGTGAAGGAGATTGCCCAGCACCTGGAGCAGCAGAACGACTTGCTGCAGATGATTCGCCGCTCGCAGGAGGTGCAGGCGTGTGCCCAGGAGCGGCAGGCACAGGCCATGGAGGGCACACAGGCGGCTCTGAGTGCCCTCATCCAGGTCCTCCGCCCCATGATTAAGGACTTCCGTCGATTTTTGCAGAGCAATACACCCAACCCATCGGTCACCACTGAGCCTGGCCAGACAGGGCAGCAAGATGGTATGATCCAGTGAAAGAAACAGTGATGGGAGGGGAGCTTTAGATTGATTGAATTAGGAAAAATTTCCTCCCTCAAAGGGTTGCCAAGCCCTGGCACAGATTGTCCAGGGTAGTGGTGGAGTCACCATTCCTGGAAGGATTTAAAAGATGTGTAGATATGGCACTCGGGGACACGGGTTAGTGGTGGATGTGGCAGTGCTGGGGAAACGGTTGAACTCAGATCTTAAATGTCTTTTCCAACCTAAACAATTCTGTGATTCTATGGGACATCAGCTTTGCTAAAAACCTACCTATGCTGGCAGAGGACACTTGGGAGCATGGGGTGCTGCCTCTTCTCAGTGTGAATGGCTCCCTTGGAGTTCAGCTGAGTCTAAACAGGTTTCTCTGCCAATCTTGTGCTAATCTGCCCTTTCAGACTCTCATACAGAGCCATAGCAGGATGTGTAATAAACCAGCAACTTAACATGGATTGCTTTAGTTCCTCAAACAATAGATTTTTATTTTTTTTAAGTTATTTTTAAATTTCTGTTAGAAAAAAAAATTCTGTCCTAATTATGACGCCTCTCTGTTTGTCTCTCTTTCTATAGGCTTTAAAACTGACTTCTAACGTGGAGAGTTCTGTCGGAATATCAGTGCTGCAGCTGCCAAGGTACAGTGATGGTGAACCCACAGTGCACACAGTGAATGCATTTCTGCCTCTTGCTGAAAGCATTTAGTGGAAACATGGTACCAGATGTGGTAGAACCTTCCCTCTGCACTGAGAGCCCTGGATCCTGCTCCTGCAGTGTCACATCCTGCCCATGCAGACCAGCACCCAGCCTCTGTGCATTTTCAGTCCCACCTACCTGCCCTGAGGATCCCAGTGGGATTGAAACAGTGCATTCACCTCATGTTTTATCTGTGTGCCGTCACAAAATTTCTCTATCAACTTGGGAGATGTGATGAAAGTTTCATGTCTTGGGTACCAGAAACTCTCCTGGGATATGTCTTGGCACAATGTCTTTGTCACAGCGTAAACACCCCAGGGCCTGGATGAGTTTCCCTGGGGTGGATGGAACAGTGAAACTCCATCTCTGCTTCGTCTGCATCGTTTGTCACCTCCAGAATACCTTGACCCGTCAAAGTGGACCCGGACTAAGGTCCTGGACTAAACTGCAGCCACACAGGAATTCCCAGTGTTGAGGAGTTTGTCAGCCACTGATTTGAGTGAATTTTGGGGCAGTACTTAGTTCTGGTGGTGTTTGTTTGTAATGTTTGGGAGCTGGAAGCCAGTGCAGCCATTCCATGTTTGTCTGCTGGCTGGCCTCATCCTGACAAACAGAGCTGAGCTTCTCCTCACTGTCCTATACCGTTTATACAGGGTGAAACAACATTACAGCCACTTCTGAGGCATTCTGTGGATCTTGGTCCTTAATGAGAAAGCCTCATTGCACAGGTTGGTCAACATGATTCTCACAGACTTGCAGTAACTTCATGAACTTTAAGATTAAAGGTCCACTTGTACATGCATGGAAGAAAACTTAGGGAAAGAAAAAACAGAAGTGTAAGTCTTCTCCTTCTGCCTTGCAAAGTGGCTTACGTTTTACAGGCTTGTTGCTTGCCAGGTTATTACTTTTAAAACTGAACTTTTCCAGAGCTGGTATTTACTTGCTGTTAAGTCTCCTTTAGGGCTGACAAGGGAGTGAATTTGCACAATCAAATGAAACCTTTACACAGCCTTTAATGGGGAGATGCTGATGGGGGACCCCTGGTTAGAGCAGTAGGTGACGAGGTCACTGCTGTCAGTCCCTGGCCTTTACTCATCTCCTCCTTTCTACAAATCTGATGGGGGAGAAAAGGACACCACAGTGAGAAGGGTTTGGTCCCTGGAACACTCCCAAGCCCTTGGGACTGACACCTCCAAGCTGAGTCAGGGTGGATCCTGCCTTGTCTGGCATCTCACCACATGAGTAGCACTTGCCTGACTCTTCCTCTTAGACTTTGTGGAATCAAATCAATTGCTGAACTGAAATTTATTTTTAGAGTGAGAACTATGTCATATGTGTTGGTTTACCTCATTTGTGTAATGATCTCTCCTTTACAAATATGAATTTTAATAAAAAATACATTTTGGTAAACAGGCTGTTTCAGTTCATTGGTGTGTGCAGAAGTGAAAATGAGTTTCTGACAACAACTTTGCAACACAGAATCCTCACTGTGAAGGGACCAAGGAGAGCTGTGAACAATCACAGGTCACAGTAGCTTTTCCTCTTGTTTGTGAATCTTGTGGCCTTGTATTTACATAATTACAGTCTTTTTCAAATAATAGCTTTTACAGACTTACCTTGGAGCACAAGTTATTTCACAGTGTCTGATGGAATACTGAAATACAGTAATCTCCCCACTGCTCAGAACATGCCACAATAGCCTAAAATAATGCTAGAAATACCAGCCTATGGCTTTAAATTGCAGTGTGCATTTTTTCAGTGACTAAGCACTTCAGCTGTGTTGCTTTTCTAGAGGACTAAACATGTTGCCATTGCAACCACACATTTTTCCTGTCTTTTCAGGATAAATGCAGAGCTGAGTCAAGCCAGCAGCATCCAAGCATGTGTTCTGTGTACAGATTTTTGTCTCATTAAAAAGATGTGGCAACATTTTAAATACAGGGTGAACTGTGCAATGAGGGGCTTGGTTGTTGTTCATGAAGCAGTCACCAAACTGGTGGGGACAGAGAAAAGGGTCCCTTAATGTTAAAACCAGGATGAATAGGTGAACAGGACACTGACAGGGCAAACAAGGACATGGGACATTCAACTGAACAACCAGCTGATGCCCAAACAGAACAAAAGCTAAAGAGGAATATTTATAGATGTTTATTTGTTCTCCTCTACTGTTCTTTTAGTACCTAAAGATTTGTATTCAACATCCAGACTGGGAAGGAGCCATGCAGAGATGTTCTGCCACAGGGTGCCTTGGACATGGGCGTGAGCAGCATCTTCGTGCCTGCTGGGGAAAGGGAAGTTTGGCAGGGGACTCTTGGTAGTGAGAAGAAAATATTTGCAGCCACGGAGGCAGCACCAAGCCACCGCTGCTCCTCTGGAGCACAGCTCCACCTGCGATGTGTGCGGTGCAGCCCGGCTTTCCAGGAGGTGGCACTGCGCGCCGGGATCCCGAACACCGCACCGGCCCGGGAGCACCCTGAGCTCCAGCCCTGGTGGGATCGGCTTGCACCCTCCGCTGGCAAATCTTTTCATGGCTGAGAGATCTGACAGGAGGAAATTCAAAGGGCAGAGCGCAGCAATGAGACCTGGAAAAGTCATGATGCCTGGGGACTCGAGCAGGTCCCTCTGCTTCCCAAAGACGTGGCAGAGGACACTGAGATGTCTGCCTTTGGGATGAATTCAATGCAGAACCGAATGGGCAAGGACAGGATTTAAAAAAACACAAGTCCTTCATTATAAGCAAAGGGACAGGTATTAAGGTTTTTTAAACAAGTTTTAGGGGGTGTTTTTTTGTTTTTTTTTTTTACATTTGTCAGTTTCCCACCACTACCATCACTGCATTGCAGTTCTGGGAGCAGATCCCCTCCGAGGGACAGAATGATTTGCCCCGCACACTCACCCAAATAACCTCTACTTCCTCCAGCACGATTTTAAAGTTTTCAAGCCTGTTTTGGCAAAGCATCCTTCTGGGGATCGTTTGTGGGTTTTTTCCTGTTGTCACGTGAGAGGTTGTTGCCAGCAAGTATCGTCAGCAGAAGGGTGTGAAAATTAAAGCATTTAATATTCTCTGTCTTGCTTGAAAGCACCTGATAAGAAACTCCATGAGACTGAGGAGCACAGCTTCCAGCCCATGTTTTGAGTGGCGGAATGAAGTCGGTATCATCTGCAAACGGGTCCCAGATGTGCAGGTGATTAACCCCAGGCAATCCCAGCGCCAGCAGGGACAGTTTCCTTCACCTCTGTCACCTGGGCCCCAAATTAGAGGTTGCTGTGTCAAGGGAGAACCACAGACCTACGGTTGCTTCTGATGTATTTGGGGTAACAGCGGCATTTGCAGGCAGTGGGGCAGACCAGGGCCACAGCCAGCAAGTCTCTTGTCCAGCAAACACTGAAGGGATGGAAGCTGGGCTACAGACACAGGATAGGGCTTGATAAACACAACAAGCCTTGAGGCAAAGCAGGTTGCAAGTCTGCAGATTTTGGAAGGGGCAAACAAGATCCAGTTCCACCCACAGACCTCACAGAATGAAGCGGAGAGCTCCGCTGCACATTCCCAGGACACACTGAAGCAGACATGGAAACCAGTAAACAAAAAAAGCCAGGCAGCTGGATTTTCAGGTCTAACCACATTTTTGAGGAAAGATTCCTCAAAAATGTGGTTAGACCTGAAAATTTCCAGATTTCTAGATTCCTGGGTTCCCTTTTTTCAATAACAGGATTCCCAGTGCTGGCAGGCCAGAAACCCACCGTGCAGGTGTGTCCTTTGCACATCCAACAGGAAACCCAGCCTGGCACAGAAAGTGAAACAGTTCCTGGCCTTTATGATGATGAGTTCAGTCAAATGTGGAACAAGTGAAAAACACAAGCGGGTCAAAGTGCAGCTCACAGCCTGTTATTAAGCTGAGAAGATGCAAGCTTGGAATAACTCCACACCATAGGATAATCCTGTGCAATGGAGATAGGTACCCATTCCCCTGACAGGGTTTCCATCTGCCTGCTTGCTACAGCTTGCACTGCTGTGGAGTCTGCACCCCCTGCCCCATTTTGGGAGCTCCCCAGCCTGGACCTGCCCCAGTTCTGGGGAAGGCACCCACCCACTGCAGCTCCCACCCACAGCTCTTTGGAGCAGGGCATTGCATCCCACTCACAGCCCCAAGAATGCATTTACAGCTTAAAGTGACTGTGATAATCTCTTTTTTTTTTTTTTTTGGATGATGAGGCTGAAAGCTCATTAAGGCCATTACAGCAGAGGCGACAGGTGTAACAGAGAACCATTACTGTGTTTATGCTGTTACAGCAACGTGTGTAATTTAGTTTTAAAACTTTAATCATTTGGCTGCCAGGACAAATGAATTAGTGTGATGATGCTTTCCAGAGGAAGATGCTGATGATGTAGTTTGCAGGGCTTGTGCATCTGGGATTCCCCTGGGATAAGAGATAGGATTTGAAGGCTTACCAAATGCATTACAGGATCTACCTCACTTCACCTCAGTGAGTTTTGTCCCTCCTGTATTTATCTCACCTTGTTTCTCCACTGCTGCTTTATCTCTGTCCTCAGAGCAGAGAGGAGGCAAGACAAGGCATGTCTGTTGGGGCTCACTCTCAGAGCACAGCGGTCCCAGCCCTGGCCAGCTGGGCACACCTCTCCAGGAGAGCAGAGGTGAGGCCCAGACTTAACTGCACAGCACAGACTGATAAAAATATCCCAGACTGATAAGACAGTGCCCTGAGCCAGCAAAAGTTGAGGAAGTGGTGGCGGCACTGGGGAGCGGCCTCAGGAAAGGCTTAGGTCAGGAAGAGCACAGGGCAGGGATGTGGCTGAGGCTCAGGGAGCAGAGGTGAGGTGGGCACAGCCATAGAGAAATCCATAGGATGTGAGTCTGGGATGAGCAGAATCAAAGCACCTTGGTCACACACATATGGCCCCATGGATTGCACCTGGAGCAGAAAATAATATAAAGCCAGAGGGATGGTGGATGGATGAAGATACCCTGCACCCACATTGCCTCTGTGGGAGGCTCAGACTAACCCATCCCCTCTGTAAACAGGAGCACTGTCCCTTTAAAACATGTGAATTTCTCCAGAAACAATTATGCAGCATAAACACAGCAAAATCAACAGGGTGAATTTTGAACTAATAAAGATTTAATCTCTCAGTCATGAGACTGGGTTTGTTAGGAAAATACACACATCCCTGAGACTGCAGCTACGGTTGCTATACTACACACTGCTCAGCAGCTCACTGGGCATTCTTCCAAATCCATTTATTTTTAACATCAGTCACATTATTCAATTAATTATAAAAACACTGAGGTTTTCAAGAGATGTTTCTGATAAAACTGCGAAGTAAATATGCGTGAGAACAGCAAGGATTAAAGTCTCTGTAAACTTCAGCATTTGAGGCTGTTGCTATAAACAAGAGAAGCCCTGGAGAAGGTTATTTACCAGAGTGAATCATAGCAGATAGCAGAGTCTCCTCCCACACCACACACAGGGATCGTTTGTCCTTTACCTAGGGATGGAAGCAGAGCATCCACATGTCTGTCAGCCATGTGCTGGGGCATGAGAGGTGCGAGAACTGGGCTGGATTCTTCAGATGCCTCTGGTATTTCAGCAGCACAGCTTGTAAATATCAAATATTTAGCAGGCTCTTTCCTAATAGGCTGGAAACAGAAATCAAAAAATACCAGCCCCTCTCCAGCAGTGCCTCAAAGCCTTGAAAACACCAGATAGGAATTGATGGAAGGATTCAAGCCTCACCTGTACCAGCAGCCTGTAAGCCCTGCTGTTTCCTGGTAACTCCTGGTATGTCCTGTGATGGTTTCACTGTACCAATACAAAATGTTTTCCCAGTCCAAAGTCTGTGTAAGCTTAACCTGGTAAGCAAAAATCATAATGCATTTGACTTGATCCAATTTTTCACTTTTATCCAAGAACATTTCTGTGTACTTTTCTTAGCAGACTCTTTTTTTTTTTTTTTTTCCCAAGGTTCACATTGTGGTGGAATTATTTGATAGCTCTGATATTGTCTGCATAGATGGCAGATTACAGGCAAGGAGTCTGGGCATCAAAGCCTGGCAGAGAGCAAGGACTCCCAGGCTTTCATCCAAGCTTTGCATATCAGCCTTGGGAACAGTCCCTCCCACATGAGCCTCAACTTCTCAGCCACAGAGGCTCTTGGGCAAACACCTAAATTTTAAATCCAGGCAAATCACGTTGATGATTGCAGCCTCCTTCAGGACAAGGAGAGACATTTTGTTCTGCTTGCCCTTAAAGGATGGAATCCAGCCTAACCAGGGATCCCAGCCGCAGCGCTGGACGCAGCAGCAGCAGCACATAATAACAGGGAGCCATTTTGATGAAGGGATGTGCCCGGCTGGTTGCCACATCTCACTTGTGGAGGGTGAGATTCCAGCTCTGGGCCCTGCCTGGTGCTGCTCCCCAGGGCTCTGTGGTACCTGGGGCTCCCTCCTGCTCCAGCCAGCCCAGGCACTGCTGGCCTGACCCACAGCCACGCTGTGCTGCCCTGAGGGGACAGCATGGCCACAGCGCTGAGTGGCCCGAGGAGCCGTGTGCCTGCAGCCCGTGGGACACGCTGAGGAGAGGGATGTCACAGGAGCTGCTTGGGCACTGGGACAAGCTCCTGGCTGTCAGGAGGATGCAGGGAGGACGTCTGTCACCAAACCACAGAATGGGTCCACAGTGGGTGATCTGGCCCCATCTTCCTGCTCAAGCAGGGTTGTCACAGACATATTTTATGAAAAATCCTTTTGCCAGGATCTTTTCTCCTGAGAAGCTGAGAAGCTTCAGCTTCTCCATGTTTTGCTGCTTTAGAATGTGATTTGGAGAATTGTTTACCCAGCATGTGAAATTGTTTTTACTTTATGACCAATGACAGCCACCTGTGTTGAGGCTGTGAGCAGTCACAAGATTTTATTATCATTCCTTTCTATTCCTTTCAAGCCTTCTGATGAAATCCTTTCTTCTATTCTTTTAGTATAGTTTTAGTATATAATATATATCATAAAATAATTAATCAGCCTTCTGAAACATGGAGTCAAGATTCTCATCTCTCCCCTCGTCCTGGGACCCTTGCGAACACCACCACACAGGGTCATCCCAGAGCACGTGGCACAGGACCATGTCCAGACGGTTCTGGATTATCTCCAGTGAGGGAGACTCCACAACCTCACTGAGCCAGTGAGAAATCACTGCACAGGAAAGAAGTTCTTCCTTATGTTCAAGTAAAACTTCCTGGGCATCGCTTTCTGCCTATTGCCTGTTGTCCTTGTGGTTGGCACCATTGACCTGAGCCTAGCTTCATCCTCTTGGGACTCCACTTTAGGTAATTATACATATTAATGAGGTCCCCTCTCAGTTGTCTTCTCGAGGCTAAACAGGCCCACCTCCCTCAGCCTTTCCTCATAGCAGAGATGCTCCAATTCCCCAGTCATCCTCATTGCCTTCCGCTGGACCCAGTTCCAGGAGCTCCTTATGTCTCATGCCAGATGACTCTGCCATCACCTCGGCGCAGGCAGGGACACCCCAACGGCAGGTCTGTGCCAGCTGGGGGCTGCTCAGCCTGCAGAGGGGCTCCAAGACACCGTGTGAGGCGGGAAGCCCGGCGCCCCAACTCCCGCTGAGGGGACACCGAGGACCCCGCTTCCCGCCCGCCCCCTCAGGCAGGGGGCGGGGTTTGTCCAAACCGACAGCCCTCTCCTCCAATCCTCGCGCTCTTTTCCCCGCCCCGTGCCGAAACAACCAATCACTGCCTCGCAGTGCTCAGCCCGCCTCCTTGCTGCTGTCCAATCGGGCGGTGCCGCTCGCGTTCTCTCGTCTCGGGGGAGGGCGGGTGTTACGTGCCGTCGGTATTCCCGAAGCGCGGCGGCGCCGCTCTCGCCGTGCGCTGCCCGCGCACCGCCTGCGCTATCGGCGTAGCGGCCGCAGTTGGCGTAGCGCGGGTAGAGGCGGCCGTGTCGGGGAGCGGCGGCCGCCGTGCGAGGAGCGGGCTGGAGGAGCGGGCAGGGCCGGGCGGGCACCGGGCCGGGACCGCGCCGCGACCGCGCCGCAGGTCAGTGGAGGGCGCTGGGAAGCCGGCTGAGACCTTCCGTAAGGCAGCTGGTGATGGGGGGCCGGGAGAGGGGTGAGATAGGGCTGCACTCGGTGTACGGGCTGGGAAGGTGCTGAGACCCGGCTGCAGCTCGGTGCTCGGGCTGTGGGGCCGGAGCGGGGCTGCGGCCCGGGCATGGCTCGGTGCTTGGCCCCTGGGGCCGGGCTGCAGGGCAGTCGGGGGTTCGGAGGGCCGAGAGGTGGGCTAAGATCTGGGCAGAGCTGAGTGCCCGGCTCGGACAGAGAGCTGGGACCTGGGCACAGCTCAGTGCACAGCTCAGTGCCCGGCTCAGACAGGGAGCTGGGACCTGGGCACAGCTCAGTGCACAGCTTGGACAGGGAGCTGGGACCTGGGCACAGCTCGGTGCACAGCTTGGACAGGGAGCTGGGTCCCGAATACCATTCAGTGCGTGCCCCCGGAGTGCCAGGGGACAGGCTGTGACCTCACAGTATCCAGGGCTGAGAGCTGGCAGCAGTGTGGAGCACTGACCTGCCTCCTCGCTCTGCTCCAAGGTTTCTGCGGGACAGCGGAGCCCCCGTGGAGGTGCCCGGCCCTGGCAGAGCCGGCTGGGTTCTCCCTCAGCCACCGGGCAGGAGAGGGTCTTTAACCACCCACCCACCCACGCAGGCAGCTCCTAGAGTCAGTGAGGATTGTTTACTGCCCGGTGCTCATAACCTTGTCCCTTTGAGATGTTAATCAGCTCCTGCCTCCCTGGTTTAGGTGTTTTGTAAATGTGTAACGAAATCGCTGTCTGCAGCCCCAGATCTGAACTGTGCAGGGCACAGCTCAGTGCAGAGCCGGTGGGAAGGCAGCATTCCCGGTGGGCCTGGCCATTGGACAGCCAGATGACCTGATTTGGTTGTTATGCTGTGTAATCTGGAGCAGGCTGCTTGTTTTTTTCCCCCTCTCTGCTGCTTTCTCCATTTATAAGATACAGGTGCTAACACTTAGGGCTGGTTTGGAAATGCAGGAGAGAAACATATTTTGCATTTCTTGAGACGGCTTTTCCTTCCTCTTGTTAGACTGCACATTAGAATGATCTTGCGCTGTAAACTGCTTCTAAGTATGATGACTGAAAATAGAGCAAATTTTTATTAGCTGCTTTGCAAAACAGAAATTACAAGGAGGATGACAACAGTGAAGCTTGCCCTAGGCAAAAAGGGGAAAGAGGATGTTGGGGCTGGACTAATTGGGGCCATACCTCTTCAGACTGGAATGAGTCTGGACTGAATATTACCTATCCAAACAGGTTTTAGAGCAGGAGGAGTCCAAAACTGGCTGGAACTAATTTACTCATTTCCCTCCCAAAGGCTGACCCAAAGACCTGTATCAAAGAGTTGCACAAGAGATAGAGACTGGAAGCTCTTTGAATGTGCTGCCCGAAGAGTTAAGGCCTCTCCTGGGACTTGAGATGACTTCTCACAAGAGATGCTTTCAGGAGGGGCTGTGCTGAAGACAGAGCACTGCAGCCTCTAACTGGGACAGCTCCTGCTGGTCTGGAGCTGAGACCCAACTTCCCTCCCTCCCTTTTCCCTTGGAGATGTTGCAGAGATTTAATCTGACCTCTTCCTGCTCACCTGAAGCCTGCCGTGGCGATGACCCCACAGCCAGATCCGACCACCAAAGAGAAGAGAATCGTGCGTTTGAGGCTGGGCCCTCGTTGTAACTGAACTGGAATCTATCCCTGCTTCTGCTCCCACAACGACTGCCCTTCCTCTGCTCGTCTGTTTGTGCTGTGAGCCACTTCTCCCTGATCTTGTTTGGAATTCCTGAGCTTTCCACGCTGAATTTGCCCATGGCTTTCTTGATGAAGAAGAAGAAATTCAAGTTTCAGACAAGTTTTACTCTAGAGGAGCTGACTGCTGTCCCCTTTGTCAATGGGGTTCTGTTCTGCAAAATCAGGCTGCTAGATGGAGGAGACTTTGCTAGTTTATCTAGCAGGTAAGACCCTGTCTGCAGACTTGCTGCCTGGCTGTGCTTCTTTCCCTGGTTATTCTTCCCTTGAATGGTTTAGCATATGGCAACCACTTGCTTACCCCTTGATGGGATTTTAATAGTTCTGCTGTAGGGCCCCACATGCCCTTTCATTCCCCAGAGCAGGGGAAGTGCATAGCTGAGAGCTCTGAACCTGGGTGGTGTTGGCTGATTTGAGCTGGATTGAATTTTTCAGAGGTGAGGGGAGGGAGTGGGAGGTCACTCTGAAAGGGGATTAAATCCTCTCTTCTCTCTCCCCCTCCTCCTTGCCCAAGTTCTCACACACTGTTTCAAACCCTGTTCTGTATTGCCTTCATGCCTTATTTGAAACTTAACTCTGTAGGAAACTATGTCTAAGCAAATCAACCCTTCCCGACTGTGCTCCCCCCTTTGATACTGAATTTCTCTTCTTGGTAAGGGTGGAAGTAGTTTGTTTTGCATTGTAAATTGCTGTGCAAGGGAAAACTGCTGCCTGCAAAGTTGTCAGTGTTAAAGACCCAGTTTATCTCCTTGAACTGATGCCATTGCATTTCCCACTTCAGAGCAGCAGTGTTTTCTATGTCATGTTGGAATCCTTCTGCTACACGTATTATAAGGTTCTGCCATCCTCTGTTGGCATTTCTCTGCCTCCTTCAGGCAGGTCTGTCCCTACTCTTGTTACTAATTGCTAATAAAAACTTGTTTTGTTTCCAACTATGCACACAGATTATCACGAACACTATGCAAACACAAATTCCATAACAGCCCAGACTTGCTTTCTGCTTCAAAATATGAAGGAAGCCTTCAGTGGCTTTCAAAACTTGTTTTTTTACTTTGCTGAGTGACTGCTCAGTTTTAAAGGCACAGGATTAATTTGTGCTAGCTGTTAACTGCTTTATCCCAGGACTAAAGCCTGCTTGGGTCTGGTTTTCCTCTTTGTAGTGCTTTGTACTGGAGCAATTTCTCATTTCAGGAGAGAAGATTTTATTGGGCAAGCATAAAACATTTCTGTCTTGCAAACAGAAGTGTTAGGGCAGTGCTCAAAGCTTGGGTTGTTTTTTTTTTTCCAGAGGCACAATACAAACTCATCTGAAGTCCATAGAAGCTGAGGGTGTGGAACACCTCCAGAAATGGACTTTGAATTAATTTCTCTTTTGAAGAAAATCTATCAAAAGAGCTTTTCCTTAGTGTTCTCCCCTGGGGCTAGATCCTTGGGTTTGGTGGAAGCAGTTTATCTAAGGAATTCAAACAGTATGTGAACTTGGAAAGAAATTAACCCTTCCGCTTCCTGCAATAAGTGGCACTGGAGGGTGTCTCAGGAAAAGCTGTGCAGGGAAATGTCCATCTCCCTCTCCTTGCTGTCCCTGACAGCAGCTCCTGGGAGCCACCCCTGGGGTTTGCTGGTGCTGCCAGCCGTGTGGGTTGTTTTCTGAGCTGGCTGGGGTTCAGTAGTTCGCTCAGCGTTGCAGATGTGTTCCAGCACCAAAATCAACTGTAATTCAAAACCAAACACATACATAGCTCTGAAACGAGCAAAGGCAAAGAGGGCTGGGGGGTTTCCCGCCTTTCCAACCTGTCTGTGCTCTAACTGAAAGCACATGGAAACCTGTTCCTGCTTGAAAAGTTATGGGTCTCAGTGGTATTGAGTCATTTGACCTTTTCCAAATATTTTTTCCCTGTTGCAGTTAGAGAAACTTCAGGAGGGATGAATTTCCAGAAGAGTTACTGTGTGGAGAGGCTCCCAGGTCATGCCTCGGCTTTGCTCTGTGCTCCTCTCTTCATTTCTATCACCTTTTTGATACTCACTGGGAAAGGTGAAAGGAAAGGAGATACTGTATATGTGTTCTGTTAGAAATCTATAAGTTGTTTAGAGTTTATGATTGTTTCTCTGAAACCAACCACTTCCAAAACTGATTGGGTTTGAGGTTGTAATGTCTGGCAGGTAATCTCTTGTGAGCTGCTTGTGTCCAAAATCTGGTGTTTGCTCTGCAATCGATTTGGGCTTCTGTGATCTGGGCTATCTGGAGGTCTGTGGCTGTGATTGAGCTGAGCTGTAGCTCTTCATGACCATGAGTTTTCACAGAACTGGCCTGAATAATGTGTCCCCTGTCACCTGGAGTCTGTAAACTGAGGTTAGAAGTAGGTATAGGAACTTTTCACAGGAAACATTAAATCAGTTTTTGTAGTTGTCTTGTGGAAAGAGGAGTGTGTTATACAGGAACCTCCAGAGACAGATTTTTCAGGTTATTTACAATAAGCTTACTTGACACCTCATGCATGTCTGTGGCAGGAGGTGGGAATATGAAATTCCCAATGAGTTCCAGGTGACACTGGGATCATTTTGACCTGGGGGCAAGGCAGAAGGAGCAGCCTGTGCTGCTGGCTCCCATCAGCCTGTCCTGGTCCAAGTCCAGCTCAGCCTGGGTTGCACATACAGAGCTGCCAGAGCCTGGTGCTCTGTGTCTAGTGGGACACACACTGGGCTGGGACCCCCTTCCCAGACTGCTCACTCTTTTGCCTGGAGGGGAACCTGTCTGAAATGTGTTATGACTAAATGCTCTTAGGAATTCAAGGATGTCTGGAAAAGGTTCAGGTCCTGTCAGCACATTTAGCTTTGGGGATCTGCCTCTCTTGGGTTTTCTGGTTTGTTTGGGTTTTTTTAAATTACTGTTTTCTTGCACGCAGGTACTCTTATTTCAGTCTTCCTATGCTCAGGCCTTGCCTTAAATTATAGGTACTTTAATGACTAAAGTTTCAACTGCAAGTATCTTTTGGCTTGTCCTTTCTTCTCCCTTTGTAAAGTTTCCTTAGGCTGTTAGGGACTTCTGAAGAATAAAACTCACAGGTTTCACTTTACAGTGCTCTGTGTTAAAAGCATCTGTTGTGTCTGTGAGTTTATCACCTTGCAGTTGGATTACAAAAGTTGGGCATCTAAAAGGCATCTGAGCCAGGTGTAGGCCAGGCAGATGCTGTATTTCTCAATATATTGAGAAGTACCAATATATTCCTTGAATATTTTTAATCCAGATACTTAAATAGCACAACCACCAGTGAATTCAGTTGCCTCCCAAGTATGTTTAAAAATAGCAGGCACAGAGAAGTAGGGATGTATTCATGGCAACCGTTTTTGTGGAGCAGGTGGGCGGCTGCATTTTGTACCAGTCTGAAGCTTTCTGGGGGGTGGTGCAGCTTTGTTCCTAGAGAGATGAGCCAATAAATTCATCAGGCAGTATCCCATCCATGGCTCAGCACAGGCAGGAGCCTGGGTGTCCAAAGGAGTGCCTAAAGCTACAGGCTGATGTAGTAAGTTCATGTACATCTTTGGGTATCCCAGAAGAGGAAGACTCAATTAAATTCCCCTTCTCTGCTTACAGTTCATGTTGAGTGACAGCCAGATGCTCTTTGCTTGCTGCTGAGTGATTTCTGGCTCTGTGTTGGCAGCGAGCGTTGCTGGCACACAGTGTGAAGGAAGTGGAAAGCCAGGTGTTATCCACAGACTCCTGACACCTCATCCTACATTGTTCTGTTAGCCTGCCAGGAGTTTCACTCTGGTATTTCTGGATTTGAAGGAAGGGATTGTACTCTGAAAGGCCCTGTCTGACTCTAGAGGAAAGACTGTTTCGCATGAGTTGAGCAGCTTTGAGGGCATTTCCCACCTTCCTCATTGTCTTCTGAAGGCACCTTACACTGTATTTTTTTTTTTGAGACCATGCTTTTCCAAGCATCTGCAGCATTTCAGCTTGGTTTTCTGATCCTGGCACTCATTGCAGCAGTTTGAAACAATGACTGTAGCTTGTCTCCTGCAGCCCTGCCCTGTTTGCATGTGGGCTGGATCTGGGAAGACCTGACCCTGTTGGGGTGGTCTGACCTCCAAGTGTGTCAGTGCTGCAGCCTGAGCCCACAATGTTCTTAGCCTTGCAGTTTTTAATTGAGTCACTATGAAAGGCCATTTCCTGCACTGCGTATTTGATTTATTTTTTGGGGGTGTAAAGCTTCATCCAGAATACCAGAGAAACACTGATATTTGGGAAGGCACCTCACACTGACAGCTCCCTGTGCACTGAGGTCAGCTTTTGTGTAAGTGTGGCTCTGTCATCATCGTGTAGGCACAAATGAGCTGAAGCTGCTTGCTTTTGGCAGCTGGTGGGATAAAAAGCATCATAATGCCTTAGTGATAAACAGAACTTATTCACTACTGTGGGGCATAAATAAAGGAGTAAAACATTGCCCTATTAATACAGGGCTGGTGATTCAAAACATTTTGTGAAGGGAGGTGCAAGTTGTGCCACCTCCAGAATGCAGCTCTTGGTGGTGGGAGTTAGAAATCAGCTACTTCACTATCTTTACATAAATAGTCATTGTGCCTGACACTTCAGGTAATTAAGCTGACCATGTTTAGCTTTTTCAGACCGGAAAATCGTTAGCTGTTTGTTTAATCAGGGACTGAAAGACTGGTTCAGCCTGGTTGAGATCTGAATCTTGGCTACTCTTTGCCTTAAAAAGCAAAGGTTAGGTAACTAAATACTTTCTTCTGGAGTCCTCAAGAGGAAAGAAAACTGGCTGTAGTGAAAAGGGGATCACTTGCTGAGTGCTGCCTTTTGATTCCAGTGGGATTGTCACAATTTAGTAGAGCAAGGAACTTGATTGTGACTTCAAACCATTCTCCCAGTTCCATATTTTAGGACAGTATGTGCTTGGCTCTATCCTCTGCTAGGGCATGTGGTGTGTTAAGGCATTTTAAAGATACTTTTGTTGCAAATGTGTCTGGAAATGCAGACCTTCCCTACATGTACAAATACTCCTATTATACAGATCAATAGACTTAGTTTTCATGTTCCAGAGCAGCTTCACATAACATCCTTCCTTCCTGGCAGAGCCTCAGGAATAGGCTGGGGGTGTTAATGGAAAAGTGATTTGAATACAGCCTCTAGAAGTGATTTGCAATAAAACGTGACCTATTTCAAGATTATATTCAAGCATAGTACCTGCAGTGCCTTGCATTCTGAAACAAATACAGAGAAACTAGACAGCAAAGATGACAAAAAGGGGGTTCATTGCAGGAGTGCAGCTAAATGTAGGTGCAAGTTGTGAGAGCAGAAGCAGTGAATGAGGTTTAACCTCTCACAAGTTGAGAGTGTTGGAAAAATTGCAGAAGTGTTGGAGCACCGCAAAGTCGCCGGCACAAACCATTTTAAGTTGTGCTTTGAGTTTGCAAAGCACTTTTAGCAGCAGCCTTAGTAGCAGCCTTTCCTGGCCTCTGGCTGCTACACCTGCAGGGTGTGACAGATGCTTTGGAGCAGGCTGATTTGCTTTGTGCTGTGCTTGCCGCTTCCTGTCACCGGTCACCGCATCGAAGCCTGTCACAAGACTGGCAGGATTACATTCAAACCTTCCTGCCATGGGGGCTGTATCCTGTTGGGTAAAGAACAGTCTCTGTTCATGGCCTGGCTCTGTCCTGGCTGCTGTGGCTGAGGCAGAGGCTGCTCTGCTGACCAGAAGCTGTGATGTGAGGCGCTGTAAGCGATACGCTGTGTGTGCAGCATCAGTAAATACGGTCAGATACAGGCGGCTTTCAAACTTCCCCCTCAGCGCCGACTCTGAGCTGGCATTGCTTTGACAGCTGACTCTTAGCAACAGCCTTATCTGTGTGACTTAAGCAGCCCTTGGCCCAGAAAAATTACTCACTGAAAATTAATGTTCTACTGGGAAACCGGGGCTCTGTGGCCCACTTAATTTGCAGGGTGACAACACCATCAGTTCTGGCTGAGAATCAGGGTAGGTAGGTGAGAGTGGCCCTGTTCCTTTAAGGCATGTATTTTTTTTCCTGAAATACAGAGAAGGACCTAAAGGGCTTCCAGTCTCTTTATTCTTTGTGCTCTTGAGCTGCCATTAGTGTTGACTCTAGCTTTGTAGCTGAATTTCTGAGGAATTCAGGCGTGCCTTGGGCAGCCTGTGGTCTCTCTGCACAGCAGTTGGTATTTTAATAGGCCATAAGTTGCCAGTGGCAAGTTGTTCTGTTACCAGTCTCTAGATAAATGAGGCAGGTACAGATTTTTTTCTTAGTATTATTTTATTGCAGGAAACTACATCTGGTAGTGTTTCAGGAAAGAGGCCGATGTCTTCTCAGATCAGAAACCTCCCTCACTTCAGGCCTGGCAGTGTGGGTTGGAGAACTCTGCAGCATCCACCTGTGTGTGTGGCTCTGTGAGGCCTCATCCGTGCGAGGACAGGCGGATGTGGCTCTGTGTGTGACCTCCCTTCTTCAAACAGGATATGTTCTGCATCCTCTGTGGGCTGCCAGCTCTTCACTTGCTTGCAGCCTACTCTGAAATGGATCAGAAATTATTTCATAGCTGGGGTATTTTTTAATAACCAGAAGCCTTTAGAAATTCCCTGGACCAACATTTGGATCTGCTTATTTCTTCTGTAGCATCCTGTGACCGTGTGTCAGTAATCCATGTTGTAAAGGTGATCATTTCAGGTGTTATTTCAGGATGTGTCAGCCCACCCCAGTACCAGCTGCTTGCCCTGCAGGGTGAGAGACTTTATTTTTTCCCTCTTGCAGTTTATTCATATTGTGCCAAGTGCACTTGCTGGGAGACACGATGCACGTCGCTGTTGTAACTGCGGACTTGGCATCACGATCCCTCTGGTACCATACAGTGGGACTCGGCCTCTCATTTTAGTGCCTGGGTTTGAAAGGCACTTCCCACTAGACAAACAGTTGTGCCAGTGTTCACTGCATGAACAGCCTTCTTGTTTGGTGTATTTTTAATCTGATGAGCAAGAAAGGGAATTGTTGTGCACGATTCGAAATCGCTGATTGTCACGTGCTTCACATGGGTCACCCCTGTGGCTCAGTGGATTAGGCCAAGGAGCTGGGGTGGAGTTATGGGGATGAGGAAGACAATGAAGAGGAAGCACATGGAGACTAAAGGATTGGGAGGAGGCAGGTGTGGGAGAGACAGGATGTTCTACATAAGCAGTAGCACATATAGAGGCCACACTCCCTGCGGATAGCGAGTAGCTGAGCTGGCAGGAGAGCAGGATTATGCCTTTCCTTTGGCTGGATTTATCCTACCTCATTGGTGGGAGGAGGCCTTGAAGGAGGTCCCATGTTGTAGTAGGAGATAGGATGAAGCTAAAAATACTTTTACTGCTGTATGCTGTACTTTAAATAAGAAATTAATTCTGTCTGTTCAGCCTGAAAGCACCATCAGTGCTTACATGGGAGGAAGGAAGAGAGTGTGTGCATTTACTGTCCTGGAAGGGCTAGAAAGCTGCAGCACTAATTAGTAATGCAGCTTTGGAGACCTGAAGAGGTCATGTGGTTGGGTTGTCTTGTTCTCTGTCTGGTCACTTCTGTTTCCAGTCTTTAAGGGATAATATTGTTCATCAAAATAAAAATGCAGATGGCCAGGAGAGGAGGAAGGAAGCACTTCTTTGGAAAAAAAGCCTGGCGTAGGGAATTTTTTTTTACCTGGTGTTGTGTCAGACTTTGAGGCTTTATCTATGCTTGAGACAGCAGAGGTGAGGTGGGTATGGCATCATGGTGTTCAGTGGGTTTTTGTTTGCATCTGTGTAGGCTGAGGAGAGGGTTTCCAGTCTAGTTGTGTTTCCATCATGCCTATTTCTCCTGCTAGCTCCCATTCTTCCCATCCTCACTTAGGCTGTGCCTGCATGTCAGAGAATGTGAGGGAGGCCTGTGGGATATTTATAATTCAGCAGTTTTTCCAGAGCTGTTAATGCTCCATTGCTCTGAGATGAAGCAATCCCATTTGCACTTAGGCAGCCTTGCTGTAACCAGTCAGCCCTGGCTGGTGCAGCCTCCTGCCTCCAGACTGAGCAGCAAGGCTGAGCAGAGGTAGTCTGCTTGCCTGTGTTACAGATTAATTATGCAGTAACCCCTCTGCAGGAAGCTTTGCCTGGCTTCTGTCAGTGGCCTGTTCTGGTAACACCAGGATATTGCATCTGTATAAATGTCAAATTCTTTCAAGCACAGTGCTGCTCGTTTGTACTTCAGGAGCCTGCAGTGCTCTTTGCTGCAAGGGAAACTGTGCTGTGGAGGAGTGAATTTCCTACAACTGTTGCTGTGCTTTGCTGCCTTTCTGCTTTGTTGAACACCCTTTTTGTGCTGGATGGGGAGTAGCTGATGTGGCTCCTGTTCTCTTTAAGGTCCATTTCTGATGTAGGTTTGTAGTGATGACTTTTCCTGCTGTAAGTGCAGCTACATCTGTTCTCTCAAAACAAGCCTGTTGTTTTCCCTCCAGAAGTGATGCAGTACATCTCCAATGTCATTTGCTCTCAGCAGGGGAGAATCAAGAGAGCATGTCTGAATACAGCTTGTGGTGACAGCCACACAGGAGGTAAAGCCTTGCTGATCCTCAGAAACCTGTTCCTGCAGTGGGATCCTATGCTCACATCTCCCAAGGCCTTAACCAGCACTTGCTGCTGGCACTAAATGCAGAGCTCTCCCAGATTCTGCTTTTAAACAAGATGTAATTTATGAAAGTACCTTTCTCTCATTAGGACAAGTGGCACCATGAGATATTGGTCGTTCTTAGAGAATTCTGTTTGTCTGCAGCTCTGGCTCCAGAGGAGAAAAATCAGTTCTAGTTGCTGTGTCTCAGACCCTTTTATCTCCCCTCTTGCTGGCTCTGACACTGAAACTGGGGCAGAAGGGAAGGGAGAGTTGGGAGAGGCTGAGTTAGGAGTCCCAGCCCATCACCACTAGTACAGTGTTGAGTCAGGGGTCAACAAGCTTTGCTCAGCAGCCTCTTCTCATCTGCAAACCTCTCCTGCTGAGTGGCCTTTTTGCTGATAAACACCAGCAGTGATAGATATTGATGGAGGGGACAGAGGTTCAGGGAAAACATGTTTGAACCTTGTCCATAAAACCAGTCACCTGGTTTGTCCTGCTGAATGGTGCCTCTACAAAGGAGCCATCCCAAAACACCTGTGTTGGTCCTGGAATGAAAAAGTTGCTGTTGATATATTAAAGCCCTTCTCCTGGGCTATTGTATTTGTTTTGAGTAAATGTGTACTCTATAGAAATGACTCATAGGGAAACACGTCTGAGCATGGCTGGGTGTTACCTCTTGGGTAACTAAACCCACATTTAGCACAGGGTTGACTTGAGGCAGCTTATTTACTGAAAGACTCTTCAGCATGTTCGAGCCAAATTGCAGTGATGTTACATCATACTTTATTAATGAAATTATTCCAGAAATGAACTTGGCCTCATGTGCAGGTTAATTTGCACTATAAAGACCTCTCTGGTACAGCTACGTTGGCAAACTCTCCCAGCTGAAGCAGGGTTGATATTGGCAAAAAAGTCACTTAACTATTCTGGCATCATTATGTCTTCACGTGCCCTAAACCTGCCTTAGAGGCAAAAACATTTGTGTCTGCACACCACTTGTGTTAGTGATGCTGTTCCTAGTCTTGTGTTGATTCCCTCTGAGTTTTCATTTGCCATTTTTACTGTCCCAGCAAAGCCTGGGCCTATTGAATTGACCCATGTCTGGATTTTTCTCATATTTGGGGGCAAGTGTTGCTTTTTTTGTTTGTTTGTTTGTTTTTTAAGGTAGCTTTTTTTTCTTTATAAGTAGCTTTTTCTTCATAAGAACATCTTGTGTCCAAAGCTAGCTTTCTTAAAATACAGACTTGTAGCCATGTCTTGTGCCCTGTGAGGTGGGCACATTATCAGAGTTCTCCTTGGTGGAGTTTACATTGCTGCCTTTCTTCACTGAGAGTTTAAATTTAGTCAGCAAAATCCAAATCTGGAATCTCTCAGAATGACAGCTAACACTTAGGGGATGAAGAAAGTTTATAAATATACACCAGCAATGGATAATCAGCAAATCTTCATTTTACATCTGTGCTCTGCCAAAAGTGAAAAGGCTTTCAAGAAAAGCCACGCTGTGATACAGAAACACATATTGGCTCAGAAATTTACTGTATTCTACCTTAATCTTGTAAGCATCTGTACAGAGCAAACTTCAGAGTTTTTCTGAAGTGTTTGGGACCTTCTGAAACTTTAGGTCCTCAATCTGTTAGAACCAAAGGGGAAATTTGAATTGTGATTGTCTAAAGGGCCAACAGGCCCTGGAAGAGTTGGGATTTTCTTCACCCTGTTTTAAATTTTGTGGAGTTTACTATACAGTTGTTGGTAATGAGCCTGAACACCCCTCCTTCTGTGCCTTCCACCCCCCAGTAGCAGGGAATTCTCTCAGCTTGGTTTTTTTCATGTCCCTGTGAGTCTAGCTGGCTGGATGGGAGGCGTAGGTTAGAGTTCATAAGAGGTAACTTGGTTAAGTTGCCCTCATGCCTGTTTTATGCACATTTGATTGTTGAGTGGTTGTAGTTGTGGAATGAGATCTTAGAGGTATTTAGGCCCTGAGTTAGACAAGTTCTTCAGTGTGGTGGGTGTGAGCTGCAAGGTAGCACAAAGCAAGAGGAACAACGTGTGTGAGCCAGGCTGGGACCACTGGCACACAAAGCCCTGAGTGTGGAGCTGGTGGCCGACCTGGGCAGACCTGCTCTGGTTTCTTCTGGAAGTTAAACGCTTGTGGGTTTGCTTCTGGGAGGAGAGCACTGGTGGTGGGCTTGGCAGCCTGGCACATGGCTCATTCTTGGCTAACCCAGCTCCAACAGAGTCTATCAGAACAATGGAAGTAGGAGTTGTGGGGTGACTCAGTGCATGATGAGAGTTCAAAAAAAGCAAATGCGTCTTTCAGCATTCAATACGCACGTTATTACAGACTTGTGCTTTAGTAACTGACTCATCTATCCAGTTATTCCTTTCTTTACACTTAGGAGTTTGGTAGTTCTTTGCTTGTGATGTTTTTGCTCCTGGCACACATCCCTGGCCTCAGACCAGGAAGAGCTCGTGCTCTGTAGATGTGGCAAGAAGTCCTTGGATATTTGTTGCTTTGGGTTGGTCTGCCTTAGCACAGTGTGTAACAATAGATTGCATAGCATTTACTGTTACACTCCCTTCTTGGATTTGTTTTCCTGATGTCCAGCTTTTCTTCTGTGCTTCCAGATGACAGAATGTAAATTACAAATACCTCAAAGCAGAGTGGCTCTGCTGGGCATGTCCAATCTTTAAACTGCCATGTACCCATCCTTTGCTGCTTGAAGCCAAGTCTGTTAGAATTATTTCTCCATGCTTTCTCCCTGTTCCACCCTTGCTTACCCTTCCAAAACTTATTGGACTTGTTCTATAACTTAAGTTCTAAAGGGTCATTTTTCTGTGACTTACTTTCTCCATTTGGCACAATTTTTGTTTCCTTATGAAGCTTTTCCTGTAGCACTTGGTCACCAGCTGCATGTGATTTTTTTAATAACCTCCATTGTTTCATTTCTTATAGCATTTTAACATAATTCATGTTAGGAGGAGCTTAATAGTTTTAAGATTTAGATACAAGGAGTGGTTGGAAATATTTTTTCTAGAATAACTCCCAGTGGTTTGAGAAGCCCTGAATGTACTGGAGAGCCTGGCTCCCTAGTGCAGTGATCTGGAGTACATGGGATGTGCTGCACTGGAAAGCTCTTGCCTGTGGGACATAGAGCATGAGGTGCAGCATTTCATGTCTGTCACTTCCAAAGACACGTGTCTGGGTTCATGTGACTGGAGTGCAGACATAACTGAATTACTTTCAAGGAAGCTGTTAATACACAACTAGGGATGCTGATGCTGGAGGGTTTTGTTCTGGTGATTGACTGACTGCCACTCCCATTCTCCAGGAGGAATTATCACTTCCTGGCTTGTGCTGGTGGACCTTCATCAAGACTGATCACTGCCCTGGAGGGAACTGTAACACACAGTTCCAAAAATGTGCTTTTCAGAAATAGGCTTTTCTGGAAATAAAGATGGTTAAAACCATCAAAAGTCAATCCCTTGCCTGCTAGATACCTGCTTACTCCTAAGGATGATATCTAAATCATTCTTTGAATACTGTTTTTATTTCATGCTTGCCTTATTGTTTTTGCTCCAGTTCTTTCCTCAGCTGCCTTTCACATACTCAGTGCTGTCATCATCGTCCCCTGTCCCCTAGTGAAGCTGCTTTGACTGTTCCTTAGCTTGGTTTCTCAGTTGTGGCTGGAGTTTCTTCCATTAGCTTTTTTTGGTTTTTTTTCTTTTTCCTGTACATTTGCCATTAATCCTTTTTCCTGTATTTGTCTCATGTCCAGTCAAGTAGGGATTAGGCAGCCTGTGCTCTTAACTGCATCAGTGGAATCTGGTTTCCTGAGCTGACTTTCCCCTACTCTTCCTTCCCTGTTCACTCCTCCCCAGCTGCCAGTGAGCAGCAGGAGTGGATATATGTCCATCTCCTGCTGGGAGACAGCAGGTGAAGCCCTGCAGAAGTTTTGGAGCTTGCCTTGTTCTCCCTCAAAAATGTTGGGTTGTGCAATTGGCTCATTTTAAAAGCATTGGTGTACATGTTTAGCATTTAGGGAGCCTTTCCAAATCACTGCTCAGGTGCAAATGAAGAACTGAACAAGTGTAAGCTGATGCCACAAGAGAGATGAGGGTGGCTGTCCTTCTTCACCCTGGGCCGTTGGAATGGGTTTGCTGGGAGTTCAAAAGTTAATTTTGTGAGTAGCTTGGTAGATGCAGTGACCTTACTGCTGAACCCTTGTTTAAAACACTTGCAGTGAAACATCCAAATAAGACTTGTTTCAAATGACAAAGGCTTGCTTAGTTCTCTCAGTAACACAGTCTGCATCATCTGTCTCTGAGCCATTTTTCCATCATAACTGCTCATGTCTACTGAACAACAACCAGCACTTGTCAGCTGGAGAATACAGGGTTGTTTGCAGAGGGGGACACGTCCAGCTCCTTGGGCTGGCAGTTGTTCTGGCCAGTGATGTAAGCTCAGGCACTGCAGAGTGACTTTATTGTTGGGAGTTCCCTGCAGCCCTTGCCCTGCTTCTGCTCAGGGAAGGCAAAACCCCTCTGTGTAAACTTGCAAGGCATATGTCAGCCCCCAGGTTAGTCTAGGATTGCATACATTGTGTATCCAGCTGGTTTTAATGATGTCCCCCAAGGGATATGGTGTGTCACTTCTCAATTTTCCTGGCATGTGTTCCCATTGAGCTTCCCAGCACCTATTGCTACGTTGTGTTTGCTTCTGCTTTCCTACCTGTGCTTGACAACAAAATGGAGCAGATGCTGGCAGCCCTAAGCTTCACTGATGTGACCTGTTCCTGTGGCGGCTGCCCACAGTGCATTCTCCTCACTGTGCATTCTTCTCCTTTTCCTTGCCAGGCATCTGGATGGCAAAGCCTCAGAGCTGTGTTTTTCTTTAATAACGTGTGTACTGCCATGAAGTGCCCTGTCCTAAGCCCATTATTTGGAGATAGCTGCAGGTTCTGGATTGTAACTCTAAAGCAGCTAATGGCTAAATGAGGGCTTGCTTTGTATTACACATGTATGTTCACCCACTTTTGCAATTCCTGTGTTTTATAGGCAGTGATTAGGCATTGTTTGTGGCAGGACCTGCTGTGTTTGTAGGATGGGATATATTTTGGTGTGCTGTGAACAACGGGGTGTTCTGGTTCCTGAACATCCTAGCAAGTCAATTTCAAAACACGCTTTTCAGGGATTTTTCCTTGCACTTGGCAAAGGTGTCTCCTGCAGCTTTGCTCTAGATAACCTAGTTAAAATAGTAACTGTCTTCTCTGGAGCAAAATGCAGGATTGTTCTAGGCTTTTCCAAGCTATGGGAGTGTCAGTGATTCTGCTCTAATTCAGCCTTTGGAAGGGCTGGGGATTAGATGGGACTGTTTTAACTGTGTCTCTGCAGATGAAAGCAGAGCTCTGTAAAGAAATGGTGTAGAAGATGCCTTTCAGGTGCAATCTGCTGAAATAACATGATATTTTGTTTCTCTGTGACTGAGGGGATTGTACCTGCATTGCAGGGATTGTGTTCCCTTACTCCCCGAAAGACACACTGCTGGTGTGTGTCAGGGCCCCTTGAAGAGCTGTTTTTCACTGCACTTAAAAGAATCTGAGCTGGGAGTTGGTTTGGCAGCCTCTTTAAAATGGTATTATCTCTCCTGTGCCTTATCTGATAAGATGCTGCTGCTCCTGCTGCAGTGGTGAACCAGGGAGGAGGATGTAGGTCTGCTGAGAGAGGGATTAGTTCTGCTTGAAGGCTCTGACACAGATCCACATCTCAGAAGGGGGACAGTGAGCATGTGGACTGAGCATCAGAAATAGGAAAGGTTACCCTTCCCCTCTGTGTAAGGAGGAGGAGTAAATCTGAATAAGAAGCTCTTTGTGTGTGCTTATCTCTACTGCCCCATTTAGCCTGAGGTTTCCCCACATTTGCCCCATGCATGAAACATCAGACTGAGACACATTGCTCTAGTGAAATGTTTGACATTAAAAGCTATTTTTTTGTTGCTGCAGCCCTTTCAGTAAGGCTGTGGCCTTTTTATGACACTGTCTTATGTGTGACAACTGCCATAAAGCAGGAGTGAAACATCTGCTTTTCTAAATGCTTCAGCAAGGCAAAAGTGTTTCAGGGGGTGGTGTGTTGGAAGGTTGATACCCACAGCTCAGCTCTGAGTCTGTAAATAGAAGTTTTAATCTCTGCTCTAGTGTTTCATTAGCTGGGTTTTCATGTGGGAGAGAGGTTCACAGTGTAGCCCAAGATAGCATGGGTTGAATATGTGGCCTTTTTCTAGAACTGTTTGCTTTACCAGCTTGAATTCAGAGTGCTGGTCTGTCCATGGCACTCACACCACAGCTGGGAAACATCTCTTCTTTAAGGCCTGTTTGTTGTATGTTTTCTGCCTGTCTCCAGAGCTGTGTGTGAGATCTCAACCCAGAGTGGCCTTGGAGGCTTCCCTGAGTGTTTGCCTCTCCAAAATCAGGCAGGGCAGTGGGTCCCTGCTGTGCATCATTCCCATCGCCTGACTCTCACCATGCTATGGTGAAGCATCTTCCAGCTGCTCTTTTCCTGGTGAATCTTCTCTTGAGAGGTAGAAAGAGGGATGCAAAAAGCTCTTCCTTGAGCTGGAGGTAGATGAGCAGCTCCAGGATTAGAAAACCTCACAAAGCTCTTTGCAGAACTCTGCTTTTCACAAAAGCTGCCACAGGATTGCACTGGTTTATTCTGAGGAGGTATATTTAGGTCTGGAAAGAGTAATTACACAGCTTTGAATAAGTCTGAAGTCAGAAGAGGGCAAAGCTTAGTTTGGCAGGGATTCAACCTTCTGGGAGTTTTTTTGCAAAATGATACAGACAGCTTTTTTTAAATAAAACTTCTGAAGATCCGTTAAATTGGCACCTAGACCTGGCATTGGTGTGAACTATTTCTGGTTCTCCAAATACAGAGCGAAACTTAAAATTAGACACTTCTGGTTTTAAGCTGTTCATTTCTCCTTTACTTTTAGTTGCCTTGTGATTAGGATGAAAGAAAATTTCCCTCAGTGCAGCCCTCACCATGCTTCTTGGGTGTTTTTTTTTTGTTTCTGTATGATGGTTCATAATTGTACATCAGAGAATATTCCAGGGCTATATACAAAACTGCTCATCATCTCAGTTCTCCTTTTTTTTTTTGTCCCTTTTTTAGTGTTCTCTAATTACCAGCCTAACTTGAAGGGAGGTGGGTAGGCAAAGCCCATTTCTTCTCCACCATGCCATCTTTTGGAAATGTGGAACTAATTTTTTAGTGTTCAGTTTGAAACAATAGAGCTGTTGCTTGTTTGTCTAATGACACAGATCCAGCCCCCACCCTTTAAAATAAAAAACCAAAAAAGGTTGAAATTCATTATCGAATGATTGTGAAACTTGTGACTGGAAAACAGCTCTGGATTTTGTCTTATAAACTCCTTCTTGCCATGTGCAGACTGTTCCAAAGGCACAAAACCCCTAAGCTGTGTGTGCACCTGCAGCTGAGGTTCATGATCACAGTGCTGTGGGTAACATAACACCCCCAAATCCTTTTCCTAATCCCCTGCACTGTGTGGTATCTACAGCAGTTCTGGAAAGCCAATGTACATCCTTAATAAGAAGCAGAATGTCTGTTAGAGGAGCTTAGGCTAAAGGCAAATTAGCTATGGAGCTCTGGATTGCTAATCAGTACTTTTTACCACGTTTGGAAGTAATTAGCCTTCATTGGACTTAGCAGCATCCAGCAGATGCTTAATCATGGCTGCATTGAGAAAGGAGCAAGAACTCCTGAGTAAGGAAACTCAACTCACATGCTGGAGCAGCTCTTGATCCCACTGGGGCTCCTGCAGCTCTGGGAGCCAGGGATGGGCTCTGGGAGCTGGAGGGAGCATCCCTGAATGCTCTTGTCTGGTCAGGGCTGGGAGCAAGGTGTGCTCCAGTGTGCTGCTGGCTGACTGAACAGCTCTCACTTGTAGCTGCCTCCCAGCAATCCCTTGGAGCTCTGGTGTCAGTGGTAGCTTTAGCATTAGCTTTGCTTTCTAGAAAATAGCAGTTCCTTTCCAAAGGTGACTAATGCTCCTAAAATATTCAGTGTTTCCTGCATCCCCCTGTACCTGCCTTGCATTCACAGGTGGTTTTCCATTCTGTTGCATACCTTTTCTCATCTGTATCTTGAGTTTTTTCTTCCTTTAGGCCATTTAAGATGCTTATTATTGAGGCAGGTTTAAGGCACCCATATTTGAAATGTAGCATGCTTAATTTGGCTGGCATGGTGAATATTTTATTACAGACAAAACCTTTTTAATCCCTCTGGATGTGTTTCTTCCTCCTGTCTGAGAGAGCTGGGGTGAGTTGAGTGAAGTAATGAGAACCAGATCTCATCTTGAATTAATAATCCCCGATTCAAAGGTATTTTTGGCACTTAGATGTCTCACTTTTTAGTGACTTCAGTAGTGAGCCTGAGTTCTGTCTGGAAGGGATTTAAGTTCTCTACCTTGAAGGAATTGTTGCCTTCTGTTTTCTCTTGTTTTAAACAGGGATGATCAGCCTTTATCTGCATTACAGAGGATTACAGGTTTCAGGTTTTTGTCAGTTACTCCTTTTCTATTCTCTGTGTCTCCCTTGCTTGGCACATTTGGTCCCACAGGACATCTTGGAGGACCAGCAGGGACCTCCTGGCTCAGGATTGAGTCCCTGGCTCTGTCCCCTTGGGCTCACCTCGAGGTTGCCCTAAGGGAATGTGAGCCCCAGCTTCTTCCCTTCCTTCCCAGGAAGAGTGGAGACACTACCCAGGCTGATCACTCTCCCCTTTGCCACCAGTCCCTTTGGCCTGGCTCAGATGGTGGGAAGCCTCCCTTTCCCTGCTAAAGCAAACAGTTTATCAGCTGCCCTTGCACCTTTGTCCTGTGCTAGGAGGAGAGATAAGAGTCAGACTTGCTTGCTCACAGCTGTCAGCAGTGCCTTCCCTTCCTCCCCAGCCTCATCACTTTGAGAACTGCACTGGCTGAGGGCCAAGCTCTGAGCCTGTAGAGGCTCAGTAGGAAAGGAAACTAGAGCCCTGTGGAAGGACCCACACACCTTGTTTCCAGGTTCCTTTGAATCAGCTTCCTTGGAAAGGTAAAATCCAGCTTCCCCTGAGGGCTGTGTGGAAGCCAGAGCTGTAGCTGAAGTGATTCCTGCACTCAGGAATGCTTCTTCTCTTCTTCCTGCAGGCTCAGGCTGTGCCAGAGCCATGTGTTCTCCACTCAGCCTGGAGATCATGATGGTCTGCTCAGAAGCTGTGCAAGCAAAACCACCTTTCCCCTGGCTAAGCCCCTGCAGGATTTGGAGCAATGTTTGCTTGGTGTGACCCTGTCTGCTTGCACCAGGAGCATTTCCACATGTGTTTTTGTCCTCCTTTAAGCTGGCCATCCTCGCTGGCTTAGTGCCAGCCCGAGGAGCAGGGAAGGACAGGCCATCCAGGACACAGAGCACTTTGCTGTGCAGAGGCTGTACAAACAGACATGCTGGAGGGAGATAAGCTTGTGAACCTTCAGCCCAGTTCAGGTGTGGAGATTTGCTCCATGCAGGCTGGACAGAGAATGAGCTAAACCGGCTGAGCAGGAAATGTCAGAGCTTGGGAGAGTTTTGAAGGCAAATTCTGTTGATGAGATGATTAGTATTTCTGTAACCTGGGTGGATTTTACCTGTATTGACTAGTGAAAAGTTTGATGCTAACCTAACACCTTTGTGTGGTTCGGTTTCAGGTGAAGCAAGCTGCTGCAGAGGATCTTTATGGGCTAGGATGCCAGTCATTAAAAAAGATACTTAATAGCTGCTCTTGATTTGGCTTTCTACGTTTATTTGATTTTTTTTTTTCCATTCTCCCAGAGAGGAAGTTCAGGAAAACTGTGTCCGCTGGAAAAAGAAATTCACCTTTGTGTGTAAAATGAGTGCCAACCCTGCCACAGGGCTCCTGGACCCCTGCATCTGCCGAGTGTCTGTCCGCAAGGTGAGCACCCAGCTTTGCTTCTGGCAGGGAGCACCACCAGTGCTGTACTGTACTGGCAGTTGGTCTCTGGCTGCTTTTTGGCAGCAAGAAAAGTTGTGTGGACTGTGGTGGGAAGGAAAGATTGTTTGGGACAGGATATGCTGGAGCAGAGCCTCTCTCTCCGAGAAGAGTCCTTGATGGAGGATGGGAATGACCAAGGTGGTGGTAACCCTTGAGAGAGAGGCTTGTGAATCCTGAGAGAAGATTCCAGGACTGAGTAATGACTTTCCCCCTGTTGCCCCAGCACATATAATAGCTGCTTTTCCTGTTTTGTTTTGTTTCCCAATATAGGAGCTGAAGGGCGGAAAAACCTACTCAAAGGTAAGAGCATAGAAAGGGCAAATATAACAGAGTGAAGATGGTCTTGTCTCCTGCTTGTGCTTTACACCCATTAGAAACCAGTGGCTGCTGAGTGGACCAATCTGGAGAGATGTTCATTAGTTCTTAGTTTGAGTCTGAGTTAAGAGATTTCCCAAAAAACTCGACTTGCTGGGACAGGATCCAGATTGCACTGGATATGGATTTGACATGGGGGTTGGAGAGATGATCTGCATGTCCTCAAACTTTGGGGAAGTTCTGAGTCAGATCTGAACTCTCTGGCTTCTGGCAGCATGTCTCTAATAAAGAAACAGGCTCCAATTCTGTTCTGCAGAGCTGGCAGCCAGCTGGGGCAGGCACCTCACTGCCTCAGGAGAGCAGGCAGGAGCCTTCAGCAGAAATCACTGCCTGCCAGAGCACAGGAGACACCAAGGCAAAAGCCAAATGGATCAGCAGGGATCTTAGTCTTGGTTTCTCTTCCTTGCATTTTCTTGCCTGTGCTGTGGGACAGACAATGGGCCACCCCCTTCTCCTCCTTGTGCTGGATCAAGAGACAATGTTGGCTTAGAAGCTGAGCTCACACAGTGCCCAAAATGATGTTTGTTTGAAAATGAGTCACTGCTGCTGGCTTCTAACAAACAGATGCTTTGGTCACACACAGCCATGTAAGAATTCCTTCTCATCAAAATCCTTTCTGAGGCCATGGAGGCAACTGGCTGTGAAAGGTCTACTGCAGTAGCTCCTGTGTTGTGCTGTGCTGGGTGGGAGAAGGCAATATGGCTTTGTTCCTTTTTCATTGCTAATTAGGACATGGTCTCTGGGGCCATCAGTCTCTTTTTCACTGAATTCACACTGTGGGAAGGTTATTCATTCTGCAGGGCTGCATGTCCAGGGAGAGCAGCATAGCTGGAGGAAGAGGTATAGCAAATGCATCAGCCTTTGCCTCCTGCAATGTCCATCCTGAAGCTTTCTGTAGGATTTGGGAAGGCAGGATTAAAGGAGGCCTGAAGGCACGTTTCTGTGGTGGAGTTAACCTGGAGACCTTATTCAGGTCATGTTCTAACCTACTTCCTTTTTGCTCAGTCTTCAGTTGTGTCTAATGGCATTTAACAGAGACTGACTTCCTCCAGCCCAGAGCTGGAGACCAAATCTCAAGTATGTGTTGTCTCTTGGGCTGGTATCTTGCTTGGTGAAAAGGACAGATGTGTTCTCTGAGAAGAGGATCTGAAGCAGCTCAGAAATGAGCGATGTCACACCAGACAAGAGTGATTGCAGTCTTGCCCAGTGGACCAGGCTTGTTCTAGGCAGGTTCTCATGACAGATCTGACTTGGGCTGCCTAATGTTTCTAGCAGAAGTCTGTGCTGGATGTCTATGCAGCTATTTTCTCATTTTGCACCACGAGTCCCCACCTTTTTAAACTATCCTAATTCAGCTGAGAACTCCTCCAGTCACAGCAGCAGATGTAGAGGAAGATGAAACTTGTGAATGCCCTCTGTACCTGGCATACCTCATGCCCATGAGCAGGGAGTGAGGGTGATGGGGCTGTTTGTGCTCCAGGCAGTTTCCAGTGCCCTGCACACCTTGGGGTTTGACGTGAATGCCACCTCAGTGTCAGGGGTGACAGGGCGGAAGGCGACAGGAAGGACTGATAAAGCAGAAACTCTTTCCCTGAGCTGGGAGAAACACCATCAGCTGGCTGGAAAACTGAGGAAACGATTCTGGAAGGTTATATCTGAAAACATCCTTTTGTTAAGGGATCTTTCCTCTATATACTGGGAGTCTGCTTCCTGAAAGAGCTTCTGACCTCAGCACACTGTGGGCTGCTGGAGGGTTCTCCCACACTCTGTGCTCCAGTGTTGGTCTCCTCTCAGAATTCAGTGCTGTGCTGGAGGAAGAGGGATCTGCGTCTGGGCCACCCCTGTGCCATGCTGTTCTCCTGGTGTGGTGGTGCTGTGTCTTTGTCACAGTGATGGATTGCATCTCCCTCTGTGGCTTTCCTCTGTCCTGTTTATCTCTGAGATAATTTTTTTTTCCTTATTGGTGAATAATTACCAAACAGCATAGAAGAGACAGAGAAATTTCTGCAGCAAGGGCTGAAGAAACACTTGCATTAAAGGAATTCTTAAGAAGTGAGAAGAGATGAAGAAAGGTTATTTTTTTTTCCTGATAAAAGGTTCCCTCTCTATCCCACTTTTCTTTGTTCATTAGCCATCAGAAGTTGCCCTTTGAGGATGGGATGAAGGAAGCAGCTACATTAATCTTGCTGCTGTTTCCCCCTCAATCATATATCTTGATCAGATTGTGATTCTTGACTTGGAGCAGTGGGAGCCAGGGTTCCTCTGGCAGTGACTGTTTTGTGCTGGGACTCTCCATCAGCTTCCTCAGCTGACAGGGGCACCACAATTCCATAGGATGGTGCTACTGTTGGGGCTCTCTGCTCAGCTGTCATCCAGCTGTCAGCAGCAGGGCAGAAGGGATGTGCTGCAGAGCCCAGAAGGACCTGCTGCTGCTGCTCCACCTGTGTTCCCTGCTCCCCTGGGAGCTGCCCTGCTGCTGCTGCCGTGACGCAGATGCTCCACGCCTGGATGCTTTGGCCACATCCAGAGTACAGCATGTCCTGCTGATCAGATGAGATGGGACACAACTGCCTGCTGTTCATAAAGCTGTGCATAAAACAAGCTGTAACTTTTTCTTTGAAACACTGTGTTAATACACCAGGGATTAGGGCAGGAAAACAAAGGTGCTCTTCATTGTGTGTGTATTTACTCTGGAGGGATCGGTGCCCTTTTAAAAAATGCGTGTGATCTTCAGCTTTGTCACCTTCCCTGTTTGCTTCCCATTTGCTAGAGAAGGTTTAGAGAGCTCACAACTAAATCTCTCCAAATATTTCTCTTCCTTCTGCGTGTCAAACCAACCCCTTGCTGGTTAAACCTGAGCAGGGTTGAGGAGGAGCTGCCCAGCCCAGCAGCTGCCTCTGAGGGGTGAGGCACAGGCAGTGAGTGCCACATGGCTCTGGGCCTCCAGCTCCCCGTGCCCATAGTCTGTTGTTTTTGTCAGGATGGTGTCACTTTCCCCTGTAACAATATCCTTTCATCTCCTGGTTCACATGCTCCACTGCATTCTGGGATGGTCCGATACAAAGAGTGCCTTATTATGTTTGTGTATGTGTGATTCTGTTTTTTCCACATTGTTGACCTGGTGCCTTCCATGTCCTTGGTTATGCAATGGCTGCAGGCTGGTTAACACTGTCCTGGCCACCAGCACTGCTGTACACCCTTCCTCCATGTGGGCTTGGCCTCCTGAAGGCCTCCAAGTGTCCATCTAGCTTGGGGTTAGGAATGTGACCCTGTACATCCTCAAGAACAGGGAATCTTCACAGCCACCACTCTGTGTCCTGGCTCCTGTTCTCTCCCTTTGGTCTGTGAGACACTGTGTATCCCTTTATGGAGTAATGTCTGTTTTCTCACCTTCCCCTCCATTGTTTTCTTGGCTGCAGCTGGGCTTTGCTGATCTAAATCTGGCAGAATTTGCAGGCTCTGGATCCACTGTCCGTTGCTGCTTGCTGGAAGGATATGATACTAAGAACACCCGACAGGACAACTCCATCCTAAAGGTACAACAGCTAGAACCTACACAGCAGAAACCCTGCTTAGGGCTTTGGGGAGATCACAGCACAGTGCCAGTCTGGCAGAACGTCCTGTTATGTACAGAGACAGGATTTTGCTTTTGTGCTGCTAGACTGACTTGGGAAGCTTCCCATTATCAGAGTTGCCCTTTGATAATTTGGCATTGATTTGGCCAAGCAGTGACCCTTGACAAAAAAAAACCCAGGAGCAGGAGTGAGGGAAATGTTACAAGGCACTGTCAGCATGACCCAGCTGGTGTCCTGCTGAGCTGCTGCCACTTGGAGTGACTGATGCAGGGATTTGGGGCAGGGAGGGGAATACTTTGCTAAATCCCTGAAGCTGATTTCCCTGGGAAAGGAGCTAGATCTGGCTGATCTTTACACCTAGCCCTTGAGCTCCTGGGTGTTGTGAAGTGAGGAGCTCAGTGCAGCATGGCTGATGATGTGCCTTGTGTCCCCTCTCCAGGTCACGATTGGAATGTCCCTGCTCTCTGGGGACCCCTGCTTCAAAACGTGAGTTCCTGGCTGTACCCTGTTCTGGGCAGACACTAAAATTGATGAAGGGAGGGGAAAAGATGCCCTTGATATTGGGAAGTACAGTAAAACTGCTTGAATCAACCAGAAAAGCACAGCCAGCCAGTGCTGTTAATTGGTTTTGTTCTCTGCTCTGGCTTTCCCAGCTCTGATTATTGCTGTGCACAGTATTTTCCCTGCTGGTGCAACTTAGGTTTTAGAAACCAGTAGATTTTGATTGCAAACTTCATGTTTTGCTTGAAGGATGGAATTTCTCATGGCTCTGGGCTTGGTTTCACTGACCTCCAAGAGGAGAAAGGTCAATAAAGAAAACAGTCTTGGAAGTGGACACGCTTCAGCACATACCATGGGGGATAAAGATCTCAGATTGAAACAGCAACAAAAATACTTCAAAGCTGAATCATTTTAATTTTTTTTCCTACAGGGCTCACAATTTGTATTAATTAGCAGAGAAATTACCATAATGTGGGGGTTTTTTAATGCATAATGATAGGAAAAAATAAGTACAGTTAGGCTGGGGAGCAGTTTTGCTGCTTAAAGAATTGTTGGTGAATCAATAAATATCCTGATCGCACACCACAGTGCAGCATCACAGTCCCAGCCCTGCTGGGTGTGCTGGAAGGTGTGTGACTGCACAGCAGGGCTGCCATGTGCCCAAAGGAATATTTCATGTTGCCTCCCAACAGAATGAGAGAAGAAAGCTTTACCTTGAGGCCAATTCTTGTAGATCTAATTTTAGGAGCTGGCTTGGAGTGCATAAATTAGCTCAAATTCTTTTTTAAAATGCTGCATTACTTTTGGTAGGTTTGTTTTGTGAGTGGCTTTTCATAGTGCTGCAGTATTTTCTGACACTTTTGAACCTGACATCAGTGTCATTTGATCCTGAATAATTTCTGCTTCAGAAGAAAGTGTAATGTAGAAGTTTTGAGTATCTTAAACCATAACTTTATAGCAGTAACAGGTGTTCTAAATCTAGGGTACTGGGATGTCTGGTAGTAATATTTTACAAAAATACCTGTTGCTCCTTTGCAATGGAAGCAAGTCCCACCCTTAGAATGCCTGAAAATTGCACAGAATAGGATATAAATATCCATTTAATGTAAGTAGGTTCAGTCTGAAAGTCAAACCTAATTTTCTTGAAGGATTTTTGCAGTCATTCCCACTTTTCCCTTTTATGTTGATGATGTGCAAATATCTAAAAATAGAAACTTTGCATGTGGAATAGTCCTTGATCAGTAGAGCTTCTGGTAAATGACACTCATTAGAGGGTTAGGCAGGAATTAAACTGTGCTGGGAAATCACTTCCAAGCACTGATTTTCTGCAGCACTCCATGAACCTTCTCCTGCTGGGGTTGTTGAAAGGGGCAGAGCAGCTGAGCTGACAGACCAAGGGGCTGCTCCCACAGCTGCTGCAGGAGCAGTTTGCTTGCTTAAGGTTGTAAAAGCCTTAAAAACCTGTGAAGCCAAGTCCCCAAAGCACCTGGGTGCATGCAAATCACTGATAAGGTGATTAGGGAGGTTTTTTCCTGGTGAAGGCATGCTGTGAGTTTCCTGAAAGCTTTACAGCCCTTCAGCTGCCCACATTAAATATTCTGCCTTCCAAAATACCGCAAAGATCCCCTCTCATGTAACATCTTCCCTCAGAGCTCTGAGTGAGACAAAAGATTTTATTTCTTACTCCTCACTTAAAATCCATAATATGATTCTTTAGTTCCAGTTCAGACTTCAGGCTGCAGAGAGGTTAGGGCTCCAACAGGAATATTCACTTTGCCACGCTGCACATGCTGTGGCTTCCACCCAAAAGCACTTCTGGAGGAAGGGAGGGGGCTCCAGGCACTCACAGATCTGCCCTGCAGTCAGCATTTACAAAGGGATGTTGCAGGCTCACAGAATAACCAGAAAAATAATTCTGACAGCTGGAAAAACACTCTAGTTTCACTGAAAAGGAGTTTAATAGTCAGTTAAAAAAGGGAAAGGTTATTTGATTGTTGTAAAAGTGCTCTCATAAGGGGACAGGGTTGCTGGGATAAAAGGTTTCATTTTGGCCAAAGAGGTGTAAGAGAAAGGAAGCTGGACTTGAGAGTGGGACAGCAGCAAACTGGTTCCTGTTTGTGAAGCCAGCTGGGCAGTGGACACATGCTGGGGCTGAAAGGGCAGCTCTGGATGGTGTCCTGGAGGACAGTGCAAGTTCTGAGCCTGTGTAATGAATGAATGGCCCCTTTTTGCCTTAATTTACCTCAAAAATTTGGTTTTTCTTGTAATGCAGTGCCAGGTAGGGATGACACCAGTCTTGCATGTGAGAAAACAAAACCCAACATCCCATTTGAGCTGGTGGTCAGAGGGCTGCCAGCTTCCCCCTGCTGACAAGGGTGGGATGGACAGCATGATGCCTGCTCCCTGCCTGGCAGTCTGTAACCTCCTTCCCTTCTGATTCCAGGCCTCCTTCCACTGCCAAGTCCATCACCATCCCAGGGCAGGACTCCACTCTGCAGCTGACCTGCAAGGGCGAGGGAACCACCAGCAGCAGCAGCTCCTCCACAATTGGCTCCCTGCGCCAGGCCAAGCCAAGAACTGCCATCCTCAGCTCAGGTCTGAATGCCCACCCTGCAGCCATGCCATGCCTGGCTCTGCCTGGACACTCCTTTGTTTTTCCCAGCAGTTGCAAGCACAGAAACTCTTTAATCTTTCATGTTTTCCCACACCCATCCTCAACCCCCATTGCTCATTCAGAATATTGAGAATAACAAAGCCATCTGAGTGTGACTGAGGAGAGGAAGGTTGTCTATTTGCCACGTGCATATATTTCTGTTAGTGGAGATAAAGCAATTTGTTCTTTTTGCTGGGGATTTAATAATTCATGAACTGCACTGATCCCTGCTTTTCACTGTGTGCAATGATACTTACCATTGTTCTGCACTCAGCTATTCTGTTGCTCAGACTTATCTTCTAGAAAAGTTCCTCTGAAGGTTTTAGAGGTTGGTTTAAGGTCTAGTGGCCTTGTTCCAGCTGCTGATGCAGTTCTTTGCCTTCTGTATGAGCCTGTTTTCAAGGGCACTGCATTTTCACATCAGTTTTTTTCCTTCCCAGCACATTCCAAATGTGCAGGCAGATACACTGCACCAAAATAGCACTGGAGTCTCATCCCCTCAGTTGACAGAGCACGTGGTGCAAGTGGTGTTCTTCAAAAGCTGGCTAATGTGTTACATTTGTGCACTTCTGGATAAGCTTCCTGCAAGAGAGACAAGCAGGGCAAAGGAGCAGGGGTTATGCTGAAGTGTCTGTATCAAAATCAGAGATTATTTAAATGGTACAGGCTCTCTCAGAAGTAATAGAAAAGGAAAGGTGGTAACAGAAGCACCCAAACAGAGGTTGAAATACTTTACTGCCAGTGGCCATGTGGTGCTTACTTAGCTTGATGCTTTTAACTGTGGATAGTTTCAGACACTGCTTGTCCTTCTAGATGCTACAAGCCCCCAGAGATGTTTGTGAATTCACATGTTGGATAGAAATAGTGATAAACTTGACAGAGTTCACTGTGGTCTTCCCTACTCCCTGGGTGTTTCTGAGCCCTGTGCTGGCCTTTACACAGGGCTCTGGCCAGTAGACTGCCCTTTCCTTGATGTGTCATTCCAAGATCAGTCTTCCCTCCCAGTGATCAGTGGTTGTGGTGTAAGCAGTGTCCTCTTTTCCTTGGCAGGTGTCCCAGAGGAGTCAGATCAGAACCTGTCCAGCCCAGAGGAAGTTTTCCACTCAGGGCACTCACGGAACTCGAGCTATGCCAGCCAGCAGTCCAAGATCTCTGGTAACCACTGATCCACACAGCTCTGCCATCCCTTTTTCCCTTTTCCTTTCTGCAGAAGGCCCTTGTGAGAGTGATTTGCAGCCATCTCTCTCTGTAATACCAGCTCTGTAATACTCACCCCAGCTGTGTAATACCAGCCTCCTGCTCAGTCTCTGCCCATGAGCCCACAGATGTCTAAACCTCTGTGTGCAGGAGCAGAAGTGCTGCTGTGGAGCTGCCCTGGCTGTTGTCTGTGCTGCCAGGAGTGGGAGCAGCAGCAGCTGAGCTCTGTGGCCCCTGTGTTGGCAGGTTACAGCACGGAGCACTCGCGCTCCTCCAGCATGTCCGACCTGACCCACCGCCGCAACACGTCCACCAGCAGCAGCGCCTCCGGGGGGCTCAGCATGACTGTGGAGTACCCTGAGGGGGAGAGGGAGCACAAGCTGGAGAAGCCTCCTCGGCCCCCCAGACCACCCCTGCTGCTGGACAGACCCTCCCGGTGAGTAACAGTGGAGCAGAGACTTTTCTCTGGGAAGGAGAAGACAGAACCTGCTCCTTTGTCTTCAGGCACCAGTGGAACAGATTGTGGCCACTGAGGAGGAGGCTGTGGCCAAGAAATGCAGGGCAGTGTGTAGATGTCTGTGTCTTGAGAAGCTGAGTAAGTTTGTCCTGGATTTCCTCTTGCCAGGAGGAAAAAGGATTCAATGGAGAGTCACCCAACCCGAGTGGATGACACCAGGATCGATGCTGATGATATAGTGGAGAAAATAATGCAGAGTCAGGACTTCACAGATGTCAGCAATACTGAAGGTGAGAGGAGAAGCCTCAGAGGGGATGTCTGGGTTGTTCCTTTTGCAGGGCTGCCAAGTGTTTACAGTCAGATCTCATCTGCCATGGGCTCTCTTCTCCTTTGACAGCTGTTTGCTTTCAGTGCTTGCTGGGTGTTTCTGTGGTAGATAAACCATGTGGGTTTGAGAGCTGCACATGTATTTACAGATAGCACTTGCTGTTGTTCCACACATGACAGCAGAGATTGAAGAGTAGCTCAAACATGCAGGGAGAGAGGAAAAACACTGATTCTCAGTGCAGTGGAGATCAGCTGTCTGCACAGCTCCAGTGGCCTTTGTCCAGGGTCAGGCCAAGGGTATTTATCAAAAGAGGAGAGCACAACTGGAGGGAAGCAGCACATCTCTACAGAAACGTGGGTTACCCTGTGCTGGTGATCAGGTCTCTTGGGGAGCTTAAGGAGTTTTCTCCATTGCACTCACAGCATCTGTTAGGGGAAAACTAATAATGTAACTGCTTTTGTTTTCAGTTTCATTTTCCACTTCAGCATAGAAATTGACCTCTAATCTGATTTTTTTTCTATCTGAGGTTTTCTGTTAAGTTTTAGACTTGAGCTTAGCTTGTTATCTGTGCTTCATTAATTTACCATTAATCACCTTAAATTGTTGCACATGGCAGCACTCTTATCATGTGGGGAGTTATACCTCACTCAGTGTGGGTTAGAACCAGACTGGATGCAGCTGCCTCTCCCCAGCAGAACAGGCTGAGTTTCTCCTCCAGTGACTCTACCAAAGCAGTTTGAGGCCCCACATCTTATCTGTTCAGATGTGTATAAGGTGACCAAGGACTTGCATCAATGGAATTGCTTTAAAAGAGGCAGCTGGAGGTGTATGACTGAATTAATATTTCTGCCTTTATTCTTCCAAAGCTGCATGTTGTGGAGGCTTCCCTTTGGAGCAAGGAAAGGGTTCCCAGGGGCTCCATGACTGTGGGAAAACCACCAGAAAGTGTGGATATGCATCTGCTGAGACACACTTGTTCTGTGCTGATTGTGTGTCTGGGAGGGGAGTTCCTGGCAGCCTCAGCAGTTCTGGATTTTGATGTCTGTCTTCCTTTTCTATCTGCAGACAGTAACCTGAGGTTGTTTGTGAGCAGAGACGGAACAACTACTCTGAGTGGTATTCAGCTGGGAAACAGGTAGGCTTCCCAAAAAGCTGGCAGCCAGAGGGGCCCCAGAGAGATTGGTGGGCTCTGTACCTAGGAAACTTCCACTTTTTGCTACAGGAGAGATTTCTAAACATCATGTGCTACATGGTGACTTCATTCCCACATTAACAGCCCTGGGATCCCTTTGGTGGCAGGCTGCAGCTGCACTCGAGTATGAGTGCAGTTCTCAGCAGGAGCTCAGAGGGACAATGGGATCCTGGTTGCTAGACCCAGGAACAGAAGTGAGGAGTGAAAGGACAAAATGGTAGAGGCTGGTTCCCGTTTGTTCCTGAAGGAGGGAGCTTTGCCTCCTGCTGGCCTGCAGCAAAACTGCAGCAGAGCAGCATTTATTGTCCCTTCTCCCTGCCTCTTATTGTCCCTTCTCCCTGCCTCTTATTGTCCCTTCTCCCTGCCTCTTATTGTCCCTTCTCCCTGCCTCTTCCATAACCACCAAGGGCTTGTTCTCTCAGTAACGCCTTCTGAAGCAGTAAAACTTTTTCTTGCCATTACAGCTCTTAGGACAGCTCTGGGCCAGTTGTGTTTGAGGCTTTGTTGCATCTTTTCATTGAATTAAAAAGAGCAGTAATGGTAATGCAAAGATGTATCAAGCTGGGAACAAAACTGGGAGCACAGCAAAGGCAGGCAGGCTGGCTTTGTTGTGGGTGGGATACTCCCCCTCTGCTGTGTCCTGTACAGAAGGGTTTGTGTGTCACACCCAGCTCTCTCCAGGGCTCTGTTGCTGGCTTGCCACCTCTTTGTCCCCTCTGTATTCCAAGGACTGACTTCCCACAAGGCTGACTTGTAACTGGCAGTGTTCTGAGTGGGCTTAGAAGATGGTGTTTGAGAGTGGAGAGCTCTGAACCACAACTTGGTTGCTAAAATGACTGGAAAATAACCAGCCTCTCTCCCCCTCTGCCTCCCCAGGGTCTCATCTGGAGTTTACGAGCCAGTGGTGATTGAAACCCACTAAATGTGAAGAACAGGGTAGAGCTGCTGGACACAGGCCCCCTACCCAGTCTGCTGCCACCTGGATGCCAACCTTTACCTCTCTTCATGCAGCATTCCAGAAGGGATTTCTCCACACCCCTCCCCGTATGTTTGCACTGCAGAACTACTCCGAGACCACTCCAGAACATGCACTTTCCCTGCATTGCATTGTCCTTCTCTGCTTCCTGGTCCTTCCAGTGCATGCCTTCCCCTGTTCCTGCTCAGACACAAGGTGTCTGTGGGACTTTTCCTTGGGCTAGTCCCAGAGGATGTTGCTCATCTGCATCCCTCATTCCACCCATTCACTTGCAGCAGGGGACGTCTCAGTTTCTGTCTCCCCAAAACATTGGGTAATACCACTGTGAACTCTTCAAACCACTGGGGGTGGGGGAAACCATTCTAACCAAACCCAGAGCTGCTTGTTGGGGACATGGTGACATGGCCACTTGCAGGATGCTTTATTCCATTGACTCTGCAAGGGAACATCACCTCCCAAGGCAATGGTTTTACTGAACAAGGTATGCTGTGGTGTACACTTCACCTTCCTATCCTCACATCCCCAAACAACATTTTCTCATAGGAAATACTTCCCAAAAGTGCATTTCAGAAAACTCTACTGCAATCCAGCTGAGAGTTGGTGAACGGTTAAATGTGAGTGCTCATCACACCACTGACTGCAGCAGCCCTTCCACTGCTGGGCATGGAAGGGGGTGTTCATCAACTAGCATTAGCAGGAGCACTTTAGAGCTTATAGATTTTACCTGGAGGAGGCTTCTACTCACTATTCCAGGAGTATAATCTGTGTTTGCTGGACTGATTCAGCAAATAGTCCTGTTGGAGCTTGGAATACAAAGCCTCTTTCTTTTTTCTTTTTTTTTTTTTTTCCTTGTTTCATTGGCTCAGGAAGGGAACTGCCCTTCTTGGACTGTGAAAAGAATCTTGTCTGACAGCCCTTCCCTGGGCCAGAACTGGTTGCAGTTGACTGCAGTGGTCTCTCTATTGAGGTGGTGAAGTCAATTGCCTCTCTTGGCCTGGGCCAGTAAGGGATTTGGTGTTGCTTGGCCTTTCTTATCTTGTCAGCAGAGATCTGTGCCTGTGCTGGTTCCTTTTGGGGCTGAGGAGAAGCTACTGTCTCTGCCTTCAAGGGTAGAAGGGGTGTTTGCTGCTGCATTAGCCACAGCAGCTGTTCTGACCTGCTCTGTGGTGAGTGAACTCTTCTGACAAGGCTTCAAACTGTTCTCTGGTTATCTTTCAATTGCTCTTCTTTGGGTTTGGTTTCTGCAGTTGTTTGACACTTTTCCTTGCAGTGTGTGGCAGAGATGTCCATCCCTTTCAGCTCCCACTTGGAGATTGCTCCTGGCAGCTGAATTTCCAGAATCCAGAGGACCTGGGCAGCCCTGGGCTGTGGGCCAGCAGCAGGCTGTGCTTGCAGCCCTCCCTGTACAGAGCCCCTCAGCTGATAAGCTATTTCTGTGTGGTGCCCATTCCTCTTTTGCCAGTGTTCTGTGGCAGCACTCAGCAGCCATGCCCTCTCCACAGGCTCCCCTCTGGCACTTGTGGGTGTGTGTTCAGGCACACACTCACTGCTCAGCAAGGAAATACTTGTAACTGATCACATTGTTCAAATTCATAGTTATTGTAAAGCCTCTTTTAAAGGAGGAAAAAAAAAAAACAAACATTAACTGTGGTCTCTTTGGCCAGAATGCATGCAGATGAGCTGCTGGAAAAGGGAATCTGGCAGAATGAGAAACAAGGAATGAAAGGGCCTTGATTTAGCTTTTTTTTTTTTACCCTCCTAGCTAAGGATGCTGCATGGGGAGGGTGATCAGCAGTGTGGTAAAACTATACAGTTGCTTACTCTGTTTTGATGGTTTCTCTCTTGGAGTCAAGAGGCTTCATTCTGTGTTTGGACAGACCACATATAGGATATGCATCTTTTCTACCATTTCCCTTCAAAGGGAATTAAATTTGAATTAGGGTAAAAAGGGGATACAGACAACACCTTGGTTTGGTTTAATGCAGGGGAAAAGTGTTGGATCTTTTGAGACTGTCTAGAACAAAAGCTCTTTCACACTTGCTAGGTTTTTTTAATGGTGATCTCTTCTTCATTCAGCCTGGGTAGGTTTGGCACTCGCTTGCAGGCTGCTGAGCATCCTGCCCTGTTCCTTGGGTGCCACATGTCTGCAGGAAGGACAGAACTGTTTGTCTTTCTCTCTCCCTGGGGCAGTGCCAGAGAGCCAGGCCTGGCCTGACCGTGTGCTCAGGTCAGGGCGAGGGCAGCAGGGGCTATTCTGCCTCTCTGTGGATGTTCTGCCTCTCTGTGGATGGCCCTGCAGAGCCGAGGCTCTGGCTGCTCCCCAGGGGCCAACAAAGCCCCTCAGGAAATCAGATCCAACCAGGACTTGAAAGGAGCAAGCATAAGCCAGGAAAGAGGCTAAAACCCAGCTCATTTTGCTGCTTTGCTTCTGTTCCCATGAGAAACAATGGCAGTCACTGTCAGAGCAGTTGGGATCCCAGGGCATTCTCCTGGCCTCCACTGGCCAGGGTTGGCTGCTCCGAGGCACTGGCAGCTCGGCATGTCACGAAATCAGTGGGACAGAGGGAGGAATAGGAATATCTTCCCAGCAAAGCAGGAGGAGAAGCAGTTGAGCTTTTGAGAGCACTGGTCTCTTCTTCCCAGGCTGGCAGAGGCATAACCTGCTCCATCACATCACTGTGGCCAAGCTGGGCATGTCTTTGGCTTCTCTTCCAGTGGCTTGGCACATCACTGCTTGCATTTCTGATAACTGTGTCCCATAGGGTATTTCCTCCTTGTCTCCACGTTAGTCCCTCCACAGATTCTGATCTTTGTGTGGCTTTTTAGCTCTCCTGCCCCTGGTTTTGAGTAGGTAGTCCTGGTCATGCAGCCTTGTGCAGCACAGCTGGGGGACCTGGAGCAGACGTGGAGGGAGGAAGGAGCAGTCTGTTCCTGTTTGTAGGAAGCAGAGCTCCTGCTGTGCATCCAGCACAAGCAGTGCCCAGCAGTCCCTAGGCAGCACCCGAGGTGGTCACTGGCTGTGGGGTCCCTGGTCCCACACACTCACTGCTGCCTCAGGAAGCTGCATCTCACGAGCACTTTTTTCCTTGTGGCATCCCTGCTGCCTGCTCCTTGTTGGACTTTGAACATTTAAGAAGTGAATCAGTTTCCAGACCCAAACCGCTGGCTAGTTTCCTTTGGGTTTTTCTTTTTTGTTGTGAAGTTTATGGATTTTTTTTTTTTTTAATAGAAACCCAGCAGGCTGGTGTTTTTTTGACTGCATTATTGTTTCATTGATATTTTATTTCAGGGGGGCTTAGGGGGGGAATGTTCTTCCCCACATTGTTCCCCTTCTCAGGGGATTCAGAGGTGGCTTAAACAAGTAAAAGAACCTTATTGGCAAGACTCTGCATCCCCTGGGTCTCTGATGCTGACGAGCAGGGCTGCTCATGCCTGGCTGGCCCTGGAGAGCAGAGCTGGCTCTCTGCTTCAGTCTTGGGATCAGGCAAAACATGTGGGCTCTGCTCCTGGTTTCCAGACCTTTAGTTTTGGTGGAAGCACATTGCAAAGCGTTAGGAAATTCAGTGTAACTTTTTTACTAACTTCTTTTCTTTTTTTAAAACCAATATAAAACTGAGTGTCCAGAAGAATAGGCTTAGTTGTTACTTGGTGAAGGAGATGGATTTCAGTTGGAAATTGTGATGGGAAAAGGGAGGAGAAGGATGTTGCTCCCTCATCATCATCTTTTGTATGGTCAGCACTTTAAATGGGGGCCTCGTGCTGTTCTGACCCTTGGAGTGATGGGCAGCAGGCGTGTGATTTCTCCCCCCCTCATTGCCACATCACTTTGCCCCCTGCAGAAAGGTTAACAAGCCCTTTTAAACGTTTGCTTCAGTTTTTAGAGGGTTCCAAACCAGGTGGGGGCCTGAAGAAATAGTATTCCATTCTCATCTGAATGGGAGGGGTTCACTTTTTATTTATTTTGTCATTGCTGTTTCTTTTTAAGCGGGTGGCAGTGCAGCTGGTCTCTGCACTGCTGCCAGGAACCTCTGGGAAAACCTCACTCCAGGTACGCTAGAGCACCACAGTGAAACCCCTCCTGGTGAGGGGCTCCCCCTCCCCTCCTGGCTGCCTTACCTGGGGGCTGCAGACCCCCCTCCACCCCTCCTGCCCCTCCCTGCTGCCCCACCTGGTCTCTAGCTGAGCTCTTGCTCTGGTGACCGAGCCCTTTGGACAAGGCCAGTCCCCAGGGACAAGTTCCTACAAACTCTGCCTGGTTGCAGGTGTTTGTCCTTGAAAAGCCACTTCCTGGCTGCGGGGAGGGATTGGTGAATGCAGAATTCCCCCCACTTCCCTGCTGAGAGCTGTGTCCATCAGCCCCCACCCTGTGCCCCCCGATCCTGCTGCCTGCAGAGCAGCAGGAGTGGAAACCTGGGAAATTAAAAGGAATTTTGGGATGAAGCTCTGAGCGAGGGATGAGCCTGGTAACTTGCCTCAAACACATGGAATAATGGTAGAGCCCATATTTTTGTGGGGGGAGGGAGGGGAAGGGGAGATCGTGTTTTATTTTCTTGAAAGTGAATTGAGCTTGGTGACCTTCGGCTGAGGCGCACTCGATTTGTATCAGATTCTATAGAGAGATGGCTGATATTTTTGGAAAGGGAATGGGTCTATGCAAACTTCCAAAATTGCTTGAAAGATAGTTTAACATTTTTTTACTTTGAAAATCTAAAGATAAATCTAACTTTTGTCTTAAAGCAGAAGTGCGTTTAGAAAGAGAAGCTACTTCCACTGCTCTATTTTGATGATGATTCTTGGAAAGTTTGGGCTGGAGGGAATGACTATTTTTCACCATTTCTATCTTGCTCCTCTAGTTTCTTTGTTTCTTTTTCTAACGGAATGCTGTGCCGTCTTTGATTCAACAGATCGTGTTTGTATTTTCTGTATCTGGTTCCTAATGTAGAGAAATAACAAATATATGAGGAAATCAGTATAATGTCAAATGTTGTTATGGTTTGGGGGAAAAATAAAGGTTTTTTTGGTACTTCACACTGATTCTTCTTGCTCTGTTTCTTGTTTTAAATGCTGTGGGGTGAGAGGGGCATGCTCGGGCCTGGAATAGTTTGGTTTTGCCTTCTTGGATTGCTCTGGCAGCTGAGAGCAGAGATCCCTGCCAGCCCTTCCCTGGAGATGGAAAGGGCAGTTGGCAGCACAGCACCAGTCCCATGGAAGCAGCAATCCTGGCAAAAGGTGACATCTGCCCGAGTTGCCAGCAGCGTCCTCTGCTCTGTCCCAGCCTAGGCTCTGCCTGAACTGCCTCTCTTGCTGGGCCTACCTCACCAGGCTCGCTGGGGGACTGGGCCCACAGCCCAGCAGGGCACAAGGAATAAGCAACTCTGCATCCTCAGGGCTTGGGCCTGCATAGCCCCTTGCCCACCCCAGGCTCAGCACCCCCTTAATGGAGGGTGAGCCAAATTCAGTGCCCAGATACTCGTCACTGATGGCTGACAGGGCTGGAGGGGAGCAGGAGCAGCTTTTGCCTCTTCCACCTTCCCAGAGCCTCGGCCACACAAAGGTCAGTGCACCTTTGAGGCCCAAGCAAATTCTTCCCTTTTCCCTTGTATCAGGAAGGGGAGGCAAAGGATTCTATGATTCTTTTGTGTCTGTCCCTTGGCTGTTTGGTCTCGCTTGTTCCTTTCCTCCCGCTGCCCCCGGGTGTGTTTGGAGGAACGGCAGGGTGTGGGATGTCGGGATGGATGGGGCTGGTGTCAGGATCCATCACCACCACAGGTCCCGGGGACGGGTGCTGGATGCAACAGTCCGCAGCTGAAGGCAACGGCGCTGGAGCAGCAGGAGCGCGGAGCGGTGACAAGGATCGCAGGCCTGTGGGTGAGACAGGGAGAGCGGCGGGAACGGAACGGGAACGGGCCAGCCCCGCACCCGGTCCATCCTCTCCCGCCCCGAGCCCGGCTCGTCCCCGCCGCTCTCTATGTCCCGTTCCGTTCCCGCCGCTCTCTCTGTCCCGTTTCCGTTCCGTTCCCGCCGCTCTCTCTGTCCCGGTCCCGTTCCGTTCCCGTTCCGTTCCCGCGGCTCTTTCCCGGCCGTTTCGTGGCTCCGGGAGGTGACGGAGCTCGGGGCGGGGCTTCGCACGCCCCGCCCGCCCCCGCTGATTGGCCGCTCCCGGGGCGGGGCTGGCGCACCGCTTCCTGATTGGCGGTCGTGCCGGAAAGGCGGGGCCGGCGGGGAGGAGGCCGGGCGCCATGGTGAGTGCGGGCCCGGCCCGGAGCGAGCGGGACCCCGAGGCGGGGACGGAGGGGAGGGGAGGGTCGGTCCCTGCTCGTCCCGGTGTGACGGGGGGCTTGGGCCGGATCGCGGCCCGGAGCCCTGGCCAGGCTCCCTGACTGGAGAGACTGGGCCCAGTCTCCCGGGAGCGGCCCCTGAGATGCGGTGCGTGAGCCGGCTGAGGGAGCTGTGATGGTGTTCGCAGGGGTCTTGGGATAAGGGGAGAGACGAGAATGTTGACTCCATGTTTCAGAAGGCTTGATTTATTATTTTATGATATATATTAAAACTATACTAAAAGAATAGAAGAAAGGATTTCATCAGAAGGCTAGCTAAGAACAGAAAAAGAAGGAATGAATAACAAAGGCTTGTGACTGACCGAGACAGCCCGGACAGCTGGACTGTGATTGGCCATTAATTGGAAACAACCACATGAGACCAATCCAGATGCACCTGTTGCCTTCCACAGCAGCAGATAATCATTGTTTACATTTTGCTCCTGAGGAAAGGATTTTTCATAAAATGTGTGTGTGACAGGGAGCTGCCGGTGACACGGCCCGGCCGCCCCCGGTGCGGTGCCCCTGCCCCCGGTCTCGCTCCCCGCCGCAGGAGCCCTGAGCCGCTCGGGCCCAGGCGTGGCCATCCCGCTCTGTCTCTCCTTTGCAGGCCACAGCGACGGACCAGCTGGTTGGGTTTGGCTTGGTCGCCTTCAGCCTCGTCCTCTTTGTTTACTACACCCTCTGGATCATCGTGCTGGTACGCGGCTCCTCTGGCCAATATAAGCCCAGTCACTCCACACTCACGTGTTCCCCCGCCCTTTGTCCGGGTGATGATGTGTCTGTGTGCCTGAAGGACTTTTGACTTCTGGGTTAAAAATGTCAGGGTAGATCTTCCTCTGTGTGCTGGCACTGTCCTTGTCCCATCTGGGTGTCCCTGGCCTTGCCTGGGCAGGACCAAACATTGATTGTGGTGGCCACCTGCTGTTCCAAGCCAGGCTGACCCAGCCAGGGCTGGATGAGCCATTGGGAAGAGCTGAAGCCTGGCCCTGATAGAGGTGTAGTCATCAATGTCCACATCCCCCAGATTCCTGGTTCTGGTGGGAGATGACAGAGGGAAACATTGAGACAAATCTTAACAAATCTGGTAGGGAGGACAAGAGTTTAGGGAATGCAGGGCTCTGGGAAAGTGAGGCTGCCCATCTGAGGTCAGCTGAGGTCATTGGTGATTTTCTCCCTGGAAAGAAACTTCTCCTCACGAGCTTTCCAGGTATGAGAGGCCAGGTTCAGCCTTGGACTAACATCTGAACTCCCACCAGCTTCCCCTCCACCTCCAAGGGGTTTGAATTCCCCTCTTGCATCGCTCACTCTGCTGCCTGATCCGTGTCTGTGCTCCCGGCATTCCCAGAGCTGCAGGAGCATTCCCGTCCTCACAGTGCTCCCAGAACTGCAGGATTATTCCAGTCCTCACAGTGCTCCCAGAGCTGCAGGAGCATTCCCGTCCTCACAGTGCTCCCAGAGCTGCAGGATTATTCCAGTCCTCCCAGTGCTCCCAGAGCTGCAGGATTATTCCAGTCCTCCCAGTGCTCCCAGAACTGCAGGAGCATTCCAGTCCTCCCAGTGCTCCCAGAGCTGCAGGAGCATTCCAGTCCTCCCAGTGCTCCCTGGTGTCCAGAGCCTTCCACAGCCTCTGCACAGGGATCCTGCTGGGATAATCACGGAGCAGAGCTGGTGCCAGCTGCTCCCTCCTGCAGGACAGAGGGACAGACACTGGGGTTTGCTGTGTTCTGCACCAGCAGCTCTGCCCACCCCGAGCCTCCGGGGCTGTGGGACCCTGTGCCAGCCCCACAGCCCCCCCTCATTGTCCCCTGAACCCCAAACCTTCCCTGCCCACCCGCTCTTGTCTCTGTGGCCGAGCCACCTGCAGGTCTGGGCACCTTTTTCAGCCATCTCACACCAGACATTTCCATGTTTGTCCCAAACCCTCGAGGCTGCACCGGAGGTGTTGTGGGCACCTGCTGACCCCCTCTGTGTCCCTGCAGCCCTTCATGGACAGCGACCATGGGATCCACCAGTTCTTCCTGCCTCGGGAATATGCAGTTATCATCCCCATGACAGCCGGGCTGCTGCTGCTGCTATTTATAGGTGAGAGTTGTTTCTGTGCTTCTAATTAGAAACTTCTAAATTAGGAAGAGAGAAAAAGGTTGCTAGGGGTTTAGTTAATGTGTGACACTCACAGCGCTCTCTGTGGTTACTGTTGCAGCTTAGCCTGGCACGGGGGCTGTGTTTGTGTGTGGGTTTTGGCTGTTTGAGCCTCTGGACAGCAGAATTTTCTTGCTCTCTGTTGATATTCTGTTTCTCATTGCCAGGTGTTGTAGAAGTGCCTGGAATTAAAAGTTTCCTACCTGAATTGGTTCTGTCTGTCTCGGCAGGTGTTTTTATAATGTTTGTCACGTGGAAGAGTGGGAAACACGCCAAGAAATCAGACTGAAGGCCCAGCTGAGGAGATGAGGAAGTGCCCACGCTGCAGCATCACAGCCAGGAAAAGACTTTTCCTGCAGCTCCAGGCAGACATCTCCAAGGTGCCCAGCACTGAGCTGCTCCCACGTTCCCTCCTGCAGAGACTAAACCTGTAGTTTACAATTCACTGACCAAAGAGAAGCAGGATTCATCCAAGGCTCATCAAGTGAGGGACCAGAGCCCCTGCTGAGGGACCTGCTCCCCAGCTGGGGCTGCCCTGCCCACTCTGGGCACTCCTTCCCTTCAGCTCTGGCTCGGCCCAGTAGTTTGTTCCTTCTGGGAATTTTATTTAAAAGTTTACCTACGGTTTGTGGGGTTTTTTTGATTCACGTCTGAAAGGAGAGAAATGAGACTTTGGGCTTGGAAAGGACAGGTTTGCCTTCTCCATTTGCTTCTGGAAGGGCTAATCACAGTGCTGGGGGCTCTTGCCCTTCTGAAGAGGGACTCCCATGAGGCTGGGTGTGCAGAGGGAGCAGGAACAGTGCTGCCCTCTGTGACCCACCCAGCTGAGGGGGTGGTGAGGAGATGTCCTGGATCACAGGGAAGTGTTGGTAGTGGTTCCCATCACAGCTCTCAGTCCTGGCTGGGTTCCTGCCCTGGACAGGGCTCCATGTGCCAGCCAGGCTGGGGCTGAGCAGGCAGCTGTGGTGGCAGTGTCCTTTCCCTGGGGGGTTCCTCTCCTGGCAGCTCCCCTGGACCATGGCAAGCAGGATCACCCTCAATAAAGGTCTGTAAGTCTCTCTCCCTGTCCTCTGCCATGCCAAGGGGTGCCACAAGCCTGCCAGGGTGGGCTCAGCTGCATGGCCCTGGCAGTGCATGGCATCCTGCTGGTGAGGTCAGGCAGGGAAGCACCAGAGACAACCTGGCCAGAAACGCTGGTTCTGCCATGCCTGGGGCTGCTGTCCCCTGCCTGGGGAGGGCAGATCTGGAGCACTCCAACGCTTCTTGCATGTACTGTGAGCTTCCTGCCAGCAGCATGTCCCACGGTGATGCTGGTGGCTTGGGACACCCCGAGGGCCACAGCTGAGCCTGGCTGCAGGAGCCAGCAGAGGGTCCAGAGGTGAGGCTCTGGCTGGGGGTTTGTTTCCAGCTCTTGCAGAAGCTGCCAGGCCATGCTGAGCTGTCGAGCCTCTTGCTGCTCTTCCCTGCTGCTCACCTGCGTTCAGGGCTCAGCCCATCCCACAGGGCTGGTTTTGGGCTGGGCAGAAGGAAGCAAAGAGTGGAGAATTCCACAGTAACTGAGCAGCTGCCGGTGTAACCTCCTCCTCCAGCCTCGCTTCCTGTGCAGGAGCCCAGTGCTGTCCCTGTCACTTTCCCTGTGGTCCCAGGCTGTGCAGGACAATAAGAGAAGGTTGGTTTCAAGGTAACATCTCATGTTTCTTTATCTGCAGTAGGAGAAATCCGATGCCCCCCCACCCAGGCCAGCAGGCAGCTCGCTCTGGGGACACTTCCCATGGGTGTTCTGTGGCCTGACCCGGTCAGGTAGGGCTGCAGGTGATGGGCAGCCCCTGGGGCCATTGGATGGGGTCTGGGCTACCTCACCTGCCCTGATCCCACTCCTGAGCCATCCCGGATCCTCGTGGTGTCCCGTGGTGCGCGGAGGTGAGAGAGCCCAGGCCACAGGGAGGCTGCAGCACCCCCGAGCGGGACGGGACCCCGAGAGGGCAGAGCGAGAGCGGGAAAGAGCCCTGGGGTCGCTGCCGAGGCACACGGTGGGGCGAGAGGCGGGGATCGGTACCGGGACACACGAGCTGGGTGCCGGGGTCGGTCCCGCTGCGCCGGGCACGAGCCCGCGGGCACGGGCGGGCGCGCCGCCGAGGAGCGGGGTCGCGGGGCGGGGCGGGGGCGGTCCCGGTGCCGGTTCCGGCAGTGCCCGCTCGGCTCCGCCCCCGCCGCGGCCCGGCAGCCCCGCTCCGGGCGGGATGCAGGAGCCGCCGGTGGATCCCGGCTCGGTGAGTGGGGCCGGCACCGGGAACCGGGGATGCCGCTCCGGGGAGACCCCCCGGGCCCGAGCCCTGCCCGGCGGGGCGGCACCCGAGGGGCACGGGAGGAACGGTGCACGGAGGGGAAACGGCGCATGGAGGGGGAACGGCACACGTGGGGCACCCCTGGGAAGGGGAATGGGAATGGGAATGGGAATGGGAATGCGCGGGGGGGATCGCGGTGATGGCCTCGGGGGGGTCCCGGCACGAGGCGTGGAGGGGAACCCCGGGCGCTGGGGACCGGGGCGATCCCGCTGAGCCCCCTCCGCTTGCAGGGTGAGAGCCCCCACCCTGCCGGTGACCCCCGGAGCCCGCCCGGGGATCCGCCAGGCCCCCGAGCATGAAGACGCTGGTGAGTACCCGCTGGGACAGGGGGCGAGGGGCCGGGGGGCTGAGCCCGGCTGCTGCCGGTGCCCGCGGGCGGCACGGAGCCCGTAGGGCACGGAGTGAGCCGGGCCCGGCACCCCGCACCGCTCCCCCCACACACCTCAACACCCTCCGAGGGGCAGCTCCCCCATGGCCGCGGGGCCACCGGCAGCCGGCACGGGCCCGGTGCACGTGGGCAGGCCCGGAGAGCTCCCCTCGCTCTGCTCCCAGGTCCGGCTCTTCCTATCGCTGGTGTGCGTGGCGGTGACGGCGGTGCTGTACATCCTGCTCTGCTCCCACACTCGTGTGCAGCGCTGCTGCTCGGCCCCGGCGCTGCGGGGCAGCCCCGCCACGTCCGGCGTCCGCAGCTTCCAGGGCTACAGCCGCGTTCCCGACGGGAAGGTGCGTGGGGATGGAGCAGCGCTAGGGCAGCTCGGCCCACCTGTGCCTCGGTTTCCCTGTCCTTTGGGAAGGGCGGGCAGGGGCTGTGGTGTATCCAGCTGGAGGGAAGGAGGAGCTGACGGTGCCTTTCCCCACAGCCGCTGGAGCGAGCGCTGTGCCGCCAGTGCGCCGTCGTCTCCAGCTCGGGGCAGATGCTGGGCTCGCAGCTGGGAGCGGCCATCGACGGGCAGGAGTGTGTCCTGCGCATGAACCATGCCCCCACCACCGGCTACGAGCAGGACGTGGGGACACGCAGCACCATCCGGGTGGTGTCACACACCAGCGTCCCGCTGCTGCTGAGGAACCAGCCCTACTTCTTCCAGCAGTCCCAAGAGACCCTTTACTTCATCTGGGGGCCAGCAAAAAAGATGAACAGGGAGAAGATGGGCTCAACCTACCAGGCACTGGTCAAGGTGATGGAGAAGTACCCCCAGCTGCAGATCTACACCCTGACTGAGGAGAAGATGACATACTGCGACAATGTCTTCCAGAATGAGACAGGGAAGAACAGGTACTGCTGGCTCCTGAGGTCAGGAGGTCTCATGAGGTCACCCTCATGTACCTATCCCCCATCAAACACCCATAGTGGTGGCATTACCACCCGAGGGGGTGCCACCCACTCCAGTGTGACCACGATGCTTTGCAGGATGAAATCCGGCTCCTTCCTGAGCACGGGCTGGTTCACCATGATCCTGGCCATGGAGCTGTGCGAGCAGATCTGTGTTTTTGGCATGGTCAGCGACAGCTACTGCAGGTGTGGGGGGCTGGCAGGGGCAGGTGTGGGGTGGTCTGGTGTCCCCCCAAGTCCCACACTCACCCTGTGCCCTCCTGCCAGGGAAAAGAACCACTCCAGCGTGCCGTACCATTACTTTGAGAAGGGCCGGCTGGACGAGTGCAGGATGTACCTGATGCACGAGCAAGCTCGGCGTGCCGGGCACCGCTTCATCACTGAGAAAGCCATCTTCTCCCGCTGGGCCAAGAAGAGGAACATTGTCTTCAACCACTCATCCTGGACAGGCAGGTAGGGCACCAGCCACAGCGTGAGCCAGCAGGAGCCTCAGCAGCAGGGCAGCTCTCATCCTGCAGCAACACGTCTCAGCTCTGCCAGTGGCACGGCTGGACACCTTCTGCCAAGCCCTGCAGCAGGGAGTCTCCATCTCTGCCGTAGCAGTGCCTGTTTCCCAGCTGGTGGATGGGCTGGGAAGCCCCTGTTGGTACATGGGGGGCATGGGCCTGACCCATGCAGCCCCACTGGCTCCAAACTGGATGGAGCCAGGGAGACCTGGTTTTCTGCTCTCTCTACCAGGAGGAATATTTAATGCAGGATTAGACGTGCTGCTGGACTCCAGCAGGACATGGGGCAGAAATGCTCAGCCCTGCCAGGGCCACAAACCTGTGCCTCTCACAGGTATGAAGCTCTGCTGTGGTTCTTGCCCCACTTGTACCCTCTGGACAGTGCTGGGTGTGGGGTGCAGGCTGGATCCAGGCTCTGCCTTCTGCTGCTTGGTGCCTGCAGCCCCTCAGCTGGAAGCCCTGGAGCGACCTGTGCCCTAGGGGCTATGAATTGCCTTGTCACAAGTGTCCTTGGATTCAGACCAAAGCAAACGTGGCCATTAAAATTGTTTTTAATTCAGTGGTGCCCCTTGCAGTGCCCCTTGTGGTGCCCCTTTCTGTGCCCCTTGTGGCTGCAGGACAGGACAGGGAGTGAGGGAGGGGGGATACTCAACACCTCATCACAGGCTGCCAGGCTATAAATAAGATGAGGAGGTGACAAGGGGGTAGAGCTGAGCCTAAACATGGAAGAGGGTGCTGAAAGCAGTTGAGGTTATTTGGAAACCAGCAGCTGCATCTCCACAGGATGGGTGCTGGGTCTGGGGTGATCCTCAGTCCCACAGAGCTCAGTGCTGCTGGGCTGTCACAGAGCACTGGCAGCTCCCATGTCCCTGGGGAGATGGGAGAGGCCATGGGCCAGTGCATGGCCCTGAGCCCACAGCAGCCCTTTGAACATGTAAACAGATGCCGACCGTTTGGGTGGGTCCGGTGCTGTCTGGGGGCCAGGGGCAAGAAGAGGAGCAGACATGAGAGGGGGAGCATTGAGGAGCGAGTGGTGCAGGAACTGGGGGTGCTGCCAGGGCTGCTTCCTGCAGGGCAGTGCAGCACAGGAGCCCATGGAGCTCATGCCTGCCACCTCAGCTTCCACAGCCCTGCGCAGGGCAAGGCATCACCGGCACAGCGAGGCCAGAATCGCTCTGGACACGCGTCAGGGATGCCGGTTCCTGCCAGAGCTGGAGCTCTCCCCCTGCGCCACGAAACCCCCGAGCGGGGCCCTGAGCTGCCGGGCCGGTGTGGGTGAGACCTCGGCATCCCAGCAATGCGCTGCGCCCGGCAGCGGGCAGGCACGGCGGGCTGCTCCTGGCACGGCCGGGCAGCGCTGCCCCCCATCCCCGCTGCCCGCACCGGTGCCCTCGGGGACCGGGGAATCAGTCCCGGTCTTTCCCGGCGGCTCTCCCGATCCTGGGAGGGCGGCACTAGGACCCGGCGGTGCTTCTCCATCCCGTGAGGGCGGCACTAGGACCCGGCGGTGCTCGCCCATGCCGGGAGGGCGGCACTAGGACCCGGCCTGGGCGGCGGGAGCGGTGCGGTCGGGATCGGCAGCGCTATCAGCAGCGGCAGCGATATCAGTGACGGCCGCGGTAACGGCACCGCCATCGGCAGCGCTATCAATATCGGCAGCGGTACCGGTATCGGCAGCGGTACCGGGGTGCACTGCGGGCCGGAGCGGCCGGTGGAGCTCGCGCGTCCCCGCCGGGCCCGTTCAGCCGGTGCAGGGGCGGAACGCGCCGCGGCCGGGGGGGAAGCGGCCCCTGCCCCCGGGGCCGGTGACAGGGGATGGAGGGGCAGGAAGGGTCCGGGGATGGAGGGGCGGAAAGGGTCCGGCTCCCTCCCGTGTCGCCGCGGCCCCCGCCGGGGGTGGGGGATGCTCCCCGGGGCGGGGGAGGACTCGCCCGTAGGAGCGGCGGGAGGTTCGCACCCCGGGCCGGGGGGGTTTTCCCTTCCCGGAGGGCGGGAGGGTTCGCATCCGGGGCCGGGGGACGCCCGGCGGAGGAGGGGGCCGGCTCTGAAGCAGCCTTTTCCCGCAGAGCGACGATGTGAGCCCCGGTCCCGGGCATGGCCGAGCCCGCCGGAGGGGCCGGGCAGCGCCCGCCGCCCGCGGGGCGCAGGAGGTGACGGACTCCCCATGAGAGCCCCCAGCAGGTGAGGTAAGGCCGCCGGGACCCCTCCGTGGGGCTCCACATGGCCCGAGAGCTGTGGAGGGAGCGAAGTGGGGTCCGGGAGTGGGGTCTCACAGCTCCCCAGCCTTTGGACAACGAAGCCCCTCAGCGTCACCACACCGGCCGCGGCCTGGGCTCCCCGGGCAGGCTGGTACCTTCTGGCACCACCGGCGGCCCTGAGAGCGTTTCGAGGTGTCAGCTCCCCCCAGGGGTTGATCTCAAGCTGTTGCATAATTTTCCGTGTGACAATTAGTAAAGAGGCTTCAGTGGTTTTTAATTTCCATTTGCTTGGAGCGCTCCAGGAATGGCTGGGGCTCACTAACCAGGGCTCCCAGAACTAAACTGGGTCAGTCCACTTGGAGTGGAAGTTAGAGTGGGTCCCGGGGCTGGACGGATGCAATCCAATGCATGCACTGAGTGGAGCAGGTCTCACTTCCTTCCATTCCCTCCTGATCCAAGGCTCCTGTGGTGGTGGTTTTAATAGAATTTCACTGCACGAGCAGCAGGTTGACCCTCCCTAACCCTGCGGTTTGAGTGGTTTCATCCCCACGAGGGGAGGATAATCCTCCCTGGACCCAGCTTAACGTGGGGATTCCCCAGGCACAAGTTGCAGCTGGATTTGGCTCTTCCACACCCTGGAGTCTGCCCAGCCTCTGTCAACAGCATTTCTTTCCCCCTCATAAATTCCGGGGGATTGTTCTCCTCTTCAGAGGGGGACATGGAGACTTGTCCAGCCTGGCATGGGGACAGTGGGCCAGGCTGGGGGTGACCACACGCCTTGCAGGTGCTCACGGGACGCCGGCGATCGCTGTGTGCTGAGGCTGGCACAGAGACATGAGTGGCAACACGGTGAGTGCCAGAGAATCACCTCGGGGACCTCCTGGGGACAGCAGGCAATCCTGCTGGAGATGCCTTGGGAGAGGGGTGGATGCACCCCCGTGGGTGGGGGCAGCGGCTGACGCTGTCCCCCCGCCCGCAGAGCCAGCGCGCCGCCGCCCTGGGGGTCCTCTTTGCCCTGATCATGTTGCTGATCATCTACAGCTCCGGCAACGGGAGCGAGGTGTTCCCCTACAGCCGCCTGCGGGGCAGAGCCCGCCGGCCCCCCGACCTCAAGAAGTGGGGGGTGAAAAGCGGGTACCTGCCTGTCTGTGGGAACAAGGTACGGGCTGGGCAGCAGGGCCGGGCCCAGGTGGTGACACAGGGTCTGTCCCTCTGCTGGCATCCTGCCCAACTGTCCCCTCCCGAGGACAGCGGCTCCGCAGGGAACAGTGCCCTGCCCACGGTGACACCAGAAGTCACCTGCTGATGGTGCTTGTCATCACCAGACCCTGACTGCCCGCTGCCACCAATGCGTCATTGTCACCAGCTCCAGCCACCTCCTGGGCACCCACCTGGGCACGGCCATCGACGGGGCTGAGTGCACCATCCGCATGAACGATGCTCCCACCACGGGCTACAGTGCTGATGTGGGCAATAAGACCAGCTTCCGTGTGGTGGCCCACTCCAGCCTCTACCGTGTCCTCAAGCGGCCCCAGGAGTTCGTCAACAAGACCCCAGAGACCATGTTCATCTTCTGGGGGCCGCCCACCAAGATGCAGAAGAGCCTCCTGAAGATCATCCAGCGCGTCTGCGCCTCGTTCCCCAACATGACAGCCTACGTTGTCTCCCCCAGCCGCATGAAGCAGTTTGATGACCTGTTTCGGGGAGAGACAGGGAAGGACAGGTACCTCAGAGCCACCTCCTGTGCTGTGCCCCCCTTTCTGCAGGCTCCCAAGACAGAGCTGACTCTCAGAGCTGCTTCATGGGCTGCAGCATTGAGCTGGGGGAGTCCCTGAGGCACATTGGGGACACTGAGGGTGTCCATTATCCACACCACCTCACCCCTGTCATCCTTGCTGTTGCTTTTCCTCCCCAGGGAGAAGTCTCGCTCGTGGCTCAGCACTGGCTGGTTCACCATGGTGATCGCGGTGGAGCTGTGTGACGCCATCCACGTCTATGGCATGGTGCCACCCAGCTACTGCGGGTGAGGAGACCCTCAGGGCTCCCCCTCAGCTCCCTGACCCCACCACAGGGCTCACCCCGTGTTTCTCTGCCCCCTGCAGCCGCCACCCCCCACCCCGCCGCCTGCCCTACCACTACTACGAGCCCAAGGGCCCCGACGAGTGCACAACCTACATCCACAACGAGCGGAGCCGCCGCGGCAACCACCACCGCTTCATCACGGAGAAGAGAGTCTTTGCCAGCTGGGCCAGCCTCTACAACATCACCTTCTCCCACCCCACCTGGACCTAGGGGCTGCCCCACGCCTGCTGGGCAGCTGGGATGGATGGGGGGTCCCCTGCATCCCCCTGGCAGTGGTGGATCAGGTGCCCCCAGCTGCCTCCCACAGGACCACTGCTGTTGTGCATGGTGGCTCCTGGCACCTGGGATGTGTTGGGTTTTGAGCTGGGTTTTGGACCAGGTGGTGAATGTAAAACTTGGGGTGTCCCCCCTCCATGTGCAGGATACTTGGGGGTGATATCCTGCCCCATCCTGGTCCATGCACATTGCAGCCCCTGTGAGGCTGTAAGGGGGTTCCAGGTCCCCTTGGCTCAGTTTTGGTTTGCAAAGCTTCTGGGGTCACCACAGAGACTCTTTCCCTTAAACATTTGGGTGAGGAGACCCCTTTGGGAGCTCAGCCCCCCTCTGGCATCCCAAGCCCCTCATCCCAGTCCTCAGTCATCCTTCCCACAGGAAAACCCCACAGTTTCTGGTGGGACCCCACAGGGGTGACATTACCACCCTCCCTGTCCCAGCACCTCTGCACCCCACACTGCCAAAACCTTTTCTAAATGAAAGATGGGATTTTTGGGAGCTTTTAGGGGGTTTTGGCTTTTTTTCTCCTGCTTCTAATCCTGGGGTTTCTACTGGGGTTTCCTGGATGAAGGAGTGAGCAGGGGCTGCTCATTAGTGGAAACAAAGAGCCAGCAGCTGCTCATAAACAATTTAGAAGTGGGCAGGTAGTGGGGGGAAGTGGTGCCTCTTGGCACCCTGTGGCTGGGACAGGACTTTGTTACTAATTTCTCAGCAGCAGAGAAGTTGATCTGGGGAAAGCACCTGAAGATGGTGTGTTTGGGTGCTGAGCCTTGGCAGGAATCCATTCCTCAGTTTCCCTCTGGCTGTGGCTGGGGTTTTGGGGGGCTCAATGCTGGGGGAAGCAGCGGGACACCCATGTTTTGTAATTGTTTGTACAGGAATAAATATTGCTGCAGTCTGTTACCTTGAGCCCTGGCTCTGGATGGGTTTTTGGGGATGAAGGCAGTGACCCCCAGCCATACGGTCCCTGGGCACTCAGGTGACCAGCATGTCCAGGTGGGATCCATGTCCAGTCCCTGGCTGACTCCAGCTCTGACAGTGACAGGTGACACCTGAGACCCCCCCAGCTTGTGTCACCCGCAGCCAGGTGCCCTGGGGTCACAGGGTCTTGGGATGGGGTCTCTGCAGCCACAGAGGAGGAGGAAGGGCAGGTAAGTGCCAGGACTGGGAGATCACCATTGCCTGTCTAAAGTCTGGTGGCACAGAAGGGCTTTGCCAAGAGATGAGCACAGAAGGGAGCAGCACCATGGCACTGGCTCTGAGCCTGGTCTGGCACATCCAGACGGGCTGTGCAGGGGCAGCTGCTCATACACATGTCACTGGTCAAACAGATCACCCCAGCTCGTGGGATAGACAGCACCTGCAGCCACCGAAGCTCCTCTTCCTCCTGCTGAATTGTAAGAGGAATTTGAGATAAGATAAAGGTGGTGCTATCGTCCGAGCATTATCTCAGATTAGGGGTGGTAAATAAAACTGGTGGAGAAGAATGTGTCACTGATAAAGGACACAAAGAATCCACAAGGAAAGCCAGCCAGGTAACTGGTGGATGGGATCAGCTCCAGCTGGGTGGAAGGTAATTCTGACGGGGAGATTGACAGGGACTCGACTGGAAGAGAGACTGAGCATGGGATTAATTAGCATTAGAAGAGAGGGAATCATTTAACCAATGGAATGAAGGAGCTGTGTAGCCAATGAGCATTAATGCCTTCATTTGCAAAAATGTATAAATAGTGAGAAGTTTTCAACAACCTCGGGACCCCCACCACCACAAACACCAGGGTGGGGAAGGACCAGTGGGATGCTGAGGGACCCACAGGTGGTGACAATCTTCTGCTTCACCGATCTCTCTCTCTACCCCACATCCACAATCCCTCTTTTCTATTTCTTTCTCTACCTCACATTTTATCATTAAATAAAACCTGTACTATTGGCTTTGGCATCCAGCATCTCTCAGTGAGCAGATGTTAACAAAGACACAACACCCGCGGGGTTTTACACCCCTGGAGCTGAGGGAGAGAGGTGTGTGAGCTGGGGTGGGGGCATGGGGATATAGGGATGGGGACATAAGGACATTAGGGACAAGGGTGGTGACAGTAGGGATGGGAATGGGGACATAAGGACATTAGGGACAAGGGTGGTGACACTAGGGATGGGAATGGGGACATGGAGATTGATGGGGACATTAGGGAGGGGCATAGGGATGGGATGGGAGCATGAGGGTATTAGGGACAAGGATGGGGACATCAGGGACAGGGATGGGCACTGGGGATAGGGATGGGGACATGAGAAGGGAATGGGGGCAGAAGAGGGGAGGCGACACGAGGACAGTGACACGAAAAGCATTCCCGTCCGAGGAGCTGGGGGCGGAGGCGCCCCGGACACCCCGGGCCGGGCCGGGTGGGGCTCCCCTCGCGGGCGGTCCCGCACCCCCGAGCCGGGAGGGTTTAACCGCGCTCCCGCGGCGCTGCCCGTGCGGGCGGCGCTGCCTCGGCCGTGACCGTCCCCGCCGTGTCCCCGCCCGTCCCTCCCGGTGCCCCCGCGCCGCTCGCTCGCGCCGCCGGTGCCGCGCGCTCCCGGCGTGCCCCGCGCCGCCGTGCTCTATAAATAGCGGTACCGGCGGGCCCGGGCGGCGGCGGCGGCGGCGGCGGGGCCAGGTCGGTGCGGGACCCCCGGGCCAGGGCAGTACGGGATCCCCGGGCCGGGGTGGGCACCGCGGGCCCGGGCAGCGCGGGGGGCTTGGCTTGGCGCTTGCCGGGGGTGGCGGGGGCACTGCAGCGGCGCTGGAGCAGCCCGGTGCGGGGCCGGTCCCCGGGAGGGGCTGCGGCGCGCATTCCCCTTCCGTTTGATGGGATGGGATGGGAGGGGTGGCTTGGAGCTGAGATCGCTGGGGCACCCCCGGGTGCAGCCCGCAAGGGCCTTGACTGGGGAGGCACAAGGGCACCCTGAGCCCCCTTCCCACCCTGAGCCCCCTCCCCAGCCCCGGCCCCAGCGGGTCAGCGCCCCCCATCGCCTCCGGACCGGTCACCTGCACACCGCCCTCACCGGCACCCGTGGCACCGCACTGGACCAGGCACGCAGCTCGCTCTGAGGCCCGCAGCCCCCTGTCACCCCACCAGGACTGCTGCCAGCTGTCCTGGGGCTCAGCACCCCCATAGTCAGGGACCCGGGGGTCCCGCGCTCCCCAGAGCCCCTGGGGGACATGTCAGGACTTTGTCCCCGCAGCGCCGGTGGGATGTGACCCGGTGGGATGTGACCCGGTGCCGGTTTCAGCCCGGCCATTCTTAGCCCCTGCCCTTTCGAGGCTGTAACACGACCTGCCAGCGGCCGCGGGCTCCTCTGGCCGCGGGATGCCCCCTCCCTGCACCCCGTCCGGCCGGTTCGGGGTGACGCACCGTGGCCAAGCAGCTCGGGTGCTGCGGGGCTGGGTGTGGGCAGGTGGGGTGGCCAAACACACCCTCCAGGTCCTGGGGGTGCCATGGGGTGCTGCACCCCCTACCTTAGGACACCCCCCTAAAACCAGCCCGTGGGGAGCTGGGGGTGCTGCCTCCATCCCTCGGTGTTGTGGTGGCACCGGGCATCCCAAGCGGGTTTCCTGCTGTCGGGCAGCACCCCAGGCTGGGATGTGGGCAGGGCAGGGGAGGAAGCCGGCAACGTCACCACGCGTCACCCGGCATGGGGATGCCCTTACCGCAGCCGGATGCGGAGGGTGACTGCTGGGAGCCAGGTGAGTGATGGCCGCAGAGGCAGGGATCCCTCAGCTCCCTGTTCCTGGGCCGAGCCAGAAGTTGTGTCTTCTCTCCCATCCCCCCAGTCTGGGCTTGAAGCTGGGCACCATCATGGCTAAAAAGGGAGACCCTTTTCCTCCCCAGACTCTTGGTGACCTGATGTGCTGAGTTGTTTATCCTTCTCTTTCCTGGCAGCCTTAAGTGCTCCTGTGCCTGAACCATCAGCATGGCGACAGGTGAGTGATCCATCTCCCTGCATGCATTCCAGCTGCATCCGTCCCCTCAGTGTCCCCTGCATCCGTTCCCTCTGCATCTCCCTGTCTCCCTTGTGTCCTTTTCCTTGGTTGCCCCCTGCATCAATCCCCCCCCAGAATTAATCCCCTTTGTCCCCCCTGCACCCATCCCCTCTGCATGCCCCTGTCCCCTTTTATCCAACCCCTTGGGTCCCCCCTGCATCCATCCCCTTGGCCTCCCTGTATCCACCCCCTCTGCATTCCCCTTCCCTCCCTGCCTCTGTCCCTGCATTTGTCCCCATTATGTGCAGCCCTGGTCCTCTTTGCCTTCCCCCCTCCACGTGCCCCTGTGTCCTTGCCTCCCTCCCTTCTGTCCATTCCCCATGTCCCTCCAGCCCCCCCACATGCCCCACATCCCATTGGTCCCTGCCAGACTCTTGGCTCCATCCCCAGCTCTGGGGAGTGCTGGGTGCCAAGGAGTTGAAATTTCATCCAGCTGTAATCAGGAGATGGGAAAGTGGCCCCAGAGCAGCTCAACTTTATTTTTAGCTCTGCTTCCCCCTTCGGCATCACACCCTGGCATCGCCCCACACCTCGGCTGGTGCAGAGACCCCACAGGTGCTGAGAGCCCTGTGCCAGGGTGCTGGGCAGGGGATGGGGCGCTCAGTGCCACTTGCACAGCGGCCACCAAGTCCAGGCACCGATGCTGGGTCCAGGGACTGCCGGGGTTGTGCCAGGTGCTCGAGGTGGCCGTGCCAGCCGAGGCTGCCATGGCCCCAGTTAGCCCAGCGGGGTGAGGAGCCAGCCACAGGGATGGATGAGGCCAGTCCCTGCCTGCAGTGGAGCCGTGGACAATGAGCACCTTTGGGACACCACGTGGCACTGGAATTCCAGCCCCATGGCCAAGGTGCCATGGGGTCTTTGTGCTCAGACGTGGCCACACATCCCAGCCTGCCCAGGTGACCAGGACACACGTCTGCTTCCCTCTCCATCTTCCCCCAGGACTCTCCTGGATCGGGCCCCTCTATCCCCAGGGATGCCTGCCCTGGATCTGGCACCCCCTGGGGACACCTCACTCCCTGATGGACCTTTTGGCTTTTGATAATTTTTTTTTTTCTTTCTCTTTTCCAGAAAAGCTCAAGCAGCACAAAATCATCTTTGTGGTGGGTAAGTCTGTGTCTGGATCCTGTCACTGGTGGGGTCAGCCCAGGCCTTTTCCCTGTACCTCTAGGCTGGGGAAACAGGACTGGAGGCTGAGACTGGGCTATTCCCAGGCACTGTGGGATGGCTCCAGCTTGGCTCCTTGAGTCCAGATGGGTATGGTGCCCCCAGGAGGGCACCTCTGGCCATGCATGGGGTGGCAGCATCTGGGGTAACGTGGCAGTAAATCAGTGGGGGTTGATGTGACAACAAATCCCTGGGAGGTAATGTGACAAAACCTTAGGTGCCATCAGGGTGTGGTGCCCACATGCCAATTCCCAGCAGCCCGTGTCACCCCCAAGCACTTGGGCAACCACGAGGAGCTCTGTCCATCCCTTTGGTGCTGGGCTTGGGGACACCAACAGACATGTCACTGAGCTCTGAGGGCTCGTGTGTGTCTGTGCTGCTGCTCCTGTGTACCCTCCCTCTCCTTACCCATGGCTGGGGGCACACGTGTGCCTTGCAGGTGGCCCTGGCTCGGGCAAAGGGACACAGTGTGAGAAGATCGTGCAGAAGTATGGCTACACCCACCTGTCCACGGGGGACCTGCTGCGGGCAGAGGTCAGCTCAGGCTCGGAGCGGGGCAAGAAGCTGCAGGCCATCATGGAGAAGGGAGAGCTGGTGCCCCTGGTGAGTCCCTACCAGCCACCAGCTGTCACATTATGGGGTGTGCAGGGGTGGCAGTGGGGCCACCACAGTAATGGTTAACACACGGCTCAGGCATCTCTGGCCCTGCCATCCCAGGGCAGGGTTTGCTGCAGGGACCCAGGGATGCTGGGTGGGAGTCCTGTTGTCCCATATCAGCTGTAGCAGCTCTGTCCTCCCCCTCCAGGACACGGTGCTGGACATGCTGAGGGATGCCATGGTGGCCAAAGCAGATGTGTCCAAGGGCTTCCTGATCGATGGATACCCCCGCGAGGTGAAGCAGGGAGAGGAGTTTGAGAAGAAGGTGAGGACTGGTGCCGTGCTGTGCTGTGCTGGGCCGTGCCACAAACCAGCTTAGCACAGGGACTCAATCCAGCAGCAGCCTGGGCTCCCCATCCCAGCAGAGATCACATCCCAGAAGGGTCTAAACTGGGCAGCAGGTCCCCCTGCCTCGGGACAGCCTGTGCCCAGAGCACAGCGGGAGGGAGCAGGGTGTCCTCAGGCTGGCAGAGCGTGACAGCAGTGCTGACATGATGGTGATGGCAGAGAGCCAGGGCTTGGCTGCAGTGTGCCTTTGCCTTCCTCTACATGGCCCTAGAGGCCAGTGGAAGAGTGTCCTGGTGGCTCCCAGACCAAAGCACTGGGAGGCAGGAGATGGTGTGGGGATGTCTCTGTGTCCTGCTGGCCCCCAGACCCATGTGGATGGAGGCAGAGGGTGGTGTGGGGACATTTGTGACCCTCATGCTGACCACCACCACCCCCCAAACCAAACCAGAGCCACACCAACTCAGTGTGGTGACAGCCACGTCCCCTCTGTGCACAGATCGCGCCCCCCACGCTGCTGCTCTACGTGGATGCAGGGAAGGACACGATGGTGAAACGCCTGCTGAAGAGAGGAGAGACCAGCGGGAGGGTGGATGACAATGAGGAGACCATCAAGAAGCGTTTGGAGACCTACTACAAGGCCACTGAGCCTGTCATTGCCTTCTACAAGAGCAGAGGCATTGTCCGCCAGGTAAGCGGGAACGCGGCTGATTGCCAGCACCCCCAGCCCCACAGCCTGGGGCTTGTGTCCCAGGGGAGGGGAAGGGGTGGATGGGGATGATGAGGGAAGCAGGAAAACTCAATCCTGTCTAGTTTGGGATGGGCCTGACCCATGACCCCCTCCAAGGATGGCCTGCACTCCTTTGCCCTAAACAAGCCCTGGTCTCTTCACCCATGGCCAAAATGCATCCTTGGGAGTTCCAGTTGCTCTCGGATGAGAGCCCTCGGGCAAATCCCCCAGCTGTCCCCTCTGTACCCAGCTCAACGCCGAGGGCTCTGTGGAGGAGGTTTTCCAGCAGGTCTGCACCCACCTCGACTGCCTGTAAGCAGCCCCCGGCCCCAGTTCCCCCCAGTGCACTCCAGCAGAGACAGCGGAAGCGGCTTTATCCTGTTTTCGTGGACGGAGCCGTGCGGAGGAAATTTCAAGGACATTGTGTTTGGCTCTTTCCCGTCTCTCCCCAGTAAAGTTCACTGTAATGAATCCAGACTTTATCTTTTTCTTCTGTCGCAGGAAATGAGTTTTTCTTTCCAGAGGTTTTGGGTTGTTTTTTTTTTTTTTTTTTTCTGCCTCTCTGTCCTCCCCCCAGCCCCTCTGGAGCTGATTAAGGGCAGGAAGCGGGTGTTTATCCCGCCGGGGCAGCGGGATGCTGCGCTCAGAGGAAGGGAGGGAGCATCCCGGCCGCTCGCCCCGGCTTCCCAATCCGTGCCTGCAGGGAGCCTGCGTCGGCATCCTCCAGCCAGTCCCGGCCTCCCTCGCTCTGTCCCGATTGCTGAACCCCCTGGTGTCTGGGTGTGTGTCCTGCACATGCCTCCCAGCTCTCCCACTGCCTGCCAGGGGCTGGAGGCGACCGGATTTGGGATGGGGATTTCCAGCACTTTCATGCCTTGGCATTTCCTTGTTTCTGTTGGCTGTCAGGGGTTTTTGGGGTACGCGGTGGCTGCGCTGTGGTGCTTGGTAGAGGCACAATGCCCTGGAGTGGGGTGTTCCCTGTCCTGCTGTGCCTGGACACTCACAGCTCAGCCCTTACCCTGGGGCATAGAGAATGCTCTGGGGACACCCAGGTGAGCCCAGCCACCAGGCTGAGTGTCCTCCTGGCTGGGGGACTGGTGGTGAGTCACAAGACCCCAACAGACAGGCACTTGGGGGTGCTGGTGTGGGGGACAGGGGATGTGGGGGCTCCCCAGCACCCACAGAACCACACAGGCACAACGCCATAGCAGAGGGGCTGCAGTGGAGCTTGGGGACAGAGTTTACCCAGCCACAGTGAGGGCAGGAGGCAGCAGAGCTGCAACCCCAGCAGGGCCCCCCACCACTTTACTTTTGGGCTGCTGGGAGCTGGGCACGGAGCCAGGGGGCTGGGAGGGCAGGAGGGGCGGCAGCGCTGGGGTCAGCCAAGGCCACGAGGCCAAGGAGTCAGAGCGGAGAAAGGAAGCCAGCAGGGAAAAAACAAAACTCCCCAAGACGAAAACCCAAACTCACCAGTCAGGCCGACGTCAGCCCCGTGCTCCGGGGCCACGGGCCGCTGGCAGAGGCGGGGCACTGCGGGGAGGCAGGCGGGCAGGAAGGATGCAGCCATCCGGCCGGGCTGGGACACTGCCAGGACAGCGATCCAGGGCTGGGGCCCGCCTCGTGCCGGTGGGACAAGGAGGCAGAGGGGTTGTGTGGTTTGGGACAGCACGGCCTCAAATTGAGGAGTGGGGAGAGACATCTCTCTGGTGGTTCCAGCCCTCTGTGGGTGTGCTGTGAGTGTGCCTCAGTTTCCCCAGGTGGTTCCCTGGGCAGGAAGTGGGACAGGAGCCCTGCTCTGCTCCCCAGTACAGCCCTGAGTGTTGGTGTTGATGTTTAGATGCTTTTCCTCTGGTTTGAAATCTCAAGGCCATCCCCTGTGCGGCGAGGGTGGAAGATATTGGGCCAAATGGGTGCAGGGGGCTGCACATGTGGCCCCCCCACAGCCACGGCCACCCTCCTTCTGTCACACTGTGGCTGCCACCGTCCCAGTGCCCATCACCGAGGGTCTCTTAGTCGCTGCCCTGTGGTGTCACCGCGGAGAGAGGAGTGCGAGGGCCCCAGAGGATCCCGTGCCGAGTCCCGGTCCCCATGCCCGTCCCCATGCCCGGGTGAGCACCCGTCCCCGCGGTCCCCAGGAGATGGCAGTGCTCTGTCATGGGACATGGTTGCTGCTCACCCCGGTCACAGACATCTCCGGGGCCAGCCTGGCTTCTGAGGACAGGCGTCGCTGACTTCCCTGGCACGTTTCCATTCTGTCCCCATGCCCCATTCGACCCCACCCCAGGGACCTGCGCCCACCCCCGGCGTGAGGGTCCCAGCCCCACTGATTGCTGCGTGAGGGCTCTCACCTCGGCCAGCAGAGGTGTGGGGAGGAATGGGGCAGGAGTACACAAGGGGGTCCCTGGTCCCCCTTCAGCCATGCTCAGCCGTGGCCACCTTGCCCGTGCCTCCCTCACCCAGGCCCCCTTGTCCCAGGGGATCTCCTGACCCCAAGCCCACCTGCCGGGTGGGGGTGTCCGGGCACCCCAAGTTGTGGCCTGGCGGAGGGTACAGACAAAGCAGGGAGTTGTGCTCGGGGGCCTCCACCTGCCCGCCAGCCTGGGCATCCATGGGGCAGCCACCAGCCTGAGCCAAGGTGGCCCTGCCAGGGGGCTGACCGGGAGCAGGGGGGGCTGAATGTCGGGGGCAGCCCCTTCCCCATGGCCTGGGGCAGCTCGGGAATAATTTGGGTGGGTGGACCTCACCAGAACCACTGTGTCCAACCCTCCACTCACTAGTGCCAGCCCTGGGAGGCCCTGGAGGCACCTAGCTTGGGTACCAGTGCCTTCCTCCTGCCCCCGTCCGGAGGCGCAGCCCCGCACGGCGCTGTAGGGAAACTGAGGCACGGCGCCTCCGGGGGAGGGGGGGGTCCATCCTCTCCGCCCCCCCGGCCCCGCCGGCCCGGCCCCAGCGCCGCCAGCGGCATTTCCTCCGCCGCGGACCCTCCTCCGAAGGGAGTCGGTTTCCTGCCGCTGCCGCCGCCCGCACTCGGCGCTGGCTCCCGGGGAGCGGCCGCAGGCGGACATGGGCCCCCGCTCCGTCCCGCTCCTGCCGCTGCTCCTGGCGCTGCTCGGCCGCCCGGGTGAGTGGGGACGGGGGGCACCGGGCAACCGGAGCCCGGGGATGAGAGCCGCGGGATGGGACAGCGGGACGGGACCGCCGGGAACGGGACAGCCGCGGCGGGACCACCGGGGACTACAGAGCGGGGGCCAAAGGGGTCCCGGCTGTGCCCGCACAGGCACAGATTGGCACCCCCGGGAACCCCCCGGGAGAGGAGGTTTTAGGGAGCAGTGTCCGTGTGGGAAGGGACGAACCCACCCCGATTCCCGGAACACGCCGAGCACAGCCCTGCCGCTCCCTGGGACCCCCGAAATCCCGGCTGCGTCACTGGGCGTGGGAGGTGTTGAAGGCGCCGTGGCTGAGTCCTGACCTAGACGGTGGCACACGGGGGAGCGGGGGTGGCTTTGGTCCCCATCACCTCGGAGTATGGAGGGGTTGACCAGGAGATGGGGAGGAGAAATGGGAGAAAACCCTTATGTCCTCACATAGGATGTGGGACCGGAGCTGGAAAGAAATGGGAAAAAACCCTTAAAACCTCATACGGAATGTGGGGATGGAGCTGGGGGTGAGAAACGGGAAAAACCCTTAAAGCCTAAATGGGAGCAGAGGGCTTAGACACCTCGGGAGCAGTCGGAGCCACGCCGAGATCCCTGCAAAGCCACCAGGGGAATTTCAGGGAGGGACCCCAGTGCTGATGGAGCTGGGGGACAGGGAGCTGGGGGACAGGGAGCTGGGGGACAGGGAGCTGGGGTCTCGGGGACAGCGCCTGCTGGCAGGGGGAAGGGAACTGGGGAGGCAGCAGCCGCCCAGAGAGGCTGGGGCCAGCAGCACTGAGTGTCCTGGCTGGGTTGGTCCCTCCTGGTCACCTCAGAGGTCACTGCTCATGGGTGGTGCTGGGGTGGCCCCGCTGCCAGGCTTGGTGCCCACCCTCTTATATCACAGCCCTGTCTGGTGGCTGTGCCAGACGGTCCCTGTGCCGTGTGGCTGTGCCATGGGGGCCATGTCCCCTGTAGTTGTGCCATACAGTTTCCATCCTTGTAGATGTACAGGAAGGTCTATGTCCTGTGTAACTGTGAGGCTGGGTGCCCGTCCTATAGCTGTGCCACTGTCCCTGCCCTAGGGCAGTGCCATGGTGTCCCTATGTAGATGTGCAGTAAGGTCTGTGTCCTCTGTCACTTTCTTGTACCCATCCTAGTCCCCATCCTATAGCTGTGCCATATGTGTGGCACATCCTGTGTTGTTGTGCCACAGAGGCCTTGTCCTCCCTGTCTGTGATGTATAGTCCCTATACCACACAGCTGTGCCATCTGGTCCTCATCCCACACAGCTGTGCAATGTCACCTATGTCCTATGTAGCAGTGCCATGCATCCATGACCTTTGTATTCATCCCCAACAGTCTCCACCCTATGTGGCTGTGCCATGCATGCCCTAGCAGGGCTGTGCTGTATGGGCTGAGTCCCACACAGCTGTGCCACATGGTCCCCACCCTGAATGTGTGTTTCTGTGGTCCCTGTCCTATTTATCTGTGCTGAATGATTCCCATCCAACATACATGTGGCACACAGTCCCTGTGCTCTGTAATGGAGCCATACAGTCCCTATTGTATGTGTCTGTATGGTCCCTGTGTCACTCTGCCATACAAACAGCCCATCTCCTCTGGCCATACCACCCCTAAGGGATGCAGCTGTGCTGTATGGACCCCATCCTCTATCACTGTGCCATATTGTCACTGTCCTATGCAGTTGTGCCATGTGGTCCCCATGCTGAATGTCTGTGCTACATGCTCCATGTCCTGTGTACCTGTGACACGTGGTCCCCATCCTGCCTACCTGTGCTACTCACCACATCCTGTCCAGTGGCTGCTTCTTCCTCACAGGAGCCTCTGGGGCTGGGAGCCCACAGTGGGCACAGTGCTATGGGACTGAGTGCCCCATAGCCGTGGGCACAGTGCTATGGGGCTGGGATGTCCATGGTGGGTGCAGTGATGTTGTTCTGGGGTGCTCTTGGTGGGTGCAGTGTCAGGGTGTCTCACAGACACAGCCAGATCCCAGAGGGGGGAACAGGGGCCAGGACTGCTCCCCGTGGGGTGAGCATGGTGCTGGGTCACCCCTCCCATCTCTGGGGAGAGGCTTCTGGGCACCTGTCTGAGTTAGAGAGTGGCAGGAATGATGTGGTTTGTGTCAGGCTGGAAGTCTGGACCCATCCACCCCATCATCTGCCCCCCAGTGCCACCTCAGCATGGTCCAACAGCCAGTGGTGGCTCAGGGGATGCCAATTCCCTCTCAGTGCAGGATCCATCCCCATTCCTGTCCTGGATCAGCTCGTTACACAAGTACCAAGGCAACACAGCCAGATGCAAGGGTGCCAAAGTGGTGCTGCCCATCCCATGGCCATCCTGCACTGCCAGAGCCACCCTTGCCCTGCACCCCACACCCCAGCTTTGCTCTCTGCTCCCAAAATCCCAGGAATTTCCCCCAGTCCCTGACCCACGGGGGAGCCACAGTGGGACCATCCCTGCTCCTTGATCTCAGCAGCACCAAAGCCAGGGAGAATGCGGGTTGGAAAAACATAAAGTGGATTTTCTTTCTTTCTTCCTTTTAATTTTTTTTCCCTTTCCTGGAGTACAAAAATAACAGTGCCCTTATCTGATCGCCCCGGCGGCCCAGCTGAGCCCCCTTATCTGATCCTGACATAATGCTGGAGCCCGCTGCCTTCCCCAGGGACAGACAGACAGTGCCCGCCTGGCACCATCCCCTCCGCCGGCATCCCTGCCCTGCCGGGGGCGATCCCGGCCGCGGCCCCCAGCCCTGCCTGCCCATCCCGGGGGATGCTGCTCCCCCGGGAGCCACGGGCTGCCCGTGCTGTGCCCGGCAGCGCCGGAGCCGTGCCCGGTGCCGTCGGGGCAGGAGTGGAAGGGAAGAGGGACGCAGCCTGCGGAGCCCAGATAAGCGGCTGTTTATCTTCCTCCCGATGCTGCGGCCGCGCGGGGGGGAGGAAGCACCGGACAATTGGTGGGCCCACGGCGGCGTCACCGGGGGTCTGTGCTGTGACCCCGCCGCCACCACCGGGCCACCCCAGCAGGGAGACACAGGTCAGGGACACTGTGATGGGCACGGCTTGCATGGAACGGCCTTTTGCAGGGTGCTGATCCCAAAAACTCAGTGACCTGGAGCATCACACTGTGACCGTGTTCACAGGGGTCTTAGGAGGGAAGAGACAAGGATCTGACTCTGTTTCAGAAGGCTTGATTTATTATTTTATTATATATATTGTATTCAAACTATACTAAAAGAATAGGAGAAAGGATTTCATCAGAATGCTGGCTAAGAATAGAAAAAGAAGGAATGATAACAAAGGCTTGTGTCTCGGACAGAAAGTCTGAGCCAGCTGACCGTGACTGGCCATTAATTAGGAACAACTAACATGGGCCAATCAAAGATTTACCTGTTGCCTTCAACAGCAGCAGATAATCATTGTTTACATTTTGTTCTTGAGGCCTCTCAGCTTCTCAGGAGGAAAAACCTTAAGGAAAGGATTTTTCATAAAAGATGTCTGTGACATAACACCCTGTAGCCCCAGTCCTGATAGGGGTGGCTGGGTGGACTGGAGTTTGGTCCAATCACCTCCTGGTGCATTGGCTGGAGCCACCAGGGATGGGAAAAGTTGGAGTGGGAAGGGATAGAACTCAGTGGATACCTCCAAAGGAAACACAGCATCCCAGGCGCTGTCTCCCCATAGAAGGCCCCTAGAAGCCCAGCTGTGGGCTGACAGACCATGGGGGTCTGTCCTTCCCAGCCCCCTGGAAGGCAGCACCCATGGATGCAGACGGCTCCTCGGGGCCAAGTTAAGGACAGCCCGGCCACAGCAGGGCTGCCTGAGGCAGGGAGGAAACTGTCGAGGCACGTGGGGATTTACAGGATCAGGCCTTCAAATGGCTGTTTGCGCTCAGGATTTCCCTTGGCAGCCGCCGGCCGGCCCCGCTCGCCGCACGCCGCCGGGGGCTTTGGGATGGGGCAAAGCTCACGCCTCAGCGGCCGGGAGGATGAGCTTTACAGCCATTTCCATACCTGCGCTTCCCACTTTCCTGCGGCCGGGGAATGCGGGGGGGCTTCCGCCACCGCCCCGGCCCTGGGGGCGGCTGGGTGCGAGTTCTGGCACGGGCAGCGCCGAGCGGGGACAGTGGATTTTTCCAGCCCGGATCCAAGGGTCATTAACGGGGTTGCGGAGGGGGCTGGCGGTGGCGGACACGTAGCCGATGGTCCCGGAGGGGCCGGGCTGACGCCGGGCTGGGGGCTGAGGCTGAGGGGGCAGCGCCGGCGCTGGCAGGGATTCAGCCCCCTCCTGCATCGTGTCCCCCCGGGCTGTGTCACCCCACATCCGTGCGGCAGGGACTGACGGTCTCTTGTTTTCCACGCAGGCCCCGGGAGAGCCGAGGGCTGTGACCTGCAGCCCGTGACAGAGAAGCCATCCATCACCCTCTCCTATGCCACCAGCACGGTGCCCCGGGGCTGTGTCAGCAACAGCTCCATGGGCACTGACCATGAAGTCCATGTGCTCAGCGTCAAGTGGTCCAAGGTGAGCCAGAGGGGTCCCAGTACATCCCCGCAGAATTCCTTACACTGTCCTTCACACTGTCACCACAGCACTGCCATCCTGTCACTGCCCTCAGCTGGCACAGTGTCCAGCTGTGAAAACCTTCCTCTAATTAAGGAGCAGTGGATTAACCTCCTCCATGGCACCTTGTCCAAGCTTCTCCTCCAAGCACAGCCTTGGGCATCTCTGCCCCTGCTGGGAATGTAAAGATTTTGGAGGCAAATTCTCTATAGCCCATGCTGCCAAAGCAGATATTCCTATGCTGGACACCTCAGGACACCCCATTTCTCTGTGAAGGTGGCCTGGCTCTGGCCCTGGCTCAGGGGCTGGGCAGAGCCACAGGTACCCAGTGGTGACCACACTTGGGAGGGAGGGAGGGATGGGTGGAAATTGGAAGGGAGGAAGGGACAGAAGATAGAATGGAGGAAGAGATGGAGGAAGAGATGGAAGGAGGCATGAAGGGAGGGATGGAGGAAAGAGTGAAGGGATGAAGGAGGCACATCATTATAAGGTGTCCAATCGAGCAGAAACCTGTCTGCCAGAGCTGGCATGGCCATGCTGAGGGCTGATAACCACACTGAGGGTGCTTTGGGACAAGGGCGGTGTCAGGGCCAGCGCTGGCACTGGCTGGCACTGTTGGGTGGGTTTGCACCAGCTCACGGGTTGGCATGGCAGCTCTGCAGGACAGACAGGCTTCCCTCACGCTGGCTGGGGCCCAGCACCCGATTTTGGCCCAGCCCTGGCGCCACACTCCCCCCTCCCTGCCACCTCCCAGCTCTCCCAGTTCTGCTTTTGGAGCAGAGGGGGAGCCAGACCAGGAGGCGCTGGGGAGGGTCGGTTTTGCAAGGACCCCTCTGGCCTAGCCCGGTGTAACCTGGCCTTGGCATCCTGGACGGGTGCCAGGGCCGGGGGTGCCCCGGGCTTGTCACCAGCGGCGACAGGGGACACGCACTGATGTCACGGCTGCGGCGCTGAGCCCCGCGGCGCACGGGGGAAGCTGGGCAGGGACGCGGCTCCACTTATAGAAGAATTACTGGAAGCCGCTTTCTATAAGCAGATCCCCACGATGAAAAAAAAAAAAAAAAAGGAGAAGAAAAAGAAAAAAAATAACCCGAAAGGCGGCGGCGGGGAGCGCCGAGGCTCCCGCCACTCGCGCAGCCAAACAATGGAGCGCCACAAAACACGCGGCAGGAAAAACAGCCGCCAGCTCCTCCCCGACACTCGGGGCCACCCGGGGTCCCTGGCCACCCACGCTTGCCACGGGGCCGCGGCCAGGAGGCCGGGATGCCTCGCTAGCCCTGTGCAGGGCACGGGCAGCAGCCTCCACCCGCCCCGTCCCCGGCTGGCTTCCCCTGCCCTCTCCTCTCCCTCTGCTCGGAACTTTGCGAGCAGTTACTCGGGCAGCAGTTGCCAAACTTAGCGCCTGGAGTTTTGACTTCCCCATCCGGATTTCCGGCTAGAGGCAACCAGGCAGTGCTAGCCACGAGGAATGGTGTGTGCCACCTCTGTGCCCAGGCATTCCTGCACTGCAGCACGGACACACCTGAGCCTGGAGCGGCTGCACGGCGCAGGGATGGGGCTGGGAAACCTGCCAGGGGGATGCCCCAGGGCCCAGGGTGGGGATTCTCCAGTCTTCAGTGGGAGATATCCCAGTACCTACAGTGAGGATGCTCTGGTGCCCGGGGTGGGGATGCTCCAGTCCTCAGTGTGGGGATACCCCAGCCCCCAGTGGGGTGACACTGTCACAGCCAGTGAAGAGATTAATTAGTCTCTAGTTAGTCTCTAGTTCAAGGATGCCCTGGTGCCTAAGAAGGGGGTGCCTAGACCTCACTATGTGGGGTGTCCTGGACACCAGTGTGGGGATAACACCATCTTCCAGGTGGGCATCTCGCTGGTCCCTTGCCTGGGGGAGCCAGGGCGTGTTTGCCCTGCCAGTGTAGGTACACACATGGCATCCCTGCCCCTAAACCCAGCCATGGCTCATCTCAGGGCCAGCCTCAGGGCTCTCCCTGCTCCCTCGGGCTCCAGGGGGCAGCCAGGGAGGTGACAGCAGCTGGGGCTTGGTGGCCACAGTGGTGACACTCTCCTCTTCCCCCCAGGCCTCTCCTGCCCCTCTGACGGTGACAGTCACCCCACGAGCTGATGCCTGCAGCCGACCAGCAGTGCTGATCCTCCTCTGCAGCCGCTGCTTTGCCACCATCACCTCCCCGTGCTCAAACCTGATCATCCGCACCGTGAGTGCCACAGCCCCACAACAGGAACCACCCCGGGGGGCAGCAGGGCTCGGGCCACCCATGGGGATGTTTGAGGGGGTCACTGGTGGAGACTGGTCCCCCTGATCACCAGCCACGATGCTTGTGGTGCCCCGGGGAGGAGGGGACGCTCCCGAGCATTGCTGGCGGCGCTGAGCCCTGCGCTGGCCAGGCAGGGAATGACGCACAGGGCTGGAAAAAGCTCCCATTTCCTCCGGCCGGCGGGAGGAAGGTCAGGGATGGGGTTTGGCTCCAGCGAGCTGAGCCGGGGTCGGGCGCTTTGTTAGCAAAATAAACCTCCTGCTTTGTTTGTGGCTAATAATAAAGTGGGCTGAGCCCTCCCTGTGCCACCAGCCACTCTCGCTGCTCCCAGCTCACAGCCCCAAAAATCCCCACTTATCTGGGGTGACCCCCAGCCCAGGCTCCAGGGACACTCACCTGTTTTAGGCTCACATTTGTATCCTGCACACGGAGGGGAAAGGTTTTCCTTGCTTTCCCCATGCCAGCCTGTGTAAGGGAGGGATGACCTTGCTCCTCACCCCGGCTTAGGCTGTCCCTTGGCCCACAGGACGCCCGCCTCATCCCAGAGAGCACCAACAGAGCACCAAACCCTGAGCCACTCATCATCTCCAGCGAGGAGCAGCTGCTGGCCTGGGCTCTGGCTACCTATGGGGGCATCACATCCTACAGTGAACTGCAGGACCCCCGCAGGCTCCAGCTCCACCTGGGAGAAGGTGAGTGAGGCTGGGGGTTAGCACTGGGGGGCTGGAGTGGGCAGGAATGGTCTCCCTGTTCCAGAAGGGTGACAACCTCCTGGGGCAAAGTACCTTCCCAGGGAGATGCCATAGGGACTGATGCCCCTGGCCCTGAGCATCTCCCACCCACTGAGCCCAGTATTGATCACCCTGCCACCCACACAGATGCCCACAGCCCTCCAGAGTGCACTCCCCAGGAGAATTTCAATGCCATTCTGCACCTTGAGGCTGAGGTCTTCTTCCACGGGGTGAAGAGCTGCTCACGCAGTGATGCCCAGAGCACCAGGGCTGCCCACATCATCCATTTGCAGTCAGAGCCCAGGTACCACAGTGCCAGCAGTGGGACAGGCAGGGGGATATGCTTGGAGATGCTTGGAAAGCTGTTGGGCTTCCCAAAGGCTGAGCCCCACATCCCAAGTTGGATGTGGGACTGGCTGGTATGGAATGCTGAGAATGGGGGTCTTGTGGTTTTGCAGCTCCTCCATCTCAGGGGTGAACCTGTCTCTGAGCTGTTCTCAGAATTCTGCTGGCAACCAGATCCTCATCCTGCAGAGCAAGGCCAACTTCACCTGGTTCCTCTCCGCAGAGTGCAACATCCAGTTACTGGTATGCTGAGGGGAACATGTTTTCCCCACCACCCCCACCGAGGGGTCTGCCAGGTGCCCAGGAGATGCTGGTGTCATGGGGAAGGTGGCAGGAGGGCACCTGGAGACATTAGACATGGGCAAGTGGCAGCCCCCTTGCTGCAGGCCCTCATTACTGGGATGAACCCTGCCTTGAGCACCCCCAGCTGTCCCTGTCTCCACTCAGCCCCTCTGTGTTCCCTCCTTTTCTCCTCACTGCAGGTCTCTGGGAGTTACAAGATGCCTCTTTTCCCCATGCTGATCCCTGGGAATCCCCTGCCTGACACAGAGCAGGGCCTCATTGCTGAAGCCTTTGAGAAGAACTACACTGTCATTGCCTCCTACTCTGCCATCCCTGCCAGCACCCACATCAGCCTGCAGATTCACGAGCATGGTGAGGCCCCCAGCAGCCCAGGGCTGGGTGGGATGGGGGGTTCCAGCATTCCCACTCAGCCCCCCCATCTCCCTGTCCTGCAGAGACGGTCGAGACGCCTGTGAGCACCACCTCCACTGTCATCACACAGCCCCCAGACCTGCCCCACCAGGTGCTGCGCACACTCAAGCCCTGGAAGTGCACAGATGAAACCATGGAGATTGTCATCATCAGGTCCTACCTGGAGGTGAGGAGGGTGGAGAGAGGTGCTAATGTCCACCAAAATCACTCAGAAGTTTCATTTTCCTCTGGGTGCTTGGGGTGGGTGGCACGGGGCTGTCCCCAGGCAGTGGGTGACCACAGTGTGCTTTCCTCCCAGCCCATCAAGGACGTGGTGAACATCACCCTGAGGGACATCCGCTGCCAGGCAGAGAAAAATGCCACCCACTTCATGTTGAAAAGCCCCCTCAGCCACTGTGGCACCTCACTGGAGGGCAGGGGCTATGCCAACAATGAGGTGAGAGGGGGGTTAGCTGGGGGTGTTGCCTCCAGCCCCACTGATGGCCCATGAAGGGGAGGGGGGGCTTCTCCACCAGGACCTCCTTGCTTTTGCATGGCTGGAAACATCATAGTGCAGGCCAGGGCTGAGATGGGGGGGAGTGTGGGTGGGACCATCCCATCCCATCCCATCCCATCCCATCCCATCCCATCCCATCCCATCCCATCCCATCCCATCCCATCCCATCCATGGGTACCACCTGACTGACCCAGCCCTCTGCCTTCTCACAGCTCATCCTCAGCCTGGCCAAGGATGCCGTGCTCCGGAGCGTGCGGGTAAGAACCAGGTTTCCCAGCATGTCCAGGGGTGGGAGAAGGTGCAGATGGCACTGCCAGCTGGGTGCTTCTCGGGTTTTGTGTTGCTGGAATGGCTCCCAAGGTGTTAAAGAGTCTTTTTTCCCAGCCTTGCAACCAAAGAAGTTGAGATTCCTCAGTTCTGGTTTTCAAAGTTGTTTATTCTCTCTTATCTATCACATTCTTTTTTGGACCTGCTGAGATCTGTCCAGCAGGTCGGGTTGAGGCACGCTGACTGCCCTTGGGGTGGTGTTGGCTTTTTATACTAGAAACTATGTGTACTTTATTTACAGTAATTTTCCAATACCTATCACCTATGTTAGACAGTCTGTCCCTACTCTAAACCAATCCAAAAGTGCCACCATCACAGCAGAAGATGGAGGCCAAGAAGAAGAAGAAGAAAGGCAGGACACACCCAGATTCCTCCATTTTCCTCTTGAATCCTCATTCTAAAAACCCCAAAATTCTACTTTTTCACCCTGTGACAAGTTAACTATCATTCTACTCAAACTCTTGTGGCTTGTAAATCCTCGCACAAAGTTGGTAATTGTTTCCATGGGTTAAAATCGAAGAGTCAAAGACATCTGTGCCAAGGTCTCTGAGCCCCTTGCAAGGGTCTCGAGCCCTCCAGGGCAGCCAGAGAAACATCCTGGGTTCCGACAGGTGCTGGGTGCCCCCTGAGTGCTGCCCCCCTCTTGCAGGTGGGTTTCCAGTGCGAGATCCCACGGGAGCTCTTCCTGCGCCTTTTCCCCACCGCTGACTTCAAGGCACCGCAGACGGAGCTGGAGATCAACAAGGAGGCCTTTGTGCAGGTACTGCCACTGTCCAGAGCCCAGGCTGGGGCAGTGAGCCCTGCCTGGGGCACCGACCCTGACCGTGTGCCCCGCTCCCACCCGTGCAGGCGTCCATGCGGTGGATGGATCACCCAGCTGACCTGCAGCTCAAGGAGTGCTGGCTGGTGGCCTCCGAGCGGGAGCCTGTGCTGCTGGTGCAGGGTGGGGAGGCACGGGGAGCAGGGGTGGCTGTGCTGGAGGGGCCCCCCAGCAGCCACGGCAGGAAGGTCTGGCGCTTCCGCTTCACCTACAGCGTTCCTGAGGGCGGGCACATCCCCTTCTCTGCCTTCCTGCGGTGCAAGGCCGGCTTGCAGGTCAGTGTAACCCCCTCCCCACCCTGGGATGCCACCAGGCTGGTCCCCATTGCAGTCTGATGTTGTCCCACGCCGTTGGGTGATGGAGCCCATGCAGGAGCAGCATTCCCTGGCCTGCAGAGCCTGGGGGTGCACATCTCCCCCCTCTCACCCCAACCTCCACCTCCACAGAACGACACCATCTTCGAGAAGGTGCTGGAGGTGAGAGTGAAGGATGCCTGGAGGCCGCTCAACTGTGAGTTCAGGGCCAGGGAGGTGGTCAGGATGGGAATGGGAGGGGGAGAGGGACTCTCCCAGTGTGGCAGTGCTGATAGCCTTGTCCTCCCACAGACCGTGGGCTGGGGCTGGGTGCTGTCCTGGGCATCACCTTCGGCGCCTTCCTCATCGGGGCGCTCCTCACTGCCGTGCTCTGGTACATCTACTCACACACCCGTGAGTATCCAGCACCCTGGGGGCCCCCGTGGTGGGATGGGGGGGCCCCCTGAGTGTCCCTTACTGGGTTGCCCATTTTTCCCTCCTGGCCAAAGTCCCCAGATGAGTCAGAGACGAGGCTGCTCCTCATGTGTACAGTGCTATAGGGGAATAACCCTGCTCCAGGCGTCTACAGCTCCTCCGGGTCCCCTCTGCCATCTGCCCTCCCTCCTACTCCTGGTGTCTCATGCTCATCTCCATCCCAGGGGCTCAGGGGTCAGCTGGGGAGTGATCCACGAGGGCTGGAGGGTCCCTGGGGCTGAGGCAAGGCCACCACTGTTTGCCCTGAGTGTGGTTTCCCCTTGGTGTTCCCCGTGGCGGGCGGTGTGAGCCAGGTCCCATCTCCAAACTGCAGCCGGTTTCCAGCACGGCACCAGCCTCGGAGAGCAGCAGCACCAACCACAGCATTGGCAGCACCCAGAGCACCCCCTGCTCCACCAGCAGCATGGCCTGACGCCCCTGGGCCCCCCTGAGCCTGCACAGCCCCCGGCCAACGGACTTGGGGAGCCAGCCCAGTGCCATTAAGCTGATTTTTCGCCCCAAATCTCAGGCTGAGCCCAGAGGGGGCCTCCATTACTCATTCAGTGAATGCTTTGGCCCCCTGAGGGCAGCCCACACCGGGGGGGGGCACCCTGTAACCCCCCCTGGGGTCCCCCGCTGCAGTGGGGAGGCAGAAAGAGCAGCTATTGCCAAAACCTCCCACGAGGCTCCCCATCAAATGGGGGGGGAAGAAGAAGTGGGCGCCCCCTGGACATGCCCCAGCACTTGGGGTGACCCCCGTGCCCCTCCTGCCTCCCCCCAGGAAGGCAGCAGGCACCAGTGGGAGCAGCAAGAGGTTTATTTGTGGAGGATGGTGCAAGGCTGCTGCCCTCCCACAGGACGATGGGCAGAACCCACCACTCCCCCCAGCTCCCCGTCCAAGTTACAAACTCTTATCAATAATAATAAAAACCTTCTCTATGTTAAATTAATTGCGCCCTGACGCTGAGCCTTGCCACTTGAGCTTGAGGCTCCCACCTACCAGGCACTGGAGCTCATCACAGCCTGGGGCAGCTCCCCAAACCCAGGGGTCCCCCAGTCACTCTGACTAGGGCGGGGATGGAGACCAGGAGCATCCCCCCATGGACAGTGTCCCGGGAAGGGCACAGGCAGAAGGCACTGGGGTGAAAACAGCCAAGCCAGGATGGGGTGGGGGGGAGCCCCACATCCCCCTCCAGATGCCTCTGAGCATCACCGGGGGCTAAACTGGTGCTTCATGTAAACAGAGGTGCCGAGCCCCGTGCCCGTCACTGGGACAGGGCGGGCTCGAGCAGCCGCAGCGCTCCTCCCACCAGGTGCAGGCTGCCGGTGACCAGGACCCGCACGGCCGCCGCCTCCCGCAGCAGCACGGCCCCGCTGCTGGCCGCGGGGTGGGGGTGAGCCCCCGAGGCCGTGGGGGCGGCCAGCTGGGGGTCCCTGCCCTGGGCCACCCAGCGCAGCGCCTGCGCCAGGCACGGGAACACCAGCGCCGGGGAATTGAGGGGCCGGGGGGCTGGGGGCACCAGCAGCAGGGAGCCCCGGGCGGGGGCCGGCTGCAGCAGCCCCCCCACCCGCAGCGGGGATGGGAGCCAGGGGTCCTGCCCCACTTTCTCCTCCAGGAGCCTCGTCCATGTCCGCTGGTTCTCCAGGCAGCGGGTCAGGGCGTTCTCCAGCGTCACGTTGAAGTTCTGCTGGTCTGGGAGGGATGGAGGCAGCAGTCAGGGATTGCAGGGGGAGCTGGGAGGGATCAGAAAGGGAAGATGGGGGAGACCCTGTCTCCCCATCACTCACCTGCGTTGTTGGCCACCGACACCTCTGTGAAGTTGGGGCAGAAGACAGCATAGTCAAAGTGACAGGGCTGCAGAAACAGGAATAATCAGCACTGTGTGAACCCTCAGGACCCACCCATGGGATTTCCACTGGGGCAGTCCCACACCAGCGGGGTTACAGGGAATGGGGCAGGGGATGATCCACGTCCCCTCCCACACCCAGGACTGTGAGACCCCTGCAGGGGGCAGTTGAGGTGGGATACACCCCGGGACAGCAGGATGGGTGGACAGACAGACAGACAAACAGGGTGCCAGCTCCACCTCGTGGCTCCCTGCACCCTCAGCAAAGCAGGTCCCAGAACCGGCAGAGAACCCAGGCACCCGGGCACAGTGACCCCCCCGGTGCCCCCCAAACCTCACCACCAGCAGCTTGAGCAGCGCCGCCGTGTCCCGGTCGCCTGTGGCATTGAAGAGCAGCACACGCACCTCAGAACCACTGCAGGGAGAAAGGGCAAGTGGCCCGTGCCCCCAGGGGACCTGCAGCACCACCACCACCACACCCCCACGAGGTGTGCCCCCCTCTGCATCCTCTCCTTACTCATGGGGCTTGTCCTGGCTGAGGGCGGCCTGGCGGAACCAGCGCACGCAGGCCTGGATGCTGCTGGTGGTGTGAGCTCCATCCAGGTACCAGGTCACGGGGCCGTGGGACAGCACCTGGGTCCGGCCCAGCCACTCTGTGTCCCGCAGGCCTGGGGGAGCACAGGGCATGGCTGGGACCCCCATACCCTCCCCAGCACTGGTACCCCGTGGGGATCCAGTGTGGGGCAGAGTGTGCCCTCCAGCACACATGGCACGGGCTGGGGTCCAGCATGGCCCTGCTATGCCCTGTGACACGGTGAGGGAGGGGGTCCTGGCATGGCCATACTGCACCTTGGATCATGGCATCAGTCAGTTGGAAGGCAGGAGCCAGTGGCACTGGTCCCCCCAACAGCTCCGTGCTTGGTGGCACCTCCTTCAGCTCTCCAAGACCTAGGCAGGACAGGCATGCCACTGAGCCCTCAGGAGCCCTGGTGGGGTCTGGCCCTCATCCCCATCCCTGTGCCTTACCCTGGCAGCCGCGGCGCTGCAGCCACGTCCGTGCCAGCTGTAAGGCCAGGGCAGCGTTGGAGCGCTGGTGGGCACCTGCCAGCCCCAGCTCCAGCGCCTGGCAGCCCTCCTCAAAGTCATCCAGCTCCGGGCAGAGGTACAGGGGACACTGTGGGGAGAGAAGGCTGAGCCCCCCTGCCATGGGATGGGGTACCCCCCAATCCACACCCCCACCAGCAGCTCACCTTGCGCTCCTGGGCTCGCTCCCTCAGCACCTCCAGCGGCCGCTCCGGCTGCGCCACGGTGAACGCCGGCACGCCGGGCTGGGGAGGACATGGGGGTGCTCAGGGTAACGTGGGGGAACACACCCCAAAAACACAACAGGAGACAGAAGACCAGATCTCCCTACCTTAAAAATGCCCCCCTTCTGCCAGGCAATCTTCTCCATGGTGTCCCCCAGGATGCTGGTGTGGTCGATGCCCAGGGAGGAGACCCCACACACGACTGGTGCCCTGGGAATGCAGCATCACAGTGTCCCTGCTGTTCCCCCCTATACCATGGGGACATCAGGCCCTGGCAGCCCTGGGGCCAGGCTCAGCCCTGCCAGCTCCTACCTGATGATGTTGGTGCAGTCATAGGTGCCACCAATGCCAACTTCCACCACTGCCAGGTCCACCTGGGGACAGAGGGATATGAGCGATCAGAGCCACCAGCAAGAAATGCCCCCATGGATTCAGGGATGTGGCTGGAGACAGGTCGCTGCCACCAGCCCTTCCAAACCCACACCTGAGCACACCCCTGTTTGTGGGGGCATCATCCACCTGGCACAGCATCCCATTTACAGCCATGACAGCCTGATCCACACAAATTCTGACCCAAATCCCCCCTCCCTGAGGTCCCCACCAACCTGACATTTCTGTCACAAGCTGGAGGCCACCACCACTGACCTTCTCCTGCAGGAAGACGTGGAAGGCCATGATGGTGAGGAAGCGGAAATAGGCCGGCATGCTGGCGTGTGCTGGGTCCTGCCAGGCAGAGCAGGGTGAGCACACGACCCTGGGAGCGGGGACCCAAGGGAGGGAGCACCCCCACAAACCCAGCTGCCTCACCTTGGTCTCCTCCAGGCGGTTGTAGACCAGCCAGAAGTACTTGTTGAAGAGGTCCTTGCTGATGGGCTGCCCATTGATGCGGATCCGCTCGCGCACCTGCACGAGGTGAGGGGAGCTGGGGGTACAGAGCAGGGGGCAGTCAGGCACAGCCCCACTGGCCCTTCAAAACCCTCCTGACCCCATGCCCACCTGTAAAAACCTGTCTTCAGCCCGTAGTTGCGGAGGATGCACTCAGTGAAGGCGCACGCTGAGCCCTGAGGAGACAGCTGTGTTAAACCCCCTGTTCCAGAGCAGGGGCAAAAACAGAGCCACAGACAGCAGCAGTGTCCCCTGAGCCCCCCACAGCACCGCCCGCCCGCCTCACCTTGCCCTTCGTCCCCGTGACGTGGATGATGTTCAGTCGATCCAGGTCCTCGACCTGTAAGAGTTCAACCACCCTGTGAGACCCCCAGGGCAGCCAGCACCAAGCATGGCGGCACTGCTACCAGGACAGGGGGAACAGGGATCAGCCCTTCACCTTCAGCCCGCTCCTCTCCAAAAAGCCCTGCATGGCTTCCAGCTGGGCCTGGGGGTCACCACGCTCCCGCTTCACCTGCTCCAGGTAGCTGGCATTGGTCTGCAGGGTGTTGAGCATCCGGATTGCATCCTGGAAAGACGCCCAGAGCAGTCGGGATAGTGCCCAACACAGCAGCCTTGTGGCCACTCTGCCCACAGCCCGCTGCACCCTGACCCACCCCTTCGGGCTCAGTCCCCTCGGCGGTGTCATTGGTCACCCAGGCCGGCAGCATCTCTGCCATGGTGCCGCGGGGATGTGCCGGCAGCGCCAGATCCCGACACGGGGCCAGGCTACTTATGGGCAGGGGTTACCCGCCCCTCCCTAGGCGCCCCTTGGCCCCGCGTTGGGGCACGGGACGGGCCAGGCCGGCTCCCAGCGCTGCCCACGGGGACAAGGTCGCCGCCGGCCGGAGCGGGCAGCGCTCCAAGGGCTGGTGTTTAATGAGCGGCGCTAATGAAGCAGCAACGCAGCACCGGCACGGCACGGCACGCCTGAGAGGTCACCATTGTCACCGAGCCCCCCAAAGCCACGCCGAGGGGACGTGAGCTGCAGGGAGGACCCGGCAGCTGGGACACCAACCCATGTCCCCAGTGCGGGGACGCTCCACCCAGACAACGGACAGACAGCGGCACTGACACCGGGAGCGCTCAGCTCTGCCGAGCGGGACCGCTCCACGCCGGGCACCGCCGCCATCCCCACGGCATCCGGCGCAGCCGCGTGCGGCCGGGACACGCCGCGATTACCGCTGCAGGCCGGGCTCGCCCGCTGCTGCTACGGGGCACAGCGCTTTGCGGGGTGACCCTAGCAGAAAGCGGGGACCGGTGGCGGGCGGCAGCCGGTACGGCGGGGGGCCGCGGGGGGCGGCGGAGGGGGGATCAGGAGGGGACGAGGGGACGGGATGCGTTGTCGCCGCCCCGCGCGGCCCCGCAGCCCCGCCGCTGGCGCGGCCCCGTGCCCGCCCGGCGCGCGGCCCCGCGCGGTACCTGGTAGTCGGTGGCGGGGGCGCGCGCGGGGCGCGTGCTGAAGCGGCGCCGCCCGGCCCGCAGCGCCCCGCGCAGCGCGCGCAGCCCCCGCGCCACCATCCCCGCCGCGTGCGCGCCGCCCCCGCGCACCGCGCGCGCCGCCCAGGGCAGGGGGGCGGGGCCGTCACGGACCCCCCCCCCCTTCCCCCCCCCCGACGCCGCCACCGCCATCTTTGAAGCTGGCAGCGCGCGCCACGTCGCATGAGGGAGGGGGCAGCGCCATCTTTGCGAGGGGCAGCCAGGCCCCCGCCCCCGTGGCCATCCGGACACCGCGGCAGGGACACCGGGGTCCCGGCCGGCCGCCCCGCTCGGGACGTAGCATCAGGCATAGCCCTGTCTGTGATGTCAGCACAGGCACATGGCCCTACAGCCCCTCACGGTCCAAGCTGGGGCACAGGGCCCCCCGGAGCTCCGCAGCCCTCGGCCGGCAGCACCGCCCCGGCCCGGTGCCAGCGGAGCCCCCGGGCTGCCCGCAGCAGCGGTACCGGTGTGTTAATGGAAGACAGCGCTGATGGAGCTGAGCCCCCCCAGCTCCCCAGGAACAGGACGGGGGTTTCAGGCCGCCCGGACCCGCACTGCCCTCGGAAAGGCCGGGTGCTGTCCTGCAGACTCCCAACGCTGTCTTCGCTTAGGCAGCACAGCGACAGGAGGGACACAGCAGCTGTTTGGGACCGGACCATGTTTATCCACAGTGGCACAAGTCAACAGCTTTATTGCTCATAACCGACTATTTTTCCAAAGAAACAAAGCACCCCCCCACCCCCCCCAAAACAGACACTGTTTCAGAGCCCCAAACCAAGACAGAGTTACCTTGTACATGCCTTTCATCAAGCCTGAGAATGGCCCCACTCAGCACCACTTCCTCATGAGACTTTACACTACCAACGGCTTTTGTCAGTAATTGTTAACAGACAAGTTACCAAGTGCCAAATGCTATCACCAGCTGCACACCTTGAATCCTGGGATCCTGGCATTCATGGGGCTCAGGGAGAAGACGGCTGGCTACAACTGATAGCCATGGGACACTGTGCAGCTGTGGAAGAGCACTTGCTCTCTATGAATTGATCCTGACGAGTTCTTACATAAAGTGTGCACAGGTGATCCCAGCAGGTCAGGCTAGTCACTGTGCCCAAAGGAGGCAGTGGTCTTGCTCTAGTCTCATGTAAAGAGCTCCAGGAGAGAGCAGGGGACACATGAGTGTCCCCCTGCTCTCAGCACAGTGACCAGCCCTGCCACACTATCCTGAAATCCCTGCAGACAGCAGGAGAGCAGGTCTCGCCTGAGGCACAGGCTTGGCTGCAGCAGGTTGGGTGTATCCAATGTCACTCCCAGTCATGGTTTGCAATTAAGAAAGCATGGACGCCATGTGCTGTCACAGAAACCAGCTATCCCAGTCTCCTAGCTACATGGAGCATCCAATTCTGCCAGCCACCTCTCTAGTTTGCCCAGTAAGCCCTTTTTAGGCTAGATTCCAGTCTCCAAGGAGAGCTAGTCATGCTGTCTAGGGTGATTCTGCCTTCCCCAAGACACATCTGATGACTCAGAAGCACCTGCTTCATCCTTCACCAACACTTCAGTGCTCAGAGCATATTCCATGCAGGAGCTATGACAGACCAAGAGAGCTGAGACATCTCCAAGCAGGGCCCAGTTTGGTCCAGGGCAGCTACTCCCAGTCCTGCCAGTCCCGGTACCATTTGCCAAGAGCCCCAGCATAGATGGAGACACATTTTCCATCACCAGATCCATACCAATTGATCTGCAAGTTTAATGTAACCAATACAGACTTTTGGGGGGCAAAAACAAGTTCTGAGACAGGAAACTGGAGGGAAACAACGTCGAGCTCACAGGTATCACCTTCCCAAGCCACGCAGCTCTGCGGTGGCCGAGGAGATGGCCGAGCCCTGAAAATACCATCAGTCAATTCACCTTGAAAAAAGTCCTTTCCTAGACAGAAAGACCTTGCCAGGACATCTCCACTCAACGTGGGGAAGCCCAGCCAGGACCCTGCCGGATGTCAAAACACTCTGTCAAACTCAGTCTGGTTGGTGGCCGCTGGGTTCCTGCCCTGGTTTGCCGGCTGCTGGGGCATGTGCCCGCCCCTCCTGCGCGGCGGGGCCAGGTACTCGAACATGGACTGGTTGTGGGTGGACAGCATGTTCTTGAGGTCTGAGGGCATGGGGTCAGACCAGAAGAAGTCGTGGTTGAGGGCGTCGTCGCTGTCGATGCGCTGGGCGGGGTCCAGCACCAGCAGCTTGTCGATGAGGTCGAGCGCGTAGGGGTCCTTGACGTAGGCCTTGAGGCGATCCTTCACCTTCCGCTTCTGCCCCTTGGGCAGGTCCAGCTTCTCGTACAGCTCGTACTTGTCCACGTTCGGCCACACCTGGCAAGGGTAGGAAAAGGGGTTGGCAAGAAATTATGGCAGTTCCAGCAGTGGGAACTATCACTGACCCTAAGCATCCTCCTAACTGCACTAAACTGCACTAAACTTTTGACTCACCCAAATAACCCGACTCAGAAAAACCATCCCCATACGAATGCGGATTCAACCCCCAGGGATCTGCTTGACTCCCCTTCTCAATCCACCTCTTCCTAGTAGCCATCCTCTTCCTCCTGTTCGACTTAGAAATCACCCTACTCCTCCCGCTACCATGAGCCACCCAATCTCCTATCACCACCCTAATCCTCATAAATGTCACTACCTGAATCCTCATAAATGTTATCCAGTGCCTTTGCTTTCCCTGGATCATGTCTCATCTGCATCCAGCTCCAACATTATCCCAAAGAATAATTAAAAGGATTTCCAGCTTTTTTGCTCTAAGAGGCATTTCCAGGAGGAGCATCCATGGGGTATAATTTGATTATTTTGGGAAAAAACATGTTTTTTTTCTTTTAGCTGCTTCTTGTTGCTGATGGGTCTTTAATGATTCCTTTTAGGAATGTCTTTTAATTAGGGAAAAATAATGACAATTCCTGTCAGGCATCTCTTACAGCTCCAAGGGTTTGCTTTAGTCAAGGAAAACCTGATTTATTCCTAAACTTTATTTTTATTTATGGAATTACTGATTTTTTTTTTCCTGTTAAATTCTCAAGTGGTTTTATCCCACTTGGAGATTGCCCTGAAAACTTGATGCCCTGAAAGGATTTCCTATGGCTTTGGAAAGGGAATTAAAAATGATCTGTCCATCAGAAAAAAAAAAAATCCTATGAGATTATTCCTTAGGATAACCCAGGCACGGCTGGGAATGGGAAGATGAGCTCTGGGTGGCGTAGGATGGGGTTTATTTGGGATTTCTGGCACTGCTGGAAGTGGAGTTGGCAAGAAGTTATAGAAAGGACAAGCCATTTTTGGTTCAAACACCCTCAGGCAAACCAAAATAACAATTCTATTTTATAGCCTCCAAGCTAGCAGACACTGTTCTCACAGCAACAAAGAGGAACAAAAGGCCTGGAGACATGTGGATAACTCAGGACAGTCTTCCTGGTGTGGAAATGATGCTCAAGGATTTCTGGTTCCCCCATGAAAGAACTACTAGAGAGCATGGTTCTAGCCAGCTACCACATCAGAAAGATCAACTGACAAAACTGATTGCTAAATAATCACCTGGATGTGGCACCTTTTATCCTTAGAAAGCAAAGCCTGCTGCAATCACCAGCACTTATCTCGATCTGGGAGAACCACAGCAGGTAACTACTTGCCAAAGAAAGCGCCTTCAGAGTATTTACATAATGACTGTGACAGCAGGATGAGGACTCGGCAGCTGCCAGCACCACATCTCAGTCTGGGCTGAGATCCCTCAGCTTGCTCCCCACAAGAGGGCAGGACGAGCTGCAGATGAAGGAGGAGCTGAGAAGGGGCCGGGTGCTCACACCAGAGCTGAGCTGATGCCACAAATCACAAGACAGAATTCTAGAGGCTTTTCAAGGTGACCAGCGCAGAACACCTGAGAATAAAAACCCTCACCCTACTTTAGGCAGAAATTGAGAGTGTTTGTCTGAGAGAAAACCCCAAAACGCAGGCTAGAGATTCTCCAGCCTCCCTGCCAGCAGCAGGCACACTCCACTGCTGGGAGCACACAGCAGCCAGCACACAGGGCAGGGAAGAGGCCCGAGTACCTGGTCCCAGACTCTGCCCACATTCCTGCTCTCCACAGCCTATCCCTGCCCTCATCCTCACCTCTGGCGTGATGGATCCGCAGAGCTGGCTGATGAGGGTGAGCTGGTGCTGCTCCGTGTTCCCCTGCATGATGGGGCTGCGGGTCCACATCTCTGCCATGATGCAGCCTGCACCCCAGAGATCAATGGGGGGGCCGTAGTCGCGCTCCCCTAAACGGAGATGCCCAGTCAGCCTCACAGAGGGCTGGGAAGGGCCAAGAAGCCGGCAGAGCCCAGCCAGGGCTCCTCCTACCTAGGAGCAGCTCTGGGGGCCGGTACCAGAGGGTCACCACGCGGTTGGTGTAGCGGTTTGGCTGGCTGTTCTTAGCCAGGCTGAAAGCTCGAGCCAGCCCAAAGTCTGCCAGCTTCAGGACTCCATCCCGCGTGATCAGCACGTTCGCTGCTTTCATGTCTCGGTGCAAGATCTGTACAAGCACAGACATTGAAGAGTTCAGTGACTAAAGTGCCCTCCTTGGGTGTCTTGCACCAGCACGATGCTCAGGCTGCAGAGGTGGGAAACAATGATTTCCCTCCAGCCTGTGCTAAGAGCAAGGAGCAGGTGTCTACCTGCTCCTTGGAAAGCCACCCTCTTGTAGCTATGATATTTTCTGAAAAATCTTTTCTTTAGGATTTTTCCTCCTGAGAAGCTGAGAGGCCTCAGGAACAAAATGTAAACAATGGTTATCTGCTGCTGTGGAATGCAACAAGTAGATTTGTGATTAGTCTCATGCCATTGTTTTTAATTAATGGCCAATCAGCTGGCTCGGACTCCCTGCCCGAGCCACAAGCTTTTGTTATTCATTCTTTCTTTTTCTATTCTTAGCTAGCTTTCTGATGAAATCCTTTCTTCTATTCTTTTAGTATAGTTTTAATATAATATATATCATAAAATAATAAATCAGCCTTCTGAAACATGGAGTCAGATCCTCGTCTCTTCCCTCATCCTCAGACCCCTGTGAACACGGTCACACCCTCTGAGCACAGCAGGAGTCTGTGCCATTACCTTGTTCCTGTGGATGTAGTAAAGTCCATTCAGGAGCATCTGCATAACTTTCTTGATCTCTGACAGCGTGAACTTGACATGGGCGTTGCTGAGAAGGCCAGCAAGGTCGTGCTCACAGAAATCAAACACAAGGTAGATGCTGCCCTTGCACCGGTTGTATGGAGAGGCTGCAGGAGAGGCACACAGAGGCTGCCAGTGAGGGACCCTTCACTGGGTCACAGCTCCTCTTACCTCCCACCACCCTGCAGCTCATACAACACCCCCTACACAGAATCTCAGGGCACAGGAACACAGAGAACCAGACAGCCTGCAGGCCTCAAGGTCCTTTTTAAAGAAGAACTGAGCAAAAACTAGCAACATGAGAACAGGAGATGAGGATTGGTGCAGCAAATGTCATCAGATAGGCGAGGAAAGGGCATGGCAACCTTTGAAAGCTTCACTTCGTGCTGCTCTGGGCACGTAACGGCTGTGGGGCTTCCTCCCTGCAAGCTGTGGCTGCCAGCCAAGCACCAGAGATAGAGGAGGCACCCACAGACAGCCCCAGGAAAAATGCAGAAACACAGAAAATCTGTCTTATCTCACACTAAAAAGTGAGATTTCCTGCAACCTCAAACAGGATCTGCAAAAAACGACTGATCTTGATCAAAGCGATACAAAACTCCAAGTGCAATTTGAAGCCAATGACAGCAGACTTTAGGTGAAGGAATCAATTTCAATCTTGTTCCTAGAGCACCCACACAAAACGTTATTAAAAAGAAAAGCTGATTTTCATCAGTTGTAATCCGCAAAACCTGCTGATCAGCATCTCCAAGTGGAAAAGCTTAGCCCCCAGAGAAGCACAGTGCTGTGCTCCCCAGCCAGGAGGGTGCCTGCTGCACTGGGTTTGCATTCCTCACACAGACACTGCCCCAAACACACCTTTCCAAAGTAAAAACAGAAAAGCCTCACGTTTGAGAACAGTAAATGAAACATTTCTACTTTATTGCAAACTGAGGTCAAGGTAGATTTGGATGAAAACTGGAATACAAACAAAACATAAAAAGGGAACAAATGACATGTCTACAAAAATATTTACTTTTGGTATGCCAGACATCCAATCATCACAGCTCTTTTAATCACAGAGTGAATTAAAAATTAACTTGTCATTGATGTTTTTACTCATACCTATTCAGACAGAAATCTACACACAGCTGAGTACTGGAGTATCTTGAATTTCCCATCCCTAGGCCAGACAGTGCCCGTTCAGTGACTGGATTTTTTTTAAAAACACCAGATACTATTCAGTTTTGTTTTTATTTCACTGATATGACTGGCTAGGGAAGGGCAGACTGTAACATCAACTGTCACTTTCCAAAGTATTTTTCCAGTACAAATCCATGTGAGAGTATTACATATAAACTCTAGCAGATGTTAAATAGCAGTTTCACTGTAAACAGAGCCAGGCCAGGTTGCTGAGCCTGTGAAGCAGTGGGGGCACATGGCATCAGGTGGGAGGGAGGAGGTGGAAGAGCAGCTCAGAACTGCCCCTGTGGAGTCCCAGCCCTCCCAGCACAAGCAGTTACATCAGCCACAGAAAGAGATGCTGAGTGAGCCTCAGATGGAGCTGTGTCATCAGCTCAGAGCTGCCAGAAACCATCACAAGCCAACCAAGAGAGGCTGAGGAGCCTCTGCTCCAAAGTCTGTCCAGTGCTGGTTCATTTAAAGCCTGTCAGAAGGGAGTTTCCCAGCACAGGCAGCACTCACTGCTATGGCACAGGCACATCCTGGCAGGACTACAACAGCTTTTTCCAGCTGAGCTTCAGCAACGTCCTGACTCATTTAGAAACTCTTCTCCAAGATAAGTGACCTGTCACCCCATGTCCCAGGCAGGAACAGAGACCCATGCTCAGCTAGACCACCCCACTCCCAGCACAAGACACCAGCCTGCTCAGCAGGGCTCAGAAAAGCCATCATTAACATGAGGGAGACTCTGCAAAGTACCTTTGGTCCTGCAGATTTCTATGAGGTTCACCACATTCTCATGTTTGAGCAGCTGGAGGATTTTAATCTCTCGCAAGGCTGTGATGGGAAACTGGAAAAGAGAAAGAGAGAATGGAGGTTGGAGGTGCAGGAGGCCAGGCCACCTCTGCCAGAGAACAGGAGAGGTGTGACCAGGCAGCTTGGCAGGTCCTGCCCTCCTCTCCTCACCTACATTCACACCAGGACATGGTACAGCCCAGCCTGAGCTGCAGAACAGCCTCTCTGGCTGCTGCCTTTGCTGTTTAAGCTGTTAACTCTCTGCCCAACCCCTGAGCATGTGCTTCACACATCACCCAGCTCCTCCACAAGCACAGCCAGTGTGGAGCCCTGTGCTGAGGGTCCCGGAGGAGAAGAAACATACAGGAAGTGTCACTTCCCAGCAGCCATCCCATGCAGCCCAGTCCCCTCGCTGCTGCCATGTGCCTTTGCAGCCCAGGTGACAACAGGCCCAACCCAGCCATGACCCACACTTACCCCTTCCTTCTCATTTTCCATCAACACCTTCTTCAGTGCTACTTTTTTGCCTGTCTGGCGATGTTTGGCTTTGAAAACTTCCCTGTAAAAAAAACAGAAAAAAATCCATGAGCAGCAGAAGAAAGAAGCCACGTGCCCCTTACAAGGAACAAACCCAAACAAAGACACACTAAAGCATTTTACAAAGATCTTTGTGTTGAGCCAATATAGCCACATTCTCCCTGGGCCAAAGGCCCTCAGCACTCACTGAACCAACAGAGACCCCAGAGCTCTTGTAGCTTTATAAGGGTTTTCAGTAATGTAGCACATTTTGAGCAAAAAATTGCACATCTGGAGCCAAATTGCACATTTGGAGCCAAGTTACAGGTCCCCACCCTAACTGTTTTCGAAGTTAACTCTGCTCTGCGAGAGCTGGGACAGAGCGAGGTCTCAGGCTGGGGAAAAGAGGCTCCAGGAGGCAGAATGGTTCTCTGAAGCCAGAGGGGCGGCCGAGGAAAGGACACGCGAGCACGGAGCACCCGAGGCAGGCGCCGATGGGCCGCGGGGCTGGGCCCCGGTTGCAGGCCTGAGCCGGGGAAGGCCGGGGCCGCGCCGCGCCAGGGACGGCTGGGGCCGGCGAGCACTCACCCGAAGGTGCCCTGCCCGATCTTGGCGAGCTTCTCATACTTGGAAACCTCGTCGCAGAAGGGGCACTCGACCATGTCGTACTGCTTGGCCATGGCGGCCGCGCCGTTGCCACAGCACCGCGTCCCGCCCGTTCCGCCACGTGACCCGGTGACCGTAGTCACGTGACCCAGCCGCCGCGCGGGGCCTTGTGGGTGTTGTAGGCCTTGGGGCCACCGCCATGTTGTCCCTCCTCGTGGCCCGGGAGGGAGCACCGAGCGGTCCCCGGTGCCGGTGGCCCTAAAGCGCCGTGTCCCTCGTGTGTGCTTAAACACGTCAGGAGTTAAACAAAGCTTCTGCTCCTGCGGCTGTGGCTGTGATGTAGGGAGGCCATGGCCAGACAGGAGGACTCCAGGGTCTGGTTGAGGGGAGCTGAGTTCCTCCCCCGGCCATCGCTGTGTTCAGGTGCAGCACAAAGAGCTCGATCTCGGCCTGTTCGAACCTGGTCCCCAGGGTGGGCAGCACCCAAGGACCGCGCTGTGGCAGAGGTGACTGCCAGCATCCTGGTGGTGGGAACCACCAGCTCCCTGGGAAACACGGACACCAGACCCCTGCTGGGTCCAGGCCACCTTGTCTGCATGGTGACACGGAGCACGTCATGGAGCACGTCATGGAGCACGTCAGTGTCCCCAGAACAAGAGAATGGCTGGTGGGCAGTGCTCCTGCTGGCAGCGATGCCACCCAGCTCGCACCCCACAGGGGCTGAGCACCAGGTGTGCATGGCAGAGTCCTGTCTGCAGGGCTGGAGCCTCATCCATAGGGCCGGCAACCTCACCCACAGGGCTGTCACACTCCTCTGGGGCTGCCACCTTCTTCCATGGGGCTGCCACCCTCTTTTAGGGCTGCCACCTTCCTCTAGAGCTGGCACCCAGAGTTTTTGGTTGTCCACATCTTGCAGACATCTCCAAACCGGGGTGCAGAGGTGACTCTTGAGCAGCCAGGCAGGTGCGAGCAGCCACGGGGAGTGCAGGAGCTGTGGGGACAGCGTGAGGGTGGGCAGGGACAGTGGTGAGGAGAGCACTGGGGAGGAACGGGGCAGGGACAGCAGTGGGAGCAGAGGAGAGCCCTGGGGAGGAACAGGGCAGGGAGCAGAGGAGAGCACTGGGGAGGAAACGCCGAGCCAGCGATGAGTGACTGCAGGGGGGGCAGGAAGGGAGGAGCGGGTAGGGAAGGGCTTCACAGTTACAGACTTGTCCCTCTCGGTCCCCGCGGCCTCCGAGCAGCGCGGCCATGGCCGAGGCCCAGAAACGACGGGGCTTCAAGAAATTCAGTAAGTGGCCAGGGGACAGGGAAGGTGGGCAATGGGGTGCTCACCTGGGCATCTTAGTGGGTAGGAGGATGTGTGAGAGTTGGTGTTGAGTGTGTTCTCACACACTCCCTGGGTCATCCCATGCAGGGATGGAGTCATCCCATCCAGGGATGTTTGGAGCTGTGACAGGCTCTGCTCTCCTTAGGAAACTCATTGGGGTGAGAGGCTTTGGAGGTTTCCATCCACAGGGCTGGGTGCTGGGACTGGGACCACTCTGCTGCATCCCAGCCCTGTGCTGGATGCTGGGATGTGACCAGAGGGATGCACAGCAGGATTTGGGGGTCTTCACTCCTTAAATCACACCCTTCAGGGTGCATGGCTTGGGTACAAGCTGGTGCTGGGGGCCAGGGGTGGCTGGGACCCTCACCCCAGGGTGCTCCTGCAGCACAGGGATGAGGGTGACACAGAGGAGCCGGGGAGGGAGCCTGGGAATGGATTCCCACTGGCTCTTCAGGGAGGAAGTGCTCGATACCCACCGGGAGCGAGCTCTGCACTTTCTCACAGACCTCAGCTTTCCCCCAGAGCCCCGGGGGGAGGCTGCAGTGGCCTTCACCCCATTCCCAGCGCTGGCTGTGCTCTCTTGCATTCCTGCCGCGGGGCTGGCGCCAGAGGGGGGCCAGTCCCTCCCCTCCCCCGGGACCCCTCCACTGGCCAAACACACGGCCCCATCCCAGCTGGGATTTTCCTTTGTGGTGGAGTGCTGGGGAAATGGGCAAAATCCCCGGTGCTGCCTTTCCCACCTTGCAGCAGCCCCAGGAGCAGCAGGTAGCAGAAGATGCTTGGACTCCAAGGGGATGTTTAGCACAAAGTAGTTTTGCCTCTAACTGCACTCAGGCCATGAGGTTTCTGCCTCACAGAGGGGCTTTTGGGATGCAGCCACTCCACCCTGTCCAGCTGCAGGGATGCCCTGCAGAGCCCATGGGTGGCAAGTGGAGGTGGAAATCCAAGGGCTGAGCAGCCAGGGACACCCGGGTCCTTGCTCAGCACCTCTGCAATGTGTCGCTTCCTGCCTAGGCAAATCCGCCCTGCTTCACAGAGCCCCAGGGCAACATCAACATTGCAAAACCCCGGAGGCACCCACGGCCGGCAGGGAAGCGCTGCTCAGCAGCACTGCAGCCACAGGCTCCCTACCCCAGGCGCTGACACCGGCACCATCCCGGGACGCTCAGGGCTGAGCTGGGGCTGAGGTGTGAAATGCAAAGCCGCCCTCCAGAGTTATAAATACTTCTCTGGTGAACATGTTCGTGCTCAGTACTTGCAGGTGGCAGCTGGAGCAGGCGAGGGGCTGGGTGAGGAAGTGGGGAGGTTATCTCCCGCCTGCAGCAGCACCCGTGGCTGGTTCCTGCTGCACCGTGCCGGTGAGACATGCACATGTGGGCAGGTCAGGGCCTGCAGGACCCCCATTCCCTGGAGAGATGCCAGGTGTCCCATTCTTGCATCTGCAGGGCTGCCCTGAGGCTGTGGGGATGAGCACAGCCCTGCCCAGAGTCCCCTGGAGGAAGTAGGCAGGCAGAAATCATTTCTAGAGTTGCCTGCTCACCGGGGTTGCCTCCTCCACCCCCCAGCTGTGGTGGGAAGATGCAGCTGCTAGATTTGCCAGGCACAGGAGACTTCTGCTCCCCGAGGGGCCAGGGCAGAGTTACCTGGTACCCAACAGAGATGCCTCAAGCAGCATCATATACACCTCAGAGGGATGTCATGCTGAGCTGGGCCTGCAGATGTGGGTGTAACACAAGGCTGTATAGAGCCCCATGCCCACCCCAACCCAGGACCAGGGGCTCTGGGATTCCCCATCATCACAGCAGTAACCCCACACTCATCATTCCTTTCTCCTTGCCAGAGCTTTTCAAGTTCAAAGGCTTTGGGAGCCTGAGCAGCATCCCCCGCTCCTTCACCTTCCGACGCGCCTCTGCGGATCCCAGCTCTCCTGACAGTCTCAGACCTCATCTCCCACCACCCCACGGCTTCCTGGGAGAGCCCTTTGACAGCACCCAGGATGACCTCAACACCGTGCCCAAGAGCCCTGGCCCCTATGCCCAGTCATCAAACATGTACTCCCACATGGGCACCATGCCCAGGGTCAGCCTGGGCAAGGCAGGGAAGAGCCTGGGCAAAGACAAGAGTAGCCAGAACTGCTGGGACAAAGGGACTCCCAACAACAAAATCCCTCAGACAGCCCTAGTCCCCTCAAGCCTCAAGTGCCCTGAGATGTCCAGCACCCCTGACCCTGGCACAGACTCACCCTTGGCTGCTGGAGAAGCAGAGCAGGAGGAGGAAAAAGCTGAACCTGGGGAGGTAACAATGGCCAGGACAGACCAGGAGCCTGCAGGAAATGTCTCCTGCCCTGGGACAGAGGCACCGAGCTCCAGCCTGGCTCCAAACCCCAGCCAAACCACAAGCCCTGACACAGCAACTGGAGCAGAGACCACTGATGGCCATCTGCTGGAAAAGGGACAAGAGCATCCTGACAAGATCTCCCCAGACAGGTATAAGCCTTGGGGTTTGCTCTGCCTTCTGCTAAGATGCCCCTTTTGCCCCTCCAGGGCAAGAGGAGGGGTCTGGGACAAACCAGGGTCACTGCAATGTCCCCCCGTGCCCGCAGTGCCAGCGGGATGCACCTGGCCGGTGGGACAGCACAGCTGGAGCGTGCTCAGGTCAGCGGCTCCATGGGAACGAGGTTTCCTGTGGGATTTCTGCTCCCTCCTGTTTCCGGACGGGGTGGAAACATCTCGCAGCCCCGCTCTGCCCCGGCATCTCTTTGTCCTGCGGCGGCCGCGTTCCAGCACCGGGATGTGCTGCTGCGGAGAGCTCACACCAGCACTGTTACAGCCTCCTCCTCCTCTCACTCTCCTCTTTTCCACCCCCTCTATCCTCTCCCCCTCTGCCAAGCAGCGCTGCCTCTCCCACAGGCACAGGGGCAAATCCTGAAACCAGACACTCCGTCCCCATTTCATCAGTAAACCCCCACTCTGGGCACAAATCCCCCACTCCAGGCACAATCTCCCCCTGCGGGGGAATTTGGAGGTTCAGCCCTCTGAGGTGACGGGTGGATTTTTTGGAGGGTTTTGACCTCAGAATCAGCCAGAGGGGTTTTTATTCCATGGCATCTCTGGGTGTAAGGGGCCAAATGCGACCCCAGCCCAGCAGGGTGTGCGGGACTGGGGGGACACGGGCAAAGGCGGCTCCAAATTTCTACCGAAAACATTTCTCCCCCTTTCCCTGGCCCGACTCTCCTCTCTCTGCACTCAAGTGGCCCCTGATGTCCCTGTTTCCCCTGCACCGCCCCGGGGCCGGGGGCTCCTTTTCCTGACACTGAGCGTTCCGGAGCTCCGGGTGGTCCCGGCAGCGGGGTGAGGAGGAGAAATCCGGCGGTGGGAGCCGGGCTGTGCCGACCACACATTCCTGTTGGCCCGAAGGGTGGGCCGGAGGAGGGCCGGGACGGGAAGGAGGAGGGTCCGCCACCGCCTTGCGCGCCCCGAAGTCGCGGCGCTCAGTGCGAGGCGGGAGAGCGCGGGAGAGCCGCTCCCCATCCCCGAGCACGGCGCTTGCTGCATCCCCAGGGCCGATGACAGCGCTGGGCAGGAGGTTCCCCACCCTGGGACAGGGCAGGTAAGGGGTCCTGGCCCCCCGGCCACCCCTCGCACCTCGGCACAGCGGAGGGGATGGGGAGGGAGAGGCTGCGAAGGGGCTTTGCTTGGGGCGGGCACGAAACTTGGAGGCAGATGCCGGAGCTGAGCCCTGCTCGGGTGCCGAGGCCCCCAGACCGTGGTGGTGTTTTCCTCAGGGAAAGAGCTGCTGGAACCACACCAGGGGCTGCGGGCAGGGGCTAGTAGGTTTGGGGGGCTGCTGGCAGTGCCGCATCCTTCGGTGAGCACAGAGTGGCAGAGAGTCCCCAAGGAGGCTGCAGAGGGCTCACCCAGACCCTGTGTCTCCCAGAAATTCCTTAGATCCCAAGCCAGTGTGGCTGGGAGCCAAGCAGCAGTGGGACATGGGTGGGTCACGTGGGTGTCTTGAATCTGGGGAGTGGGTTCCCAAAAATTGGGGGCCAAATGCATTTTTGCATGCTGTGGGGCTTCCCCAATGATGGGTGTAGCCTTGCTGCTTGCCAGGGAAACTGAGGCACGAGAGTGACCGGAGCAGGTCTTGGCATCAGGGTCATTTCTGCTGCTCCACACTCTAACCCAGAGCCCCTGCCACAGCCCCTGGCTCAGGGAGCAGCCATGTGCCAGAGCCATCCCAAGGCCAGGCCCTGCTGGCTGGGAGGAAGTGGGACCGGGATAAAGCTGCGCCCCAGCCCTTCCTCCTGTGCAGGCACATCCCTGGGGTTGGGGACAGTCTGTTCCTGCCAGGCCATGCCAGCAGCATGTTCCCTGGTGGGGGGGGAAACAAATATGGTCCTGGGGCACATTTCCACCTGCCCCCCCCGGAGTATTTCTGGTAGGGACAGTCCCCAGAAGAGGGTGGGTGAGGATGCTCCTGTGCAGAGGGCTTTCTCAGAATCAGGCCTGTGAGGGGGGAACTGTGCTGCTGTGGGACAGGGAGTGGCAGGCAGCCTGTGGAGCTGCTCCGAGCGAGGCGGTGGCCGTGACTCCGGCAGGGACACGCTGACTAACGGGAGGTGGCCGCTGGCAGCTCCCAGGGCGGACGTGACTCGGTTTCCCCGTGCATGGCCATGCACAGGGCAGGGGAAACGCTGCTTCCCGCAGGCACTGCCTGACACTCCCTGCACTGCCAGCCAAAACCTCCCTGGAGGCAGCTCCACAGAGGGGGAAACTGAGGCACAGTGCCCAAATTTGGTTCCCCTGGGGTACAGCCTGCACCAGCGTCCCAAGGAAAGCAGAGCCTAGGCTACAAACCAGGGCTGGACTCACAGGATCCTCCTGGACTGTTCCCAGCAGCCAGCCCGGAGCTTGGCACATCTGTGACTTGTGGTGATGCCTTCCCGAGCCCAAAGGGAGCAGCCACCCCCCCAAGCCCCCCACTCCCCAATACCATTGCTGCAGCTCTGGGTCTCAGCAGCTCAGCCACGGCCGCACTCCAAAGGCAGCCCTGGAATTTCTCCCAGGCTCTCGTCTGCCCCCAAAAATGCCGTTTCCTCCAGGAATGTGCAGAACCAGGGGGGCTGCGGTCCCAGCTGCTGCCCTTCCCCGGCGCAGGGGCCTCTCCTGCCCGGGCTCTCCAGCGTCTCCCAGCTGCTCCCATGCTCCCGACTTCCTGCCCAGAGGCCCCCCGTCCTCCTGCCGGTTTTTCTCACGGCTCTCGCAGCACCAGGCAGCTCTGCAGCGTGTGAAGGGCAGACAGGCTGGAGAGCAGCGCCGGGGTGGGCAGGCAGCCCGCAGCTGCCCGGGGGACTCTGCATCCATCCCCGCTCCCAAATGCTCTGCTATTTTCTTCACCTCCAAAAAAGTATAGGCTTGATTTCCAGCCCCCTTTCCCCCCCCTCCCAAGCTGGACACCAGGGGATGTGGTCTGAAGTGTGGGCTTGGGGAATCACAGAATTGCTAAGGTTGGAAAATAGCCCTAACATTGAGTCCAAAAATCAACCCAGCCCTGCTGTATTCACCACTAAACTGTGTCCTTAAATGCCGTGCGTGAGGCACTGGAAATGCTGCTCCCACAGGCACTGCCTGACACTCCCTGCAGACCCCTCTGGCAGCCCTGCCAGCCAAAACCTCCCTGGAGGCAGCTCTACAGAGGGGGAAACTGAGGCACAAGGTGCCCATCCACACATTTTTTAAAGACTTCCAAGGGTTTCAGAAGTGGGAATTGCTTCTGGATGGTTGGACACTACGAGGGGCTGATGTAGACTCTGTCACAACCCACTGTAATGCCGTGGGGGATGTCCATGGAAAAATGTCTGGCAGTGGTTGCCTCTGCTGTCCCTGCTTCCCTTTGGGGAGGCCACCAGGCACCACCTTCCACCTGAATAGAGCCCACAGAGGAGGAATTTGGCTCCCCAGGGTTGCTACCAGTGTGAGTCTCAGGGAGAAGTTGTGTGCAGGATCCTCAGCAGTTTCCCGTATGTGTCTGACGTTTGTGTCCCTTCCTGGCAGGGAAGGGACATCCCAGGTCTATGATGACCTTGGATTTGGTTATTCCTTAGTTGCAGCTGCCTGTCCTGGTGTGGCAGCCTGCCATCCCCAGGCCCCTGCTGCTGCCTTGTGCCCAGGCAAGCAACCTTGGCAAACAGCAGGATGTCCATACTGAAGCTTGGCACTGGGGAGCCAACAGGTTCTGCATTCTGGTTAAAGACATCTGGATTTTTGTATTTTATTCTGAAAGGTGAGACTCCAAGGTATCACATCCCAGCTCAGGCTGTTAGAGCCTCTCTCCTTTTGAACTCTGTGTTGTTCCCCTGGAACTCTTCCATATGGACACTTATCTGGACCTATAAGAGCATGAAAAGCAGTCCCAGTCAGGGCATCACAGTTCAGACCTAGCTTTGGGGGGAGTTTGAATTCTGTAGGCTTGCACAAAGCCATAAAGTCAAAAATGCTTGTCTGGGTGGTGTGGTCCCAACATCTGCCTACTGGGAATGCAGCTCTGCCAGGGAACAGGACACAGGACCCCCCAGCTGGCCATGGATCCCCCAGCACTGTGACCTGCAGGGACCCCTGCCTGGCTGCTGGGTCTCCCTGGTTCAGCTCACACGGTCCCAAGCCGATTTGGGGCGAGATTCTCTATAAAGGCTTCATTCTGCCCTGATCGCATTAGGGAGGATAAGCCCTGTGCTGAGAGTGGGCACAGAGCAGGCAGGAACAGTGCTGGGGCCCTGGGAACCTCTCCCAGAACCATGGCCACGCTCTTGGCACTGTGGCAAGACAAGGGGCACAGACCCCAGCTCCCCCAGCTGTGCCACCACTGCCTTCAATCTGAATGTCACAACTTACTGCCCTTTACTTATGTATTTTTTTTGTTCCTCTTCCTTTTAGTCACCACGATGGCCTGGAGTCTGGCAGTGAATACGTGAAGGTAAGACACAAAGTGTGATCACATCCTGTCCCAGCTGGGTGCCAGGGCTGGAGAGGGGATGGTGGCCCTGGAACTGCCCAGATCTTACATGAGCAAGCTGCTCAGTTCTGCACCCCTCCTCCCATCTGGGCTCTCTCTTTGGCCCTGGAAGATATTTCTGGCAAGGCCAGGGAAGACAGAGGAGACACAAACCCTACGTGGTCGCCCCAGTGCTGTTCCCACAGGAGCTGTTTGCATTTCATGTTCCCAGATCCTTGTGAACGCCCACAGACGCAGCCTCCTCCCTCCGCCCCCACGTAAAGAAACGGAAGGGTTTGAGCCACTTTCGTGGCTGTCACATGAAAGTTGGTGTAAATCTCTCCAAATCTTTTGCTTATCCTCCAGCAAACTATTAACATTCCTGAGGACTCTTCATGTCTGGCCAGAAATTCATTAGTGAGGCGCCTGGCTCTGGAGGAGAGCGGCCCTTTTGCAGGAGGCTGCTGGCACCATGGGGCACTGGGCAGGCACAGAGCAGCGGTGGCAGGGGTGCTGTGAAGTTTGGGCACAAAGCATTGAAACCCACTGAAGTGACAGGGTGGTCACTGCCATGGCCTTTGGGGTGTTTGTTTAAGGAGAGTTGGAGCTTCCTGAGTCCAGTTGGGGATCTAATCTAGTTTGCCACTGGGCAAATGGGGTTCTTGAGAAGTGACTTGTGGTGCCCACCTTGGGTGGTCTAATTAGCACAGAGCCCTGCACCTTCATTTTTTGGACTTGGGGCTCCTGCTGGTGGCTGTAGCCAGACATGGAAATATGGGAACCCCCTGTGGCAGCACCAACTGGCAAGCTTGGGAGAGAGCTGGCTGGACCCTGAGCTCATCTGCTGCTTCCAACAGGGGTCACCTCCCTGCACATCCATCCCTGTGGCTAATGAGGACCCCACATGTCGAGTCTGGCACTGGCAGCCTCTGGGCAGTGGGGTCAGATGAGGTTTTTGTTGTGTAGCAGAGTGACCCTGTGGGTGGGATGCTCTCCTCTCTGTGCCCTTAAGCCATGTGGGACTGGCAGAATGGGAGCTCAGGGCTGGAATGGGACGTGTGCCAGGACAACAAAGCTCTGACTGGGCGTATTGGGTCTGGCTGTGATGTAGTTCATTTAGTTCATTTTCCCCTGCAAAGCCAATACACTGGCCTCTGCAGGGCAGGGCCCTGGTATGGGGACCTCAGGATATGCAGAGAAACTCCTGCTCACACAGGCAAATCCTGTGAGGGCAAGGAGGGGGTGAGGGGAGGAACAGAATAATTGGGGGTGTTTTCCGTGGCACTGTCAGCATGTGCACCCAGAGATGGACACATTTTACAGCTCATGATTTAATAGACTGAAACAATACAGGTGGGGAGCAATGGATATGGCTCTGCTTTTGGGATCAAATACTTTTTGGTGAGCCAGGAGAATTCCTTACCATCCCAGTCAGATCCCAGACCTGAGCTATCTGGCCTTTATTTCTCATCCATCCCCGTGGTGTCCAGAAACAGCCCACGGGTTGTGATTTATACACCACTTCCCTTTGGTCAGAGAAGCAACTGATGGCTGCAGTGACAGCAGCTATTTTAGTCAAATCAGTAATTATCCAGAGTGTGAGTGACCAGGATGACAGGGACACTCCAGCTGATTGCAGCGCTGTGCCTGGCTGGCAGCCCGTGCAGCTGCAGGGTGCTCAGCACCCAGCAGTGTTCAGCCCCAGATCCTGCAGGATTTAGGGTGGGAAAGAGGCTGCTGTGCCTGCCTTTGGAGCAAGGGAGGATGGGGCTGGGATCTGCCACTGGTCGGTGTAGCTGGGAGGGAAACAAGCAGAGGGGAAAACACTGGTGAGGGTTGAGCAAAGGAAAGACAGGAGGAAAAGAGCTGGTGAAGGAGAGAGTCAGGAAGAGGGAGAGGATGTGTTGCAAAGCCCTCATGAGCAAGGGCTGACAGGCAGGTCTGTGTCCAGGTGTGCACCCAAGGATCTGCCAAACATCAGCCCTTGAGCTTCAGCTGCAAAACGGCCAGGGCTGGTGCTCCTATCACCAAGCCTGGCCTGATTGGATGTGCAACCAGGAGCTAGAGAGGGTTGGAAAGCCAGGATCAATAAGCACTTGGTAATTAATGTGCTTTAATAATAGCCTAAGGGCTGTTATTTCCAAGCTGCCTGGGGATCTGCACACCCAGCTCTCTATTTCAACATCCCAGCCACCCCAGCTTTGCCCTTTGTGCAGGTGAAGGAGCTGCAGAAAGATGTTACCCTTCTGGAGAGCTGTCACATGTCCTGTGAGAGCTCAGTCAGGGATTTTCAGCTTCCCTGTGAGGAGGGGCAGCACAGTCACAGCTGGAGGACTTCACCCTGCAGCACCCCATGAGGGTCCCGCTCACTTGTTGGTGAAAGGCTCAGTAGGAAACCATGGGGAGAAGCCCTGGCAGGAGGATGATTCACCATTGCATCTTTTTGGAGCAGCATGTCCCTGCACAGTGCCATCTGCTCTGTCCCCAGGCAGGAGGCGAGGAGGAGAGTCCCTGCCCATGCTGGTGGGGCTGCAGGCACCCGTGGGACCCGTGGGACCTGCTGCCCCGTGTTCCCTGCCCCCAGGCTGTGTGCTGCCACCAGTCCTCCCATGCCTCAGCCCTGTCCTGCTGTTCAGCCATGCTGCTCTCCTGTCTCCTCTCTCCCCTGCAAATCCAGGGGCAGAGTGAGAGCCCGGCCAGCGCCTCTGCGCTCTTTGTTCTGTGCAGAAGGGCTGCTTGCTCAAGCAGGGACCTGTATCTCGTCAGCCTCGGATGCTGTCTCCTTGCCTGGTGATGTGAGGGGCTCGTTTGAATTAATTAGCAGGAAGGCTGCAGGGTTCTGTGGTCGGTGGCAGCAGGAATACCTCTCCGAGGTCACAGCGTTGCCTGGGAGGCATGGGGCTCCTCCTTGGGCCGGGACACGCTTTGCAGATGGGAGGGTGAAGCCCCCAGTTACTGAAGCACAGCCAAATCCAGGCCGTGCAGTGCAGGACAGATGTGGAGGGAGAACAGCAAGGTGTAGGTCCCTGCCACTGCCAGGGCTGAGGGAGCCCCTGCCTGTCTCCAGCACAGCTCCCTGCAGTGGGTTCAGGCAGGGTTTGGGGGATTTATTCAAGAGTCAAGGCTGGAGCAGTGCTTTGAGTCATCAGTGCTGCCTTGCACATCCCATACGTGATACTGTGGCCTTAATTAAACTGAAGCAGAGCCTTAATTAAACACAAGTCAGAGACAGCCTACACAGGAAACAGGCAGCTGGCTCCCCGCCATGCGAGGTGGGCACCGGTGTATCTCCCAGAAAGGTATCACCATGTGGGAGTGAAGGAAGACAGGACGGGCAATAGGGGACAAGGCTGCCCCTGACCCACAGGCATCACTGGGGAGAGCAGGCAGATTTGGGATGGGGAGAAAAGGGGGGCTGGGTCCCCTTAGAGTGTCTGATCCCCTCAGAGGAGCCACTTTCTCTCAGAGCAGCGGCAGCCAGGGGTGCTGGTTCCCCTCAGGGGTGTCTGTTCCCCTCTGAGGAGCTGAGTCACCTCAGAGGAACCAGCCCCACTGAGGACACGGTAACCGGGGTGCCGGTTCCCTTCGGGGATGCCCGATGCCCTCAGAGGTGCCGGTTCCCTTCAAGGCACGGGCAGCCGGGGTGCCTGATCCCCTTAGGGATGCCTGTTCCCTTTGCGACATGGGAGTGCCGGTTCCCTTCAGGGGTGCCTGATCCCCTCAGGGATGCCTGTTCCCTTTGCGACATGGGAGTGCCGGTTCCTCTCGGAGGAGCCGGTTCCCGTTCCCCTCAGAGCACCGGCAGCGGGGGTGCCCGATCCCCTCAGGGATGGCGGCTCCCTGTGTGCCATGGCAGCGTGGGTTCCCCTCGGAGGAGCCGGTTCCCGGTTCCCCCGCGGGGCGCAGACAGCCGGGGTCCCGCTTCCCCCCGAGGTGCCGCTTCCTCGGTTCCCCGGAGCCGGGGCGGCCCCCAGGGGCGGGCCGGGGCGGAGCCACCTCCCCGTGCCCGCCCCTCGCAGCCGACAAGGGATGAGGTAATCGGGGAAGCGGCTGAAATTGAAGCCCGGCGGCGGCGGCGGAGGCAGCGGCGGTGCAGCCCGGGCCGGGGCAGCCCCCGCCGGGCGCGCCGCGCCATGACGGAGCGGTGCAGCCTGTGGAGCGCCCTGTCCGCGGCCGCCTGCTGCTTCTACCGCGGCTCCTTCATGCAGGTGCAGGTGAGCGGGGGCGGCGGAGGGAGCGCACCGGGGGGAGCGCACCGGCTGCTGCCCTGCTCGGCGCGGAGCCCCCGCGGTGCCGCCGGGCAGCCGCACGCGTGGGGAAGGCGGCGGGGGCACTGGGAGGGGAAGCGTGCGGGGGACCCCCGGCCACGCACCCGCCGGGAGCTGCTTGGACCCGCGGGGGAGCCTCCCCGGGGAGCCCTGCGGTGCCCCCGCTCACACGAAGCTGCTGCGGGCAGCGAGCGCGGGCTGAGCCGAGCGCCGGGTCGGGGGCAGAGCTCGGTCCCCCTGCAGCCAGGACCGAGCAGCCAAAGCCAGCAGAGCCAGACCAGCGCTTTGACAGGCAGAAAAGTCTCTGCAGGCAGCCCTCACCTGCAGCAGACCTCATGAGGGGGAGCATTTAGCATCCCCCAAAAGGTGGCATGTGCCCAGAGCATCACTGAGCACAGGAGGGAGATCGAGCCCAGATGAACACTCAGCTTTTTGGCCCGGGTCTCCATCTCTGTGCTGCACTGCACAGGTCTGACTGGTGGGAGAAGGCTGGGATCCATCTGTCACCTGTCCTGTGGTGGTTCCAGCACTGCCACTGTCTGGGCACAAGTCTAGGTGTCCTATTTTTGGACTCTGGCATTTGCACAAGGGGGACACGGTGGTGGGAATTGGATCCCTCATTTACTGAGTTTGAGAGCAAAGGTGTTTAGGACTGCAGGAGCCAAGCAGGCTCTGGTCTGAAGCACGAGCTGTAGTATACTGCAAGTTAGAAGGGAGCCGGCAGCCAAGAGAGCTGGCAGTGTTATTCAGTACTCCCGCTGAGCGAGGTGGGTGCTGAGCTTTAGAGATTATTCTGGGTAAGACGGAGCCCAGGAGCAGCATTTCAAGTCTTGTCATGATTGCGGCTGATCTCAGCGCAAAGCCAGGGATTTTGATTGCTGGTGGGGGTGAAGAGGGAAAAGCAGCAGAGCTTTTTCCACTTGTCCAAAGGCCACTGAGCAACACGGGGACATGCCCTTGGGCTGCACATTGCAGGGGGTGAGCGGGTGCTTTCAGCCAGCTGCTGCCAGAACAAGGGAGGGACAGGTGAGCATCTGGCTCTCGTGCGGGGATGTGAGAAGGGATGAAGGGCACTCTATCCCAACCCTGGAAAGAGTTAAAAGTGAAGCCCTAAGTGCTCACCTGGCTCTGCCAGATCTTTCACCATCTATTTGTGTCCAAGCGTGCCCAGCAAACACACACTGAAGTCCCCATGAATGACTGGAGCACTTCCAGCTGACAGCCGCATCCCTGCTCACCGCCAATGGCGGTGCACCCAGCCTGGGAAGCACTGACATCATTTCTGGCCAATAGCAGCTCCGAAAAGGGATGCAGCAGCAGCCGCTGCCGCCGTCTTGGAGTGAGATAAGTAAAATATAGATGGATGGAAATGTGTGTATACACACACACACCATCACTGCATTGGAGACCTGCTCCCCCGGGGTAGCAGTCGCAGCATACTCCACCACCCTGCCACACAAGCTGGGGTGCTTGTCCCACCTTAGAGCACCCAGATGTTCCTGGCCATCAACCCCAGCTGCACCCCACCCCTGCCAGCGAGATAGAATTGCTCCAGAGCTGCCACAAAGGAGCACAGGCAAGGGGAGAGGAGACCATGAGGGTAGCCCGGACTAGTCCTAGGAAGGGCTTTGAACTCCAGAACAAAGATCTTGAGCCAAGATCTGCCTTCAGTGGGGACTAATGGAGATGTGACATAACCAAGAGATGCCTTCAGTCACCTATGGGGTGGGCAGATAGGCTGATGCCTTCTCAGAGGCCATTTAGGTTCCTAGACTCATTGCAAGAGAGAACAGAGGAACAAGGGTTTTCTTTTCCATATGGATATCAAGATCAGCAGGACAGACTGGCTCACAGCAGGACATGCAAACTGAGAGCCAGCCCATAACAACCTAGGCATTGTTTGTGGTGGGATTTTCTCATGGTCACACAGGGTGGAGTAATCATTTTTGGGTGGTGCCTGGACTGGTAAGTGCAGCAGTCCTGCATCAGACAGGCAGAATGGTTCTTGGGTTTGCCATGATGATGCAAGGATATTTGCTCCAAAACACATCACTGAAGCTGCCCATTGCAAGGTGTGGAGGAAGCAGAGAAGACCCCTCATGCAAGTCTGTGGCTTTCCCCAGACACCAATGGCTTGTTATTCCATTTCCTCACAGTTCTGCTTCCCAGGCCCCAGAGCTGCTCCAGCAGCCAGAGCAGGGGTGGAGAACTCCAGAAGGAGCTGGGATTTCCCTAGCCAGGATCCCAGCACAGGGTAGGCAGCATGAGCAGGAGGGAGAACAGATGTGCTTGGTGCCTTGGGGTTAGTCAGATGTTATCAGCAGGGTGGGGTGTGAGTACACCTTGCTCTCCAAGCTGACTTCATCCTCATCTGCAACTCCTCCAGGTTGGGAGGGAAGAGCAGGAAAGCAGGATGGAAATCACTCCAGTTTCATAAGATTACCTCTGCAAGGATAGAAAGCCAAATGCCAGCCTTTGAAGCTCTCCCTAGAGCAGGCAGAGTGACAGCTGCTGGTTTTATACACACCACAGGCATCAGTACCCTCCATCCCTGCAGCTCCTGCCCTTCCACTACCAGTTTCAGTCCTTGCCACTCAGCTGGAAGCATGTCCTCCATCAAGAAAGCAGCACAGAGAGTCAGGGAAGCAGGCAGGGATGGAGAGCCTCAGGAATTGCCTTTTCATGGCAGCTTCCCCATTGCATGGCTGCTCCAGAGGATTCCCCAGCCCCAGAACTGTGAAACAGCCCATGGGGGCACTCACTCTCCTTTCTCCAGCCGAGCCAGCTTGGCTCCTGGTTGGGATTCCTCAAGCAAAGCTTGGCATCATCTCTGGCACATTTTGAGCTGGTTTATCTGGTGTGGCTGGTTTGGAGAACTGCTCTCATCCCCATTTTCTCCTGCTTGGCTGGAAGATGCTGTGGGGTTCTTCATGCTAGAGCCCAGCATGAAGATGGGATGGTAATGAGAGTCCAGGCTTTTCCCCACACCCAACCCTCAGTGTGCAGGACCTCACATGGGGCCGTGCATGGTGAGACATTCCCTTGGCACGGCCGGGAGCGCCAAGCATGGCATTTCAGCGGCTCTCAGGCATCCGCTCACACCCTGCTGTGCCATGCCATGCCAGGCCATGCCATGCCAGGCTGTGCCATGCCAGGCCGTGCCAGCGCCTCGGCACCCATCCAGCTGGCAGCTGTGAGCCCGGCTCCTTGGGGACACGTTCCCCACGGAATGGGGGAAGCTCGAGCGCTGCTGGAGGGCTTGGGAGGGAGCATGGCCCTGCACAGCACAGGGCTCATGGGGAACCCAGCTCCCACACAGAAAGGGAGTAGACAGGTGATTTTGGCAGCATGTTGGATTAGCATGAGAGACTCACAATAAGGACCTGTCTCAGTTACATCACACCAAGGAAAAGGGCTCCCTGTGATCAGTCTCATGCTGTCTCCCCAGCCATTATAGCCTGACAGTCACTCCAAGCAGTGGCTTCTTGGTGGCCATGCAAATCAGCTACTCAGACAAGGAGCTGAAGGGACAGTGCCCTCCACATGTCTGGAGAAGGTGGCTCCTGACACCCTCTGCTCACAACTAGGCTCCCTCCCCCATCTGCAAGATGCAAAACCTTCCTTGCCTCTCCCAAACCTCCTGTTCTCTCCTGCTAGCTTAGCTCATGGCTCCTGGCATGGATGCCAGCCAGCTTCTGCCCAAATCTGGGCTTGGAGACACCAGGCACTGCTCAGCTGGGCTTGTGTTTTTGTTACCCTGCACATTTGCATGGGTAGGATTTGGAGGAAAACCCAGATGTACAATGCTGAGCAGAACAGGCACTAATCCCTGCTCCAGGGGTGGTGGGGGGAGAGCTGTAATTCACACTGCTCCCAGCTCAGCTCTGATGGCTTTCACCTGCACAAACAGCAGAGGTTCCTGGGGGCTCCCTTGATGCCCCAGAGTTTGGGGGGGGCCGTGTCACAGAGAGGGTGCTGCAGGCGAGGGTCCCCCAGCACCCCTGGGCCAAGCCAGGTCTGCTCCGTGGCAATGGATTTGTCACCATGGAAACAGCATCTGCTCGGCCTGGGCCCCCCAGGAGGCAGCTGGACCCCTGCAGCATCCGCCAGCCACCATTTATTTTTAATCGGGCTCAGCAGCACCGGGTGGCTTTGTCTGCAGAAGGGCCCAGAGCAGCAGCAAGTGCTGAGCTCCCTGCAGCCCTTGGCCAGGGCGGACAATGCAAAAATCCCTGCAGCTCCACTCAACAGGACCCTCTCATAGGGAGAATAAACATGGCTGGAGGAGCAAGTCAGAGTTCAATCCACACTGTTTTCATAGGCTGCTTCCACTCTCCCACCACCTTTGACTTGACAGGAGTTGGGGCGGGAGGAATAAAGGCAGGTCCAGGCTGGTGAGGGGAAGCCCTGGAGAGCACAGTCCAGGGCACAGGCCCTTTGCCACTGCCTCCTTCCATCTCCCCAGGCTGGAGCAGGGTCCCCAGGGCAGGGTCTCTGCATGGTTTGGTGAATGAGTGCAGCTACCAGGAGGGATGGAGCATCTCCTCTGGGGAAGGAGAGGCCTGGGGTCAGGGTCCTGCTGAGGGACTCTGTGGGGTCCCAGGAATGCCACAAGAGCAGTGGGTAAAGGCAGGAGAGCAGCACAGTTTTCTACACTTTCCCTTGCTTACAACCAGTAGAGGAGCAGAGGGAATCAATACAAGGCACAGAGCATGAGGCACTGGGCAGAAAGGTCAGCTCCAAGGCAAGTCCCTGAGGTGCTGGCATGAGGCTGCAGCCCCCTGTGCTCTGGTGAACCACACAGGGTCAGCTGTGAGTGCCAGCCTGCTCCTCTGGCAGGGCCAGAGCAGTGTCAGCAGGGCTTCAAGCCCATGCCTGTCCTGGGAGACAATACCGGAATCCTGCCCCAACAGGCACTGGGAGCTGGGCCAGCCTTCACTGCCTCCTTACAACTGGCACTGCCACCAGAGGGGAGCCAGGCCACCAGCCACCCTCACTCCTGGGAGCAGAGGAACAGGGCACCCCAGCAGCCCCATCCAAGCTTTTAGTCCATGGCAGTGGCACATGTGTCCCCCTCTCAGGACACCACACATCTGGGATATGGAGGGAACCCAGGAGCTTTGGCTCCCAGGCCCTGCTCCATCACACAGCTCTGTCGGTGCCACAGCAGGATCACCTCAAAGCCACTGTGTCAAACAGAACCAGCCTCGTGAAGCACACAGGAACCCCAAAGCTGTGCTCACGTCCCCAAACATCCCCTGGCTCCACTATGCCAGCAGCTGCACTCTGGGAATACTGGCCCAGCAGCAGGCAAGGAGGGAGGCAGGCAGGCTCCAGCCAACAGACACATGAAGCCATCATCCCTTATCTCTCCAGGGGAAAGGAGGGGGCAGATTGCATGCTCCAGGCTCAGGTGCACCAGTGCTGGTGAAAGCTAATTTCTAAAAGCTAATTTCAATGCAGAAGGTTCCCTTTACATTTGTCATTACTATTTATGCTGCCGTCAGGCTAAACACAGTGAGTTAACCCTTTAAAAGAAAAATTGTGGTAGAAATTTAAAGGAGGAGCAATAATGCAGGTTTCCTCCTGAAAGAGTGCTTCTCATGGCAGTTCAGCCCCAGAGATGTTTAAGGGGTTTTCTCCTGCCCAACCACGGGCAGCACACCAGACACAGGGTGGCCAGGCACGATAGGGATGTGCCACCAGGAGCCCCTCCAAGTGACAGGACCTGGCCATCAACAGGCACATTACCACATCCTTTGCCACAAGCAGTAATCCTCACACACAGCTGAGTTACCTGGCCTTTGGGGACAGTCGTGCTCCTGGCAGGTGCCACACTCCCCACATGGGGATCCTGCCAGCCCTTCCCTCCCCAGTCCCTGCACTGCTGCACTGCCTGACACTCTCTCTTCTCCTGTACAGTTCTCCAAGGAGAAATACATCCTTGACTCATCTCCAGAAAAGCTTCACAAGGAGCTGGAAGAGGAGCTGAAGCTGAGCAGCACTGACCTGCGCAGCCATGCTTGGTACCACGGCCGCATCCCCCGGGAGGTGAGATGGGGAAGGGGGATGGCTCCAGGCACCCTTCACTTGGCATGTTGTGGGAGGCCAGACAGAACCACCAGCCTTTCCTCCTGGGAAACATCTGGTCCAGGGCTTCATTAGCTCTGAGCTGCCTGATTTTGCCACACCAAATGCCCTCTTGTGGCTCAGAGCTGGGGGCAAGGGGAACAACCAGCGCCCCAGATAACACCCCAGCAGAGCATCCCCTCCTGCCCTGTGGTCCATCCAGCCTGGCTGTGGCTGAGCTGTGCCCTGTGCCCCTGACAGGTGTCTGAGAGCCTTGTGCAGAGGAACGGTGACTTCCTGATCCGTGACTCGCTCACCAGCCTGGGTGACTACGTGCTGACGTGCCGCTGGCGCAACGAGGCGCTGCACTTCAAGATCAACAAGGTGACGGTCAAGTCCAGTGATGGCCACAGCCATGTCCAGTACCTCTTCGAGCAGGAGAGCTTTGACCACGTGCCTGCCCTCGTGCGCTTCTACGTGGGGAACCGCAAGGCCATCTCGGAGCAGAGCGGGGCCATCATCTACTGCCCCATCAACCGCACCTTCCCCCTGCGCTACCTGGAAGCCAGCTACGGGCTGGCCAACGGCAAGCACGGGGGAGCCCACAGCCCCTCCAGCCAGAAAGGGCACATCAAGAGGAGGAGCATCACCATGACAGATGGTCTGACCGCAGACAAGATCACCAGGGCTGAGGGCTGCCCAACCAGGTGAGCGTGTGGGGTCATCCCAGCTCAGCTGAGCAGAGGATCGGCCTCGGGAATGAGGGAGGGTGTGCTCAGTCATTGCTCTCTGGGTGCAGAGCACAGGTTGGGGATCAGGGATGACCAGCAGAGGCATGGGGGGAAGAACCAGTACTCAGCTGGAACTGGGTTTTTCTCCCAGGCTGGCTGCCAGCCATGCTGAGCTACCACAGCAGACGCCCAGCGAGCAGACATGACTTTAGCATCTCAGGCCAGAAGCCAGAGAGTGTTTTACAATCACCCAGTCCAGGATTACCAGCATGTCAGGGCTTGTTAGAGCCATGGAGCTGAGCTTTCCCAGGCAAACATGAGAGGAGAGTCACTCCCAGACACCAAGACAGCATTTGTTGTTTGGATTTGAATGGCCCTTTTAGTTTCAGAACCCTTTCCATTCAGCATTTGCAGGGAGTTACCAAGCAGGGCTGAAAGCCTGATGGGCATGAGGAGACTGATGGGTCTGTGCTGATGGAGTCTGCACAGACCCTGGATCACAGCCTTCACAAAGCTGAGCTGTTCACATTAACCTTGGCCAGCTGGGCTTCTCCAGAGGTGGAGGAGGAGACTTCCTTTGTATGGCTCACTTTTGGCAGTCCCAGGCTGCCCAGAGCCCTGCAGGGAAGGCAGGGCCACACACATATCCTCACATGCAGCAGCCAAGGGCAGACCCATCTACCCCTGCCTCCAGCAGGACACAGCCTGTTGTTAAGCCAAGCTGCTTTCTCACCACCCTGACCTTCTGAGCCCAGGGGCAGGGTGAGAATGCACCAGCAGAAAACAGGGAACCAATTGTTATGGCTGGGAAAAGGAAAACACTCAGACTTCCAGAAGAATCCAGATCCATCAGTCTTTCCTCATCACTCACATTTTCCCCAAATCCCTTATCACCACCACTGCTGTCCCATTCTCCTCCCACTGCTGAGGCACAGTGCTCAAGACCAAACACATCACAGCAGCCTAGCCCTCACCCACAGCAGGGAGGGCAGTGAATTACCTGCCATAACTCCTTGCAACCCTCCCTGCACTCAGCATGTTTTGCAGCACCATTGCATCAGGCCACCATTTGCTGCCCCACCAACCCAGGACCTCGTTGCTTGTTATGTAACTTCCCAAGTCCCGTTTCCAGGCACTTTCCAGCTCTCCTAAGCTTTGGGTCAGAGCAACACCTAACTAGCCCAACACAGCTCCCAGGTAGAAATAGAGTAACGCAGTGTTAGATACCACTTTGCAGCACAACCCTAGAAAACAACTCTCCATGACTTCTTTGCTAGATCCACTTCCCCAAAGCACCCTGGGGTGGACCAAACTCATCCCATCCCAAGCAGCTTGGCTTGGCATGGCATATGGTTACATTGCTCTGCTCTCCTCTGTAGGACCAGGGTCCCTGCAGGCAGGTCTGTCTCTGGTTTATGGGAGTCAGTGGGTAGGGACCCCTTCTGCTCCTGGCTGCTGCAGGGGTTACCTGCTCACTGCTCCAGCTGAGCTTGTTATGGGTAGTTGTGGAAGGAGGTGATGATCCAAGGGAAGTGTAGGGGCAGCAAACCCTCATCCCAGCCCTCTGTGCTTGCCTGGGCCCTGCTTTAAGGGACTAACCTGTGCCCTCTGTCCCCTCCCCAGCGTGTCCCTGCCCCACCACAGAGACATCATCCGCAACTGTGCTGTCAGCGTGGACCAGATCCAAGACCTGCACTCCCCCATGTCCCCCATCTCTGAGAACCCAGCATCACCTGCCTACAGCACAGGTAGGCATTGCCCCTCCATCCCTCTGGGGACAGTGGGACTATGGATTAGCTTGGACTTGGCACTACTGTGATAGGGGGACCTTAGGGACAGGACCTCAGCCAGTCCTGAGCTGCATCATTATGCAGCTGTCCTGGGATCAAGGTGGTTCTGTTTGGACAGAGGGGTTTTCCCTGAACCTCGTGTCCCTGGGCTGCTGCATCTGTGGTCCCTATGCATGTATGCATCTTCAGGCTTTGATCAGTGTCCCCTCTGCTCCCTACAGTCACACGGCTAAAGCCACATGGGGCCTGCCAAGCATCTGGAATCACCCCAGCCTCTCCGGTCATAAGAAGGTCCAGCGAGCCCCAGCTGTGCCATGGGAACAGCAGCAAACCTCTTGCAGACCCTGCCCACAGCTCCCATTCCACTCCCTGCCACGGGTACGCCCGTGCCTCCCCCTCTCCCTCGGTGAGCAGCTACAGCGACCCGGACACGGGGCACTACTGCCAGCTGCACCCCAGCTCTCCCATCAGCAGGGACAGGCCAGCCCACGACACCAGGCAGCCACCAGCAAAGAGCTACGTCGAGAGGCTAAAGGTGGAGGAAGGACAGAGAGGGACTGTGGAGAACAGCTCTGGGGAAGCAGAGGCAGGGCAGAGGCTGAAAGCAGAGCTGGACTTCAAGGGCTTTGTGCCCCCCACCATGGAAACAACCTCCTCCTTCAATCCTGCTGCCTTCCAGTCCCTGCTCATCCCCCTAGATAACAAACCTCTGGAGATGACTGTGCTAAAGAAGGTCAAAGAGCTGCTGGCAGAGGTGGACGTGAAGACACTGGCCAAACACATCACCAAAGTGGACTGCCTGGTATGGCCAGGGCCTAGAGGGAGGGATGGGTGCTGCTGCCCTCTGATCGATCTGGGCTGGCAGGGATCAGTGCATCCCTGAGCATCAGACAACCCCTGAGCATTGGAGCACCCCTGCTGGGCTCTGCCTGGTGGATCAGCCAGGGCAGGCAGAGGCTGGGCTGGGGCAAGAGGCTGCCGAGGACAATTCAGCCTCTCCTCAATTAACAAATCTCTAATCAGCTTTCACCTTCCTTGCCAGGTGGCCCGGATATTGGGTGTGACAGTGGAGATGCAGCGGCTCATGGGGGTGAGCTCTGGCATGGAGCTGCTCACCCTCCCCCATGGCCACCAGCTCCGCCTGGACCTGCTGGAACGGTACGGCACGGCACGGCCAGAGTGAGCCCTCTGGGCTGCCCTGCACGGCCTGCTCCAGCTCCCCTGGGTGCTCCCAGCCTGGCACAGGCCAGGGGAGAGGAGCAGCCCTGTCTAAGCCCCCAGAGCATCCCCCCTCCCGTGCTGACCCCGCTCTGTGTCTTGCCCCCTGGCAGGTTTCACACCATGTCCATCATGATTGCTGTGGACATCCTGGGCTGCACAGGCAGCACGGAGGAGCGGGCAGCTCTGCTCCACAAAACCATCCAGCTGGCTGCCGAGCTGAAGAGCACCATGGGGAACATGTTCAGCTTTGCAGCTGTAATGAGCGCCCTGGAAATGACACAGGTATGGGGACACTCCTTTAGTGCTCATGTCCTGGGCTCAGCCCTTACTCAAAATGAATCCCTCTCCCTGTGTCCTGCAGGCTCCAAGAGTCACTGGGATGGGTGAAAGGGGAGAATGCCCCGGGTGGGAGGCATGGGGCCACATCCGCTGGGATGCAGGCAGGGAAGGGGAAGAGCCATCCCTCCACGGAGCAGACAGCCTTGTCCCGCCAGGATCCAATTGTTTTTCGGTGGTTGGGCTCTTTGTTTTGTGCTGGGCTGTGTTCCTGGGAGGAAATGAATCTGCCCTCCGGTACAATACAAATCAGTCTCAAGGCTGTGGCAGCAGCGTCTCCGGGCCACACTGCTCCCTTTGGAAGATGAAAGGAGATTAAAATTCAATTTTAAATCGAGCCCAGCTGGGAAGTCTTGCTTCCTGCCTGCACAAAGGAGGTGGAATGGCTGCCCCCTCCCTGCATCTCATCTTCAAGGCCGCTGCAACGCAGGGAGGTTGCTGTCCTGGGGCACGGGCAGGGGAAGAAATCCTAAGCCCAGCCTCAGTGCCAGAGCTGTGCCGTGTCTGGCCATGAGCACCGGTGGAGGAGGCTGGTTTGGCACTGTTGTGTGCAAGGCTGGGGACTGTGGATCCAGGGTCAGGCTGTTCTCCCTGGTGCCTGGAAGCTGTGCTGCCCAGCACCTTCTACCTGCCCCATCTCCTTTCAGATTGCCCGGCTGGAGCAGACCTGGATGGTGCTGAGGCAGCGGCACACCGAGGGTGCAATCCTCTATGAGAAGAAGCTTAAGCCATTCCTGAAGAGCCTGAATGAAGGGAAAGGTAACAGGAGCAACTTCCCTTGTCTCACTTGTTTTCTCCTTCCCGCTTTTGTCTGGGCTCAGCATCATTGTTTGAGAGCTCTGACCCTGCCCCAGCTAGTGCCAGACACCCTCTGGCTGCTGAGCCACTCCAGCACTCAGCAGAGCCCGTCTGGCCTTGTTTGCCCCTTTCTTCCCAAGGAAGCATTTCATAACTAAATAAAACCAGCAGCTGAGCCAAACGTTGTGCTCACATGGCAGTGAGTGCCAAACCAAGGGACAGGGCAGCCAGTTGGAAAGATGAAAAGCCATGTGTCTCTAATGCCTGGTGCCCTGTGTCTGCAAACCTGCTCCTCATTGCAGCCCCGGGAAATGCAGCCTGAGCATGGCCATCAGCTTTCCCTTCCCAGAAACCCTGGCTGGGGGGAGCTGGTGTTGGACAAGCAATGGCCCCAGGCACAAACACAGCAGCTGCTGTGTCCAGCTGAGCCTTGAAGCCTCTCCTGGGAGCATGGTGGCAGCCTGGTGTCACACGAGCTCTCCACAGGGAGATGGGGAGGGGGACGCAGGGTCACGGGGCCATGCGGGGTCCTAAGAGTGCCTCTCTCCCCAGAAGGACCACCCCTGACCAACACCACCTTTCCCCACATCATACCCCTTGTGACTCTCCTGGAGCGGGATGAGGCTCTCACGGAACGCCCCGAGCCCTGGGAGGCCACTGACAGCGGCGTGGAGGTGGTCATGGCCCACCTGGAGGCAGCACGGATGGTGGCCCACCATGGTGGGCTCTACCACACCAACGCCGAGGTGAAGCTGCAGGGTAAGCAGCAGGGACAGCAGAGCTCCTTTCCCTCTGCCACATCCCAGTACCAGGGTGGGGCATCCCACAGGTGCCAGGGGGTGCCATCCCAGGGAACTGACTCTCCCTCCCTCTTGCAGGTTTCCAGGGCAAAGCAGAGCTGCTGGAAGTGTTTAGCACCGAGTTCCAGCTGCGGCTGCTCTGGGGCAGCCGTGGGGCTGAGAGCAGCCAGGCTGAGCGCTACGAGAAGTTTGACAAGGTGCTCACTGCCCTGTCCCACAAGCTGGAGCCAGCAGTGCGCTTCAGCGAGCTGTGAACCCCTCCAGCTCCCAGCCTGCATCCCACCAGTGGCTCTGGGGCAAGGGAATGGACCAGGCCCAGCATCAGGAGGAGGAGAGATGGCCCAGAAAGGCACAGGCGTGGGTCGGCAGTTTTGAGACAAAGAGGAAGAAAAGCAGCCATCTCAAATCTACCACCCACCTCTTCAGGACACAAGCCAGGGGTCCACACTGCTACTCTGAAGAGTGGGGACAGTGTCTGGGCCAGCCAGCACTGGCTTCCACACCCAGCCCTGCTGAGGTCTACATGGTGCCCCTCACCTCACCCTTTGGTTTTGTTTTTTTCCATCTCCATCTTGCCCACAGCTGCTGGATCCTGTGTGTAAATATATTTTCATAATGATTTCTTGATGTACAGACTTGTGAAGGACAGTCCCTGTTGTAAATAATTAGGGCTTATTCATTTTGTCATGTAAATACATGTACATATCTCATGGGTTTGGTTCTTACATACAATAAACTTTTATCCTGTTCCTCGAGGGGACCCCCTGTCCTGTGGGTGTCCTTTAAAGGAGCCCCCCTGGGGGAGCAGGGCATGGGAAGGGCTGATGGGGGGAATCACCATGCTGAACCTGGCCCCAGACCCCATGGTGGCCCAGTGACAGTCCTTCTGAGGAGGGCTGTGTGGTGTCACAGAATGGTTCAGATGGGAAGGGACCACAGTGGGTCATGTGGTCCCACCTCCCTGTGGACTCCACAACCTCTCTGGACAATCTGTTCTGGTGCATGGTCACTGCACAGTAAAGAAGTTTTTACTTGTGGTTCAGGTGGAACTTCCTGGGCATTGGCTTCTACTCATTGCCTCTTGTCTGCAGCACCACTGAGCAGAGCCTGGTCCATCTTGGCACCCCACCTTAGGTGTATAAATACATACATACATACATACACACATACATATACATATATATATATATATATGAGCAGAAATGCAGGACCACCTCCCTGACCAGCTGGCAATACTCTCTCTAATCCCCTCTATGATCCTACTGGCGTTGTTGTCCCTCAGGGCACACTGCTGGCTCACAGACAGCTTGTTGTCCACCAGGACCCCCAGTCCTTTTCTGCAGAGCTGCTTTCCATGTCAGCTCCCAGCCGGTACCGATGTTCAGAGCTGTTCCTCCCCAGGTGCAGGACCCTGCATTTGTTGAATTTCAGAGGTTGTTCTCTGCGAGAGGGTCGCGGGTCCGCAGGGCACGAGGGGACAGAGGGGACAGGGACCCTGCCCAGGTGGGGGGCGGGGCTATATGGGACAGGCCACGCCCTCTTGGTGCATGACCACGCCTCTTTCCCATAGCGGGTCTTCCTGGCCCCGCTTCCGCGCGGGGCACGCTGGGAGTTGTAGTGCGGGCGGTGCGGAAGCCGCGGCCGCCATGGCCCCCGTAGCGGCCCCGGCCGCGGTCCCGGTCCGGGTGCTGCTGGTGCTGCTGGCGGCCGCCGCCCGCCCCGCCGCCGCCTGGGACCTGTGGACGCTGCGCTGCGGCTTCTCGGCGGACTGCGAGTGCGGCTTCGGGCCCGACCTGCGCGGTCAGCGGGAGCGGCCGGGCGGGAGGGGGGTCTGGGGGCAGGGGGACCCTCAGGGGCGGGGGGCGCAGCCGCCGAGGCCGGGAGGCAGCAGGCGAGGGGGTCCCGGGAGCCAGCGAGGATCTCCAGGAGAGCCTGCCCGGGCGTCCCTTGGAGCGGGGTCTCTCGACAGCCGGGGATGAAGGGCCCAGCGGGGCGGCCCCAGGGACGGGACGGGGAGCGATGACAACCCGCGTTCTCCAAGTCCTGGTTTTATTTCGTTTCAGGGCTGGAGTTTGACTTGGCCACGAACCTGGTGGGGCAGCCCCTGGTGAGGCAGCAGGTGATGAAGGGGCTGAGGGAGTTCCTGGAGAACCCGAATCCAGTGAAACCCCTCGTGATGTCCTTCCACGGCTCGACAGGGACAGGCAAAACCTACGTGAGCTCCATGCTCATCCGCTACCTCTTCCAGAGGGGGCTCCAGAGCCCCTATGTTCACCACTTCTCCCCCATAGTGCATTTCCCCCACGCTGAGCAGATAGAGCAGTACAAGGTAGGGGACACTGCTCGGCAGTGCCACTTCACTGGGGGTTTTGGCTGTGTCTGGGTTGATCCTTAGTACATATGCATTCAAGCTGTTTCCTGAAGTGCAGCAGGAATAAAAGCTCTTTGTTTTACCCTCTCAGACAAACATAGCTGAGAGAGTGGCTCCATACACTGGCTGAAGGATGCACTAGTAACTGCAATATACGCAGTTATTACTTTCGTCCTCTCCACAGCAGTCCCTGCCCTGATCGTGTTCTCATTCTTAAATATTTACACAGCTCTTTGAGCACACAGACAAAAGTGCTTGGCTTAGATGAAAGGTACTAAAATTTTCCCATTGCTTTCCAAACAGCCTGATGGCTGTAAAAACCTGCATATCACTAGACTTGTAATCCCCTCCTCACAGAGCACACAGCTCCCTAACAGCAGCTCCAGACTCTCCATGGTGCCATTCTGTCTCTTAGAGCTGAGAAAAGAGAGAAATCAAAATGCCAGATTTTCAGCAGAGTGGGAATTGAGCACACCTGGACCTTTAGTTTCTGGGTGTTTGGAGAAGTGATTTGTTGTGTTGTGTCCTTAGAGGAAACGCTTTTGGAAAAGTAAATCCCTTCCTGGCTGAAGTGCTTCAGTGAGGAGTTTCACATGCCCCCAGGCAATGTGAGTGGTTTTGTGTGGGCTGGGAGGTACCTTCAGCCGTGATAAAGAGCTGTTCTGGGTCAGTGCAGGCACATGTTTCTGCATCAGAACGGGAGCTGGCAAGAAGCTGGGAACTGTAGATACAACAGGGAGCGAGAAGAACGTGAGGAGCTGTAGGAGTCTGAATCTCCAGCTTTAGTGTGCTGCCTCCTCCTTTAAATCTGTATAAAAAGACCTACAATGGTTTAAAAAAAGCTGATAAACACCACTGTGTGGAACCCAGAATAAAGGGGCCTCCCCAGCACTGGGTGTTTCAGCTCCAAGTGTGTGGTGCTGTGCAGGGACATGCTGCTCTCAGCACCTTTGGCTGTGCTTGAGCTCCTGCCTCAGCCTTTACTCTGGGGTGTTTGAGCCTTCCTTGCCCTCTCACTGCCTCACACTCGGTGGGGTTTTTCCTAGGAAAGCCTGAAGCGCTGGATCCAAGGGAACCTGACCAGCTGTGGACGCTCAGCATTTCTCTTTGATGAGATGGACAAGATGCACCCAGGCCTGATTGATGTGATCATCCCGTTCCTGGGGCCCTCGTGGGTTGTGTACGGGACCAACTACCGCAAAGCCATCTTCATCTTCATCAGGTGAGAGAGGCCTCTCCATGGGCCCTTCCAGCTCACTGCTGCCCATTTGGGCAGAGGTCACACCTACCTCAGGGCACACACTTGTTTTGCCTTCCCTTCTCCAAGCCTTGAGCCTCTACAAATGCCAAGAGATGCAGTCTCACTGTGAACAGACAGATCTGGAGAGTGTGAAAAAGCCTCCTCTGCATGTTATTTGGCTGCCTCTACAGGAGTTATTTTGGGCCAGGCAGCTGGGAGCTGCTGGCTTGCACTCTGCAGGCTGGTGGGTGTCAGGTGCCACCTGAGACACCATTTTCCTGGCTGCACAGTGGATAAGGCTCTCATTCTTGTGCAGCAATGCAGGAGGGGAGCAGATCAACAACGTGACATTGGCTCTGTGGCGTGCCCGCAAGGACCGGGAGGAGATCAGCTTGCAGGACCTGGAGCCAGCCATCTCCAAGGCCGTGTTTGAAAACCCTGAGAGTGAGTCCATGGAGCTGAGCTCCTCCTGTAGCCCCACAGCCCAGCACAGGCAGCCAGGCCTGTTCTAGGAAGCCACCCACATCACCTGCTACCTCCCAGGCACTCAGAAAGGGACAAGGGGGTTTTGAGGGATTGGAACTGTGAGCCCCTTGAGGTTTCCTTCCTTCTGAGCCAGCAGAACCTGTTGCCATATTTAGCAAAGTTCTTGGGAGACAAGGTGTGTTTGCAGCTGGGGGCTGGCAGACAGCACAGCACACTTGCCAGAACAGCACTGAGCTATATTGATCCCCACTGCCTGCCTGCATCTGCTTGCATTGCCCTTAGCACAGGGAGCAGAGCTTAAATTCTGACTAGACAAGCTAAATCCCCCCATTTATGGGGGGAGAAAGTCTATTTGGGGGGAGGTGACAGCTGATGGGTTCAAAACCAGCAAGATCTCTCTTCAGAATATTTTGGCTTCACACAAAGCAGCTCTTTGAATTGCAGGGACTGCAGAGCCTCTCTGAAGGTAAAACCTTCTCTCCCTTTCCTTGTGCAGGTGGTTTCTGGAAATCTGGGATCATTAATGAGCACCTCATCGATTTTGTTGTGCCTTTCCTCCCACTGAAGCACCACCACGTGAAGCAGTGTGTTATCAGTGAGCTCACCCAGCAAGGCCTCGAGGTACGCCCGGATGTCGTCCAGGAAGTGGCTGACAGCATCCCCTACTTCCCAGAAGAGGAGAAATTATTCTCATCAACAGGCTGCAAAACAGTGGCCTCTCGCATCAGTTTTTTCTTCTAGTCACTGGCAAGGGCCTCTCTCAGATCCACATGGAGCTAGAAGCAGCCAGGGCTGGTGGGATGTGCAGTGGGTATGGTGTGTCACTCCCCACAGCACAAGTGCTCTCCTGCTGAACTCTCTCCAGCTCCAAGGAGTCCACTGCAGGATGCAGCTGCAGGACCAGGTGCAAATTATGTCATTTAAAGCACTTTACTGATTGACTTTTGGCCAGGTAAAGGTGGATCCACCACCTGAGACATGTGTGATGACATGGGGAAGATGCTGAGAGGGTCTGCAGTGTCAGGAAGGTTCTCATCCTGTCAACAGCACCCCTCCAGAGCTCTCCCCACTTCTGGCAGCTGTTGATACCCAATACGTTAAGATTCTGAGCCCACAGAAGAATATTTCTTCCTTACAGCATTTTAACAGTTTTTTTTAAACCTTTTTAAACATAGCTGTGCCTCAGTTCCTTGGCACAACGTACTGGTGCTGACTCCTGTGAACACCTCAACATGGCAACCAAGGTTTCTTTTCAAGGAAGTTTTAGAGCCACCCACATTCCAGTTTCCTTTCACTGTGAATAGGTGCTTGGTAGCTTCAACACCAAATGAGGGGGGTAATGTGGGAGAGGGGAACACCTGATCTGCCATGAGCCAGGCTCCCCTACCACCCCTTCATCCATGTTTCCCCTGAGGGCCAAAGGATTTCCCTGTAGCAAACCAGGAAAACAACAACAACAAAAGACTTCTTGTTTTACCAGCCTTGAAGAATCTCATCCTACCTCCAGGGGAGCCCACAGTGCTGCTAACGGTTTTGAAAATTAGTTTTATTCACTGATGGTTTCTACAGCAGAGTTGGTGCTCTGAGCTGTGGAGCTTCTTGTACATCCTTGTGCTGGTCAGACCTTGCAGGCTTTGGCTGGGCCAGCAGCCATTCAGCTTCTGGGGAGTGTCACAGTGGGGAACCTGGGGACAAGTTAGAGAAGATTAGTGCTCCAGACTGCCAAGCATGGGACGCACTGCCTGGTTTTTGCCCTGATTTTAATATCCTCTATGCTGTTATGGAATAAGAGGTCAGGGGAACCAGAGTCATTCACTCTCTAGGAACAACGTGCTCAAGGGATGGGTGTAAGGACACTTTGCAAATCTTCCAAAGCTCTGCTTGTTCCCTGTATGGAAATGAGCTGCCAGTGCTTGGGACCATTCCAGCTCCAGGCCCTGAGCTTTGGGGATTTTAGACACCACGCAAAGGCTGCCCAAGAGCTGGCCCAAAGACAGGCAAAAATTCTGCCTCTTGCAGAAATATGAATTTCTAATTTTAAAATAAATCTTATAAGAATGAAACAGTTGAGGTGTTTACATGGATTCCTGACTGCATGTAGTGTGGAAGGACTTGGGAGATTTCCAGTTTCCAGCACAGAGATGTGCTGCTGGGCCTGCTGGGCTGGGGAACTGTCCCGGTGCCCTGGAACAAAGCTGTGCCTTGCTGGCAGAGTGAGTGGAGACTGAACGGGCACAAACACACAAACCGCGAGGCCCCGTCCTGGGCATTCGCTGCTCCTGCGAGTCCCTCGGGGACCCTCTGCAGAGCTCCTCACGGTCTTCTCGGTGGGAGGGGGGGCGGTCCTAGGCCGCGGCGCCCCGTTAACGCGCCTCGCCGTCCCCACCACAACCACCTCCAGCTCCAGCCGGCCCGCAGGGCATTGTCACAGCGGCGGCACCGCCCCCCGGCACCACGACACCGCCCCCGACATCGCGACACCGCCCCGTCGCCCGCTAGAAAGATGGCGGCGCTGCCCGTAACCAAGATGGCGGCGGGAGGGCGAGGTGACGTCAGCAGGGCGTTGAGCGGCGCGGGGCAGTGACGTCACGCGGGCAAGGAGGGCGATGCTGGCGGCGGAGGTGGCGGGGAGCGCGCGAGCGCTCGTGGGGCGGGCGGGACCGCGCGCCATGGTGAGGGCGGGGGGAGCGGGGGCGGGGAGGCCGTGAGGGGAACGGGGCTGTGAGGGGAACGGGGGAATCGGGGCTGTGAGGGGAGCACATGGAGATGGACTGTGAGGGGAACGGGGCTGTGAGGAGAACAGGGTGGATCAGGACTGTGAGCCGAGCAGACGGAGCGGGGCTGTGAGGGCAGTGCCGGGGTGATCAGGTCATGGGCGAGCACCGGCACGATCAAGGCTGTGAGGGAGGCATCGAGGGAAGACGGACTGAAAAGAATGCTGTGGGGATCCAGGCTGTGAGGACCCAGCCAGCTGCGGGGAGCATGGAGGGAGCAGGTCCGAGCCTTGCTGGAGGGGATCAGGCCGTGCAGGGGCCTCATGGTGGCCCGTCAGAGCCCTGTTGACAGCTGTCATACAGGTGGCCGGCCTGGGCAACTACGGGCTGCGAGGCACACGGCACAGCGTGGGCATGGAGGTGCTGGACCGGCTGGCCCGGCAGCTGGCAGTGGCCGAGGGGTGGCGAGTGGACAAGCGGTGCTGCGCTGATGTGGCCCTGGCCACAGCCCACGGCCTGGAGCTGGTGCTGCTCAAGCCACGGAGGTTCATGAACCTCAATGGGCTCAGCGTTGCCAGTGCTGGTGAGCAACTGGGTCAGCCCCAAAGCCTCTAGTGGCACCAGCCCCCTGTGACAGCCCTGCTGTCTCCCTGCCCTCCACGGCTCACTACAGCCCCACTCTGCAGAGGCAGGGCCTGGTGAGTCTGTCTCCCCTTATTTCTTAGGTTGTATTTCTGTTTCCAAAGCTGAGATCTACAGCCTTGGCCCTGGAGACATTTACCTGGTTCATGACGACCTGGACAAGGCCCTGGGCAAGGTGGCCATCAAGCTGGGAGGCAGTGCAAGGTATGGGGTAGCCCCAGCTCCCTGACTGTGTGAGCTGGTTTGAGGCTTTAACATGCCCATACAGGTTCATGGGCTGTTCTTGGCCCCATCCCACCAGCCTTGTAATGTTTCAGCTCTTGCCTGGGCTCGATCTATTGCAGAGGCAACAGCTGGCTGTTTGGGCAGCCTCCCAGTTCCTGCCCTGGCAGGGAGGGCAGGGAGCCTCCTGGAAGCGGCTATGGGCTGGATTCAGCCCACTGACAGCACCACATGAGTTTTTTATAGCACTCTGCCTCCACTGTGCCTGCCCAGCACCAGACATTTAACCTAGGAAAGCTTCCACTGCGGGATGGGGCAGGTACGGTGCTGGGCCCTGTGCTCAGTCACCCATGCATCAGCTGTGGCAAGAGCTGACACACAGAGAACGTGCTGTCCCAGCCTTGCTTCCCTAAATCCCCCAGCCAACTGCTGTGAGCCCCCAGGGCTGGATGTTCCTGCAGAACCAGGACATGGGAACTGCGGCCCTTGGCTGGGACCACATTCCTGCAGCAGGAGACCCAGGGCTATATGAGGGGCTGTCCCTTACAGACTAAGTGTGGGTTTTCTCTTTCTCTCTCAAGGGGACACAACGGGGTCCAATCCTGCATCAGTGCTCTGCAGTCCAATGTGAGTGCATGTCAGGGATCAATCCTGTGCCCCCCTCAATGCATGGCTCGTTCCCCCACTCCCATTTTTCTGATTCCTCTTAGACAAACCCCTGCTCCCTTCCCCCCCTTTTCTCCTTCCCCGTCATCCTGGAGGGCTGTTGTCTGTTTGGCCGCCATGGAGGACATGGAAACAATTAGCTTGAGTGCCTCTGCCAGGCCTGGCAGGAGCCTGGGATCTCGGCACAGCCCAGCTAAAGCCTCTTCCAAAATTATGTTTCTTGGAGCAAACACTCAAAACCACCTGGAAAACATGAGGAGCTGTTCCCTTGCTGCCCAGCCCCACTCTCAGCACTGTCCCCTTGCCCAGCTCTGTCTGAACACTTGAGGGGAAGCTCCCCCAGCTCTCTCCCTTCCTCCCCAGGAGATGACCCGGCTCAGGATCGGCATCGGGCGGCCAGAGGGTGACGTGACAGTGCCCAGCTATGTCCTGTCTCCGTTCAGTGCTGGGGAGCGGGAGAAGCTGGAGCAGATCCTGGCCGAGGCAGTGACCTGCCTGCTGCAGCACATCCAGAGCCGAGCACCTACAGAGCCAGGGGACAGGGGCTGACACAAACCCCCCGGGACCCTTGTGGCTGATGGACAGGGTGCTGCAGGCACTCCGGAGTGACCGTGGTGCGGAGCAGAGCTGGCCCAGCCTGGCTGGGAGCTGGGACAGCCTCCTTCCATGCCCACACCAATCCAGGCAGCTCATGTCCCACTTGAATCCCTGCAGAGGCTCCATGCCTCAGTTTGGCACAGAAATTAAATAAACCCTCACCCTGACTCTGCCCTGCTCCTGCCTCTCTTCCATGCGCCGCTTGCCAGGCTTGGGCTGTCCTTGGCACTGCAGCTCAAATCTGTGTTCCCATCCCTGTTCGACCAGCACAGTCGGGAGGGAGGCTTCTAGTGAGAAATGGGGAGCAATAGGAGCTACCTCTGTAGAGTCCAAAGGCACTTCAGCTTTGCTGAGAAACTGGCAAGCACAGAGAGCCTGGAATCCCATAGCGTGCTGCTCTGAGCTGCAGCAAGTTTCAGAGCTGGCCTCACAGTGTTCTTGAGTTCAGTGGTTTTGGCTGAAACTGTGGAGTTTCCAACAGCTGCAGGAGTGCTGGCTTCCCACAGACCCGTTGTAGGTCTCGTGGAGAGCACAGACTGAGGCAGTGTGTCCTCACCACTGCTGTGTCCCAGAGTCCTGGGTGTGCCAGCATGGCCTGCCCAGCTCTGTATCCCAGGAACACTGAGACACCCAGCAAAGGCAGCTCCTCTCCTGCATCCCAGCAGGCACTGGAACACGCACTGGGACACTTGCTGGCTGACGTATACCACAGTGTTTCTGTCGCTTCCATCCTCTGCTCCAGCTGGCACCAGACATTCATCTGCTCCATCCCCAGCTCCTGAGCTCCTCCTGGAGCACTGAGGCTGCCTGGGCCAGGGGAAAAGCTGGGAAGCAAAAATGTGCCCAACCTGTCACCCCTTCCTCACCCATGTCTGTACTGGCTGGGACCCTGCACTTGCAGAACAGGCACTTGGTCTTCTCCTCCCTGTTCTCCAGGAGATCCACTCAGCTCTTCAGGTCCTGTGTGATCTGGAGCTGGTTGTTTTCCTTCCAAAGGTCCCTGCTGTAGCTGTTCAACCTGCCCCAAATTAGGCTTTCCTGAATCCCTTGTAGTCTCAGACATCTCTCTGGGTGTCTGCTATCAAGGCAGACCTGCTGCTCCATCACCTCCACTCCCAGTGTAGAGCTGAGCTCCATGAAGATGCCACCCACCTTTTCCACCCAGACCCCAAGGGTGAGCTTCAGTCTTCCTCCCCACCACCTCTCTCCTTCCCTCTCTCCCTTACAAATTTCATTCCCAAAGTTCCCAGCTGGGAGAACTGCCAGACCCTCGCCCCTGCAGCACCGAGGTGACCCCTGGGAACTTGGGGCAATGCCAGCACCCAGCACACCAGCTCAAACAGTCTGCTTTAATCCTCCCTGGGCTTCCACCCAGGCATGGCACGAGGGACAAGCCCAGTCAGTGGCAGGAGGCCACCACGTGTGCCAGCCCAAAGTCCACTCCCCAAAGTCCAGGCTGGTGGGAGACGACAGAGTTGGCATTGATTGGGACTGTCCTGGAGATGTGTCCTCAGCAGAGATGGAGCACAGCGCTCCTCTGGTCTCTCCACTTGGCAGGGAAAGGCTTTCCTGGGGCAAATCCTGCCTTGGGTGGATTCATCATATGCAGATCCAAAGAACCCTGTGGGGCTCTGTCCAGGGCAGCTGCATCTCCTGAGAGGGAGTGGGCAGTAAAAGGTCCTTGCCCACGGTGCTCCCAGCTGGATCACAATCCCTCATCCCTAGGAGGCACGGACACAGACATTAGTGGTCACGGCAGGAGCAGCCCCAGCGTGTTCACGCCTGCAGCCGAGGCAGTGGGAGGGCTGTGTTCCAGCCTCCCCCGGTCTGGCAGCTCCCAGGGCAGTTCTGCTGCCAGGACAAGCAACCTCAGGCAGGGAAAGTCTGACCCAGCATTAACTGTGTCTGTGCTGCCCTGGGGTTGAGCCAGTGTGGGTCGCCTGCCTGCCTGCATGGCCACAGCCACAAGGAGACCCACTTCTGAGGGGAGCAAGCAGTGCTGGGCTGAAATGTTCCCCTGGGAGATGCCCCAGCTCTTTCCACACTTTTGCAGCAGGAAAAGGAGCGTTCTCCCTTCCTCATCTGAGGGGCTGGGGAGCAGCATGGACTCAGGGAGATGGGAGGGCCCTGTCCCCATATCCCCTCCAGCCCAGTGCAGCCCTACATGGGACATGTGTGTCCCCACCCCTTTCCCCACCTGGAAGAGACAGTCTGGTCTCTGTTTCCCAATGCTTTGAGTCTGACAGGGAGAGCTGCTGCCCCATGACAAAAACAAACTAGACACGTGGGACACATCTGAACATGGTACGTGCAGGAAGACACTCCCCAGCTGCTCTGTCCCCTGTGCCTGGGTCTCAGAGCCTTGCTCACCATCAGAGCTCGTCACGGGCCGTGGAGCGGAGGTGGCCAGCGCTGCCCCGTGAGTCCCTCAGTGTCTTTTGTGAGCCAACCCAGTCGGTCTTCTTGGCATCGTCATCCCAGATGGTGGAGGTCTCAGTGTCACTCAGCCAGTTGCTGTCCCCAGCATAGTGAGTGGGATAAACCAGGAGGGGGTGAGCTGAAAACACCAGCAAGTCCCGTGGGGAGAAGTGCCGCTTGTAATCCTCACTGGGGAAAGTGGAGCAGACCCAAGAGAAAAAACTGGCTTACAGAGGAGCACACAGAGGAGAAAAAGCACTGGGAAGATCAAATCAACCACCCGGGGAAGGCTCCATGCAGGGCAGGGGCTGGGGAGGGATGTGGGGTAGCAGGCATGGAGCCGAGGAAGCTGGGCAGGGACTGTGGAGGGATTACAGAGAGGACAGGACCTGTGGCTCCCCACCAGCTGGGGCCGGCTCTTGGCACAGAGTGGGTCTCTGGCACAGCATCCAGCTGGCCCTGAGACAGAGCTGTCTGGTGCTGTTATGCCTGCAAGCAGGGGGCTTCCAGCTGCTGCTGGTGCATGTCCAGAGCCCTAATCTGTCCCTCCATCCACCTCCAGCCTGCCTTTTACATGCCTGATCTGTGTGTTTGTCCATCCTGCTCACTGGGTTGCCCAATCCCTTCTCTCCCAGGACACCCACCCCCTAAATTGCCTCCCCCTCCCCAGACAAAGCCTTACTGCTGACCCCCATCCCAGAGAGGTGCATGAAGTTGCTCCAAATTGGGGCTGAGACCCCCAAGCAGGGGCAGGGGACCACACAGCCCCCCAGCACGAGGGTACAGGGGGCTGCTCCCCACCCCTTCCCATGGGGCCAAGACCCTGTGCAGGGCCTACACCAAGCCCAGCTCCGTTCCCATTCCCCCACCCCATGCTGGCAGAGGGCCATTTTCCAGCGGCCAGAGGCCAGGCAGCGGCGAGCTGAGAATGAGCTCATGCTACAGATGTTTTCCTCCAGTGTGAGTAACGCCTGCAAGGGGGGGAACTGGGTGAGGTGGTGACGGCAGAGAAGAAACACATTGTCCCACACTGGCATGGCCAGGCCAGCACCCTCCTGCACAATCTGCTCCTTACTTGGGGTGCTTGTCATACATGATGGGCAGATACTCGTCCACGGGCAGCATTTTGGAGAGGGGTTTGGTGGCCAGCAGCTTCTGTGCCCCGTGGTGGGAGATGGCGTAGGCCAGTGTCCAGTACGAGTATCCGGCCACCACCAGGTTCCGCACGCCTTCCACAGGTGCCTCATCCTCATCGTTCACCTGTTTCCTCCCCAGGTAGCTGTGGGGTGGCCAGGGAACCATGAGAGCCAGCCTTGGGGACCCCACCCCACATCCCCCTAGCCCCAGCACCTACATGAGGTCCCAGTCCTGCTGTGCCTGCTCCAGCTCGTCCATCAGCCGCTGCAGACGTGCTGGGAAGGCAGCCTCGAAGCGCACGTCATCCTCGAACACCACCGACCTCTCCAAGCCCCGGGACACAATCTGGGAGAGGGGACAGAGGTGCCAGCCCATCCCAGTACCACTCCGGGCCATACTGGGGCCACTGACCCTGCAGGACACCCCTTCTTCCCCAGGTCCTCCAGACATCTGTGATGCTCACAGGGTCCCTGCCCACTGCTGGTGGCCCTTAGGGAGCCTGTGGCCGCTGTGGCCCCATACCTCCTTCCAGATATTGTAGTGGCTGAGGAAGCAGCCGACCTCGCCCTTGGTGAGCGTGCGGCCAGAGAAGGGATCGTAGTACCCAGGTAGCAAGTCCACACCCAGCACCTTGATGTCACTGCTGTTGAGGGTGCTGCAAGGCAAGGGGCTGCATCAGCAAGGTGTCCCACCAGACACTCCCCATCCCCTCCCCAGGGTGACACAGGGGACTGGCTGAGTGGTTCCCCCACGGTCACCTGCCATCCACAGCATCCACCACCCGTGGAATGATCTCCAGCTCCTGCAGGGATGCCAGCATTCGCTGCCGTCGGTCTGGCCTCCGCACCAGGTTGATTAGGAAGATCTGGAGAGGAAGAGGAGAGCCCCAACAATGGGGTGTGTTGTCATGGGGGACACAGAGGCTGCCTGGCTATTGCAGGATGGGGACAGGGGCTCGGGCTTTGCCATGGATGGATGCAATCAGAGAGATGGATGCAACCAGGGGACAGGGGAACACAAGCAGCTCCACTGAGCACTTACTTCATCAAAGCCCATTTTTGTGAGTGGCCTGGGCAGGAGAGAAATGTGCCTGGAGCGCTGCATGGGGGGACCGTCCACTGTGGAGAGAGGAGACACTCTTCAGTGGAGCCCAGATTCCCCTGGCTGGGAGCTGGGGCTGACAGCCCTGTCAGGACCTGGAGGCTTCCAGGCCATGGGCACTCACCCATGGCCTCCAGCGTGAGATGCACAAAGTTGGCATGATCATCCTCCAGCGTCTGGTGGGCCTTCACAGGAACATTGATGTAACCAAAGTGATGCTGGTTGCACACATGGACCTCCACACCTGCCAGATGAGACAGGTGAGCAGCACAACCCCCCCAGCCCCTGCACCCCCCGAAACCTCCATCACCCTCACCAGCCTCCTGGCAGGAGTAGGCAAAGACAATGATGTCATCGAAGGCCCAGGTGTAGTTGGGGTGGGGCGGGTAGAAAGCCAAGTGCGAGGTCTCCTCCTTGCGCAGGTCGATCAGGAAGGTGGCGTAGACCATGGGCACACGGAAACAGCCCCGGCGCTGCCGGTTCTTGGTGGGGAAGTAGTCGGCTGTCCGGCGATAGAAGCCCTGCGGTATCACAGCCCCACAGTGCCTCCATGGCAGAGAGCTCCTCCACCACGGGGCTGTCTCAATCTCCAGGGCTTTCTGGGGACCTACCTGGGGTGTGATGCCACACCAGAAGTTGGAGTAGAAGGTCTGTGAGTCCAGCATGGGGGCCACCACTGACTTGTTCTGCGCCATGAGAAACTTGAGGGTCTGGTTGTTGGTCAGGATGCTGTCAGTGTCCATGAACTGCAGAGACAGCACAGGTTCTGGAGACATGGAGAAACCCACCTCAGCCCCCACCCCACCAGTGCCCCAATCCCTTACCAGGATGTAGTCTGCCTGCTGCTCCCGGGCATAGATGAGAGCTTCCTGCTTCAACTTCATCACGTTTTCATAGCGTTTGTCACTCCAGTGCTTGGGACCAAGCTCATCAGGGTAGGAGCTGGGGAGGGGGAGGCAGGGGTTAACCTCACTCGCTGGGAATGCACAAACTCGGTGCAGGCTGTTCAAGCTGGCAGGCTGAGTCAGCCCCACTCTGCTGAGCTCCTCCTGGTCGCTGGCCAGGAAGAGTTGATGCTGCTCCAGGAGCCCCTCAGCTCACACCTGCCCCCACCCAGCACTCACCCAGCCTCACCTGGGCTCCTCTTGCACCTTCAAAGCCACCGAGTGATAGTCCTTCCCCACCGCCCCCAGCCACTCCTGCAGCATTGCTGTCGTGTTGTCAGAGTTGTGGTCTGTTGCACACCTGGGATAAGGGAACATCAGCCTCTGGGGGTCCTCCTCAAGGAACAACCAGCACCTCACCCTGCACTAGAAATGTTCACGGGGCCAAAAGACTGAGCCAGTGACAGACTTGCTTGGGAACATAACGTGTAATTTGAAGGAACAAGGGCTGCACAGGCAGGAGGGGGAATGCCAACTGAAAATTTCTTCCTGAGTGTCACCACCAGCCAGGCTGTTCCACGGCTCCCACCCTGCAGTCCAGTGGCAGCCCTGGACATGCTCTCCTCACCCCAGCCTTGTGACTGCTCACCATGAGCACTGCAGCACAGCCGCTTTGTCCCCCTGTCCCTGCACCCCACAGTACCCTCATGCATCCCACTGTTCCAGCAGTGAGAGGAAAAGCAAAAAATCCCCTTTCCTGAACATTCCCTTTGCCGGGCACCATCACCATTCCCAGCTGTCCCACCCGTCCCCAGAACAATGTTCACAGGGAGCCCAGCACAGACAGAGCTGAGCCCACCTTCCACTGGGCCAAACCCCAAGTTCCCACACTCCTTGGCACCCTCGACCTGTCAAAGAGCCCCGGGACATCCCCCAGGCACTGGCGTCATTTGACAGATTGAGGGGAGAAGGCAGGATCTGTATCCCCCCAGCTCCACGGGCTGCTCTTGAAACACCCTGCAGGATCCTTGTGCCGGGGGTTCCCGGAGGGTGCAGCAGGTAAAGGTGAGGACCCTCCTTCCCCTTCCCCTGCCGGCAGCTGATCCCCGCCCCAGCCCCGCCAGGATCCCCCGCCAGCCCCCGCAAAAGCAGCTGCAGAAAAGTTTCCGACAAGTTCAGGCGACAGACGGCAGTGGCGCAGCGAGGAGACGGGAGACTCCTCTTCCAGCCAACCCCCGGCACGGTAAAAGGGGCTTGGGGGTGTCTTTGGGAAAGGGGGCCCGAGGCTGAGCCCTGCGGGGAGGGGGAAGGCAGCGCCTGTCCCTGGAGATGCAGAATCCCCTCGTGTCCAGGGGTCCCCGCTCTCATCAGCCCCACAGCTCCCTCAGGGGAAGGGTGAGGGTCCTGCCCCTGCACCGCGGGGCTGCCCGAGCCCCTCCCGCTGCCCTGCTGGGTCCCACACACGGGGCAGAGCCACCCCTCACATTGTGGGGCTGGGGACGCTGCCACCAGCGGGGTCCCTGTTCCCCGCGAAGGTCCCTGTCCCCTAAAGATCCCCATTCCTTCCAGTCTGTTCTGCCCACCCAAGAGCCCCCAGTTCCTCCACTCTCCCTAGTTTCACCCCCGCATTTTCCTCCGGGTCCCTGCTATCCTCGGCTCTCCATTCCCCTCAGTCTCCCTTAATCCCCGGACCCACCTTCCCCCCACTATCCCCGTTCCCCGGGGCTCCCCGCTATCCCCGCGGTCCCTGTGACTGCAGCATCCCGGCTCCCCCCGAGATGCCCATTCCCCCACAGCCCTCTCCTCCCTCAGGATCCGTGCTACTCTCTGCCCGCTCCCCCCGGGGTCCCGCTGCCTCACCACAGGGCGATGCTGCCCGCGGGATAGTCCAAGCGCTCCAGGGCTCCCAGGCAGTGCGGCAGCGAGTGCTGCGCGTTCCGGGCCAGGAGGGCGAGCACCAGGCGCGGTGGGGCTGCCCCGGTGCCGGTCCCGGTGCCGGTGCCGGTGGCCAGCAGCAGGAGGAGGGCGCAGAGCGGCCCCGCGGCGCCCATGGCGGAGGCGGCGGGCGGGGAAGGGGCGGGCTGGGACCCGCCGTGCTCAGCGCACCCCCCGCCCCCGGCCCCGGCCCGGCCCCGCCGCCGCAGCAAGCCCCGGGGGCCGGTTTGGGTCGGGCTTCCTTAAATAGAATCGATACTGGTGCGGAGCCCATGGCTGGGGGCGAGACACCCCGGAACCCCCTCCCGAGGATGCTCCAGGGCATCCCCATGGCCACGGGCGGGTCCCCACGGTGCCTGCACGGCGTGGGTGGGTGAGCAATGGGATGGGAGGGGGGGTTATGGTTTGGGGCAATATGGCCAAGGGTTGCCGGGGGCAGCATCGCCAGGGGGCTCATGGACAAGGGGATCATGGCCAGAGAGGTTTGTGGCTGAGGGGGGCTTGCATGGTGAGTGGGGCTCATGGCTGCCGTCCTCACCAGGGCAGCCCAGCCCTCTGAGCCGTGTCCCCCCACGCTGTCCCCATGGCTGGCCATTCGCAGGCCCACAGGCGTGTCTGCGACGTGTCCGAGCCGCGGGCAGGGGCAGGCCCGGGGCCTGTGGGATGTCTGACCAATCCTTCTGGATTTCCACCAATCCATAAATGCAGCTGTCAGTCAGCTCCCGGCGCAGCGCAGGCCTGGGGGTGCTCACGCCCTGCAGGGCGGGCAGTGACTCCGCGCTCCCCCCAGCAATGCCGGGCACCTCTCACTGCGGTGGCACCGAGCCCTGCGGAGGGACGGGGGGATGCCACACGAGGCCGAACTGTGCCCACCCGTGCCAGGGTCAGGGGTGCCCCGGGCAGCTGCTGTCGCGGGCTCCGTGTCCCCCCGGCGGGGCTCTGTCAGGGTGCAGCAGAGGGATTGGGAAGTGAACAATCCAGAACACCTGAAAGAATCAACAGAGAGGGCGGAGGACTCACAGGACCCGGCAGCGACTGCAAGGAGAGAAAAATGCTGTTTACAGCCCCGGCTCGGACAAGTATTTCGGGAAGGGCTCGGCGCCAGCGCAGCCGGGAATTCCCAGCCATGGAGGAGCTGCGGGAATGGGCAGGCTCCTGAGAGCCCAGCAGAGCCGGACCCACCCGTGTCCGTGTCGGGACTCCACCCCGTGAGGCTGAGCGAGGGGCAGCCCCTCTGCCCGGAGCCCTCGAGGGGATGCGGGCGGAGCAAGGGCCGCAGAGCAGCGGGAATGCCCCGGAGCCCGCGGCCCCCCCGTCCCTCGGGGACACCCCCGCCGGCACCGCCCCCGCACCGCGGCCCCGGCTCGGCCGCTGCTGCCACCTCCCGGCGCCGCCGCCCCGGCTCTCGGTGGGGAGCCCGGGCTCTGCCCGAACGGCATCTGATCCCCACAACCCCCTCTCCCTGCCTTTCTTCATCCCTGCTTTCCATCATCCCCATATCCCTGATCCCCACACCCTTCCAGCCCTTCACCCCTCCGTTCTTTCATCCCTGCATCCCTTTTCTTCTTCATCTCTTCATGTCTCCATCCCTGCATCCCTTCCCTTCTTCATCCTGATATCCTCACATCCCTCCATCCCTGCATTGTCCCTCAGGGTCACAGCTGGACCTGCCCAGGCACCCCACACAGTTCAGCCACCCAAGCACAGCCGTGGCCCCACTGCCCTGGTACAGCCCTCACAACACTCCCGAGCCGTGGGTTCCAGAGCAGAGAACAGAGGGGGGCACTGCCCTTCCCACAGCCCCATCACCCCCAAAGCAGGCAGAGAAAGGGGGGCTGCCCTGTGACACAGGGAAACTGAGGCACGAGCCAGTGAAATGTGCTGCACACACACAGGCTGGGAGTGGGAGAGGGACAGAGCACCCTGTGCCTGTCCTCCCAAGCTCAGCTGGGGTCAGAATTATCCCTGCATTTGCAATCTGCCTTCCCCTCACATCCTGGCTGCTGCCGGGCTCACAACGGACCCTCAGAGCCCAGTGACGGCCAAGTGGCACCTTATGAGCAGTTTGGGGCATACAATGGAAAACCAGCCCTGGGTGAGCTCGAGGAGAAGGGGGACATGGAGATACCTGTCAGGGCTCCTGCTGTGTGCCCCTCAGGGTGTCACAGGGCTGTGACAGCTCCTGTGCCCCAGGAGCGGGACTGGAAGGCAGCTGGCAGGTCCCCACAGGGCCCAGGGTGTCCCCAGGGGGCTCAGGACATCCTCACAGCTCCATGCACTCATGGTGATACCTGCAGTACAGAGCCAGCACTGGGCCTGCAAGCATCCTGCCTGGAAAAACACCTTCATCCCCAAGGCTGCAGGCAGGAGCAGCACTGCACAAAGTTTACAGGAGTATGTTTTCTTTTTTTTACAGGAAAAAGTTGCTCTTGGACCCAGGGATGAGGATTTTGGTTACCTCCCACCTCTCTCCGCCCCTTCCTTGAAATTTTCTAGGATTTTCAGCAAAGTCTTTGAAAAGCTCCAGTTTCCTCAAATGTCCTATTTTTCTGCTTTAAAAGGCTCAACCTTGATTGCAAAAGGCAAATATATAAAGATATGTGTGTGTATATATATATCTATAAATGCAGATATTCTGTGTGTGGGTTCATGGCCAAGGCCACTACAAGTCCCTTGGTCAATAAAACATTTTTTATTAATCTTTTTTCACAAGAAAAAACATCCTGGGGACCCAACTAGCTGCCCAAAGTCCACGGTACTCCCAAGAGTCCCCATTCCCAGGCTGTGACATTGCCCAAATGATGCTCTCCCCTCCAGACATGCCTTCTCCAGACCTCCCCTGACTTACCCAACCTCAAAACATCAGCTGTTTCCTGCTGGGGAAACTGAGGCACAGAGCCCTCCCCCCTGCTTCTCAGCCTCCCAGTGCCTGTCCAGGGGGAACTGTGGAACCAAGGGAGTGCCTGTGAATCCACCATACCCTCTGCTCTGCAAGCCCCTCATCCTGCACCACTCCAGCTGTTCCAGATGTTTTCCCCACCTCCCAGCTGTTGGGTAGCTCAGGAGGCCAGCACTCCCCTCTCAGCTGGGTTTTCCTTCCAGGTCTCTGCTAAACCCATCACATCCATGGGCTCTGCTCCACTTTCCTCCTCCCAGGCTGCTTCTGCAGTGAGCAAAACCCACAGATCTTCCCACACAGAAAAATGCAGGGGAATTTACGCCATCTTGGGGGGATTTGGGCCATCCTGGGAGGGATTTTGGCCACCCGGGGGGATTTTGGCCCACCCAAGAGATGATGTGCCAGAGGAGCTGGGGGGTGATGGGAGCAGCATTCTCATTCTGGCTGTGGGGAAAGGGAGATTTGTGCCACTCTAAATGGGGCAGTGAGACTCTGCCAGCGTCCCCCAAACCCCAACCCCCTGGCAGACCCACTGGGGTCTTCCTGGTGGAATTTCCTGTGAAATCCTGGGAGTGTGAAGGCTTCCTGGGGATCCTCCTTCATGTTCTGCTGGGAGCAGGAATCCGTGCTCTGCTCCACCTGCAAGGCACTGCCTCCCTTGGAACCGCATGGAAGCCCTGCAGTGGCCCTGTCCTGACCCTCCTGGGTGGCACAGCTGGCTCAGCCTCAGAACGGTCCCTTTTCTCCCCAGTCTGCACCACCTTCTGGCACCAGGGCCAGCAGTGCCCTGGCTCTGGCTGTCAAAGGGCACCCCAGGCACCTGTCAGTGGGCAGAGAGACACCTCCCACTGCAAGGGGAAACTGAGGCAGGAAACCAACGCTAGGCTGTCCACCGGCACGGAGAGGCTGCACACCCTGAGGGATAACAGGGAGCTGCCCTGTGTCCCCCCAGTGCCACAGCTCAGAGGGACAGTGACAGAGGGGTACCCCAAGGACCAGGTCCCCCCTGCAAGGCGCTGACCGCTGCACTCCCGTCCCCTCCGTCCCTCCCTCCTCTCACCCCGGTGGGGCTGACGGTCGGTCCCGTCCCAACCCGGGGCAGCTGTGACCGAAAACAAAGCTGTCCCCTTCGGCACAATACCCTTCTGTCCCCCCCCAGCTGCTGACCGCTGGGGTGGGCAGCGGCCGGGCTGGAGGCGTCGAGGGGCCGTGCCAGGCCCCCGCTGGCAGGGGACAATGTTGGCAGTGATGGAGAGTAGGTACTTCAAAAGGTTTTGTTTTCGGGTTGACCCGCCGAGCCGGCGTGACCCCGCAGCCCCCCACCCAGCCCTGCTCCTCCGTCCCAATAGAAACCGGCCACATTCCTGACCTCGAGAGGGGGGGGGGAAGTTTCAAACCTCCCCGGGAAGGAGACAATGGGGGTGTCAGGGCAGTGATTTAGGAGGGGGGGCTCTTTCCATCACAAAGGCGAGACAAAGGCGCTCGACGCTGGGAAAGGGGCTTCGGCGGCGGCTCAGGAGAGGGGCCGTGGTATTGTGCCTGGCCAGCCGGCCTCGGCAGCAGGGCTGCCACGGCCTACCGGGTCCCTCTGTGTCCCATTGGATCCCACCGGGTCCCACCGGGTGCCAGCAGGTGCCACTGGGTCCTATTTGCTCCCACCTGCCTCTCCAGTCTGTACCGCAGCCTTCCCGCGGCCACCCTGGAGAGCGCAGCCCGGTGGCTTCGTGGATGTCACCGTGCCCCGTGCTGGGAGGGACAGTCCCCATCCCCACGTGGGATGGCTGGGGCTCCCCCTGCTCCCCACAGTTCCCCATTCCAGCGGGGCTGGCCAGGGACCAGCCCATGCTTTAGGCACCCCAAATTCAGGGCTCAGCTGGGGCCAGGCCCCCACGGGCAGTTGTCCCTGACCCAGAGCCCTGAGCTCCCCTCGCCGCCAGCCCTGCCGGGTGCCCAGGGTTCCATTCTCCTCTGCAGTGGCCATTCCGGTTCCGAGGGCCGGCCAGGGATCAGCAGCTCCTCTGTGAGGAGCTCAAAGGGGCTTTGTGCACCCCGGGGCTGCCGGCACCCAGCACCGCCGGCCGCCGCCGGCACGGGCACTGCCCGGTGCCCACCCTGCCCGGTGCCCACCCTGCCCGCACCTCGCAGCCTGCGCCCCCCACAAACCCCCCAGTTTGCAACTGCCCCCTGTCCCACCCTCCTCCTCCATCCCCGTGGGTCTCAGCCCCTAAACCGTGGCATAACCGCCCCACAAAATCACAACAAAAACAAAACAGGAAACTGTTTAAGTAGGCGACTTACGGTGTCTTCTGCTGCCGAGCTGAGACCAAGTGTCCAGCGTGTCCCAGTGACGACGGGATCGGAGCCTGCACGGAGAGGGGAGGTTTTTTACAGAAGAAATGTTTTTCTCCCGGTGCTGGACGGCTGATGCGAAGGAAAAGCTGGAAACAAGTTCATTGGTTTTGCTCTCGCTCCCTGTCCTTGCCCTAATTTTTTTTCCTGGCAGCTGGTGGGAGGAAGGGAGCTGGCAAGGTGATGCTTTTTGGGGAAGTGGGGAACTGCTGCTGAAAGAGGCATTGACCGCACCGGGAGCCTGGGAAAGCCGGGAGGGCGGGAGCGATGCCCGAGCAGCTCAGGGCTGTGCCCGGGCTGGGACCATCGTGCCGAGGCTCTGGTCCTGCTGAGGCTCACGGCCAAGCAGCGCCCGGCGGCAGGTGGAGGGGCGCCGGCGGGCTACACCAGAAAGCCAATGACATCAATGACATCATGTTGTGGGTTTGTTTTTTTTTTTTTCCAGGATGAAATTTGCAGACAACTTCCCCGACCGCCCGCGAGCGCTGGGGCTCCGCGGCGAGGAGCAGGACAGGTCTGCCCAGGACACACTGGCGCCCATCGAGGGAGAGCAGGGCTTGGCCAGGGCTTTATTTTTTTCCCCCCTTTTGGCTTAGAAGAGCTACATTTTTATTTCTTAACTCGCTGGTGCCGTGCAAGGGGCTCTCCCCAGCACACGGAGAGCGGGACCGGCTGAGCAGAGCAGCCCCGGCACAGCCGGCGCCAGCGCCCCGCCGGGGACCCCCCATCCCCACGGCGGGGCAGGATCCATCCCCGGCCGCACAACCTGGGATGGCTCCTTTCGCCTCTTCTCTCTTAATTTTGTTTAGAAACTTGTCAGGTTGGTAGATAAAGGAGGTGGAAAGATCAATCCCGGCTTTTCATCAGTGTGGGAAAAAGTATTTCACTAATCCATATTTATTGGTGTAAGGAACCGGGGGGGGAAGGAGGGCAAGAGACCCTAATGGTCAGAGCAAAGGACAGAAGGGACAGTTTAAGGCTGCCCTTTTCCGAGAGGTCACATGTCACCAAAATCTTTCGGTTGTCTCGGGATTGGTTACATTCTGTTCTCTTTTTTTCTATTGAGGTTGCCAAGCAACTGGCTAAGACCAGCCAAGATATTTTCTTTATTACAAGTGGAGCAGAAAGCAGCAAGGAGGAGAGAGATAAAAAAAAAAAGAAGAAAAAAAAAAAACCCTAAAAAAAAAAACGGGGGAGAGAAGAGAAGTTTAGACAATTAACATTTATAGGATCACATAACTTCATTAACTCGGCTGAGATTTGGGAAAGAGACTTAAAAATAAAAAAAAAAAAAGGGTGGTGGGAAGCATTAGGAATTAAAACAAGTTAAAAGGTCCGGGGCTAAAACAATGCCAGAACACCCGGAGCAGCAGCGACAGGGGCTTCCCTCAGATGGTTCCTCTTTCCCAAAGAGTGGCCAGTCCCAGGCAATGGCTGCAACCCAGCTCAGGGGCCTTCAGCTGCTGCTGCTCTTTTTTCTTTTTATTAAATGCTGGCTTTCTTTTGGTTTTCACACTCGTAGGAAGTGGGTTTATTGCTACTAGCGCTGGCAGGGCTGTGCTGGGACGCAGAGGAGCCTTTCCGAGGGAGGTGCATGGCTGTGGCAGGAGCTGGGCATGCCCCTGGCCCTGGCCCATGGGCTGTGAGGATGTGGCTGTTCCCAAGCCCTGGGACACCTTCATGCCTCTTCAGGGTGCGCAAAACCTCCCAGGGAGAGAATGAGACTCTGTGGGAAGCAATGTCCAGCCCTAGATCCCTGCCCTGTTGGTCCCCGCTCAGGGTTTGGGCCTGACAGTCTCTGACACTGACCCTGGGCTCCAGGGGTGAGGCCTAAGGCAGGGAACACTGCTGAGGGTTGGGGACAGAGACTGGGGCCACCCTGCAGCTCCGTGGGGCTGGGCTGCCCCCAGCATCCCTGGGGCTGCGGGAGTTTCTGTCCCAGCACTCAGCAATCCCTCTCCCCGCCTGCCCAGTCCCGGTGTGAGGACACGAGGGAAGGCGAGGACAAGCGGGGATCTCCACGGTGAACACTTCCAGGCTCCCGTCCGGCCCTGCCCAGGGACCCCTGTGACACCCAGGGTGGTGGCAGGCAGCCGTGGAGAAGGCGCCGGCCACCTCCAGGCTCTTCCCTTTGGCTGCGGGGACCTCGGGCAGGTTGGGGCTGGGGGGTCCCCGGGCGGAGAGAGGCAGGCGATGTCCCCGCTGCTCCTCCGGCCGGAGCCCGCAGCTGCCGGCCTGGCACCTCGGTAATATTCATTAGGGGAAAACAATGAGCATTATTTATCCCCAGCACTTTCCCTGCCGCTGGGGGGCCGAGTTGGGGTGCAGGTGACCCCATACCCCAGGGGGTACCCGGGCAGTGTCACTCCCGCGGCAGCAGAACGGAGGGGGTCTCCAAGGGGGGCCGAGTGGGTGGGAGGGGACCCCAGACCCAGCTCTGCCCGGCGGCTCGGGGGGGATCCCCACAACCCCGAGTGGGGCCAAGCGCGGCCGTCCCCGGGGCTGGGCACGGAGCCCCCGGGGCAGAGCGCACCCCGCGCCCCGGGCCCGGCGGTGCGGCGGCTGCGGGCCGGGCCGGAGCCGGGCTTTGGGAGCTGTGTCTTTAAGAGATGGCTGGCTCCAGGTTGCAGCTGCTGTTTCTGTGCTATAGAGACAGTGGAGATTCATTACTCCTAAAACACAATGGGCATTTATCACCCCGTGGTGTTATTCAAATCCAGTACCAATTGAAGGTCATCCCCATTCTTTTCTCGCCGGCTCTGCAACACATTTATTGTTGTGCCGTTCAACTAAAAGCCCTGCCCGGCCCCGGCGCAGCCCGCAGAGCCCCGGTGTGCGCATCCCTCCCGGGCGGATTTGGGACCCTCCCGGGTGGATACGGCGTGGAGGAAGCGGGCAGAGCCGCGGCAGCTCGGCCGGGCTCGGGGCCGGCAGCAGGTGCCGCGGGAGCCCCGCCGCTGTGCCCCGCCGAGCCGCGGGGGCCGCCCGCTCCGCCCCCGCGGGACGCACTTTCCGCGCCCCGTGGAAACTCGGAGCCCCGTGGGCCGCCGGGGCCGAGGGCGGCTCGGGCAGCCGGGGGTCCGCCGCTCGCCCGCAGCCCCCCGCCTTCTCTCGGGGCGACCTGCCCGGCCCCGCCGCGGAGCGGCCACGGCCACCGGCACCGGCATCGGCGGGGGAAGCGCCGGCAGCGGGCCGGGATTTTCCCTGGCTGGAGAGGGGGGATTTGGTCCCAACTTCGTGGGCGCCGGTCGGTGAGGAGGGGCTGGGGAAGAAGCCTGAATTTTTCATCCTTTTTCTTTATTTTTATTATTATTATTATTAATATTTCCCCTCCAGCGGTCATTTATAAATTTCGGAGATTTGTTCAAAGTGCACGAATTTTGAGGGCGATCCGCTTGGAATTGGTGGATTCTCCAAGGCAGGAGCGGCGCGGCTGCAGCGCGGGGCCGGAGTCTGTGCCCGCAGCATCACCCCCGCGGAGCCCCGCGGCTGCCGGAGGCACCGAGCCCCGCCGCGGCCGCCAGCCTCGAGCCCCCGCTCCACCGGGGCTGCTCCGGCAGGGAAGGATCGTCGGTTTTCGTTTTCTATTTTTTTTTTCTTGTTCTTTTTTTTTTCTTTCTTTCTTTTTATTTTTTTAATTTTTTAATATTTTTTTCTTCTTTCTTTTTCTTTTCTTTCTTTCTTTTTTTTTTTTTTTTAAATAGGGCTGCTTTTAATTTTTTTTTAATTTTTTTTTTTTTTAGGGGTAAGAAATAAGTAGATAAAATTAAACTCCTCGCGGTGCCATTAAATGGAACCCGGGATGCGAAACGCCGCGGCTGCGCTCGAAACTTGTCGGGGCTGGAGCAGCGGCTCGGCGGGGCCGGGAAGCGGGAGCGGGGGGCGGCGGGAGCCGGCTCAGGGCCCGTGTCCTTCTTTTCCAGGCTCCAGCCGGATTCCCCCTGGAAGATCCCGCGAGCTCAGGGATGGGAATCTCCGCTCCTGATTGTCCAAACGCAATTCTTGTGCGATGGAGCCGTACGAACCAAGAATTGTGTCTGGACATCTGTAGCAGAGGTTTCACCTCCTCCGGCGGGGCTCCAGGACGGTTTTCGGGGCACAGGACAGAGGACGGACCTTCCCCGGGCCCGGGGCACGGCAGGTAACCGCTCCCGGGGCCAGGATTTCAGGCAAACTAAGGAAACAGCGGCGGCGGCTCCGCTCTGCTCGGCGCGGCCGAGGGTGCTCGGTGTTACTGCGTCAAACCCCGGCCGGATCATCCCCGGGACGGACAGCCCCGACCGGGCAGGCAGGGACGGAGGGGCCGAGCCTCGGGCACCGGCGCTTGGCCGGGGGCGGTGGGGCCGCAGACCGGCGCGGCGGGCGGGCACTTCGGCCCTGCGGCTCCATCCCGCTTTATCCTTCTTATCTTTATTTATTTTTCTATTTTAACATTGCGGCTTCATTTCATTTAACGTACTTGGCGTGCGCCCCGTGTCCCTGCACCGGGACGCTCTCCCGGTCCTCCTGCCGCAGCCCCGGCTGGCCCCGGGCACACGGAGGCCGCTCCGGGTCTCCGTTGGGCCCAGAATCGGCCCCGCCGCTGGCTCGGGCACCGGGCGGGTTTGGCCGAGAGCGGTTCCGGGCTGCGGGCACGGCCCTCGCCGCCGCGGCGGGGCTCGGGAAGCCCCTCGGAACGGAGCAGCCCCCGCGGAACGGCGGCCGGAGGAAGGCTCCTTCTAACAGAGAGGCTTTATGAATCCACCAGCCAAACGGCTCGGCCGGGGCTGCCAAGGAAACCCAGGAGGAGGAGGGAAGCATTACAAGATCCGAGCAGAATTTCACCAAGAGCCTATCTAGGACAAAGCTGGAGGGGAGAATGTTTTAAAAGGCTTTTATTTCAGAAACTTTTTGTTGCTCTTGTTGTTACAGGATTTTGTTGTACCCCTCTTCTCCATCCCCTTTGGCTTCCTTCACCTTCCCATTTCTAGCATTTTTTAGCAGTGATTGACAGCTTTTACTACAGCAGGATCTAAGCCACCTGGGTCTACCTGCACTATCGAGGGGAATAATAGCTCCTGGGGAAGGAACCCATCTTATCTGAGCAAACAGCTGGGGGGGATGAGAAGAGACAAGCCCAGCCTGAGGCAGAGGCAGGGTAGAGGAAGGGCAGGCAGCAGTGCTGAAGATGAACCTGCTTTTTCCCATTGTGCTTCAGTCCGTTTCAAGCTGCACGCCACACAGGTTCCTTGTTTTTCAGCCAGCTTCTACCACCACCTGGAATCCCCTTCCACTGTCCTGGCCCAGCTAAGCTAAGGGCCAGGAACTCAGGGCAGAGAAGAGCCTTTGGCCTGTCTGTGTCACTTACAAATGGAGTGAGCTGGACTCAAGTTGCCGTGGCTGGATTTGGAAAAGGCTGAATATCGGTTTGGCACCAGCACTGGGTTGAAGTTGGGGCTCCTCAGATGCAGAAGCATCGTAGGCTGTGGGTGCTTTAGTTAGGCAGTTTGTGGAGGGGTAGACAGAGAGGAGTCAGTGGAGAAGTCAGCTGAGGGAATCACTCTCTGCATCAGAGGAATTCCTGTCAGGCGCAGCGCGGGAAAGGCTCCTTGTGCGCTGCTCTCGGGTGTTGGGCCAGGCTGCCTGAGCAGGGCTGGTGCTCCCCACCTCCTCAGCAGCTCCTGAAGATCCAGGGCTCTTAGAGCAGCCCGTGGTGCAGATCAGCTCTAGAGGCACCCCCTGAGCTCCACCACAGCCGCGGCTCAGGCAGGAGCTGCTGCTGGACCCTGCGTGCCGCTGGAGCCGCGACGGAACAGGTGAGCGGGGCAGGGGGGAGAGAGGAGCACAGTCCTGGTCAGGCACTCCTGGCAGCTCGTGCAGCATGTTTCAGACCTGTTGGTGCCAGTGCTGTCTTTTCTGAGCCCATCCCTCTGCTCTTGCCATAGCCTCCTGGCTGGCAGGGGCCAGTCTGTCTTTCTGAGGAAACTTCTGGAAAGCCAACAACACCTGTGCCCTAGCAGAACCCCACACAGAGCATGCAGCAAGAAGCCTCTCCCTCCCACTGACACAAAGGGTTAAAAGCCACTGACTTTCTTGGATCTTGGCACTTTTAACTGTGCATCTCCAGCCCCAGCCCTTTTCCAGCCAGACTGCAGCTCCCACCTGCACAGAATGCAGTGCAGCCTGATCAATTCTGTCTATCATGGTGACAGAAAGATCATTTGCTGCCCTGATCACTCTGTGCTGTCTCAGGCCGGGTGAGGGTTTGTTTCCCCTCCAAGCAAATCATTATAAATTGACATAATTCATGGGCCAGTACTTCACTCTGCCTCAGCTCTGGTAAGAAAGCAGCATGAGGGATCAGAAATACCAAACCCAAAAGGCCTATTTCTCTCCTGCTTCCCATAAATAAATATCATGACAAGGTGAAAGTTGCTTCTGAGGTCTCTGGAGCTGCCATGTTTGCTACCCCATGCAAAAGCTAGTCAAGTTCCCTTCTGTTTTCTTGCACTTTCTCATCCTTCCCATGGCTGGTGCAGAGACTGTACCAACATTAAGCATTGTGTTAAAAGAATCCTGGTTCCCAGCACTAGAACACCTCACTGCATGTTAAGACATGTTATCCTACTCAGGGTTCAGCACCCCTCTTCCTCCTGTCAGAGAAAAACAAAGTCCCACATGCTGAGGTGCTCTCTGCTAGTTAGGGTACCTGGAAGTGCAGTCAGGAGAGGTGAAATGAGGACCAAAAGATGGATGCTGTTGTGGTGGACAGAAGGCCGCAGGCTGGCGGGGCTTTATTTGGATGTCTAGAACAAGTGAACGCAGGGGGAAGATGCAGAGACTGGACACAGGCAGTTCAAGAGAGGTTTAGGTGGGTTAAGGTTTTTGTTTGTTTGTTTTTTTCCCAGGGATTTGGATTTGCATCCTCTTGTTTTTTCAGGAGTTCACCCGCCGTGCAGTGTTGAGATGAAAAGCACATTATCCTGGTCCTGGAGTTTATAATCCAGCTCACCCTGCAGGCCAAGAAAAAAAATGAAAAATTGTTTAAATGTCATTTCCAAATACAAGCTGCAAAGAGAAAACAGCTCATAAAAAGATGGTGAGTATTTAGGGAGAACAGAAGGGGACAGACTGATGTTTTCATCATAACAGAAGCAAAGGTGAGAGATCAGCCACACTGCTGATGCTCATCACCCCACATCGCTTTCTGGACCAGGGTTTTGACAGAACAGGTGGTTGCCTGAGGCAGGGAAGTGGCAAGGGGATGTTTGTTTGAGCACAACAGTGGGCTGAGAAGGGAAGACATTTACCAGGTGCCTGTTTGAGTTGAAATCTCCCTGTGGCCTTTACCTGCCAGGCACCACCTGACTTCAGGGAAGGTGGTTCTGTGTGGGGCCTGAAGGTCCCAGGTGCCCCCACCACTGTCACCCCACATGTGGGGGGACCTGCCAGCAGCCAGAGGTGCAAAACCCAGTGCCAGAGACGAGGGAAAAAGGGTGATCTCTCTTCAGACCCTGCCTGGCTGATGAGACTCAGCAGGTTAGAGAGAGGCTCCAGGCTTTTGAACAGCCACAGTACAGGAGATAGATTCCAGCCTGCCCCTTCCCCCTCAAATATGAGACGCTTTGCTTGGGGCAAGAATCAGAAATAGCTGCTATGAGAGCAACCACAGAAAAGAGCGAGCAATATTTTCAACAAAGAAAGTCAAACTGAAGGAGTACAGACCATTAGTTCCCAGTCTGCCTCGTTGATAAGCACCAAAATTCCTGGCCTCCTGCAGAATAGAGAGAAATAATTAGAATACAGGGCTGCTAAAAAGCTCCACAAATAGTTAAGAACAAGGGATGTCACAGCACAGATCACAGGCTGACTGCCTGTAACGCCAAAAAAGGGATCTTAGCATGGAGGTGGAAACAGGTACAGTCTGTGCCCTTTCTAGATCAAATAAAGGGGACGCAGGAGCAATCCCAAAGCTCATTTGAATGAAAAGGCTCCGTGGTGAGGATGCTCCAGGATGACTGCATTTCCGTACCGTGCAGAAAAGCCAGGTAATTAAAACCCACGCACGACAGGCGAGCGCACAGAGCTCAGTGTGAAGGCAGGAAAAGCCATTCCAGTGCCCCTAGCAGAGTCACTAAACACCTGGGATCCACTCCAAGCCCCTGGTTCTGAGCAAAGGGATTCCCCCTCTTTGATCTTCAGTGTCCTGCAATTGTCTCTCCTGTTACCAGGGGACCTGGCACACGCTTCAGCTCACAAAGATCCGTGACGAATGTTAAACACCCCCAGCGCCACCCCGCAGTCAGGGATGGCTTGCACAGCTCACTCTGCTCCATTTCTCTTGCCTTCCTTTTTTTTTCTACCCCCCCCCCCCCCCTCTCCACGAGACTGGCCCCATTTTGATAATAAAAATACATTTCCCAGAAGAAGTATTTGTTGGCATTTCTCAGAATGACTGCTTCAGTCCCAGTGATGTCAGCAGGGAACAGACAGACCTGCTAAAACTCCTGGAATTGAGGATACAGGTGCTGCTCTCTTCCAAGTAACAATGAAGAGAAAGCATAAATGGCCCTGCTTCATGTTTAAGGTTTAAAGATGTGGGGTGAAGGCTGCAAAAGATGCTCTCTGTGGACAGTGCAAGGTGTGGGTGGGATACCTCCCACTATCACTTAAGCAAATCCTGTGTTTTCATGGTCATTGACTTACTCAATAGGAAATCCGCCCCAGAGGAAAAATCCCCCAAACTGTGGGGATCAAGAGAGAAACACAAGGAGGATTCCTAACAGTTGTACTTACACAGATTCCCCTTGCAAGAATAACTCTGGTCGCTCTTTCAGCATATTCTGTTTGATCCACTTGAGCAGGTTTCTGATATCCCCTGGAAGAAGGAAGGACAGGGTTTACAAACAAGCTGATGGCTCCCGGTGATGCCAGAGCAAAGTGATTGTTTATCCACAAAAGAGCAGATGAGGAACATGCAGGATGGATGGGGATAGCTGCAAAGAAACTCACAGTCAGTCCTGTCCCTGTGGTTTGGCAGAAGAGATTTCCCACAGAAAACTCATCCCACTAACAACGAATGCAGTTCCTGCTGAAGCACCAATCTGGCAGCAGATCCTGATGTTCAGGTCTCTGACACATCCCATTTCATGTGCATTATCTTAACACCCAACAAATCATGTCTAATTCTTTTGTGCATTTAATTAGATTTTAAAAGTCCAAACAAGAAAGACTAAGAACCTGAATGGAACAAAGACAGGCACTTTTGCACCAAAACCAGCACAAACTCTTGGAGACATTGGGAGCTCTGGGGCCCAAACCTGTCCATGGCCATGCATTAAAGAGACAGGAGGGCCCTGGCCCATAGTTGCATTTTGGACACTTACAGCATCCCTCAGCATCACACCTGCTGCTGTGGAGTGTTCCCCATGCTGTGCCTGCTCCCTCCTTCTACACTTTATGCTCAGAGCTTCTTTATTAAAGCTCAGCCTTTATCTTTCCATTTCAGTAGGTGACAGGAAGGATTTGTCTTCATGTAAAAGGAGGAGGAGACACTGCTGGCGGGTTTTTATAGTATCAATTTTACTTTGTGAGGCAAAAACAATTTCTTTAGTGATAGCATCAGTTAATTTCCTATTGGAGAGGTGAGAAGAGACAGAGGGGGGGAACAATCCGTTACAGGGTTTAGAGAAGCTGACAAATTGCAAAGTGGAGTTCTCCTGCATTTGCCTCTATATTTCACTGTTCCACAAACCACTTCATCATTCCGAATCCACAATCAGTTATTCTCCTGGGGCTCCTTTAAACAGCCCTTTGAAAGCCCCAAAAGAGTTTTGTTTGTTTTCAAGAAGCAAGGAAGCTTTCTGAAGGCACAAATCCACCAGTGAGGGCTGCAGCCCTCTTCCAGGAGGAGCAGGGATGGCAGGATGGGTTTCTTATGTGAGGTAACCTCACTGTAGTCATGAGATATCTTTCCACATGTGCTTCTCTGAATTAAATTCACTCTGTGTACCATTCCCCATGTGTTTGCTTCATGACCAGCCATATGTGCATTTGTAGTGGCTTGACTCAGCCCAGGCCTTACCCAGGATTTTATAGGATCATGGATGTGTTACCCAGAGCCAAACTGGGGTTCTTCCAAATAATGTCACCCTCATTGCTTCTGTCATACCCAGGATGAACAGCCCTGGTGTAGACAGGTGCACATCAACTAGGCAATGGGGATATGTCCATCTGCAGCAGATGGGGGCCTCTTCTCCCGGGGAAAGGGGGAGGGGGATGCTCTGAGATTCCCTCTGTTCCCCCTGCTTTCCCAGGGCACTGCTGCCTCCAAACCAGCACTCTGCTCCAAAACCCTGATCTCCCCACAGAGCTGCCCAGAGCACAACAGGTGCTGCTACCTCCAAGCACTGGATCACTCTGATCTGGGCAAAAGGAGCTGCTTAGTGCCTCCAAACTGCCTGGTGAGCTGGATCACCTGCCTGGGGCCAACCCACGACTGCCTTGTAATGATTTGTAGTTAAAAGAACAAAATAGGCCATTTTCTGCCTCCTTCCTAGCAACATGCACTGGGGACAGGGAGCACCACTAAGAAGGTGTGTGTATTTACATACATATCCATCCATCCATATAGATATATAATATATATATATGTACACACACACACGCACACACGTGCACCACAGCCAGTCAGCCATCAGAACAAGAGTTAACCACATTAATTCACCTTCCCCTGAAAAACACTGCTGCAGTCAAGCCCTCAGGATCTCACATCCAAATGGCTCCCGCTCTCCATCACCAAGAAATGAAAGCTGTAAAGGAAGGAAGATGGAGAGGAGCCTTCAGGAGAGGGAGGGGGGTGTGAAGGGGACACCACCCCACCGCAGCATCGCGCGCGAGCTGTTTCATATTTATGCACTTGCAGCAGGGCACACAACAATGAGCTGTGCCATATACCATTCTCCTTGCATGGAATAAGCAGCCCTTTCCTCTGGGACCTTTCAGGAGAGATCATTTAAACAGAAACACACTGCACTGGCTGGATAAAAGGCAGCCACCTAGAAGCAGCCTGGACGGAGGGGCGAGGGGACTGATTTATTCCAGGCTGAGCTGGAAGACTCCCTCAGCCATCTCCTCCCATAACAAATGTTATTTTCAGTCCCACCTGAGCCGACATTCATTTACTCCTACCCAGAGTCACGTACACACATACTGAAGAATTTAAACAGTAGGAAAAAACCCCAGACATCTCTATGCATGCCTACTCCAAAAGGTACAAAAATTAAGACCCTTTCTCCACAGCCAACTTTAAGACAATACTTTCATCTGTTTTATCAGCATTGAATTTTTTTCACTCACCTTCATTTCTCTATATGCTATACACCAATATTACTAGAACAAATCAATTATAAAGGATGACAGATGACCACAGCCACACCAAAACTATCTCCCACAAGTAAGATATTGAAAAGGAGCAAGATTACTTCCATTGCAAGTGGTCTGTGAAGAAGCCATCTTGCAGCTCAGTGCCTCAAACAGCAGTCTTGATCAACAGCTCAGGACTCTGTGTTCTCATGATGGAAATAATAAGAGGTAAATTATAGCACAACTGCTCATCTCTTACAGCTGACATATGTAGTGTTCCTAAGACATTTTCTTTCTGATACTATGCTATGGGTCTAACATGTTTCCAGCTGCCTGGGCCAAGGATTTTCTATGCAAACAGCAGGTTCTCTACAGATGACATAGAAAGAAGGAAAAAAATCTCAGCCTGGTCAGGCCCCACATCTGCTGGGAAGTTAAACCATCATTATAATGCCACGATTTCACACTCGTGTCGGTTTGAAGCTGGCCCTCATCACAGAACAGAGGCATCTGCTTTGGCAGGAGCACAGCTGTACTACAGGTGCTGTGATTTGGCTGCAAAACCCACTGTGCATTTTGGCTCCAGAGGGAGGTTCAGGTGAGAGCTCAGACAATACAGCATTTTGCTCCAGCATCACCAACTGGAACCCAGCTCATCCCAGTAATGATGTATTTTTATTACTGCTGCATGGTCTTATTGAAAAATTTTGGTAGCCTACTCCATTTCACTCACAGCAAACAAATATCACATCAAAAAATGCACTCTTAATTCTCATTAACTGTCCTCTCCATTGGCAGCATCAGAGGAGAAGCAAGACTGAACCAGGCAAGGAAGCAGAAATATTTTCAACCTGCAAAGGAGGGACTGAAGCACATGGTAGGAAATCCCTGTCTTATTTCTACACAGAGACAGTTTCTGCTGCTTGTGCTAGCACTACATCAACCCTCTCAAAATTCTTAGGAAAAAAAATAATCTAAAGTTAATTAAAAAAAAAGAAAAACCGACAATCGTTTGAGAAAACTGCTTAGTTCAAGTGCACAGATGGGAGCTCAAGCCCACAATGAATGCAGAAAAGCCATCACCCAGCGAAACACAGCGCTCAGGAAAATGAGATGTGTGCTGGGAGTGACACAAAGTCATTGCCTGTCACGCAAGAGGATGCAGGAACTGCAGTGAGAGCACACAAGCCCCAATAGCCTCGGCTCCTGTTCAGCCCAGCTGCACCACAAACACTCCTGGTTGTGGCAGAGAGAACTGCACAGTCTGCTCTGTCCTCCTCTGAATCCTCCGAGGCCTGACCACCTGCACTGCCCTCCTCTATGAAGAATCTGCTGAGCTTCCTCTCTAATAGTCCATTTTAGCACTGCCTGGGTTCATTTGCACCCTCAAAAGCTGGGCTGAAATCCATAGATCTTTCCTAGCTCAATAAAACCTCCTGGACCTGACAGATCCATCAGTGACAACTCAGAAAAGAGGGTACTCACTGTGTGCAGAGAGAAACCAGGTGCTTTGAATAAGGAACACCAAACTGGGTGTTGCACTAGAGGGATCTCACAATGAACTTATAAAGGTGCAGAAACATGGAAGGATTTTGTGCAACCCTGATACCATTTGACACAGACACACAGCCCTTGGCTCCCAGGGAGCTGCACAGGTTGCTTATAGATTCACACACACAAGGACCAGACATCTCTGTGTCCCCTGCCTTAAAATCCACGTACAATCTTGCACAAAGCCTCGAAGGGCACTCAGAAGGTGTAATTACATCCATTTTCTTGCCTTGGTTGCAGAACTGGGAGATTATTTCAGGGAAATAGGGGATCCCTATAAAGGCTGAACCATGGAAAATTCCCTTCTGGTCTGCAGTAAATAAGATATATGTGGCACTGGTCACTAAGGGGTCAGTGCTGCAGGAGCACGGCGCTTTCCCGGCCGCCTTGCGGACACCTCCCTGTGGGGTACCATTTCTTTGACCCAGAATAAGATCATTTATCATACTGACCATGGCTGAGCTCCAATTTGCTGAGGTCACTAACTCTGGACGAGCACTGCTCCACCCACATTCTCAGCCACCGGCCTGTAACCATGACAAAGCCCCTTCCCTGCCGCTCCTCTGCCATTATTCCCCCTGCCTGCATGGAAATGTATGGAAAAACAATTTGTATGTCCCTTTCCCTGCTTAAGCAGCTTGTTTTAAAACAGACAAACCAGCTCCCAATACCTGCTGCTCTTCCAGGTGCATGACTGCTCTTTGCTTTCGGATCCGAGCAGACCCTCCAGGGATCTGCTCTCTAAAAGAGCTCAAAACCAGATCTAAGGGATCCTTCCAACTCCTCCAGCCTCCCATCTGATATGCAAATCGCTCTCTGAAGCAGACCATGGTGTGCCATAAACTGCAGAAGAAGACCTGGAATGGCTGATATAAATGGAGTCACAGGCAAATGGATTTGGTATTACGCAGAGTGAGCAGCCAGGCAAATTTTGCAGCAAGAGTAAAATCCATTTTCTCTGACAAGTGCACAAGCCATCCTGCCACACACACTGGAATGGGCAGTGATTTAAGTACTAGGGAAGAAATTAGGGGGTAACTAATTAGGGGGTAACAGGCATAAGAGAATTGCAATTGTTGCTCTCATCTGTTCTTGTCTGCTACAAATGAACACCAAGGTCTTGGCTTCTGTAAATTTTAATTGCTTTAAGACGTCTTTTTGTTGCTTCTCATGGAGAAGAGCAATGCTCTTCTTAATTTTATTGTGTCCACAAAATGGGAAAGGATCACAGAGGTCTTTCACAGCCTTCCTGTCAGCAGTGAGGACTCAGATCCCAGCTATCACCCAGCAATTCTCAGCCCTGAGGTTTTAATCACAATCCTTATGAACTGGAGAGGAGCTGCTTGGGATCTTCCACTCCTCACAGATTGCTGGTAGGGAAATACAAGTTCAAGGGATCTCCAATCCCACTGCTAGCCAGCAGCAAGTCTCCAGATCCATCAGCTCCCATAACAAAAAAAGCAGCTTCGAGCTGATTCTCAGGGTAAACCTAATCCCTACTCATTTCCAAAGTCAGAGCATCTAATCCCGTAACACCCAACGCTATTGTCACTTCAGGCTCCCCAATAAATGCCAGTGCACCAAACTGTCTCTTTTAATTAGGATCACTGATCACTAGTGTTGGCCCAGGGTCTTGCCTCTCGTTCAAAATTGTCAAAGGAAGGAACTGAGAGAGCCTCAAAGACGATTGCCCCAGCAGCCAAGTACCAGCCTGGGGATCGCAGACATTAAAAAAAGCATCTCCTTAACAGGTCCTGTGATTTTATCCCTCTACCAGTGCAGAATTATTCTCAACAAAAGACTGTCCTGAGCCTTGTCTGCTCTGATTTTAAGAGGCCTGAGCACTGTAGACCTGCTACCAAACCCCAAGGAGACTGTGCCATGGTCTAATAGTTTTTGCAGTCAGGAATCTTCTGCTAATGCACTAAAGTCTCATTTTTTCATTCCTCCCTATCAATCTATACTAGATGATATTGCATCACGCTGGCTATAATCTGTCCTTCTCAATGATAAAGGAGATATCCCACCTCATCACTTTTCCATTCATTTATCCTGTTTAACCTTGAATGTTACTGGTTAATTTTTTTTAAGCTCTCAGCAAGACAATTCAGAGAATGCATTACTAACCACCAGTGTAAAGCTTTGCCAAAACCCAGCAAACTGAAATTTCCCCTCTCTCCTATTTTCCTGGTTTCTGAGTTTTGGGTGTGTGCACTGAGGGCTGAAAATGAAAACCTGATTGCTGTTAAAGAGACAACACAGAGCTGATGTTAAACACCCTGAACCATGGAGGAAGGTGGCTGCTCCTGCCAGAGTGCAGAGGGATTCCCTGGCAGCCTGGCACTGCTCTGCACACAGCCAGCCTGGCCGAGGGAATTCCCCGGGCTGGGCTTTCCCTGGCACTGCCAGCTGGATCAGAAAATGCCTTGAAGTCAAATCCTTGCCCCCCTCCCAGCCTGGCTGGTGGCTGTGTCCCCTCTGGCTGCTGGATGAGTCAGTGTCTCAGCTCAGCTCAGGAAACTGCCATGATTTTATTCCTCTAAATACAGAAATCGCCTCTCACTTTTGGGCTCAGATCTGCTTTGCTATTATTAGGCTTTCATACAGGGCCAAGCACCATTAAACCGATTCCTGTCCACCCAACCCAGCCACCCCCACAGATACTCCAAGCTCCTCAGTCTTACTTGAAAGGGAAAAAGAAAGGGCCAGTGAGATGATCAGGGTGGAGGAGAGGGGGGGGTAAGATTTACAAGTGAATGGAGGTAAGAATGGAGCAGTTTGTGGGATAAAGGGGCTGCGGAGGGAGCTTTACAGATGTGCAGAGGGACGGCGGCTCATTGTTTAATTAAGCAGAAAGTGGCTCTTTTGAAAAGCAATTTTGCACAGGAGCTCTGAGCTCAGCAAACAACTCCTGCGAGTGAGGGCAGGAGGAGAAAGGAACAGCTGGCCCGGAGCCGTGTGAACCGCATGCTAAGCGGTTTAAAGGGCCCGGATCCTCCTCCCCAGCCCTGCTCCGCTGCCACCCTCTGAACAGCGCTGTCAGCACAGCAAATCCCACCGAGAGAAAAGAGCCAGAGGAGGGGGGTGGGACACAGGGGTTATCCTGCTAGGTGTCCGCACTGCAATACAGCGGCTGGGAAGGAGGGTGTAACAGCCAGGCTTTGTTATCCCAGGGATTTGGTCACACACAAGAGCTGGTTTCCCAGTGCCTGGGAAGCTCCTTCCACAATGAGTTGGGATGAGCTGATCCGGTAAAGCGGCTCCACGGCCTCCCAGGAGGGTGATGGGACTGTGAGGACGAGCGTTTATTTCCCTGTTCCCTCCAAAGGGAGCTGCAGCCTCGCTTGGGACAGGGAGCTGGAGCTGAGCCCCAAGGCAGGAATGCTCCATCCCATGGCGACAGCTCTGACACTGCCAACACTGCTCACCCAGCCTGAGTGCTGAGCACCCACCCTGCATCACCCACCGAGCCCCCTTCCCTTGCCACCAAATCTGTAATTTCCTGCCTAAAACAGATGCACGAGTGGGATGCACGAGGAGGGGAATAACCCAAGTCCTTTGAGAGCTGCAAGTACCACACACTGTGGTTAAGAAGATTTGACTGCATGAAGTTCCACAGATCTATGGGGGTTTTTTTACCGTTCTTCTAATAAGCCTCTACATTAGCAAATATATTTTTATTCTTTCTTTGGAGCAAGTTTTAAAATGTTAGGAATAATAAACAGAGCAATAAAAGCATGCCAGAATATTAATGACTCAACTACCATGTACTACCCAGCACTAGGCACTTACCAACAGCCAATGCCAACTGCTTCTCTGGATTTTACAGGTTCTTTTGGTCCAGCACCCCAGTCAATGCTGAACACATGCCATACTCTATTTTGTAAGCCATCCTGCCTGTAACATAGGTCTGATCTCTCAGGATCCCCAGGCTCTTCTCCCAGAAGATGAATGCTCCCAAGTCCCCAGCAGTCCCCCATGCTGTGCAGAACAAGGCCCCTGGAAAGCAAAGCTCTTGAGGAGCACACCATGCTCTTCTCTACAGGGATTCAAAAGAAGCAGTATTTGGCAGATTATTTTAATTTTCCCTCTTAAAAAAAAATCTGATTGGCAGTGGGCTTTTTTTCCCTAGAGTTTTGGTAAAGGGAAACCACAAACAATTACCAAAACAAGCTGATTAATAATTTAACCTTCCAGACTTGTAAAGTACCAAAATAGATGTGAATTCTTTGAATTCTTGATTAGCTCAGAAGGTCCCAGTGAGCACCAGTGAAGCTGCTGCTCCAAAATCACGAGTCCCACCACTGAAGCCACATGAGAAGTTGGAATTCAAAGGTCTGTGACAGCAGCTGAGCAGCCTGCAGCACATGGGCCAGAGACTTTAACACAACCCCAACCTCTGGGTACAACATCCAGAAGACAGCACAGCAGAGAGGTTTTGTAAACACTCTTCATCAGATGATGCAGCTGAGCTAAACCTGAAACCACTACAAGGGTTAAACAATGCCAGTGACTTCCTACCCTTCCAACAGCATCCATGCAACTCACATGGCCAAGACAAATCCACCACTGTGAGTCCCAGTGAGATGGAGGAAGAAGCTCCAGCATCACTTGCAGAGCTGTCATACAATGATCTATTTGATTACTGAAGCACTTGGTTAAATTGCTGTGGCTTGTTTCAGGAGGAGGCTGCCAAATACATTTTCAGTTTTTAATCTAGGGTTTCTCTTTTTTATGCTCCATTGTCTCTAATAGCCTCTTAGATGCTTGAAAATAAAGTTGATTTCCCTGCCAATTTAATCCTCTCTCCGTGTGACAAATATCGTTATTCCCCCAGCTGCTTTCTCCCACACACACTGTTTTTATGCAGAAGAAGCCAACAGGGCATAATGCCTTTAGATCCTCAAACAGAATTATCAGTGAAATCATCAGGATAGCCAGAAATTTGGGACAACATTCTTGTTTAACTTGAGGTCTTCCTTCTGCAACAACTCTACAAGATTACACAGTCCTGCACAAAGTGTGGCTTTGGTAAATCTGCTGCCTGTGCACATACACCACACTTTCTAAGCTCCCACTTTGGCAGCAACTTCAAAATGCAGGCTGAGACAGCTCCACTTTGGAAATAAAGAACTGTTAAAGAACTGACATCAGGATACAAGATGCCCCTCAGATAATAAAAATAGGTCCTGCCATGTGGCTGTATCCCTTGTGGCTTGCTCCTGTCCCATTTGCAGCTTCCTTCCTCCTGCCTTTCCCAACCCCTCCAGGAGTCCAACTCCAAGCATTAGAAAAGGACAGAGAATCAAATCTTCTTGAAAAAGTTAACTGGATCTGGAACCCACCTACTTTCCATCTAGTGCCTGTTATCAGGAAAAAAGAAATGACCACATAAAGAGTTTGCTCAAGCTCAAGCAACATTATCATTTAGAGAACATTGACTGCCCCTACCAACTATGGAGCACAAATTGTTTTATTCACGTAAATATTTGTAGGTATTTCTTCATATAATTTTCCACCTCCCTTCCCTTCTGGGATATATATAAAAATGCCTAAACAATTAAAATATAGGTGGGCCCCATAACCCAGAGAGAAGCAACTGTTCTGCAAAAAGGAGGACAAAGACAAAAATAACCTAGAAAAAAGGAAGAGTAGGTAAGAGAGGCCAAAATGGCCAAAAATAAACTTGGCAGCTAATGAAATCACTTAAAATGGGGTTAGAAGTGCAGGTCTTCAAGTAGTGCTCATACTACAGGTCTTTCCCTGGAGAATTCAGTGATGGACATTCAGGGTAAGGTAAGCAACAGGATGTGCCCAGTAGAACTGAGCTGTTTTAGTTCTCTAATCATTGCAATTCTGGCTGCACAAGGGCAGCAGGGATCTGGCTATGCATATCTTTATTTATCCAGAGATAGGAGAGTTAAAATTTCTTAGCGTGAACAAGGGAAATACACAGCATTAGGAACAACATAAAATTTCAAGAAAATGATTCATAATTTCTGATATGATTTCATTGATTCCTCACCACTACAACATAATTGTCTTCTGGAAGTATCATGAGGGGTGTTTGCAGTAATCCCTTACTGTCAGACATTCAGGCCACCTCTGCCTGCCCCATCCCTGGGCTGGGTGTAAATGTCACTACAGCAGCTGCCTCACAGCTCAGTTTATGCTCCTCAGATGCTGCAATCCACAACCAGCCCCAAAATGAAACCTCCCTGACAGCCAAGGCACAAGAGAGAGCAAACCTGGGCAGCTGACAAGGGGCTACTGCCACTTCTGCCCCTCCTGGCACAGGGATAGCAGTGTCTGGAAAACAAGGCAGAGGGAAAAGCTGGGAGCAATAATGGGTGAGCTGGGTCTGGAATGAATCACTGGAGATCAGGAGTTTGAACCCTGAGGCTGAGACAGGCCTGCAGGGAGAGATTTATCCCTTAGGATAAATGCAGATCCTACTAAGGCTGCAGAAGTCTTCCCAGAAGCTTCAAGTGGGAATGGATCAGGCGACATGGAACTGCATGACAGGCACAGGGCTGCAAGAATCCCTCTTTGGTATTACCAGCCTCCTCCCCTGGCAGGAATAAACATCTCCTGTAATAACCCCCTTTTCTTCAGCATCTGATCGTGGTTTGAACACCACCAAAACAGTGGGTGCTACTGGGTATTTTAAATTTGCAGAGCGCTGAAGAAAATTATGCTCTAGCCCCCAAGTTTATAAACCAGCTAAATGAGTGTTTTAGTATTTCTTTGCTACCTTTCATTTAAGGATCTTAAGTGCTTCAGCAGTGCTGGAATTTAATGCTGAATTCTCTTGTGATACATGAAAAATCATTAGCAACAGGGGAAAGTTAAGCAACATGACCGAACTCAGAAAGCAAATCAGCACCAGGCCATGTTTCTGGAGTCTTAGTCCCTGTCCTTAACCACAAGATAACACAATATTGCAGTATTCCTATTATATTTGAATTACACATACTTATGTCCAAGCATCAAAAGCACTTCTACCAATCTCTAATTACTTCCAGGCACAGCAAAAAGATTTCAGGCCTGGAGGTTCCCAGCACCTAGATTATGGTATCAGCCATTTTGAGATATTGGTTGCTAACATTCCCTCATGGCTTTATGTTATTTTGGTTTATAATCCCACTCCAATAGAATAAAACAGTGCTATCTAGCTAGAAAAATTCAGAACATACCTGTGGCAAAATTACACTACAACTGAAGTATGCACATAAGTGAGTGAGTTAGTGCAGCACTGCTCAGTATTGATATTCCAAATTGCAAACCAGGAATTATGACTGCTTATCCCTTGAACACTAAAATGCTGGTTTTTATTGCAGTGAAGGCCATGGGCAGGATGTCCAGCATCGTATTTGAGCACTAGGTTTACTGTTTTCAACTGCAGAGCTCATATTAAAATAATCACTTGAAAGGTCAAATGAGTAGATAAACAACATTATGTTATATTGCTACACACCCCTTCACATATCTTACACCACATAAACACACACACACACACACACATATGTGCCTCTTGGAAACCTCAGAACAGGCAGGAAAAAACAAAGGAGAGAGGATGTTATTGGTGGTTTCAAGTACCAAGAAAGACAAACGTAGACTTGATGGAAACATCCAGAGGCTGTTGTCTATCCAGCAGGAGGGAGGCAAAAGTCTTAAGGAAGGACTTGATTCACAAGTGCTTAGAGGACAGGAAAGACCTCAGACTTTGAGAACCAACCCCTGTTTGCCAAGCTGCCTCATCCATGGCATGTCTGAAAGAGCTTTTAAAATACTTTGATCCTTGCTGGCAACTCTAAGTGCTGTACAAACCAGCTTTGTTTCATTTGTTGTTCCTCTGTGAAGTTATCCAACAGGTTCTGATACTCACAAGGCTCTGGTTGACAGGGCAAAGTCACCTGATGCTTTTTGACACCATCGAATAAGAGCTCTGCACCACCTCTGAAATAAAAACAATGAACCACTGAGATTCTGCTTTATTGTCAAAAGAAGGCAGTACAAAAGAGGCGATTTACATAGATGCCACAACAGAGAAAACAAATGACACAGACTATATTTAGCACAGGATTCCCTTTGTCTTTTCTTTCCTGTCACAAACCAGAAGTGCACAGGGGAAGCTGCCAGTTCCCTTTGCCAGCACAGAGAGGAGGCTCTGCTGCAGCCAGAACCCCACGGTGCCAGGCATCATCCAGTGGGATGGGAGGACAGTTCCCATCTCCATGTGTTCCCAAACCCCTGTGCAGAGCTGCTTCCACTCAAACAACACCACAGCCACCACACTCCATCCAGCACTGCTCATCCCTAACACCTGCTGGCCAGAAATCTCAAAATTGAGCATCCTTCTGGAATAAATATTCCCCTATTTCACAAGTGTGAACACACAGAAAAGGGAAATGACTCACACGAAGTTACAGAGCAAGTCAGAGCCAGCAGCTGAGAGTCCTGGCAACTCTTTCTTGATCTGCTCACTACAAAGTGTCCCAGAGAGGGAGACTTGACTGGGAGAAGCAAGTGATGAGGGTGACAGGGTAAAACACAAATAAATAAATACACAATCTTCCTCCACTGAACAACCTGATGTTCTCCCTCTTCTGACACTCTGAATTAATTAGGGGATCCCCTCAGATAACAACTGATGGCCTCTGCAAGCACAGGAGATCAGGATATGCAGAGGTTGGCAGGTAAAGGAACTGGAAACACACTGGAATACAATGGAATTTGAATTGGGTCCAGGCACCTAACCTTAGGTAGGTGTCATTTATTTTTGTAACTACAGCTCAGAAGCCTCAGCAAGCTCCTTGTTTCTCCTTCTGTTCTGGAAAAAGTACAATTGTGAAAATCTTGAGCTTTACCAACATCATTCATTCTCCATGATGTTGTGAGGCCACAGGCCAAACTCAGATTATAAAACTTTTACCATGTGAGTAGGGACATGGATAATAAACACAAAAGCTACTTTAAGTTACAGGACACAGCAGCAGAGAGTGTGAGCTTTTGACTCCAGACTGAACTCCACGCTGGCCAAAGTTCTAACAACTAGAGAACTCTTAAAAAACTCAGTTCACTTAATATTAAACTGAGGTAGAAAAATTACCAACCCATTTTTAAAGGGCATAAAATTGTGGCAGAATGTTCCTCCAACTTAAATGCCAATTACTTTGGAAAATTTTTCCTATGAAGTTACTTTCTGGGAACTTACTGGTGCCTCTCCTCTCTTGGAAACCAACATAATAAAGAGAAATATTTAAAACAAGCAATCCCCACCTAAATATCAACAAAGATACTTCCAGATGTTATTAAGTTCCTTTAAATTCAATATCTAAAAATGCCACAGTAGGTTTCCTTGGCTCTGCAATGGCAGAGCACAACAGAACCCTTGTTATGCCTTCAGCAGCATTACTTATATGCAGCAGCTCTCCTAAAGAGCACTCTGTTGGTGTTCTTCCACCAGCTCACAACAAATAGTTATCTCAAAATTGAAGCAGTGATTATGAACATGAGCCGAGATTCATGCGAGGGAACAAGTCATAACAATGATATGAAAAACATTTTTTCATGTAATGAAAACAAGGTCACGCTTTGTTACAGCGGGAAATGTAGATTGCAAGATAAGGTCCTTCTGTAAGGCGAGAGCTGTGGGGAACTCAGCTGTGGTTCCTACATAGAGAGCTCATTTATGCATTTCCAAGGGAAGCAAAAATGCATCTCACTCTTCTGGGAAAATTAGGAGAGTTGCTGCAGCTGGAAGCGGGAAAGATAGAGGAAAGGATTCTTAAGGAGAAGGGTATTTAAAGGGTTATGGCATTTCTGTGTTCGTGAAAGGGTGGGAAAAAGCGAATAAATAGCAGCCTTTTAGCTTCTGCTAAAAGGAGGCTTTAACGAAATAACACAAGTATTTCCACAAATATGCACAGCTTCCACTGCAAATGCTTTAAGACCCCAGGGCAGAGCATGAGCAATGCTGATACTACAGCAGCAAAGGCCTGGAAACTGAAATGCTACAGAGTGAGAACCTGGCAGCTTTACAGACCTGACAGGGCTCAAACACAAAGCACAGTGAGGGCACGTGTCCACACAAAAACACACACACAGACAGTGCTCAGAAAAAAAAGCCGAGAAACGAGGGGGAGGTTTTCATAAATAATTTTAATAATTAAAATAAAAAAAACCTAAACAAATCAAAGAGGTTGAAAGAGGTGAAAGAAAAAGAAAGGCCTGACACAGGACGTTCACAGAGAGATGGGAGCGAGGCCCCGGGACAGACGGGCAGACAGCCCGGCCGCACTCTGCGGACACCCTCCGGCGTGTCCGGCCCCTCCCGCCGATGGCCGATTCCGCGGTTCCCCGGCGGCGGCCGCTCCCGTTACCCCGGCCCGCAGCCCCGTGACAGCGGCTGCTCCCGGGCCCAGCCGCGCCCGTAGCGGCCCCCCAGGCCGCAGGCAGCAACCGCCCCATCGCACCGCCGCGGCCGCCTCGCCGAGGGGCCGGCCCATCGCGGCCCATCCCGGCCCTGCCCTGCCCTGCCCTCCGCCCGGCCCCGCCGCCCGCGCTCACCCGAACTCCACCTGCAGTGACACGGGCGCCGCCATCTTGGCGGCGGCGGGCGGGAGGGAGGGGCGGGCACGCGTGGCCGCGCCGGAAATGCCGCGGAGGATTTCCGGTCCCGCCGGGCCGCGCCGGGGGCGGCCCGGGGCTCTGCCCGCGGCCCGGGGCCCGCCCGGGGCTCTCCCTCCCGCTCCTCTTCCTCCCCCGGAGCAGTGCCGGGGCGCGCAGTGCGGCCCGTGCCCCCGGTGGTGTTATTAAAGCACCTGGACGCTGGTGTATATTATATAAAATAGCGATTCCTACACCGAGTTGAGGCTTGGCCGCGCAGAGCGCTCCCCTCACGGGCTCAGAGCCTCACGCAGGGCCCTGCTCGCTCAGGGCAATGGGCTGGCAAAGGCAGCAGCTGCAGACAGGTTTTGCAGCGTCAAAGCTGCTACAAACACACGAAGTTCTAGCTCAGCATGAGGAAGAGCTGCTGTGCATTGAGGATGGCAGAGCACTGGAACAGGTGTCCAAGGAGGGTGGGGATTCTCCTTCTCTGGAGACATTCCAAGCCCACCTGGATGTGTTCCTGTGTCACCTGCCCCAGGTGACCCTGCCTTGGCAGGAGGGTCGGACCAAACCCCTCCCAGCCCTACAGCTCTGTGATTCTGTGAATTCTGTTCACATCAGTTCTGTGATTCTGTGATGCCACCCTGCTGCTCCTCGGGATTGCTGTGGGGGAGCAGAAACAGCTGGGTGATGCTAAGGACAGCTCCTGTCAGCACCGGGGAGATGCAGCTCTGCTTCGGGGGTGGCTGTTGAGCATCCCCTCGTGCTCGGGCAGCCCCTGGCAGCCAGCACATCCCCACGGCGCCAGGCTCCCCCAGCACAGCGTTAAACAACGCGGCTCACATCTGTCGCCTGTTTGTTTTCCCCTCCTGTCCCCAGAGAAGGGCCGTGTACACAGGCAGAACGCTGCCATGGCGGTGACAGCTGGGCTCTGCTTCTCCCCCACAACACAGAGCTGCACAGGGGCATCGCTGGTAGAAAAACTGCAGCCTCTTAACCCTCCCTCCACTCAGGAGGGTTTGGGATTAAAAAAAAATACATGTACATGTGCACACATGCAGATAGAAATGTAATAGCTATGCATATACATGATGCATTATGTGTAAGGGGCATAAATTTACACAGACAGATTGCTCTTGGTTTATGCTAACGGGGGTCAGAGTACGCCTAACCCCGGGAGCAGAAGGTGGTGGTGTTTGTAATGGCCTTTTGTTCTCTGAGGAGATCATTCTCTGGGCTGGGCCCCAGGAAAGGCTGGTCCCTCGGCAGATGAATGCTGCCGTCGCTGCCGGGGTTACGTGATGGCAGAGCCGTGAGGCTGTTGACCGTGGTCTTCATCCAAAAATTCCAGCTGGATTTTACGTATCTCTAAATCCCAAGGCTTTTGAGTATCTTGGAGATATGGCCCAGGATGGAATTGTATGGGAAAGTGTCTGAGGAAAGAAGCCTTCGACAAAAATCTTTACTTCAGAAATGAGTGAAGCATTCTGTGTTCAGAGGATCTGGTAATCTTGATTCCAGATCAGTGTTTGCAGTTATGGTTTTATATGAGCTCTTCTTGCTCCCAGAAATCATTTATGAGGCCAAATAAAAGCAGAACTAGCTCCTAAAAGAATCTTGATTCCTGACTCACACAACAAAATGGTACAGATTTAGTGCTAGCACCTCCCTGGAAAAGTAAAAATAAATTACAGGAAAGGGAACAGTAATCATAAACACCAATTTGGCTCATTCGAGCATTCAAAGCTGGTTACTGTTAACAATTGTCCTGGACAAAAAGTGACCACATGAGATACAGGGGACGTTTTTATAGACATTTTGTGCTTGGGAGAGGAATGAGTCCTGTCTCCGTGCTGCACACTGAAATGAGAGCACCACAAATTCTCTGGGTTATGTTTGGGATGGGGAAACTAAGCACACAATCTCCTCAAGAAAAGGTAATGCTGCTGTTGTTGGAGTGCTGTAAACACAGACGGTGTTTGATAAACAGGTACATAAAACATAAAACCCTGGTTACTGGGGCAGGGGGCTGCTCCCACTCCCCTCCCACAGAGCCTACTGCAAAGGGAACAGGTTGGAAATTGAGCCTGGCAATGAAGAGGGGGTTTATTTCTTTTGTCTCATTCCCAGCTTCTGTCCTTTTCCCTGCCATTTGCCCGCTTTCTCCCTCTCCTTGAGTGTAAAAGGAGCACACCTCCATTTCTCCACTGAGGGTTTATCCTGGGGGAAATGTCTTAGGTCGCCATCACATTCTAGAGGGACACGTAGTGTATAAATGTAGCAGGGCCTGGCGTTACGAGGAAACATTTTATCAGAGAGCCCCGAACTGACGATTCAATTATTTTTCAATAAAACATCAGGGGAATGCGCAAACAGCTGCTCGCATCCTTCCACACAGCAAGTCAAACTTCAAGGGGAACAATGGCCGGCGAAAGGGGAGCCATCGCGGAGGCGGTGACAATGGGTTTCCTTACTCGGGGCTTTGTTTGATTTCCCCGTCTCAGTTTTGAACTCCCTCCGCCGGAGAAAGGCGAGGGGGTAGGACGGGGAGAGAGGGAAGCAGGCAGAGGGGAAGGAGGGTCAGTGGGAGTTAAAGCCTTTTGCAGCCTTTCTCTGCCATTCATGTGGTAATTGGGTGTCAAGCAGAGATCAGTAAGATGGAGCCCGGCCTCTGTGCCCGGGTTAAACTGCAGCAGAAAGAAAGCGGGAGCTGAACCGATGGAGGGCTGAATGTCATTAGGGCGGGAGGAAGCGGCCCTCCCTCGGGAGCCCTTCTGCCGGGGTGCTGGGCTGGGGGGGCCGCTTCCCATTCAGGGCATCCCTCAAAGCGGCCAGACAAAGCGGGAGGGCGTCCCAACAATGCCGCACCCCCGGCTCTACCTTCAATAGGGAGCTCTAAACAGGCGTTTAACCTTCAGAATAGCTGAAAGTGATACTCAAAGCTGAGGGGGTGGCTCGCCCGCCGCTGTTAGCCTCTTCCTGCGGCCAAGCCACTCGCATGGCCGGGGGCAGGAGGAAGGCTCTGGCTGCCCTCACTTCCTCGGGGCCCTTGGCACAGCCCCGGGCAGGTCGTGGGAGGTGTCACCTCCAGGGCAGGATCAGGCCACAAATCCCGCCCGGGATGCTGGGGGCCCTGGGAGGCTGCTCCGCACCCTCGGGGATGGGACTAGAGGAAGGCAGGGGTTATATCCCACTTCACAAGCCTGGGATCATCTGTCAGGGATAAGGGAAGATCTGGGCAGTGACCCACATCCTGAGCAGGAACAGGTCCTGGACTTGGACAGCATCGCCACTGCCTGCAATTCCTGGGGTTGCCAGCCCTACTGCATGATCTCAACTGCCCAAAGCTCTCCCAGAGCCTGGCCTGCCATGATTTTGTGCCTATGTGTGGATTTTTAATGAGCCAGGAGAAAAGCAGATCAAACACAAGGTTACTTCAGAACGTGGGATTTGCCACTGAAATGGGCCAGGCTCAAAAAAAGCAAAGCAGGACCCATCCCTGCTCCCTGAGCCTCGCTCAGCTGCACACAGTCCAGCCATCCTGTGCTGTCCAGGAGCTCAGCAGCAAACAGCCCTAAGGACATTGTCCTTCCCCTGTGAAGCCTCTCTGCTTTGGGAAGGAAAGCTGCTGTCCCTTCCCTCTCACACAGCATGATGAGACATTCACAGACCATCATTTTGGTGGAATCCCTGGCCACACAGTCCCTTCAAACTGGAGAGGGAGAAGCCACTCCTGGCTCTGCTCCTGGTTACACTGGAACCACTCAGGGGAATCAAGTATTTCCATTTCTAAAGAGTGCACCAAAGGATAGTCTCTTCTTTGGTCCAGAGTATTTCCCTGTCACTGCTTAAAGGCAAAGCCAGCTCCCCGTAGTGCAGAGGAGCAGGCAGCTGTCATTGTTTGGGAAGGCTCTGGCACACCAAGAGTGGCAGGAGGAGGCTGGAGAGATGCAGTGTTAAAGATTGTCACTGACTTTCTCAGCAGCAGAAATTAATTTCACCCAGAAAGATTCTGAGCAACTTGCAAAGCCCCCATCTGCATTAAAGCTAAAATACACTCCAGTTTTGCACACTAAGCATGGCCTGGCTGGGTTGGACCTAGAGCAGACCAGAAAAAAAGTTGCCACATTTTTTGTCTTGATATATTGTCACTGTCCAGGACACAGGGTCTGGGAGAAGCAGTGATCTCCATGGGGAAGAGTACATTTCGTTTGTAAAGCTCTTTGGCTTTGCTTAAATTAGCAGTTTGATAATAACCCTGGAAAGGATTTTAATGTTTTCTTAACCTCATGCAAACAGAATTTTAAGTGTTTTAATTAAAACAGAACAATACCTCGTACTTTATGTATAGGACTTTTATCTACAGGCAGCTGTTGAGCCAGACTAGTGCATTGATCAAAGGGGAGGGAAGTCTCACAAGGTGTCTCTAATCATAGAGGATTCAATTAGCCTCCTCCTTAAAACTGCACAAATAAAAAGATATTTTTAAAAATCAGATGATTAAACACTGGCTACTTCATTCCAAATACCTCTCTGCTGGAAGTGTTGTGTGTCAGCATTGATCCCAGGCTCAGCACCACACCTGCACTTGTATTCTGGGCCAAGAGCTGCAGGGACACTTGCACATAAACTTCATTTTTCCAGAGGAACTGGGACTTTAGAAAGGCCCCAGGATTTCAACCCAAAGCTGACAGCCAGCGGAAAACCTCTGATTGGTGTAGCTGGTGTTTCAGGGAATCCTGAAGCACTGCCAAGAGCACACAACCCTCCTCAGTCAGGACAAACAGCGCCAATGGTGAATGGTCCCCAGGCACCAGATCTCCAGAGAGGACCAACCCCCCCACACCAGCCTTGCTGCACAGGGAGGCTGCTTTGAGCATAACTTAGGGCTATGAACACACCTCCCTGGGGCTCCCCTCTCCCTGGGGAATGCTCTGGCACAGAGGTGTGTGTGGCACGTGCACACCCCAGCCCCCTGGCACAGCCCTGCAGGTCTCTGCTATTGAGTACCAGAGCTCTCTGTGATGTCTGCTGAGCTCCTTCCCAGTGACTCAGCACCTCCCATCTCCCCAGAGCAGGAGCTCTCACCTTGGGGGGGCCTCATCCTGCTCCTCTTGCCTGAACTGTGCAGCTCCCCTTCCTCACAGCCAGCCCAAAATGCAGGGCTTGGGGTGAGCTCCTGGCTATGCTCCAGCCAGGCCCAGCTCCTGACTTGTGTTGGCACCAGCAAGGGCTCCATCCTGCTCCTCTCAAAGGCCTATAATTCCCATCCATTTCCAAAACCCAACAACTCAAGCCAGTTTCCATTTGTATGGGCTCACCAGCAAACAAGTAACAGCCATATTTCCATAAGCTTCCAAAGCTATTCACATCTGCATTTAACAGGCAGTGCCCTGAATGCATAATTTCCCTGGTAGGCTTTTTTAACCTACCCTGCTCTCAGACAGACAGAAACACAGTGCTGAGTTTTGCCCTGCAACCCCTCTTTCTTCAGCACAGCCATCTCCTGCAGGGAGGGAGCACAATCCCCCTGTATCTCCCTCTACCACTCCAAACCACCCATCTCCAGATGACCACCCCCAGGTCTGACTTCAGGGAGGCCAAGCTTTTCTTCACTGCCTTTAGCAGAAGGCTGGATGAGACCTGGTGGTTCAGGTCACTGCCCACCACCCCTGGGCAGCAGCAAGGTGACCAGCAAGGTCACCTGGCACAGCTTGGTGACCTGGCTGCTGCCCAAGTCTCCATCAGGCACAGTCTCCAGCCAGGAGCCCGAGCACAGAGCACACCAGTGCCTGGGACTGCCCCTGGCCTCACACCCAGCACCATCATCTGTATCCAAAACTTCACCTCAGGCCCCCTCCCTGCGTGGGTACCCTCCCACCCCAACATCCCGCGTTGCAGGGCTCTGAGCAGCACACGAGGGCTGTGACAGCTCCGGAGCGTGTCCCCCCGAGGGGAGGCGTTTGCCGAGCCCAGCCTGCCCTCCTCTGGTGGCTAAGAGCGGAACAGAGCCCGCAGGTGGGAGCAGAGAACCGACGGAGTGCTGCACTCCCTGCACCAGCTCCCTGGCCCCTAAATATGATCCCTGAATGCAAAATTTCCTTGGTAAATTTCGTGGCAAAGCTGCTGTTTGAGGGCTGAGCCCCCCGGACGCTGCAGGGCTGTGGGGATGATGTCTGTTTTCCACTGGCTGCTTTGGGACAGAGGCTTGTGAGTGTCCAGGGCACTGAAAAACTAAAGCTTTCAGCTTAGAGATGCTGGAGAAGACACCCATTTGAACGTGTCCAAAGGTGAAGTTGGTATATAAAGGATGCAAATTTCCAACATGGTGTGGTTCACCTGGCAACACATTTCACTCAGGCTCAGGGAAGATATTTGTCCCTGGCAGCCCCAGACCAAGAAGGAGCCAGGTTCTCCTATCACCAGGGTTGGATTCAGAAGGTGTAAAAGATGGTTCTGGCAGCAAGGGAAGTGGAATGGCTACCAAAAAACTTGTCTGCAAGGGCAGAAATGAGATGGGAAGTTCAGCATGGGCAAACACAGAGCAAAGCAGGAGGAAGAGGAAATAGAGGACAGGAGAGGGGTGGAAGAGCCACATGTCCAAGGGTAAACAGGGAGAACTGGGATGGCAATGCTGAGGACAGAACAAGGAAAAACATTGTGTGGAGAGTTAGTGGAGGAAACTGGGGAGGGTCTGATAAGCATGTTGTGTTCACATAGTCATTAAACCCAGCAGCAAGGGGCTTGTTCCCCCGCTCTAAGATGAGCCAAAATGCACACAGGGAGGTGATGCTCTGGAGTGGCAGTTCCCAAACCAGCAAAGTCCCCCACCTTCCCTCACAAAGCAGGACTGTACAAGGAAGAGGTAGGAAACAGCAGCATAGACCCATACTTGTGTTTAATTGTGAGACCAGGACGGACTGAGGCAGGCAGGTACGTTGGTGTGGAAGCACAGCTAGAGGAGCAGACACACCCTGCCCTCACAAAAGACAGATGTCGTTTTAAGGAGTAACCCTGCTAAAAGCATAAAAACAAATTATTAAAAAAAAACCAAATCAAAAATAAAACAAAAAAAACCAAAAACCAAAAAACCCAAAAACAACCCAACCCAGAGTTTTCTCTGGAAGAGAAATTTCTGCTTGTTTTCTGAGAACTGGAATTGAACATCGCAGCTGAGGCTGTTTCATATCAGACACAACATGGGGAATTCACATAGCACAAGTCAGGTGTTTCACACAGACATCTCAGTTCAGGGCCCTGCTCTGGTGCTGGAGACAGGGAGGGCTCTTTTGGGAAGGGATGCAGAGCACATCTTTTGGGAAGGGATGCACAGAGGCTCTCACAGAGGCCACCCTCCAGAGGATGTTCTCTCCCCTCACAAGTTACCTCCTGAGTACATCTAAGCAAAGGCAAACTCAGCCCTTCTTCCTACTCTCCCACTTGCTTTCAGCAAGGAAGAAGGTCCACAAAACAATGCTGCATCCACAAAAGATGGAAGTAAAAGACCCAGAGAAGTGTCCACAAGAGAGTGGGATTTGCTCATGTCCTCCACCATGGAGCAAGGCCACAAGGACATTTACAGTTGCACCCATGCTGGAAGAGAAGAATCAGTCCCAGATGAGCATCCCACCTCCCTGTGAGAGAAAAGGATTCTCCAAGAGAGGACAGGTCTGGGCTATCCCTCCACCTACTGCACAAACCCGAGACACATTCAAAAGTACGGACAATAAATTAAGATTTGAAAAAAAAAAAAAAGTCAGCGTGTATTATATATATATATATGTATATACACACACACACATATATATATAGATATAATATAATATAATGTGCGTGTAATTCTGAAAAATAGAAATGTCATCCCCAGGAGAGAGATGGCATGGCAGAAACACACCTCTGTCCCCCTCCTGAGCCCCATACTACCCTGCTCCCTTGATTCACAGCAGACACACAACACCAGCAAGGCCAAGCAGAGGGAAGGGGCTGCGCCTGGCACCCACCTTCCCTCTGCCAACTGGGTCCCTGTGCCAAGGAGAAGCTGGCTGCTTGGTAGAGAAGTGGGGAAGAGACCAGCACTGGTCCCTTCATGGCCTTCATAAGGAAGGGTGGCTGCAGGCAGGAAAAGGTAGGGAAAGACAGGAAAAGCAAAGTGGAATGGCAGGGGCACCCCACCCCTCCTCAACTGGCCAGGGCCCTGCCCCTCCCATGGCATGGGACCACCACCACTGTATCAAGCAGAAAATAAAGCCATAATGAGTCAATGCTTTGGTATGTGACCATCCCCCTCCCCTCAATCCCCTCTGTGTTCCTCCCAAACCCTTATCTATAAAACTTGTCAAATAAAATCTCTAGCGTGCCTTTTATATCACTCTGTGAACCTTTCCTTCCCCAGTGCCTGCCTTGCCCCCTCTCCCCAGCAGGATTTGGGAGGTGCCTGGCTTGAGCCCCACCAGTTACAGCTTCTGGTCTCCAGACTTGATTCTGCTGAACGCTGCCTGGTCCAGTGGCAGGTAACAGCCTTGCCTGGAGTCCAGAAAATACAACCTGTCCTTCACCAGTGCGGGGTCAAAGCCCTGCTTCCGCAGCTCCATCTTCTGGAACTTGTAAGTGCCTGAAATGGGGAGAGAAGAAGGAGTAAGGGCTCACTAGCCACACACGCTTCCATCCCCACCACACCTGCGCAGCCCCAGACCCAGCCTTGCGTCCCCATGCCTCAAAACCACCTGAGGAACTGGCCACAGGCTCTGTGGGGCAGAGAGGCTTCATCCCCACCCTACAGAGGGTGTAACTAGGTTTTCCCCTCCCAGGCTCCCCCAGCTCCATGTCCAGTGTGACTGTGCATGCCATGGCTCACTTGTCTTGGAGACTTCGTGCAGGAACCGCAGGAAGACGGGACGTGCATACAGTGGCAGGGCCTTTTTCAGCTTGCTGGAAAAGTCTTCTAGGTCACAGGAGTTCTCTGGGTCAGCGATGGCTGCCATTCCTGCCCTCCCTTCAACCCCTAAGAGGCAGAGAATGAAGAGCACTGAGACACAATATCCCTGTAGCATCATCTCCCCTCTGCCCTGCACCAGCAAGACCCTGCTGTGTACTGAAGCACTGGCATGTCCAGCTGTGTCACTGCTGTGTCATCACCCCGTGGCCAGGGCTACCAGTGACACCCTGCAGTCACAGTCATGGCCAGAGAGGACACAGGGTCCTTACAAACCAGCCAGAATCACACCAAAGCTTGAGAGAGGGAGGAAACCCTCTGGTTCCTGCAGGACACACCCCTCGTGGCCTCTTCCCAGCTTGCCCACAGGGAGCCCCAGCCTACCCTCATCAATCTGGACATGCAGGACTGTTCACACTCAAGTGTTGGAGGCCTGCTTGCCTCTCCTGATTGTCCACTTCCCTCTCAGCTACCTGGGACCTCCACACCATACACCACCACGTCCGTCAGGTTGAGGATGCGGCTCAGCGTTCCCTCCACCTCCGTGGTGGAGACGTTCTCCCCTTTCCATCGGAAGGTGTCCCCGGTGCGGTCTCGGAAGTACATGTAACCATATTTGTCCATCACCAGGACATCCCCTATTGGACAGGCAAAAACATGAGGTGTTGGCTAGAAGCAACCCTGGAGCATCTCAGAGTCCCCATTCCCACACAGGTGCCTTTCTCCTCCACTCCCAGCAGACAGAGGGGTCCTGCTGGTCTCACCTGTGAGATAGGCAGCGTCCCCTTTTGTAAACACATCCCTGGCAATTTTCTTGTTGGTGGCTGACTGATTCAGGTAGCCATCGAAGTGCTGCAGGGGATTGCTCCTGACAATGCGACCCACCAGCTGCCCCGGCTCCCCTGCAGTGAGAAGAGGGGATGAAGGGGGGAAACACCACCACCCCCTGCCCCCCAAGCAAAAAGGGTGTCTAATGGGGTTGGTGTGGTTTAACTGAGCAGAGACAAATCCAGGGAAATTATCCTGAGGTATCGTGAAACACTCACACCCACACTTATCCCTGTGGTTGTCCTCACCTGGTTTGCAGCTGATACAGATACCATCCGGCCCCCGGATCAGCTCCATAGTGTCTTCATCTACCTTCACCAAACCAATGGGGTGCACATTTGGTAGGATCCTGCTGTTGAAGCCGCATGACCCAACCTAGAACAGAAAGAGCTCAGAGCTGTGGGCAGCAAGGACATTTGTCCCACCTGAACCCACTGCTCACACACTACCAGAACACCACAGAGGTGGCACCACACAACAGCCAAAACCCTTCTGGGCGGATGGAGCAAACATCCCATTCAGGTTTCCAACCCTGCCCAGGCCAGCTGTCACCCTTTGGGACATGATGGAGGATTGTGGGCCCTTACATTGCCATCAAAGTTTCCCAGGCTGCAGTTGCACTCGGTGGCCCCGTAGAACTCGGCCACCTGGGGGATGCCAAAGCGGGCCATGAACTCCCTCCAGATGGAGGCGCGCAGCCCATTGCCCACGGCCATGCGCACGCGGTGCTGCCGCTCCGTGTCCTGGTACGGCTGGTTCAGCAGGTAGCGGCAGATCTCCCCGATGTACTGCACGATCTGGGAGCAACAGAGAGGAAAGACTCACTAGGATCCCTCTGCCAAGCCCTGGGTACACTGAGGCTGCTTCAGGGCAGGAAGGAATGGCACAAAACACCCAAAGTTTGCTAAAGAGGGAGAAGTTCTACTAACTCATCCACCCAACTGGATGAAGTTCTGCTAACTCATCCAGCTAACCCACCTCTCCAGCCTGTGAAACCCATCCACTATCTCCTGGCTAATGCTGGAATGTGAGGAGGACACGTGAAGCTACCAGCCCAGGGAAGGACACAGCCCCACCACCCTGAAAGGTGGTCTGGACAGACAGAACGGGTCCAGGCCTCCCCCACTTCCAGCAGCTGGGCTCTCCCCACAGAGAGCTCTCTCCCTGGCACAGACCCCCAGGCTTCACTGCCCACTCCCTGCTGGCCCCTTGCCTCACAGCCTCACCGTGCAGTTGTATTTCACGCAGTCCTCCCAAAAGTGTGAGGCTGAGAACTTCTTGCGGATGACGACTGTCATGCCCTGCAGCAGGCACTGCCCAATGCCCACGATGTTCCCTGCAGAGAAGCAGCCAGGAAAACCCTCAGTCCCCAAACACCCAGGGAAAGAACTGGCAGGGCAAGGCAGAGGCCATGGCTGGCTCACAGCAGTGGGGGTTTGCCCAAGCCAAAGCCCCCAGGGCCATTGCACAAGGGAGGAGACACATGGCAGTATCATGTAGGGCAGCACTTTGCACCTAAATACCCCAGCATGTCTCAGCCAGCCAGGCAGGCACTGCTTCCCCTTTCCTTAGACTTTCCCCCCTTACTTTCCACAGGAAGCAGCAATAAAGAACAGGTATTCCAAAAGCAGGGTAGGATAATGCCCTCCCCACACACTCCCTGCTCCAAAGGTCAGCCAGATCAATTCTTGGCTTCCAGGGGAAAAGCAGAAAAGCCTCAGTCACACACTGCAAGCAGCAGTCTCATCCTCCTGAGCATGGAGATCACAGCCACACCAGCCTCCAGCCTGAGCCCTGGGCTAGGCTGAGGGAAGAGCCAGTCCCAGGATGCTCTGTATGGCTGGCACACGTTACCTGCAGCATGGTAGAGTGGGAGGCAGTCGTAGATCACATCATCGGACCTCATCCGAAAACCGTAAAAAACCAAGCTGGACATGCGGAAGTACCTGAGGGGAGGGTGAGAAGGAATGTCAGGAGCAGGGCCAGGGCTGCTGTGCTAGGAGAGGGCAGAGCTCAGCCCCATCCTCCCTGAGCCCCTGTCCACAGCCTTACCGGCAGTTCACCACAATGGCAGCCTTGGGCAGCCCCGTCGTGCCAGAGGTGTAGATGTAGAAGAGTTTATCTGGGGAGCAATGAAGAGACAGGGTCACATTCCCAATCTAGGAATTGGGAATGTGACCAGGAACCAGGCTGAACCAGGAGAGGGGGACAAACAAAATTTAAACACTCTACTCTTGCCAGCTGAGCCAAAGCTCTCATGTAACAGCTCCAAGAATATCCTAGGATCACCCTGGGCAAATCAGGTTTGTTGGACACATGGAGGGTATGACAGGATACTGCTCTATACAGGGCTGGGTTTCCAACACTGGAGTAAGACCCATCCCAAACACCCCTTGCCATCAGCATCCCCAGCAGTCTTTTGCCAGAGTTGTAACCAGCTGACCCTCAAAATCACCACCACATGTCTGGCCCCAAGAGCTGAGCACATACCAAGAAAGCCCTTAGCAGGGGGAGCTGGCTGGTGTCGCTGGGCCATCTGCAGGAGGGGGTCCAGGTGTTTTGCACCAGGGAGCACGGATTTAGGATTTTCATCCCCAGACCAGAAGAGATGGATGGATTTATCCAGGGAGGGCTGCACTTCCTGAATTGCTGAGAAAGTAAAGAGGGGAGCTGGAGAAAAGCAGCAGGGTGGCTACAGCACAGAGACCCCCTGTCCTCCCAGACAGCCTGAGGGACAGCCTGCCCCATGTAGCTGTACCCCCACTGTGCTTGGCAGAGTCCCCAAAGGGCTCACAGCCATCCCAGGCAGATGTTGTTCCCATGATTAACAGATGCTGGGGCCACAGCCCAGACCTCTTCAGGGACCAGAAGATCCTGTTTTCCACCTTCCCCCATCCAAAACCTCTTTAGTGCCAAGAGGTCTGTTGACACCTTCAACCTCAGAGGTGTGGGCTGAAACACACAAGGAACTGGAGCCAAGGTGCTGCAAGGATGTAGCAACAGCCATGGAGAGCAAGGGGAGACTCCTCCTGTTCAGTGGAGTAGGCCCAGTCCAACCCAGGTCTCCATGCTGGGAATGGACTGGAGAGACACAAGGAAGGATCCTCATGCCCAGGCTGACCTGCTTGGGAGGCAGACAGCACTGCACTCCAGATCCAGCCCAGTGTCCAAAGGAATTAACAATAAAAAAACCAAACACAAATCTAATTCCTGGATGATTCAACTGCCCATTCTCTTCCAGATCTCTGTTCTGTGGTGGGCAGGAAAGGAACACTGAACCCAGTGACTAGACACACCTCCCTCCAGTCCAAAGCGCTCCCAACACCTCTGCCAGCGCCTCACCTTCCATCATCTCCACCCCAAAAACCACAGCTTTGGAGCTGGAGATGGTGATGCAGTGCAGCAGGGCATCCAGGCGCAGGTGGGAATTCACCAGGGCCGTCTCCACGCCGATCTTGGCCAGGCCCAGCCACAGCCCCACGTACTGATTGCGGGACTCCATGAAAAGCGCCACCACGTCCCCCGAGCGGAAGCCTTGGCTGTAGAAGAAATTGGCCACCTGGTTGGAGTATTCATCCAGCTGACGGAAGGTCCAGCTCTCGCCCGTGCCTTGGAAGATCAGTGCTGTCTTCTCTGGATATTTCCTTGCGGTCCTCTGGAAGATCTTGGCGATGGTGTTCTTCTCCCTCACGTGCCTCCATACCTGCCACTTCACCCGCAACAGGACCAGCCCCGTGCTGCCAAAGAGGGGGAGCAAGAGGGCAGCTGCTCAGTGACCCCTGCAAAATCACTTCCTCCAGCAAAGCCAGCACAGCAGAAGGACCTTCTGAGGAGCTGCACGAGCCCAGCACTTACACCAGACCTCACTCAAGGTCAGCAGCAGCTCTGCGTGCTCCCCTGAGCAGTGGGCATAGGCAGAACGCATCTGCAGAGAGGCTCTCGGCCAGGGACTGATGGAGGCCAGGGAGAGATGTGTTTGGAAGTCTACAGACAGGGATGTCCCCAATCAAAGGACATTTTTGAGCCTCAAGTGCTCTCCAAGAGGTACCACCACTCCCTCCCCTTCATATCCTTGCCAGGAGCTGGCACAGCCTGGTACCAACTCAGGACAAACCCTGCACAGGGACCTGGTGCTACGCCAGCAGCTTTAGGGACAGGGTGAAGTACAAGGACAGTCAATAGACTTTGAGCTCAGCTGAAATCTATCCTTCTTGGGAAAAGTTTGCCCGAGAGTTTGGAGTCACCTGGACACGGCAGAGAGAGATCTCCTTCCAGCCAGGCCAGGTGCCAGCAGAAACCCAGGCTGTGCAAGGAGTCAGGGACTGTGCTCACACATACACATACACCAGGGCAGAGCAGAGGGCCAGGGGTGGATGGCTGGACTTTCCCAGTCAGGGCACCTACCTGAAGTCCCTTGGTAATGTCTTGAGGAATATGAGGAAGAATTCCCATCCACCAGATGCCAGGTAGAAGATGAAGAGAGCAGGGATGGCCTGGATCCAGGACAGTTCCAGAGTGACCCTGAGGAACAGCAGCACAGCTGCAAAGGCAGCCAAACGCAGCATTGTGGCCTGCAGGGAGAGAGAAACCACGGCCATCAACCCACGCACCATGGAGCCGGTGATAACAATCCCATGGGCGTGGGATGCCTGAGCAGCCCCCAGTTTCCTGGCTGAGGTCCCTGAGTCATCAGTCCTCCTGGCAGTGAGGATGTAACCCAGCAGCCCAGAGCTCCCAGAGATGTAACTTTATCTGACCCTGGAGATGGCCTCCAATTGAGCCATCAGCACGAGAGCCCGGCCGTTCCCACCTGGGGAGCCACATCCTGCACACCAGCCAGGGGTCTGGCCACGCCCCAGCAACATGAGATGCAGGATAAAGTCACTTCCATGGATGTGTGAGCAAAGTCATGGCAGGAGGCTGTGTACAGACGACTGGAAGCCTCCACTGTACCCCAGAATCTCTCAGTCCTCAAAATCCAGAGTCTCCCAGGCCCCGAGCATGAGCTCTCCTGCATGCCTGGCTCCAGGACAGCCATCACAGCTGTTGGAAGAGCACAGCTTCATGTGCCCCACAACACAGCTCAGACAGATCAGGGACAGGAAACTCAGTTCTTTGAGCTCTGCTTGTGTTTGCAAACCCTCATGTTAGCAGGCAGTTTCCTGGCCTAAATAGGCTGGAGACACTGCCAGAGCAGGTCAGGGATGAGGCCAGGCTGGAGTGGGCAGAACAAGGGCTGTCACTGCTGCGAGGAGTGCCCAGGCCCCTGTCCCATTCCCTGGGGACAGTGATTCTGGTACTTGTCCCTCCAAAATAGCATCTCTGTCCCCATCCCAGACACACCCCAGAAGTAGCTCTGAGACTCAGAGACAGTCTGAGTCTGTCTTGTCTTCAGGCAATAGCATTGCGAGGAGGAAAATGACAGAGATGTGACCCTCACAGCTCCTAGATAAAACTGGCCCTTCCTGGCATGGACACAGGCCAAAAAGGAAGGAAACATTTGCATCATTTCCCTCTTGAAGATTGATTCCCTGCTCTGAAGCTGGAAGTCCTGCATGGGCTCTTCTACAACTGGTGGGGCTGGGAGCCACACTTGTGGCTTTCCCTCTGCTCTGTGCAGTCCCTCCAGATCCAGGGAGCTTCTGTGGATTTTATACCAGACACTGGCAGGGTGGGAGCCAAGGCAGTGCCACATGGTCACATCTTGTTCCTTGGCTGTCCCACCTCCGAGTTGTGCCACCAGCAGCAGGCTGGGATGCATCAGAGCACAAGATGCCACTCCCAGGGGGACACCTGGAGACGTTTTCCCACCCATAGCCCTTACCCTGAGATTCTCCCTTGTGCGAGTGACCTCTGAACGCTCCCCACCAAACACCTACCTCCCAGATGTGATGTCCCACAACACTGTCCCTCTGCCTTTTAGGGACAGGACTCACTGTGCTTTTGCCTGGGAGCCTCTCTCTGCATTTAAACAGGGCAGCTTTTAGATCACCATCAAACTACTGTGCCTCAGCCAGGACCTGGGCCCTCGGTTACAGCCTCACACCAGCCAGATGTGGAGAGGCAGCAGCGGGGGAGCCCCACTCTGTGTGGGCAGTAAAGGGCTTAATCTCCCGCTTGAAGGCAAGGCAGGCTCAGGCAAGCCCCTGTTATCCTCTGCTCCTATCTCCACCTCACTCCGGCATCCCGATGCCTCCTACGGAGATAACCGGGGAGAGATTCACGACAGATACCCGGGAGAGATTCCCGACAGATACCCGGTGTGTGGCTGCCAGAGACCTCCAGCCCTGCGTTACAGATTCAGGTCTTGTCCAGCTGCATCAGCACAGAGGAAACGAAGCCATGCCTGTAGCTCACAGCCAGCAGGCACCGAGGCAAAGCGCGGGGATCCACCCGGGGAGCACCGAGCCCGAGGAGCGGGTGCCAGGGGGGACAAGGGGCAGGTGGCCGGGCTGTGAGAAGCCCCAGCGCCAATGGCACCTGGGAGGCACCTGTCCCCCACCTGCCCTGGGCAGAGACCCCCGTGTCACCCTCCTGGGGACGCCAGCAGGGAGGCCGAGCAGCGCTGCCCACCCCCATCCCACGAGGCAGAAAGGCCGGGAGGGCCCCGCACCGGGACGCAGCCAGGCCCCGCCACCCAACCCCGCCAGGCCCCGGAAGCGCCCGGGCACAGCCGCTCTCGGCGGGGCCAGGGCCCGCGGCGCGCTCGCGGGGAGACCAGGGGACGGAGGGGGCCCGGCGCTTGCCACGGTGCTCCACGAGGAGCCCCGGTACCTCATGCCGGGGGAGACCGGCGGAGCGGAGGGACCCTGGTGCCGTCCGCAGGGCCGCGGCGCCTGATGGGGCGCCCGCGGGGAGGGAGCGCGGCCGCCGCAGCGGCGCCAGGGCTGACGGAGCGGGATGGGGAGGATGGTGCCACGCTCTTACCGGACTCCGGGGCGTCCGCTGAGGCCCGGCCACCTGCACCGGGAGCGGGGCCCGCCCGGCTCTGCGGCAGGGGCGGGGAGGGGCGGGAGCGCGGGCCGCCGGGAGCTGTAGTCCCGCCCGGTGCACCGGCCCGGCCCCGCGGTGACGGGCGCAACGGCGGGGAGCGGTAGCGCGGGCGGGGCGCGCGGAAGAGGCGGTGAGGGCGGCGCGGCAGAGCGAGGGCTCTGTGGCGCAATGGATAGCGCATTGGACTTCTAGCATGTGACCGGAGTCATTCAAAGGTTGTGGGTTCGAGTCCCACCAGAGTCGCATTTTGCCGCCGGGGCGCGGCAATCGCTCCCGGGGCTCCGCGGCCGCACTGGGCCGGGGGGGAGCCGCGGCCGCCCCCGGGCGCTGCCGCCGCGCAGGGTCCGCCGGTCTGCCGGAGAGCGCAGAGCGGCAGATCCGTTTTGGGAGCGAGGTCAAGGGCGGCCCGGGCACCGCAAAAAACGCGGCCCCACCGGAGCGTGCCCAGCATCCATCCCAGCATTTCAGGAGTTAATTGTTACCAGGCCCCGCAGTACGGGCATGGTGGAGCTGCCATTTGTCCACAGCGAATACATCCTCTCCAAAAAAAGCATTTTCATGTGGCTGGTGTCTGCTCTCCCCAAACCACCCTCAGCTCCCTCTGCCGCCTGCTTTCCGCAGGCTCCTCAAGTGATGGCTGCAGGAACAGGAACCACAGACACTGTTACTTGATCCGGCTGAGCAGATGCCGTTTAAAATTACATGATGTGCCATTTCTGTAGCGCTGGCACCAGCCCACTGAGCCACACGTGGCTGCACGGAGGCGGCACCACCAGCACTGACAGCCCGGACACTTCAAGGCCTCATTAAATAACCCAAAATGCAGCAAAAACCTCTCTCACGGCCATCATTTCCCACGTCTCCTTGACAGTTCCTGGAAGCAAATCTTTGCTGCCCTTTGGTTTATTCACCCCAAGGTTCTGACATTTCTGGGTCATTTTACAGGCAAATGTTTCTTCATCTCGACCACTGCACTAGGATAACCCCCACACTGTGTGTTTTACTGGCAGCTAAAGGATGTATTTATATACTGACTTTTAGAATCTGTTTGAAATAACTCTGGGGGCCAAGGGAGGATTTGGAGAAAAACCCAAAGTCTGGCTCGTGGGGTGGCTGATGCAGGGAGAAGTTAGAAAAAGGAAATCTGGGGGCAGGAAGAAAACCTGCTGGAGCCAAAAAGGGGTGAGGTTTCACATCAGATCTCCAGCTCAGGAGGGGAGATGGGGCAAAAGCACAGGGGTAATGCACTACAAGCCCCAGTGTGGATTTATTAAACAAGAAGGAATTCCAACAGCAAACATACATGAACAAAGAGCCCCTGGCCTCGTGGCTCTTTGCCATCACATCCAGCAACTCTGCTCCCTGGCTGCTGGCAGTCTGGAGCACAGTTTAATTAACCCAGACAGCAACCAGCTCCCAGACACAGCACCAGCAGCCGCTGTTTCTGCACCCACTGGATTCAATCCCATCATCCCAACTGTGTCATTTTGTTGCCCAAGGAAGGGATGATTCCTACTGAACAACCAGCACAATCATGTGGATTTCATCATTTTTGATGGGAGGGACTACAGGAAGACACAGCAGACTGGGATCAGCTCTCAAAACAGCCAATCCAGGAGGGAAAATATCCAAAGGTATTTCTGTGCCTGCCCTGTGGGCACAATCACACACTGCCTGGTCTCTGAGGCAGGAAGTGAGGCACATCTAGTGTGACCCAACAGGAGACCAGTCAGGCACCAGTACATAATGGGATTTCACCACTGCACACACCAAACCTGCCCCTGTGCTCCTCTGGAAAATCATGGGTTTAGCTCCAGTCCAGGGCAGCCCCAAGATTTGAAGCCTCAATCTTCCCAGGATGGGAAGGGTGGGAGGAAGGATTTACCTGCACAGCCCTGGGGCTGCAGAAGGCCAAGGCATCCATTTGCTGCAGTGTGCTCCCTCCCCATCCCAGCACTTGGGAGCATCAGTACTGGAATGCTGCTGCTGGGAGAGCTGAGCAGCCAGACCAGCTGGCAAAGGCACATCTGACCTTGACATCCCACAACCCAAATCACAAACAGGTTAAGTTTTTGTCACAGCACAGGGAGGTGCCAGTTGGCCCCTACCAACAGGCTGGAGCCAGCTCTTGGCAGGAGGAAACACAGCCCTCGGGTCCCTGGTGGAAGAGCTACAGCCGCGCTGTGCCCCGGGCAGGGCAGGAGGGTTCGGGGTGTGCCTGGGGCTGCTGCTGCCAGCAGGGATCCCCTGGGCCATCCCCACAGGAGCTCTCACACTCGCACGGCCGGGGGAGGGAGGATGCCGAGCTCCGCCCGCAGGGACTCCACCGGCTGCTCCCAGCGCTGCTCGTAGTAGACGTTCAGGACACAGCTGGAACTGAGCCCGCTCCGAATCGCCCAGGGAACCAGCTCGGTGGCCAGGACCTGCAGCTTTCTGGAACAAACGACACAGGTGGTGGCAGTTCTGATATCCACATTTTGTTAATTTCCTTTTCCATTGTAGGCTGATGCCAAGCCCATGTGTCCTATGTATCCCTTTAACTTTCTGGCATCCCCTCTGCTTAACTCACAGGGGAAACTGAGCCACAGAAGAGGATGGTGTGCCAGGAAGGTTACAGTCAACACCAACCCAAGGCCAGAACTCATGTTCTGAAACTGCTGGGCCACTAAATCAGATGTGCTGGGGCAGGGAACAGCTCCCAGAGTGGTGAGGGTCCTGCTGGCCCTCAACACATGCCCATCCAAGGCCTGGAAATTGCTCCTGCCTGGCACAGGGGAGCTGGTGTTGAATGCATATTAAGCATCAGGTTCTGCTTCAGTGACAAGGCAAAGCTGTCACCACTTCCTTGGGATGTGGGGACAGCATGGAGGGATCTGTGACTGACTCCCCACTGCAAACCAGCAGTGTCCCCTTTTTGTCCCCAGTGGACACAGGAAAGCAGCAACAGGCTGGGAGTACCCAGGGCAGGGACCGGGCACCTACCGTGAGCTGAGCCGGGCAGGGCCGAACGCTGCTCCCAGGACACACATGGGCAGCCCCGTCTGGATGGCTTCAAACCACTTCACCACCACCTCACCTGGGGGAGCAGGGAGGCTGTGAGCAGACAGAGCACCTGGATCAAGGGCAGCCAGGGCTGTGTGGCTCCTCAGCACAGGCTGTACATCTGCCCTTCCTGAGGATGGGAATGCTTCCTAAGCCTGGCCATGGCCTCAGCCTGTGCCAGGATGGGCTTTGTCCCACAGCACTCATTCACCCCAGAGGGATGGCACCCCACACACCCTGGGAGCTTGGGGAACACATCCCAGGCAGTCCAACTCCCTGCAGACCTCGGCAATGCAGTGCCAAGGCCTGATGCTCCGTGTGGCTCTCCCAGCACAGGCCTGTTACAAAACTGCCTGGACTCAGGCAAAGCCTGAAGAGCCCTGTCATGCTGGTCCCCACAGGTACCAGCAAGGCTGCGCCTGTGACCTGCTATTGAGTCAGACACAAAATGAGGGCAAAGGACACAGAGACATGCAGATAAGGAGCAACTAGGAATTCCCTTCTGCCTTCACAAAGAGCTTGCAAAACATCCCTCCCTCTATGCCACCCTCTCTGCCAGGCAGAAACCACCCATTCAGTGCCTGCCTGTGCCCAGGGCTTGGGCAGAGCATCTCCCAGCAGGGAAAAGGTGACATCTCATGGCCTCTCAGTCACCACAGAGCCACTGATGTAGGAGAGTGATGATGCAAAATCCTCCCCTCTGGGCTGAGGATCAGGGAGTCCAGCTGGCCCAGCCTGCTCCATTTCTGGGAGGCAGCTGAGCACAATCAGTGGGTTTGGCAGTGCAGCACTGTAAGCCCATTGCTGCTCACCCAGCATGTTGGTTGGCATGCCCAGGAGGGTGTGCATCAGGTCGTGCACCTCCCGGTACCGCTGGATCACGTACGCCAGCTCTTCATCATCGACAAACTTGGGCGGCATCCGCGTGTCTGGAGAAACTTTCTGCAAGTCCAAAGAGGCCCAGCTCAACTCTGTGGCTCCAATCTCACCTGTGCTCCCAGCACAGGGATCAGCCCAGAAATCTGCACCCAATGAAACCCCACACTCACATTGTCCTCCAGGAACCGGACATACTCCCGGCCCAGCGAGCCCTCCGGCAGCCCCTGCAGCCTGGCCATGTCCAGGGTGGACAGACGGATGCGAGGCCGTTCCCTGGAAGCAAAACACAGCTCAGTGAGACTCCCAGTGAAATCCACAGCAGCAGGTCCTGCAGAAAAGGAGTCCTTGGAAACCCCCACCCCTGCTTCTACCCATCGGTGCTATTTTCCCTGTGCATATTCTAACTGCTCACTGCAGGGGCAGCACTGTCTGCACATCTGTTGCAGAGGCTGGGACATGATTTGCTTAAAGGATCTACCGGAAGCCTTGGCAATAAAAGGGCCTTTATCTTGTCTGCTTGTAACAACTCTGGTGGGAAAAACACTGGTGTCCCCTGCACTGAAAAGCTGCTGCTGTGTGGGCTGCCAGCCAGGCACAGACCCCAGCAACAGCCAGCCCTGAAGAGCAGAGAAATTTAATGCCCCTGCACAGCAGCCAGAGCTTCAAAGGAGCAACCTCAAAGAGGAGAAGGAATTTGTTCTAAGCACAGGTTTAATTTCAACCCTGCTCAGGCTTTCACCACCAGCCACATGGCAGCCACGGTCTCCTGTACAGGTTGTTGGCAAACAGGTGCCTCACAGCCTTGGAAGTAAACAAAAGCCTTTTTATTTCCATTCACAGGGTAAACTCTTCCCATGATAAAAGATCCAGGAGCTGCTCAGCTCCTAGAGTGCAGGTGCCAGGAAGATAAGCATCACTGGCACCAGTTTCACACTGGCTGCAGATATTTCCTTGTGTACTTGTTGTCAAAGGGACCTCAGCAGATTGGGGGATAAAAACAAAAAGACCTGTGTGCCCAATTCAGACCACTGCAAATCCCTGCAATACCACAGGGCAAGGAGCAGGTGGGTATGTCCCTTCCTAACCCTCTCCCTGGGCAGTTCTGCTGGGATTCAGCCCCATTCCAGTGCTCTGGATGTTTTACCAAGTCAACTTCTCGAGCCAGGATGAGGCTGGTCTGCACAAGCATATGGCAAAAGGCAACTTTTCTCAAGCTCCTATGTGACACATGACAGGGAGTAGGGAGAAGGCAAGCAGGTATGCAGTAAGAGCTTGGTTAGTAAGAGAAATCCCTCCTGGTCCTCAGCCTTGCTGCACTCAACAAGTCCTTGCAGATAAGAAAGCAGAAGTGATGGAGTCTTAAAAAAGAAAACAAGAGAACTGGCCTCATTTCAGCTTGAGCCAGGAAAAAAATATGGAGGTGTCTAAGGAGGAGGAGACCAGCAGAGACAGAGTCTCCAATGCAAGAAAATGCAGCAGCAGGCACAGGGAAGAAATCCATGGATGTAGTGGGTTCTCATCACTGTTCAGCATCCACATCCATGGATTTCTCCCTTGTGCCTGCTGCTGCATCTCGTGGTGTTGGCAGCTGCCAGTTCCAGCAGCGAAGCAGAACAGACAGGCAAGTGGTGCCTGCCCTTAGATGTGTCACAGGGCTCCTGTGAACATTAAAAATAAAGTTAGCCCGGAGGGTTAGAGCTACAAAACACTTGTGCTGCTTCCAAGCTCTCCCTTCACAGGGCCAAGGAACCTGCTTGGCCTCGTGTCTGCCACCCCACCACAAACCAGGCAGCGAGGGAGGGAGGGATGGGAGGGACGCACTGGAGGATGCGGTAACCTTCAGGGTGGTTTTTCATCTTGTCTCGCAGGTTTGGCAGGGCCAGGCAGCCTGTGGTCTCCCCAAGGACTGCCACCATGTCTGAAAGAGAGACCAGAGAGTGACCCAAGAGCTGCTTTCGCAACACCCAGCTATCCTTGGTTGGCAGGTGAGGAAATAGGGCAATGAACCATTGACCAGGAGCAGGCAGGAAGCCCGTGGCAAAGTGGGGATCTCATAAACCACAGATCTTCAGCTTCAGGGCCACTCTGCCCTGGTGTCACCCACATGACCCTTCCTGGGAATGGGATGGAGGAGCAGTCATGAGGCCTGGGGGACTCTGGAGAAACAGACTGGTCTGGGTGGCATCACAAGGGGTCAGACTGGGGCGTGTTTGGGTTTCCTCACTCCCTCTCTTTCACAGCCTCCTGCACCGGCTCAATTCTCAGCCCTGCGCTTGTCCCAGACTCTCCTATGAAGCCTCCAGGCTGCAGGGAGCAGGATTTTCTGGACGCGGGTGGCAGGCGCTGCCCTCGCCGGCCTTACCGTGTCTGTAGGGGTCATAGAGCGCCATGACCGCGGAGCCGGCGGCCAGCAGCGCCTTCTGCAGCGGGCTGGTGGGGATGTGCCCGGGGTACAGCTGCTGCCACCCTTCCATGTCCTCCTCCTCCTCCTCCTCCTGGCCGCGTCCATCCCGGCCCCGCGGCTCGCTGTGGCTCGGCCGGGCTCTGCCTGCGGGGAGCAGCGGGTAAGGGAGGGCCCGGCTGCGGGGCCGGCCCGGACGCTGCGGGGGCTGCACTTGCCTGGGTGAGCGGGACCGCCCCGCAGCAGCGGGACCCCCGCCCGCGCCGCCCGCAGCAGCAGCTGCCGCATCCCCGGTTCGGCCCCGCCGCTGCCCCGGAAGCGCCCGGAGCGGGGCGGGGCGGCGGCCATGGCGGCGGCCGGGCTGGCCGGGCTGTTCGCCGTGTACAAACCGGCGGGGGTGGCCTGGGGCCGCGTCCGGGAGGCGCTGGAGACGCGGCTGCTGCGCGGTGAGCGCGGGCGGCGGGACCCCCTAGACCATCCCATCCCCAGGGGCTGCCGGTGGGGCCCGGCCGGTCCCGTCCCGTTCCCGGGGTTCGCCGGCCGGCCGTGACTCCCCGCTCTCCCCCCGGTTCTCTTTCAGAGCTGAACGCGGCTCCGGAACGCGCCCCGCGGCAGCGAGTCCGCTTCCTACCGAGCCCGGCCCCGGGCGGCGGCGGGGCCGTGGAGCTGGTGGCTGCCAGCGTGCCGGTGCTGGCCGACCACCCCCTCGGTAAGGACACAGCGGGGCCTGGCCCGGGGCACACCGGGGACCGCTGGGAGCCCCGGGCAGGCGCTGCGGACCCGCTCCATCACTGTCTCCGTTGCAGTCCGAGGCCCGCGGTTCAGGAAGCTGAAGATCGGAGCAGGTCACCGGCTGGACGTGAAGGCTTCGGGAGTTTTTGGTGGGTCTCGTCCCGGGGCAGCACCGTGTCCTGCTGTCTGTGAGGGTTTCCATGCAGGGAAGAAGAGTGGATGCTATTGCACTGCAGCAGCCCCTGGATCGCACAGCCCCACTGGGAGTTAAGGGCTAAAACACAGAAGAAACGGCCCAGCAAGCTGCTGGCCAAGCTGGATGGAGAGACCCAGGGCAGTGGGTTCTGCTGGGGGACACCAATCCCCATCTCTGCTCCACCACCCCAGCTGGCTTTGCTGTGGCTGGCACTGCTGAGCATTTGCCCTGAGTGCCCAGGTGGAAAGTTCTGGGGAAATCCAAGAAGTCTGGTTTTCATGCCAGACAATAATCTGGGGGTCTAATTGCACTGCTCAGACGTGACTCCTGAGGAGATACAGCCCTGTCCAGTGGGCAAGAATGCTGTGAGTGTTCAGTGCTGTATAAATGCACATCAGTGACTTTTTGTGAGGCTGAATAACAGGTTCCCATTTTCTGTGTTTCAGTGCTTGGCATTGGCCATGGGAACAAGCTGCTCAGTGACCTGTACAACTGCCACCTGACCAAGGTAGGTGCTGGCTCTGAACCCAGAGTGCCATCACAACTTGATCCTGCCCCAGTGCCCCAGACCAGCCTTGGGATGTTGATTCTGCATTTAGGTCTAAAACCTACCAATGCTTTTGAGGGTCTAGAGTTTCATCCATCCACATGAGCATCCACTTGTGGCTTTTTGAGGACAGGATGTTGCTGTCTTTTTGAATAGAACTGTCATAGCCTGCACTTCTAGCAGCTACATGGTGCAGTACTGCTGCTCAATTGCTTGGATCATTTTTTGGATAAATTGCACTCTTTGTCCTTCTTCTAGGTTTATACTGTTGGTGGGCTTTTTGGTAAAGCCACTGATGACTTCTCAGACACAGGAAATTTAATAGAGAAGACAACATTTGGTAAGAAACTGATTTGATGTGTTGTTGTTTTGTGGTTTGTTTTTTTTTTTTTTAAAGAGACCACCAAACTACAAATTAAAACATTTAATCAGGTGAATTGCACAATGACAAAAGCCACATCTTGCATGTCTTCTAGCCTTTGTTGATGTTGTAGCTCCCCTGTTCTAAATCTAACCACGATATATACAAAGCCAGTGTGAATGCTGATCACAGTGGTTCCTACTGGGTTGGTCAGGACCCAGATCTCCTGTGAATCACACTTGGAGCTGGCAGTTAGGAGATTTAATTGAATGAAAACATACAATAAGAAAACTGGAGCATCATTGTATTGGAATCAGTTAAGCAAAATAACTCTTCCCTTTGGAGTCCAGCTCTGTGCTGCTCCATGGAGAGCCAGGGGAAGTGACTTTGCAAAGGCCACCCCTCAGCTCTCATCAGCCCCTTTTGATGTGACTGCTTGCCCGAGGGACAGCAATACCTCAGTGGCACTTTTCAGACTTTCCAGTTTCTGGATGGATAATTGAGACTTCGTTTTTGCCTTAATGTTTGCAGATCATATCACAAGGGAGAAGCTGGAGAGGATTCTTGCTGTCATTCAGGGGACAAATCAAAAGGCCCTGCTGATGTGCGTATCCACCAGAGCAATGAGCTGATCTGATCCCACTGCCACGTGCTGGTCTTCAAAACTAATGAGAGGATTTTGTTTCCCATAATCGAAGTCTGTAAAGGTTGGAGTGCTCACAAGGGGCAGAGAGCAGTTACTCTGAGTGCTCTGTGCTCTGGTGAGAGGTTGCAGTTAAATGTTCTTCTTGTATGGCAAAATCTCCAATCTGCTGGTTTAGGACCAATTTGCTACATATGTTATTATACAAATAACTTGTAGACATGACCAAGTACCCCCCTCCCAAACTGTGGTACACTACTGATAGTACATACACCACAAAAATATATGCAGAAACTCACTGGATGGTTTTAAGAATCAAAATTGCATCTCTTTTTTATTTGGGATGGACATAATTTGAATCTCTTTGAAGAAATTTCTAAATGTCTCTGCTGCTCTCTTTTTTCCCTAGGTATTCTAACATTGATATGAAAACACAAGAGGCATATGAGCTGGCTGTCAAAGGGTTGATTCGCCCCATGGGAAAAAGCCCCCCAATAATCACAGCAATCCGATGCCTCCAGTTTGCACTTCCAGAATTCCAGCTAGGTAGGACTGGCACAGAATGTACTGGGGAACTCTGAGTATGTATTATGGCAAATAAGTTGGTAAACCTAATTTTCTTACTCATTATTTAATGCTAAATGAGTCAGTGGGAATTTATTATCAACTTACAACTTCTCTGGTAAATCCAGCCAGCTCATAGCTTTTACCTTTCCAGTTCAGATCGAAACCCAAGTCTTTAAAATTTGGATAATGAATACTTATGGGGGAAATTCTTCTTAGCACAATGTTTCAGTGTAATACATTTCAGTTCTGGGTTTTGGGTTTTTTTTTAAAGTGTCATTTGTTTTCCTGTAGTCAGTCCCCTTTCCCTCACAAATTATTTGTCTTATTAAAAAAGGTGCCTTTTTATCCCCTTTGAAATACCTGAATTTCTACATTACTCTTCTATATTTATAGGTTTGTTTTCTAAAGTATTTATATATAAATATATAATAATAAATTTATATAAATATTTATAAAGGGTGTGGAAGACCTTGCAGTGTTCCAGAAAATCATACCATGCTCTTAGTGTCTTCTGCCAAACCAGTTCTTTCAGCGTAACTGCGAGTGATGTCTGGATTTACAATGTCAGAGCTTGTGTCCAAGCTTTGCTTCTGAAGGAATGTCTCTGTCCTCCTAGAAATCCATTGCTTGCATGAGACTCAGCAGTACCTGCGGAAGGTGGTTCATGAGATTGGTCTGGAGCTGAAATCATCTGCTGTGTGCACACAAGTGCGGAGGACGCGCGACGGCGTTTTCACGGTGGACGACGCTCTCCTGAGAACTCAGTGGAACCTGCAGAGCATCCAGGAGGCAATGAGGAACTGTCAGCTCAAAGTGGAAACAGAGCTGGAGAAAACCCTGGCAGCACATGAGGAGAACAGAGCTCTCCATCAGCTGGAGGGGACACAGCTGAGCATGCTCTGCAGGAGCGTCCGTGAGCAATCCCTGCAGCACAATAGGGCAGCGACGTGCCAGCAACGCGATGGACAGCAGAAGGAAAGAGGTTAATTGCAGTTCACTTCCACCCTTTCCTTGAGATGACTTTTATCAGAGGCTTTTTTTTCTTCTGTGACAGGCTGTATCGTTTTTTTAAAAGCATCACGAACAGTTCATTAACAGGAGGTAGCTGTGCCAAAATTCCTGTTGATTTTGAGAACATTAGGTTGCTAAGGGATATAAAATCCCATTCCTGTATTGTTTAGCAGCAGGAAGTAGTGTCTTAGAAAGCTGTATTCCCTTGACTGCACAATTTGTTCCTTGCAACTGGCAGCATACTTTATCTGCTGTATGGATTTTATTTTCCCTGTGTTCTCCTGGAGTATTTTCTTTCCATTAGCCCTGCTCTCAGACACATGAGAGCTCAAAAGCAAGCTAAATGAGGGATGTACAGAAGAAAACACAGCTTACCCAAAGCAATGCAAGGAAATGGTTTTATCCAGAGTAGGCATGTGATGAAAAGTGGCTTATAATGGGGACTAATGCACAGGACACACGAAAAATAAAATGGAAAATGACCTAACAGGGAAGAGGTTGGCTCTTGGCTCAGTACTCAGCCATGTACATTGCCCCATAAAAACCCAGCAAGTGCTACTTTATTTTACCCTTTTTTTCCTGAGGAGCCAAGGGGGTTCAATGGTCTCTGATGTCCTCTGCAGCAGCTCCTTGCAGACAGCAGGTTCTGCCCTTGGGTGAAACTGTAAACACTGTGATACCATTTGGTCTCTGTTAGCTCATTATGGCTGGGTCTGACTTTGCAGAAACACACTTTCTAAATTGAAGTTAAAAGACTGGAATTACACTTACCATTATTGCACTCAATGGTTTCCCAGTTATATACTTACTTAATGAGTTTGGAGATCTATTTATGGAAAGCAGATTTGTTCTGTTCCTCTCCTGGACTTGGACAAGGGCCAGCATATTTCATCCTCCAGGTGACAGCCATAGAGGTACAAGAGTAACTTTGGGAGGGGCAGTCAGGGGGGCCATGATGAAGTACCTCAGTGGCAGTGTGCAGTCCTGTCCTGAAGCATCCCAGGAGTTCTTAGTGCCTGGAATCTTTCAGTTCTGGTTCCTCTGGGCTGCACAGAGCAGCCAGAACAGTCGTGGAACGCAGCTGCCACCACCTGGCAGAGCCACCGTGCCAGCAGCAGGGATTCCCCAAGGACACCGTGCCCTGTCCTTGGTTCTGTGGGTGTTCCCACCCTCCATGGACAAGGGATTGGGATCAGGGACCTTCCCTGGACACCTGCCCAGTGCAGCCTGAAGCATAAACCCATCCCTGCAGCCACAAGAAGAACACTTGCACAGCTACAGCTGCAAGTTTTAACCCCAGTGCTCCTACATAGTGGGGAAGAAAACATGGACTTCTCACTCCTTGAACAACCTTCAGTAACTCTGGTAATTATACTTTATCCCCTCAGCTCACACCTCACACAAACTGGAGAATTTCCATACATTCTATTGCAAAAACAATTCCCAGTTGTGTGTGTCACTGACACAGGAACATTTTGGTTGGAACACTCCAGGCTGTATGAGTCCTTCTACACAGAAAATGCCAGCCAAAACAGCAACTTGAGTAACAAAGTTTGCATTTCCCAGTTCTTGCCACCTTGTGCCTTTTTTCCTCCCCTTAAAATTACTCCAAAACACATGAGTGTTCCACACTTGGCAGAGGGGTATGTCTTGGGGAGGGGTGTGAATGTTTCCCCTGAGAGTCCACTCTGCTCTGGCCACAGGAAATATTCTGCACAGCTGCACATCAGCAGAGACTTGGATGAATCATGGAATATACAGGCTCTTTCTGGCCCCCTGCTTGAGACCACTCCCCAGTCTTTAAGGCAAAACAAGACACTATTAGTGACATTTCTGTGCCACATTCAGAGCCAGGAGTGCAAAATCAATTATCTGTTCTCAGCAGCAGCCTTGTGACTTGTTTCTGGCTTCCAACCACAATGAAGACAAATTAATTTAATTCAAATTTGGATGTAAGCAGACTGCAGGATGGGCCTAACTGGAGAGCACAGGGGAAACTTACTGGCTAGAAGGTCTTGGAAATAAAAATGGGTAGAAGGACATCAAGTCTGAGTGAAAAAGGGACAATAGATCTTCAATCAGCAGAGCATCACTTCCAACTGCCCAAAGCAGCCAAATTTAGTCTGTGCAGTCACCCTTAGCCCTCACACTGACATTGAAACACTCGTGCTCCCAACACCATCCACTGTCCAGGACAGCACTCACTGCCACCATGACTCTGCACTTAGAGCAGACAAAGGTGATTCTGCACCTGCACATTCCTGGAGAAAACATTTGAACAGCTCATGTTGTCTCAGTAAAATTTTAGAATTTGTTCCCAGGTTCATGCAGTGTTTTATAGGCTCTTAAAGTGATTTACTGACAAATGTGAAGGCTGTTTTATTCAGAGTGAACAGTTCAACACAACTTTACATTTTGCCATTTACTACAGAAATGATACAAAACCTCCAGATACCAGAGCAGGTAAGTACAAAAATGCAGAACATCCAGACTTGTCTGGATTTGTTGATAAAACAAAATAAACCCCCAAACCACAATTTCTGCCTTCTTCCCTCCTTTCTTCTGAGGGTTTTCCTTTCAAAGCAGCTATTACATTGCACATGTGTATGTCCTCACTTCCTCTATCCATCCAGGAACAAACAACCCCTGGATACTGCAGGGAATCAGAGGCTCCATGGAAGAGGCTCAACATCAACCTGAACTACAACCTTTCAAAAAAAAAAATCCTGTTGATCAGGTAGTACATGAAATTATCTAAAATCCTACATCCCTTTTCCAAAGGTTCCTTTTCAGCCTTCTGTCTCCTAAACCAGGATGACACCACTGTGTAATGGCCCAGTGACAGTCACTTTTGCAGGACATGGCACTCTCCAGGTTCAGGACTAGTCACTGAGCTCCAGGTCATACTCAGGATAGAGCTGTTTTGTAGTGACCCCTCGGATAACAGCTAGGAAATAAAGAAACAGCATTGCTTTCATTAAACAAAGATCAGGTGAGTCAGAAACGTGGTTTTCTTTCCCTAATTATCCCATAGCCAAGAAACCCAAGGTTTTGCAGCTGTGCCTCGTGCTTGCCCAAACACTTTAAATAAAGTGAAGAATCTGTAACAGAAGGTTTGCCTTCATGGTAGCAGCTTCTTTCTGTGTTTGTATGAAAACACTAACTAAAAAGGTCTTGAACAGCTTTCCCTTCCTTACCTAGCTTGCCCAGGAGCATCTGCCCAGCATCTTTGATTTCATTGTACTCATGGAGCAGAGAGATGTGCTTGTCCAGTTCTTCCAGGCTGTAGCCCCTGTAAAATAACACCAGGAAGGTCACAAATGACACAGAGGGACTGGGGCTTCCTGCTGCTGTGGGAGACACCCAAGCCTGGCACCTCAAAAGCAGAGAGTGAATGCAGCAAAGTGCAATTGCTGCAAGTCCTAAACATGAAAGATCTAAACAAGCTCAAGAAAGCCAATGCACCCAAGTTCTCAGAATTGAGAGTAGGCTGTGGTAAATTCCATTGATACCTATCTCTAATCTGTATTTAGGGAAAAAATTAATAATTGTAGAATCATTTAGGATGGATAAGACCTCCAAGAGCATCAAGTCCAACCTTTGGCTGAGCACCACCATATGAACTAAACCAGAGCACTGAGTGCCATATGCAGTCATCTCTTGAATGCCTCCAGGGACCATGACTCCATCACCTCCCTGGCCAGCCCAGTCCAATGTTTAATCACCCCTTCAGCAAAGAAATTCCTCCTGATGTCCACCCTGAAATTCCCCTGGCATAGCCTGAGGCCATTTCCTCTTGTTCTGTTGCTAGAAGGTTTGTTTATCCTTGAAGATAAATGAAAAGGGATTCTGGAACGGCCTTTGTTGTTCTACCATCTTCATCTTACCTTAGAAAATATCAGTCTTTCACAACAAATAACAAATGGCTAAAATTATCTGTTCCCTGCAAACACATAATTACCTCAGGAACACCCAGGCTAAAACAAAAATCCTCTTATGCAAGCTCCTAGTAAAACTTGTTTTGCTTTACCACATGAAGTGGAAAGAATTCCCTCTTGTCTCTAAGTCCCATCACTTACAATACTGTAACCAGCATTGCACCACGCCAACAATGGCATCATAGAAGGTCAGCTCTCAGCTCCACTTCCTGAATCACATTTTATTTTAAAAACAAAAATAATTACGGCATCAAGTAAACACTGAGCTTGCCAAGGACGTACTCTGACAGTAACTGTGCAATTTCCTGGTCTAGAGCGAGGTCTTTCTGTTTCAGCTCTTTGATTTCACACCGCAGGGCTTCTTCGCTGGCTCCATTAGGCTGAAGGGGCTTGGGAGAAGGGATCTGTAAAACACAGAGGACACACAGCAGGAACTCAACTCTGGGTAAGGTGCTACAGAAAATAGTGTATGTATCACTGGATAAAACAGGAGAAAAAGGAAAAAAATATCCCCACGGCAGGGAGGGGGGGTTTAAATAAAATGTGGATCAGTGTACATAACTCTAGCCTGCTCCATACCACGTCTAGCCGCACTTTCGAGAGCGACAGTGTAAAGTGAAAATAAATAATTAAAACCCACAGTGTGCCTTTTAGGAGAAACTCCCAGCACGACACAGAGCAAACTGCGGTGCCGGCGCTAAACCGGGGAACCCTCAAGGACAAACCCTCGCCCCCCGGGCCGGGCTAAGCCCCCGCCAGCACTCACCGGTGCCCTGAATGCGGCCCCGCCGCTCCGCCGGCCGCCGGCCGAGACCCTGCCAAAGCAGAGGGCAACGCGTCAGGGGCCGCCACCGCCGCCTCGGCGGGGACACGGCCCGGGAGGGGAGGGGGAAGCGGCTCCTACCTCCTGGGCAGGGCCCGCGGCGGCGGGTGGCGGGGCGGGCTGCGGCCCGCGCCCGGCGGGGCCCGCTCGGCCAGGGCTGAGGGCTCCGCGCTCAACGGGGCTCCGGGCTCCCGCCACACCGGAGAGCTGCAGTCCTCCCGCCACAGAGCACGCCGGGAGTTGTAGTTCCCCGCCACAGAGCACACTAGGAGTTGTAGTCGTGCCGCCGAGGGGCACGCCGGGAGTTGAAGTCCCCTGCCGGGCCCGACCGTGGTGAGGCTGCCGGTGACATTGGGTGTGGCAGGACACAATTGTCCCCCAATGGCCGCAGCCGAGGTAGTTACATTTGGTGCTTCAGAGACACCTCAGCACCGCGGCTCTGCTGGGACGGGGGTTCAGGGAGTCTCGGGGTCACTCGCACAGAATCACTGAATCAATCTGGTTAGAAAAGACCTCTGGTTCGAAAAATCGCCCCTGTGATCTAACACCACCATGCGAACTAGACCACGGCACTGGGTGCCATGTCCAGTCTTTACCCTTAAGCACTCCTGCAATGCTGTTTTCGCAAGGTGAGCACTGCCCACGCCCCCGCTTGACCCTATGTCCCACCGGGCCACCGCAGCTCCCTCCGGCCCGGCCCCGCCAGTCCCGCACAGAGGCTCGGACAGCGCTGGAGGCCCCGTCCCGCCGCGCTCGGGCCAGCCCGGAGCAGGGAGCCGTGTCCCGGTGCGCGCTGTGTGTCAGAGCCGGGGTTGCCCGAGTCTCGGGTGCTGCCGCGCTTGGAAGGTCAAAGGATTTGGGATCGCACACAGCGACCCCGCCGCCTGCGCTGAGCACGGGATCCGCGCTCGGACAGCCCAGGGCGGAACGCGAGGCGGGTGCGCAAAGGCGAGGGGAGCCGGGCTGGCCCCTCCCGGCTGGGCTGTCGGGTCACTACAGCAGCGGGACAGAGCCGGGTGTCACACGCGGACCGGGGTGTCCCGGGGCGGGAGTGTCCCGGCGGGGCCGGGCTGTCCCGCTGTGTCACCCCGGGGTGTCCCGGGGCGGAGCGGGGCCGGCAGGGGGCGGAGCCGCCACCGCCCCCGCCGCTCCTGGCGGGCTGACGTGGCCCGGGCGCGGGGCGGACATGGCGGACGGCAGCAGGCAGAGCCGGTTGGCCGCGGCCAAGAAGAAGGTGAGGGGCCGGGGGTCCGTGCACGACGGGACACGACACGACACGACGGAGCTGGGGGCGGCGGCGTGCCGCGAGCCCCGCGCGGGCCGGACCCCGGGCCGGGCCGAGCGCGGCCTCCCCCGAGGGGCGCGGGCCGGGCCGCCGCCGCCCCCTCGCTCCGGGCCCGGGAGCCTGCGGGTGTCCGGGGCTGCGGCCCGGCCTTCTCGGCGGGCGGCCGGGGCGAGGCCGGGCCTGGGTGGCTGCGGTGCTGTGAGGGTTGCCCGGGCTGGTGTGCGGCTGTCGTGTCCCCCCCGCCTTCCTTCCTCCCCCCCCCCCGCTTTCCTTTTTTTCCCTGTTTTTTCCCCGTATTTTTCCCCTCCGGGCGGCCCGGCTGCCTGCGTCCCGGCGGGATGCGCTTCTGTGTCAAAGTCACAGGAACTGAAAAGTGTCCTGGAGCAGTTCAGGCTTCCATTTTGAAATCCTCCCAATAATGGGATCCTCCTTCGTCCTTCTCCATCCCCGCTGCCCCGCCGTGCCCTGCCCGGGGTGTGCGGGCCGGGGGTGCCGTTATTTGCATAAACAGCTGCCGGCACCGGCCGCTCTGGGGCTCGGGCGTGCAGGACTTGCACAGAAATGCCGGCAGACCTGGCGAGATTCGAGTTACATCTTATCAGACCGGCGCTTCCTGGGCGAAGTGGATGAGATTAAAAAATCATTTGTAGATTGTTTCTCCCCTTAGTTTGCAGTTGTTGCAGTGTCTGCTGTGGGGATTGCACCTGTGCTTCATAAAATCTTTCATGGAGTGGAAGATTTTACTATCAAGCAGTGCTTTCTCACTTTGCATGTAGGATTAATTGCCCTTTATTAATTTTGCCTTATTGCTCTTACTTATAACCCTGAAAATCCCCCAACTAGTGCTTTCCATCTCCTTTTAGTTGCACTGTGGAGTATCAATTTCCCAGGAACAGCATTGGCTGTAAACAAAAGTTGAATGTTTACAACACTTGTCATAAACCCATCTCTTTGGTCTTAACTTTACCCTTCTTGGGCTTATTTTGATTCCTGTTTTTCCCCCAGACTGATGAATTCATGAATTCATTCTCTTGTCCTTACACCTTGATCTGTATTTTTACCAGCGAAGTTGGATTTTGAGGGTTTTTTGGGGTTATAGAAGGCATATTCTGTTTGGACTTCAGATTTTTCTTCTGTTCACAGCTGAAGGAATATCAGCAGAAGAACAGCCCTGGAGCAACTGCAGGAACTAAGAAAAAACGCAAAACTAAAGAAGGCAGCAGACCTGCGACTCCCACCACCGATGACCAGCAGCCTCCAGAGAATGTGAGTGTCTCATCCTTTCTCTCAAATCATTTGCCACCTCCCTCTTCTTTGGTTTTCTGGACAATCTGAGCGGAGCTGGAAGTGCTGGGGTAAGAGCTGAGTGGTGTAGGTGCTGTTTGAATGGAGTTTGCTGCAGCAGTTGGCAGCTGCCTGTTCTGGAGGGTGCAGCTGCCTCCAGAGTCTGCCCGATGGTGCCCTGGGTGTGCCCAGAGCTGCTGGGCTGAGGCGTGTGGTCCTCACCAGCTGCACGGGGCTGGTTCCTTGGCTGCCTTGGATTGACATTTTCTCTCTGTCCTTCTCTGAGCCGTTTCTCTTTCCCCTTTTCTTTCGCCTCCTGTAGATTCAGAACATTCTGAAGGTGCTGGTGTCAGACCTTAACCGCTCCAATGGGGTAGCCATACCCTCATTGGACAAGAGGAAGGTGAGGCAGTGCTCGTGTCCCTCGCAGTGACTCACTCGCTCTCCCTCCTGCATGCTTTGGGTTCTGCTCACTCTGAGCTCCATCTCCGGGATGGAGCCTTGTCCTCACATATCCATTGTCAGTTGCTTCAGTTTTGTTCCTGTTTTTATTAACATGGAGCTCTTTGTTACCATTGCTTGTTTCCTTCTGGTTTGTGTCAAAGTTAACACGTCAAGAAGTTGTTCTTGAGACAGCTGAGCTTGGAGGAAAACAGGAATTTGGGGTGAGGCAATAAACTCATTTATAACAGCTGAGGAAAACTGCACTAGGAAGAGGTAGTGATTCCTTATTCTGTATTTCTCCTGCTCTTAGTGTCATTGCTTTGTTTCCTGGAGCTTGGTTTCTGAAGGGCATGTTTCTGCCCATCTCCAGGCAAACAGCTGCACTGGCTGGTTATTCCAGCCACCCATTTTATGACAGGCATGAAGCTGGCACAGGTGATGTACAGTCTGGCAAGTAGCAGGGGTGTAAATATGCTTAGGCAGGAAGTCAGATACTTCAAAGCCAGGCATGTACAGGCTTTAATGTCTTCACGTTCCCAAGATCCCAAAGAGGAAAGGGCAGGACGTAAGCCAAGAAGCAAGAGAAAGGTGTTCAGGAGCATACATGAACAAACAGCCTTTTAAAAACACTTATTTTCAGGCAGTTAGTTTATTTAAAATAAGGCCCAAGCTGTGATGGGAACTCAGAAGTCAAATTTTGTAGCCAAGAATGTTCTTCCAGTTTTGTTGTACCAAAGCTCTGCTTTTCATTTTCACTTGCATCGTTTTGATAGCTTATTTCCCTGCCATTGTTTCAATGTACTTGTCATAAAGTAGCTCATTGTTATATTCAGTGCCCATCCATGGATATCCAACAATAAATATAACTATAGCAATCACATGGGGTACCTGACAGATGAAGTGAAACCTGCAAGTTGGAATGGAATTCCCTCTGAATTGCCTTTGTATCCTTTTTTCCTTTTTTTCCTTTTGTGTGATAGTATGTCTGACACAGAGTTCCACCAGCTGGACTGTGTTTGTAGGTTCTGTACCAGCAGAATTTGAGTGATGTGAAGACACATTGCCAGTTTGGGGTGCTGGGTGTGCCTCAGAAAACTTGTGTTGTGACTGAAGTGTCACTGTTGTCCTGAGGACTGTTTTCAGTTAATACTTGTGAGCTCAGAGCAAGTTAAATATTGGAAAAAGAGACTTGTTTCCCATTGGAGGGTGAGATGAAGATAGGTGGTCCAGTGCTTAGCCTTGCAGTGAAGGCCTACCTGTGTCTACAGCTTTAGTCATGTTCTGCAAAGGGAGAATTTATTGCTCTGTTCATTCTTGTTTCCCCTTTTTTCTCTCTTTTTCTCAGAGATACAGTTTGATCTGATTGACTATTATGGAATTTTTGGATTGTTGTACCTGGGGTTTTAGGAATTATTTGAAAACTAATCTTTAACTGCAATACGTAATGGAAGAAAAATTTCTCATTCCAGTTGCTGTCTTGTAAAAATCCTGAGTCAGGAAAATGCTGTTTAGAAACTTGATGCTAATAGGGCAGAAAAGCTGATCATTGGCAGCTGAGCTGCTGCTGCCATTGGTGTCTCATGTGAGGCAGAGCCCTCCCTTGTCTCTCACTTCAGCTTTCTTGGCTCTGAAACAGAGGAAAACCAGCAAAGTCAAAGCCTTTGTGTGAAAGTAAATGGATTCTACTACATGCTAAGCTGAGCAGAATTACTGATTTTTATTCTACATTATTGGAATGTCACAAAGCATAATTTTCCATATAAGTGTTTTGCTTTTAATGCTTTCTGTTTCCAACAAATTCAATTGTTCAAAGAGTTTTGGGGTTTTTGACAGTTTATTACAAAACTGCTCCTTGTGAAGAAAGAAGGAAGGAGTTCTTGTGGTTAAGGAACATTACTGGTTTCTGCATCTTGGAAGTATTAGGCAGAAAGAATGTTCTGATCAGAAGAAATTATCATTTTGAGATGCACTGGGGATTTAATCCCTCCTGTCCCTCTGATGTTTCTATTGATGAGTGTGTGATTGATAAAGGTGAAGTAACCTTTAGCTGGAAGAAGTGAGGGAGTTCCTGACATTCCTAATGAGCACCTAACATATATTGCTCCTTCAGAGCATCAGTACCTGTCCTGCTAAAAAGAAATTCAGAAAATTCTTGTTTTCCCTTTGTAGTCTTCCAACTTACTGCCTTCATTAAATCTGTCTCCACTGTTGCTGTTTTAACCTTGCTGCTGGATTAGTGAGTGAAGTGCTGAGAGGTAAACAGGGAATGCCAAGAGAGAGATTTCTTGGTTCCTATGAAGTGCCAAGGAGGAAGTAACTGAAATAAGAGGGAACTCTTCCAGGTGGAGTTGCAGAGAGCTGCAATGTATTGGTGGGGCTGAATGCTGAGATTATCTCCTTTGTTTTGTTGTGTTTTTAAGTGATGATTTACTAGAGCTGGATGATGAAATGAATCAAATTGCTGTAAAACACAAGAGCACTGCTGGACCTCTATGGCTCTAGTGCTGTGCAAGGAGATGCAATGGGTCAGTGCAGCGTGGCTTCATTGAGGGGGCTGCAGATGCCATCCATCCTCCCACAGAGCCTGGATAGGAACTTGCTGTCCAGAAATAGTTTTTTGGCTCTTCTCTTTTCTATTTAAATTCTTCTAGTCATGGGATCCATGGCTGCAGCAGGGCCACAGGCACCTGCTCCCAGCCACCCTCCCTCTGGCCTGTTGATAAATGTCCTGTTTCTAAACTGGGGGGTCATGGTATGCCACAAATTTCAGCAAGTTTTAGACAGAGCACTTGAGTCTGACTAACCCATTTTTCAACTAGTCACTCCTCTGTTCTTTTCCATCTTCATTTGCATACAGTGATCTGTGTTTTCCCCAAGAACACCTCGAAGGTGATGCTTTTCAAAGCACAGTGACATTTGGTGTTGCCCTTGATTTTTGGTGAATCTTTTGAAGTGAATCTCATGTGTGAACTTAGAGTTTGGGTGATGTTATTGCCCTGTGTTTAAAAAGGGAGTTGGATTGTGGGACACTGGTTATTTATGGAAGGACACACTCTGGGACAGTGTTTGTCTGTGATTGATGCATTCACCTCTTTGCTCTGGGGAGAACACAGGTTCCTTTCCACATGTTTCTTAATGACTGTTCACATCTGTCTGGTTTTCACAGGCAGGCCACAAGGTGATGTGTGTGTGTGTGTGTGTTTGTTCATTTTGCATGAAGGCTGTAATCCTGTGCTGTGTTTTGTGCAGGCATACTTTGACAGTGATGTTGCCACTCGTAGTGCTGAACAGCTTGCTCCTGATGTCCCTGTGCTATCTAACAGCAACAGCCTCCCTAGTTGTGGTTCTGTTCTGCCTGCTCCTGAGAGCATGCAGCTGACACAGGTTTGTGACTTATCATCAATACTGCCATTGAACCATTGAGCACTGATTAGTGATGCCACATTAGTGTGGAGAAAGGGGACCTTCATAAATATGACATCACTAGTTCAGGTTTTCTCCTGTTAAAAATACTACATTCTCCACTCTCCATGCAGTCATCATCTGTCTGTGAGAGCAGAGGGAGTACTAGCACACACGTGGCCCTGCAGCTTCCAAAGCTGTCTTCCTTCCCCTTCTCTCCTATTTCAATCAGTCTGTATTTCCTTTTACTAATTAAAGATTCAGTTGTAGCTTTTTTCAGCAAAGTGTTGATTATCCTGATAAATAGGAACAGCAGACATAAAGCCTGATACACTTGAATTTCTCTATTGCAGACTCACACCACTCAGAAATTATGTGTAAGCCAGGGCTGAGTTGGTTGTTTAAGTTCATCTTCCTTTGGGAAGCAGTAATTACAGGACCTGTGAAACTTGAGCCCAGGTGTAATCAAGTCTTAGTGACACATTCATAAGTGTGACTCCCATCTTTTACAGGCTTACAAGTTTTTATGTTTTAATCCACAGATGAATGAAGCTGAGGATCATAAAAATGCTTTGGATGAGAACAGGTGAGTGTCTGTGTTGGCTTTGCAACAGGATCCCAGCAGATTAAGGTTTTATTCCTCCCCCAATGCTGTGATGATTTGGGCAGCTCTCTGGGAGAGGTTTTCATTGCCAGGTCTTTGTTCCTAGGTCTTTCTCATCAACAGAGGGTCTTCGTCAGTTGTCTGAGCAGCTCAATGGCCTGGTTTCCCAGGTACTCCTTTTCATCCTTTTGTCCCATTAATTCTCTTGGTGTGTGATGTAGAACTTTAAGCAGACAGTTTAAGGAAACACTCTTCAACCTCAGAGACATCTGCAGCCATCCTACTAACCAATGTGGTACTTAAACATTGAGGAGCAAAAATTCCTGGTTTAGGAATTTAAGATTTCGGCAGTAGGAAGAAAAGCAGAGTGGGATGAATGAATTGTACATATTCATGGAAAGATGTACTCTTGATTTACTGGAAAAGAATATGAAGTCAGTTTGAATAATTCACATCAGCTTGTCACAGGGGCAGCCAGCATCTATCCTGAGCCAGAGGAGTGTTTTCTGTGCCTGTGTGTGGTTGTTTGAAGTGACAGGTGCTATAAGGAGTGTTACACTTATAATGGGATCTTACCTAATAGTGATTTGCTTTGAGGACTAAAACTGACTTACTTGATTTACTTCTAGTCTACATCGTATGTGAATGGAGAAAGTGCTGTTTCTTCCACAAATATTAAGGAAATGGAAGTAAGTTGTTCTCAGTCTGTCATGTTTTTTATTTTTCTTATTTGCTGCTGTTGATCACTTGTTTGGATTCTGTGCTTACAGCAGTGTTAGTGAGGCCTAACTGAATGCACAGGTCACAAAAATCACTGTGTAGTGTCACCTGGGGCTGTAATTGGGTAGCTGTGATCACAACAGTCAGAGGCAGTTATTAGAGATGTTCCCAGTTTGGGGACTGGGGATAATCTGGCTTCCATGCAACTGCAGTTCTTATTTCTGATTCACTTTTATGTCAAAATGAGGCCTCAGCAGAAACGGATAAAATAGGTTGACATCCCAGCTGCTTTTGTTCAAACCACAGATTTTGTTTTGTTTGGAGAATCTGATTATATCAAATTGTGATAATGATTTATTTTTCTGTCCTTTTTAATTATTGCTTTTTTCCTTCCCTCCTCCTCTTCTGCTCCTTCCTTTTTCTCCTATATGCATGTGCCCGTCAGACACGTTACCAGGAGCTGGCAGTAGCCCTGGATTCCAGCAATCTAACTAACAAACAGCTCGTTACAAAGATAGAGGAATTGGTAAGAAACAATCCAACCAACCAGTCTGACATTGTCTTGGCTGCTCCTCCTGCTCTCTGGGTGTCTGCAAGGTTCCAGGTTCCTCATAGTGCCACAAGGAAGGCTGCTTACACAGCACTTTGTATCACCAAAATGGGCTGGGTGGAAAACCTGTGAGAGGATCAAAGCCTAAGGCCTCTTGTGAGTGTGGTGGCTCATGTGAGGAGGCAGAAACAGAGTTTTGTTGTTTCCATTTAAGTGTGCTCTGTTGATCTCCTCACACTGTCCCTGGGTGATAAGCATCCTCATAAAACAGCTATTTCTGGTCCTGGTCTGAATCCTTGAAATACAGAATTCTGATGCTGGCAGCAATGTGAAAACCTGTTTCTGCAGGTGGTGATGCTGTTCTAAATATATCAGCAGAGTGGGAGCAATAGGTCCAAGAGAGCCTGGGGCTGTTTTCTGATCATATCCTCAGCTTCTCTTGGCACAATGAATGAACTGCTTTGTCTTGTGGCCTGCATGGATTCCTGCTGCTGCTGCTTTTCAGCCTTCAGCCTTAACACTGCAAAAAATGCAACTAAGTGGATCTGTTCCAGACTGAAAAGAGCCTTTCTTGTGTGAAATACTTTCCCCCGTTTTGTTTCTCTCTAAAACCACACTTTTCCCAAAGTTCAGCATTTCCCAGTGTACCCCATGACCCCTCTTTTTGTTTCATTTTTGGTTTTGGGTTATTTTTGTTCTGTTCTTTTTCTTGTTGTGTTTTAGTTGGACTGCAGAGGTACAGTGCATTGCCCACCCAGGATTCTCATTGTTTGCCAGCTTTTTTGTTTGTCTGGAACTCTGTAGGGCCTTTGCTGCATTTGTGCTCTTGCCTTTGCTTTTCCTGGTTGTGTGCTGGCATTGCTAAAATCAAAACCTCATCACCTTTTCATCTGCAGTCATGTTTCAAAATGCACTGAGGTAGTAGTGGTAATAAAGAAACACCTTGGTAATATTAATCATTGGGAAGAGGAAAAAATACTAATTATGTAGTTACTTAAGAGGAAACTGCCAGGGGGACAAGAGCAGCAAAGGGCAAACAGGGTTTGGTGGCTGCCTGGGCAGCCTTTGCCCCCTTCACACCTAGAGATGCACTTTGTGCAGTCACAGATCTCCAGTGTTTCACCCATAAGACTGAAATTGGCTGGGACAGAATTATCCCTTTCCTTGCATCTGGCTTCAGCTCTGTCTCACAGCACCTTGGTGGGAGCCTGCCAACGTACGTGCAGCTCTGCATGACTTGGCCACTTGTTAACTGGGATAGAGGTCCAAGGAATCACTTAAAGGAAAGGACTTTTGCTTTAGGATTTAGGTATTATTTGTCCTTCATTAAAAGCATTTTTGCTGATTTTCCTAACACACCAGTTTGACTGTGATTAATTGCATAAATGTGGGATATTGCAAGTTTAAACTGAAGTTGCTGGATGCTCAGAAAGGAACACTGAGGGGTTTCAGCACAAGTATTGGAGGAGAACTGTGATAATGTACTGGACAATGAAAAACATAGCACATGTATTAGTGAAGGGAGCCCCAAATCTCTTATTAGCTAAGATGAACTTCCTAGTTTCTAGAGAAATGGAAATTCTCCTTGCATTAACTGGGCATATATCCTACTTTATCAAAGTGAAAATGTGTTTCAGTATGAGAGTATTTTCCTCTTAATATTGGTGCATCAATTTTCTTCCATAGAAACAGCAGAACCAAGAAGCAGTGAATCAGCTGGAAAAGGTAAAGTGTGTCCTATTTTTGGATAGATACAGAAATAGGTATCTGTTTCTTTGAGGAGTAGAAAACACAGTGGATTGTGGCACAAGAGTGCATGATCTTGTCTTGTGTTAGATTCAGTTTTATTTGTAGCATAAGGTTTAATATTTTGACTTCACGAGTTGGGCCTGACAGGCAGCATTCTTATTTTGACCAAAGCTAATATTGAAATCAAGTTCAATATTAGCTCAAGTTGCAGGAGTGCAGTGGGGACAGGAGGTTACAGTTTAGGTCCTTGCCAGGAGCTTCCATTCCAGCACTGCCACGTGTGTGCTGCAATGCTTGCACTGTGCTGTTGCTGCTGGTCTGGGATGGAAAAATGATTCAGTAGTTCAAATAATGGAAAATTAAGTGTGTCTTAAAAAATACTGGCATCATTTAGATGCTAGCAATAGTACCAATTAATTCCTGCTTTTTTAGTTTGACGTAAAACAAGGGTTAACTATCTGCATGTTTGTGCTGACCAAGCATTATTTGTTTCTACAGGAAAAGAAGGAGTTTGAACAGAAATTTTCTAAAGAGCAAGCAGCACTGAGGGAACAGTTACAGGTAAGGCAGAGCCTCCCTTACAGTAATATCACCTGACTTCTGCTGTTTTGTGGATTATTGAGCACTCCTAGTCCTTATCCTGGAAGGCAGAAGTCCATTCCTTTAGCAAAACTGTGTCAGCCACACTGTACTTAACTGCAGGAGCTCTTTACTGAATTGTCCTTTTGTGACAAACAGTGATGTTGCAGTGGCAAGCAAAGAAGTTTTGTGCTGAGCTGATTTTCCTTTCCCAAAGGTTCATATCCAGACTATTGGAATTCTTGTTTCTGAGAAGTCTGAGTTGCAGACAGCCCTTGGCCACACTCAGCAAGCTGCACGGCAGAAATCAGGTACGTGACTGTCCCTGCAGCTCAGGCTGGTGGCTGAACTGTGGGTGTCAAGTCACAAGCATGACAGTTGCTGGCAGGCAGCTCACAGCACTCCCTGACCCCTCTGTGAGCAGCCTTTGGCACTGGCACTGCTGCTGTCATCATGGCTGCCCCCAAATGGGAACCTGTTGGTCTCATGGCAGTTGAGGTTCTTTTGTGCATCACTAAAGCCCTGTCAGCTCTGTTGGGCCTGGTGACTACCCCAGATCGTTCCTTTCTAATTCTTTTAAAACTTGGTTTCCCTTTTCTGCCCTGCCTCCCACACAGCTGTCATGTTAATCTAGGTCTTAGCTGAGCTTTTTATTCTGAACTACATTTGAGCAGTTTATTCTAATAGAAAAAAAACCCCAAACAACATACTGTCTATTGTTCTGCAAAGGAAGTTTCATCATCTCCCTCTAAAAGTGAGGCAGGCATTTAGAGAGAGCTGTGCTCCCAGGGCTGTTAGTGAATCACCTGTAGAGCCAGCAGCAGAGCCAGCTCTGCTGATTTACTGTGCTGCCTGAAGAGCTTGCTGACAAAGTAGAAAGTGCTGTTCAGCCAGTTCCAAAATGCTCTTTTGTGGTCCAGCCTCAAGTGTCTGTGCTCTGACTTGTGCAGGAGAAGCTGAGAGCCTCGCTGCCCGTTTACACTCATCTCGCCAGCGAGTGTCGGAGCTGGAGCGCACCTTGTCCTCCATCTCCATGCAGCAGAAGCAGTCAGAGAAGGTGAGAGTCACCTCTGTTTATGCTTAACCAGCAGCTCTGCCTTTGGCTGTTTGCTTATTACTACACTGCTGCAAAGTCTGCAGTCCCTGCTTGCAGAAGAGGCAGAAATGAACCTTGTTAATTGTTAAATAAAGCCCTTTTAAAGCCCTGTGTTCCCCATGATCAAGGCAAACTTCATTCAAGTTTCTGTGCCTAATCACATGGTCCAGTTGGTGTCCTCAGACCTGGCACCTCACTTCATTAGTCTGGCAGCTCCACACAAGAGAGACACCTTGTCCCAGAAATCTCCATTAAGCATACACTTCAGTATTGTCTTTAATCCAGAGGTTTGCAGAAATACTTGGAGCACTACATTTGAGAAGACTGAGCAGACTTATTCCTGGAAAATTCAGGAGGTTCTAAGCAAACCTGTCTTGAAGTTTTTGCCAAAGTTATGACCTTTTCTGTTTTAGCTCATGTGTTATAGGTGGAATGAAGTATTTTTTTAATACCTTATTTGTTTGGCTGAAGTCCATAGATGAATCAATAATTTCCTTTTTCTCCAGCATAATAAAGAGTTAGTGAAGGAGCGAGACAACCTGAAACTGGAGCTGTACAAACGAAGGTAAGTCCCTTCTGCTCATTTCTGCAAAACAACAAGTGGCAAAGACCACAAGTGGTGACTTGGGAGGCTGGATATTCAACTGAAAAACAAAAAAAAGTAGTCACTAGATGTGATGTTTCTGTGATTCTAGCTGCCAGGAAGCATTGGTTTGTAGATCTTTGACCTGGACATCAGCAGACCCAGAGCCACTTTAATTTTTTGTTTGTTTTAGCAAAAGTAGTGAGGAAATAAAACAACAGAATTCAGAGCTGTCAGAGAAAGTTCACTCCCTGGTGTCCCAGAACTCAGCTATGAAGTTGGATGTGGAAGATTTGCAGAAGAAATTGGAAATGGCTGAACTGATGATTCAACAGGTGAGGGCAGAGGACAGTGATGACACTGCCACACTTCCTTCTGAGAAAGGACTTAACTCCTGGCTTTAAAGGAAGGCATGAAATCTCATCAAGACATCCTCCTAGGAAAAACCTTTCAGCAAGGCCTCAGGGGAACAGAAGAGTTTGCATTCTCTAAGGTGTTGGAGCAGTAAATAGATTAAAAAGCACACATTGAAAAGCAGTGTCACATTAGTCTGCTAAAACTGTTGTACAGTGAGAGAGGGTGAAATGTGGAAATGCAGTGACTTTTCTGGTTGTATCTGTTCAGGATTTTGGTTATTTAGTTCTGCAGTCTCAGTGAGTAACCAGCTGAGTAGGGGTGGTGTTTGTACCCACCAGTGGAAGGTGGTGAATTGGACAGTGGCAGCTTGAAGTCAGCTGGGGAAGGAATGCATGGAGCCAGCTGTTAGCAGGTCAGAGAGCAAGCTTGGTGTAACCCTGAGCCTGGGAGGGAAGAAAATGCTCTTTTTTAAATTCCTAGACTGTGTCTTAAGTTATCCTTGAAATTGAGCCAACTGCTGCTCTTCTGGGAAAAGTCCTGTGCCTCAGCTGAGCCAGCCTTGGTGCTCAGTCCACTGACATGCTCCAGACACTGGCTTTAAATTCCTGACATGTCTGACAACTTTTAAGGTCACAGCCTTTTATACCATCTGATATGGCTGTATAGTGCAGATGCTAGAAATGAACAAAATTTCTGAGCCAAAGTTTGATAGAATCCTATTTTCTTAATTAAAAAAGAGTAAATGTAATATTGGTAGGGAGGAGCTGCCCAGTTCAGCCTGTTTTATAGGACTAAAATCTCAGCTCTTTGTTTTTAATCCCCCTATTTTTGCACACTGAACTTTACTATGAGTTGGAGCACTTTAAAGAATGATAGAAGGTTACAACATGGATCATGTGGCAGGTTACTCTCAGGAGGGAAGGCTGTGCAGGAATTGAGTGTTAACATTTTGCCTTAACTTTCTGATATTTTAAACAGTTCTCAAGCCAGGGAGGGAGTCTGGATGCAAACCAGCAGCTGCAGATGGCTCTGGAGGAGAAGGCAAGCATGGAAACCCAGGTAGCTCAGGTAAGAGGTTGTATGAAATATGATCCAAATCTTGATGTCTGTAAGGAAACTTGTGGGGCAGAAAAATGTAGTCTGAGCTTTGCACTAACACTGATTTCTTCAAGTTTTATCCCTTAAACCAGATTTATTTAGCCATTATGATGTTGTTTGATTTTGTTTTGAACAGCTCTCAGAGTCACTCCAGCAGCTGCAGGCAGAAAGAGATCAGTATGTGGAGAAACTGAGGGAGGAGGGGAGCATTTGGCAGCAGCGGGTGCAGCAGCTCTCTGAGCAGGTAACCCCAGGGGCAGCATCCCAGCTCTGGACAAACCCAGGCTGCAGGAAATGCCCCATGAACATTGTTGTAATTTTCATCTGCGTGGCCTTGCAGGTCCACACAATGGCAGAGGAGAAGGAGAAACACATGGCCAAAATTCAGGAGCTGGAAGACAACGTTACAGAGCTGTTGAACACATCAGGTAGGGCTCCCAAAGTGGGGCTTCCCACTGCAGAGTGGAGCTGGGTAACTCTGTGCTGCTGTGCAGGTGCTTCTGCACAGGAGGTGCAAGTGGGTCTGATGCTGGGAAGGCAGATGGAGACCAGGTGACCCTAAGAACCCTTTTCTCCTGGGAAATAGCAAATGAACTCCTGCAATGAATGGACCAGCAGCCTGGTTATGTCTGTAGTATTGGCCTGCGTGTACTGTCAGCCTGTCTGGCCCAGGAGTTTGGGAAGGCAGGATGCTCCTGCTCTAGGGCTGAGGGAGTCAGCAGCAGACAGCAGGATGCTGTGCTTGGGTTTGGGGTAGGTTTGCTCTTTGTTCCCCTCAGTGCTGTTCACTGAGGATTGGATGCTGCAGCTGCTGAGCCCTCCTGGGTCACACAGCCCCGTGGGCTGGGGAGTGCTTTGTGTATCCAGCAGGGATGTGTCTCACCCAGCCACTTCCCTGGGACTGAGCCCCTCTGACTGCATTTCCTCAGCAGTGAAGCCCATGGATATCGAGCCTGCCTCACCAGCAGGGCCCACAGCAGCTGAGCTCAGCCTGCAGGAGGAGATCCAGCGGCTGCAGCAGGAGAAGGAGGAGCTGCAGGGGCAGTACCAGGCCCAGGTCCGGGACAACGAGCAGCTGAGCCACCTCAACCGGGAGCAGGAGGAGCGGCTGCTGGAGCTGGAGAGGAGCGTGCAGCGCTACAGCGAGGAGGCTGTGGACAGGCAGCAGATCCTGGAGGACATGCAGAGTGACAAGGCCACCATCAGCAGGGCACTGAGCCAGAACCGAGATCTGAAGGAGCAGCTGGCTGAGCTGCAGAATGGGTTTGTTAAACTGGTAGGTCTCTTCTGTGCCTTTTCTCACTGCTTCCCTCACTGGTGCAATCCTTTTGTAGCACAGATGTGAAAAACTGGCAGCAGCATTATCCCTCTCTTACCCTCTGAGACTCTTACCCTCTGTGGCTGCTCCATCCTTTGATACATAGTGCCATTCCAGGAGGTTCCCTCCAGTTCCTTACTCCCTCAGGTGCTCTAGCAGATGAACCAGTATCTTTGTCCAGAACTGTTTCCTTTTCCTTCTTATCCCCTGGCAGTTTCTGTCCCTGGGTATTCCTCCTGCCCTTTTACCTGAAGAACCCATTTCCTGTTCCCTTATATTTGCCCATGAGAAAGTTCTCAACAGTATTCTCTTCTGCTGCTGTCATTCTTACCCATCCTGGAGCTGAATCCTTACTCTTGCTTTGCTTCTTTCAGTGTAACACTTCCCCTCTGGGGTCCTAGCAGACTGACACATGGTCTAGCTGCTGGGATTTTTCTTTAGTCCTTTCTGAACTCCTTGGTTTTGAATGTTTGTGGCTCTCTTTGGGATATTCATACCACCCATCTGCTTTGGAGCTGACAGGCTGCATGATGTGCCAAGTGTCTTCTTGGCACTGTCCCAATACCAATTCCCCTGTCTCTTTCCTTGTTCTTCTCCCATCTTCTGAACCTTTCTTTAAGCTATTTACTGCCCTAAACAGTCAATTTATGGCCCTCAGTCCAGAAAAGCACAAGGGATGGCACCCTGTTGTACTGGGAACTAACGTGGTTTATTGAGAGCCTGTTTCATGGTGGCTGGGGCAGTTTCCTTACACAGTTGTGTTTGCCTTGCAGACAAATGAAAACATGGAGGTTACAAGTGCCCTACAGTCAGAGCAACATGTAAAGAAGGAGCTGGCCAAGAAGCTTGGGCAGCTGCAGGAGAACCTGGCGGAGCTCAAAGAGACGGTGAGCACCAGCAGTGGGATGGCAGGGCTGCATTCTGCAAATTGCTGGCAACTTCCCAGACACTGATGGAAGGATGGAAATGGGTATTGCAAAGATCCAGCTGGGAGCCTTCCCCTATCATCTGCTGCCTGATGTGGGGGACCAGCATGTGGGGGCAGATGGTGGCTGTCTGCCTGGTTGGTGGCTTTGGGGCAATGTTGACAGTTTGGATCATGTCACACGGAGCAGCTCCCCAGGCAGAAAGGGTTTGATGTGGTGGTTTGACCTTGTTCTCTCAGCTGGAGCTGAAGACCCAGGAGGCCCGTGGCCTGCAGGAGCAGAGGGACCAGTGCTACAGCCACCTGCAGCAGTACACCCTGGCCTTCCAGCAGCTCGCTGCAGAGAAGGAGGAACTGCACAAGCAATTCCTGCTTCAGACACAGCTCATGGACCGCCTGCAGCACGAGGAGGTCCAGGGAAAGGTGACAGTGGAAATGCACCTGAAAGAGCTGCAGCAGACAAAGGTAACAGTAAAAAGGCACAAGTGGAAAGATGGGAGGTAATCAGTAAGTGAGAGATTTGGTGGGTCCCTTCCACCCTGGGCTCTTCTTTTTAGTTTGGAAGGCAATTTGGAAATGGTGTCAAATATCTACAAGAATTATCTGCAAGTACAGTCATAATACTGCTGTGATTACACCCTGTGCCATACAGATGAGTTGTACCTGTCTGGAGCAAAGTACTGCTTGTGTGTTTGTGTGTGTGGTGCTACTGCCTCAAGACAGAGTGACTGTTTGCAGTCTGGCTTGTGCGGGTTTTTGTGATCCTCTGCTTCTCTCTTGCAGGAAAGTCTAGAAGCTGTAGCCAAGGAAAACAAAGAGCTGCAGGCCCAGATCAGTCAGCTGGCAGCAGAAATGGATGGCAGGATTTTGCACCAACTGGAGGGTGAGTGGCTGCATCAGAGAGGAGGCAGAGCTGGGTTCTCTGCAGCGTTGCCTCCTTGTTCACCTTCCTTCTTTTACAGAAGGCGATGAAGCAATGACTGAAGAAGTCCAAAAACCTTCTCTTGTGATCCCAGAGAAGTTTGAAAGCCATGAAGAAATGGTGAGTCTTAGTGGGGAGAGAAGCCTTTGATTTTAGTTCTAAACAAATACCTAGAAAAGGAATCCAGGTAAATTGCAGAGAGGTTTATCAGCTGTTATCCTACCAGCTGAGTGCAGTCATGAGGCAAATGCAACACCTTGTGCATAGCAGCAAAGCCAAGACTTCTGCAGCATCCTTGCAAAACAGGCTGGAAGTCTGGCAGTGGTTTCCTTTTGATGACAACTCAGCTGGCAGAGCAGCTCTTTAATGGGGCTTTGATGATGATGTTCTTTTTAGTTTGGAAGGCAATTTGGAAATGGTGTCAAGTATCTACAAGATTTATCTGCAAGTACAGTCATAATACTGCAGTCAAATAGCTCTCAAGGGATCCAGTTTTTAACCTGCACTAATTGGGAATGAGAAGAGGCAGTAGCTGTTGCCTGGCTTAGTTCCAGGGCAGTCACACAGTTCTTTGGTTTCACACCCATAAATAAAATGGGGTAAACTGTTACTCTGTTCTGAGATGCACCATAGATCCTGCTGAACACAGGGGAAGCACTAATGTCCACACTCTGAAAATTCTTCTTAGGTCATTTTCGTGACCTCTGCCATGTCCCAAGTGGAGCAGGAGCGAGAAGATCTGAGGAAGCAGCTGGCAGCTCAGAAGCAGCAGTGCAGAACCCTCCTGCAGCAAATCACAGCTCTTAGGCAGGAGCAGCAACATCACGTCATGCTGGATGGAGGTGAAGTCCCAGTACAGTGTGGGGACAGTGTGACCATGAGGTGCTGGGCCAGCTGGCCATGGCTGCTCTGAGACAGACCTTTGGGTCTGTGAGTGCATTCTGACCCAGGAGAAACTAAATTGCACACATCCCTTCCAGGCTCCATTATGGATACTGTTCCAGTGGAGGTTCACGAGGCTTTGAAAACTGCCATGGACAAGTTACAGGTAAGGAAAGCATCTCCTGTTGTTTCAGTCCTATTACACTGCTCAGCCAGACCAGGATCCAGTGTCAGACAAGCACCACACAAACAGATTGTAGGGGAATAAGCAGCACATGTTCCATAAAAAGATGCTCCATCCTAAAAAGCTTGCTCACTGTTTATAAAGGAGCAGGATTTGTTCCCCAGGCTCAGACCAGTGTCAGGGGGTGTTATCTTTGAGCACAGGTGCTGTCTGTGTGTGACAGCCCGGGTGACTGTCCCCTCTGTGTGTGCAGTTGCGTTTCACAGAGCTGATGCATGAGAAGGCTGACCTGAAGGAGCGGCTGGAGGAGCTGGAGCACCGCTGCATCCAGCTGTCTGGGGAGACTGACACCATTGGTATGTCTAGGCAGCACCAGCACAGGCAGAGCTTGCTCAGTGCCTCATTTATGTGGGGAACAGGTCCCCAAACAGCTTTTGGAGCTGGGGCCCTCAAACTACCAAGCCTTCCCTGTCTCCTACTGCTGCCTAACTGGGCTAGGTCTCCACTCCAGGGCTGGGTTTCCTGGGTCCTCATGCCTCACACCTCACTATGGGGCTTGTACCCCAATCTTGCAGACGCTCCTGAGGCTTCTCTTGTGTTCCAGGGGAGTACATTGCACTGTACCAGAGTCAAAGGGCTATCCTCAAACAGCGGCACCAGGAGAAAGAGGAGTACATCAGCAGGTTGGCTCAGGATAAGGAAGAGATGAAGGCAAGGACTTTTCTGTGGTACTACTCCAAGCAGGGTGGGCCTGGGGAGTGCAAACCTTTGTGTGTTCATTTCCTAATTCTGTGACAGGAGTAGGACTGCAAACTGCAGGGTGTATTTGTGTGCATGCTTCATGGGCTTTCCTTTACTTTGGTACAGATGAAACTCCTGGAACTGCAGGACTTAGTGATGCGCCTGGTGAGGGAAAGAAATGAATGGTACAGCAAGTATGTAACAGCTGCTCAGAACCCAGAGGTGCTGGCAAGCCAGACTGAGGGTGTGCTTCCAGCAGAGAGGCGCATTGAGCTGAACGCCACCGATGGAGCAGGTGAGCTGCAGGCAGGACAAACTCTGTGCAGGGGGAGCAGTCCCTGCTCTCAGCCCTGAGTGTGGATGGGAGGAGTTACCTGCCTGCCCTCTGTGTGCTCCTTGCAGGGTTACGAGAGGTGAATCTGTCAGATGAAGCAGAACAAGAGGCTGCTGTTCATCAATCCGGTTTCTCCCCTGCTGACAGCAAAGCTGCTCAGCCAAACCAAGAGGACCCCACAGCAAAGCAAATAATGCAGCTTCTCAGAGAAATCCAGAACCCTCAGGAGAGGCTGGGCTCCCTGCTGGAAAACCCATGCATTCCCTTCTTCTACCGTGCTGATGAGAACGATGAGGTCAAAATCATGGTAGTTTAAGAGGTGCTACATCTTACTGACAGCAACTTTCTGTGGGCCTGGAAGGACTTGATGGACTTGTATGTGCCCATACCTCTGCTCAGTGCCCTTGGTGAGAACAGGTTCCTAAAGACATCAGTAAAGAGAGTTTGTATCAGATGGAACTCAAGCATCAGACCTCATCTTCTCTTTCCTCTGTTACTCGGTGTGCTTGGAGGACAGGCAGACTCTTAACTCATCCTGGGAGGCAGCTGGTGCTGCCACATCACCTAGGCCAGGCCCAGACTGGGGGCAAAGGGAGTCCATGCCTTTTGGCAAAATGACTGAATCCCTTGTCCCAGCCTCTGCTGCCACAGGAGCTCCCCACGGTTCTGATCCATCACTCATGCCTGTCATCAGCCCAGCTCCTTCCAGGGCTCCCAGAGTAACTCACTGTTCTGCTAATGGACTCTTTGGACTCTCAGCAGGTTGGGTTTGTTTTCATACTACGTATCCTGAACTCCCCCTTGCTGCTGCAGCCCTGCCTCTTGCACCTGAATTTCTGAACAGGCCCCCAGCAAGCAGCTCCTGGGCAGCACAGCCCTGTTCTCATTGCCAGGGGAAGGGACCCAAGGGAGCCTTGAGGGGTCTTTTGGTTACTTGACAAAGCTTTATGTGATTCTTGGGAGTGGGGTGGAAATGTAACTGCACTTTGAAGGATGATGTGTTTCACTTGTATGTGTCTGAAGGTTTTATTTATTTTAAGAAATGGGAGAAATTAAGTAAAAGGAAACCACTTAATAAACATGCTTCATTTTGAATTTCTGGACTTTAGGGGTTCTAGCTCTCCATCCCTGAACCTTCCCCTTCTCCCATTTTGGTAAGGATTGCAGGAGATGAGTGGAAACCAAGATCCCATGGCCCATGTTTAAGGTCCTGGGACATAGAGCAAAAAGTGTGGTAGTCCTGGCCCTGCCTTGAAGCCATAGCCCTGATTCTAGGGAGAAAATAGAACATGGAGGGAACAGAGCACTCCCTGAAACAGCAGCAAAACAAATCTGGGTGTGGAAGTTTATGCCATGTGAACTGGATGTGGATATCCTGCAACTGACTCTGCCTTCAGGCAAAAACTGCCTGTTCTTAGGATGGGTGGTGTCAAGAGTGGAGCTTTGAGGGAAACCACAGGGGAGGTCAAAGGGACCTGGTCACTGGAGCTGTGTAATTAAACACAGGAGTTTGGGCTGCTGCCTAAGCAGCATCAGCTGCCACCCTGTTACCTCCTGAGATACAAGATGGAAGCAGAGGAACACAGACACACAGATTTGTGTCTGTTCAACAGCAGAGATTGTGCTGGGTGAACCATCAGTGCTTTCCTGTGAGCCCCCAGGGGAAGCTGCTTTTTGAACTTTCATTTAAATGGCACAAGTGACTGGGCTCCCCAGAGCATGGGGTATGTACATTCTGTATCTGTGTAAATTGGTGTATATTCCTTGCAGAGAGACTAAGCCTGTTCAGTGTTCACAGCTGCTCAGGCTATTCATAAATCTGTATCATAACTAAAAGGGGAAGGGCTGTGATTTAAGACAGAGTATTACTGTAAAAGGAATAAATAGTTATTGGGTGTTTACTCTAGAACTGTGAAGGAGACAAGACCTGTGAAGGTCTGTGGTCTGTTGCAGAGGTGACTTAACCCTGTTACAAATTTGCTTTCTGAATAAACTTATTCAGAGGGGCACTGACTAGAGGTATTTCTTGTGCATAGACCACCTTGAAATTTGGCTGAAAAAAGAGAAGAATGAGTTCTTTATTGAAAGCACCTGCCCTGACAGTGATGCTGTTTTCACTGAGCTTTCATGAATGTTTTCTGTACAGACTGTTGACAAGCCTGAGAGGTGGTTCTTGGCTAGCATCTCATATAATTTCTGGCTTCAGATTTGTTTTTTACCCTGACCCCTTTCAGGAGTGATTCCTGGACCTCACCTTTATTCAATGTCCACTTCTTGTGCTTCACAAGCACTACAGGCAAAAATCCCTTTTAAGAAGCAATTTGTGTGCAAACTCCCACCTTCAGTGTGTCCCACCTCTGAAGCACCTCCACACAATTCCTTCTGCACAGGGATTTACCTTTCTGCACCTGACAAGCTGCTTCACTCTACTGCAGCTCCTGGACACTCAGTGCTGATGCAGCTCTGCTCCACCTTCCCTATCAGTGACAGCCCCTGATTGCATGTACAGCTTGTTAACTCTGTGGGATGGAAAGATCAGGTTACAATTAAACACAGCTTGAAAACCACCCAGAGAAAAAGCAAGAGAAAGAGAGATGGTTTTATTCTAGTCATGGAGACCTTCATTATACAGAAATGAGAGTTTATTTCATCCAATAAACAAGAGTGACAGGTAGATCACAAACTGCATCACAGCTACTACCAGCACTGAGACAGTTCACCCACAAGTCTGGGGTAATACAATAACCCAACTGCACACAGCAGAGAATTTAACAATCAGCTCAAAAACTCAACATTGGGATTTGGTTAACTTTTTGGATGTGTGTGTGTATATATATATGTATATAGATATTCTTTTCCTACTTAAGTATTTCCTAAAATTCACATGGAAGCACAAATGGCTTTTAACACCTGGACATATATAGATTTTTCATCTTATATATATATTTATAGATATTTATAACAGTAAAGATATGTTTCTCATTACTACAATATACTTGTTTAACTCCTTTAAGCAGCTGGGAAGGAAAAAAAAAAAACCCAAACAAAAAAGAAAAAAACCCCAAAAACAGTTTCACTACAATCACATCTGATATGTGTGTGTCACAAATTACAAACAAAACAAGCCATGTGTGAGATTGGAGTCAGACCATTCCAGGACAGAACAGCTAAGAGGCAGGCAAAGAGTCTCAGAGGGAGCAGGCCTACATGTCAAATGGTGGTTTTGGGCTCTCCGGGCGGGCGGGACTGGCCTTACCCGGCCGGCTGGAGGTTAAAGACAAGAGAAACAAAGAAAAAGGGAAAGGGAAAGGGAAGGAGAAGGGGGAGAAGTAGTAAAACAATAGTTAAAATACAGAAAGGAACTGGCATCAGAACAATAGAGGATCCACAACAGAAATTTTAGAGTAATAGCACTGAAACAAGAGAACTTCAACAGCAATCAGGCCTGGAGGACAGCCTGCAACACAGGTGGTTCATTTAGCTCAGGTAGAGACATGACATCTGAGATGTACAGGGTTGATATATTTTTTAATTCTCAAGTTTTTTTTTTTTTTTTTTTTTTTTTTTTTTAAATACACGTAGCATGAAAAGTAAAAACCAAACCTTAAGATGAGTTGTTGATCAACAATGGTTACAAGTTTCCCCAAACACGTACCATCCACATGCAAGAAAAGGCTACGGAAGAAGTCACCACAGTACCCCAAAAACACTGAAAGATGTGCTTAGTTCAGAGCAGAAATATTTTCAACAAAACACCACACAGCAAACTCCCTGAAACATTTGGCTGTCCGTTTGCAAGGGGGGAGCAGCGTGTCTATTCCCCTCGCCCTGCTGGGTTCAGGAAAGTCAGCCAAAAATGGTGATGCAAGACAAGAGCTGGCAGGAGCCAGCGTGCCCCCAGCAGGAATGGCCCGGCTCCAGGAGCCAGGGTGAGCAGGTCTGTGAGCTCCCTGCACGCTGAGGTGTGTGCGCTATCTCAGACTTCACTCGGGCAGGACTGGGCTGGTCCTTCATTCCCCCCTTCACTCATCTCCCTGCCTCACTTTGATATGAAGTTGATTGCACTGTTCCCAACATGAAATTTTTGCACCTTAGAAGTCAAGCTAATACACAGGACATTGAATCTGTTCCTAACGGGTGCCATGTGTTTTGACAGCATATTTTTGCTAAGCCACGCTTTTGTCATAAAACTACAAGGAAAGAAAACAGCTACAGCTCAGTCCTGGGTGCTACAGCTAACTGGTGCAGGCAGGACACTGATCCAGGCTAGACCAGGCAGATGGAATTACTGGACGGACAGCCACCACTTGGACCTAAGGACGTCCCTGTGGCTGATCTCTCCAAGGAGCCTGTGTACTTCAGGGATCCATGCCACTGAATGAAGGCTACTCTATGCTCACAAAGCAATACAGGACGCACGAGCCAAGACGAAGAGCTCAATCACTAGGCTAGAGTTTTACACACACCAGGGAGGGGTGGTGGGAGGCAGGGGTGTGGGATGGATGAGAGGAGTGACTGTGGCTGTGGAAGGGAGGGTGGAATGGGGAAGCCACCAGCACGGCACTCGTCGCCAGCTGTCTACAGCCTCAAGTTATAAATCTAAGAGGGACGGTTCAGCCGGTCGGATTATGGTAGGTCGAGTAGGTGAGGCGGGGCCCCTTCTGCTGTGAAAAAGCAGGAAACAAAAACAAGAGAACACACACTGTGGTTAGCACAGCAATTGCAGTCACAACCACACATGCTTCTCCACTTTGCCTGAGCCAGCAAAAGAATCCAACCTGAGGCACAAACCCCCAGAGTGCAGCTCCACAAAGGAGGCGGCTCCTACTCGGCCTCGCACTGGCCTTTCTGCACAGCACAGATCACCAGCAGAGCAATCCCCTGGACTGCCAGTTTTGCTTCCCTCTGAAATTTGGAAGTGCAGAGATTTACTGCCAGTAAGTGCCCTGGCTCTGGGATGAGTGGAGAAGCACGGACAACAGTGAGCTCCTGTATCAAGCACATGACAGTCACACAGCATGGATGGGTCCTCTGAGACGCGCTGCTGCCAGAGGCTCTTGGCTGGTTTGGAGGAGCACCTTCTACCCCTGCCCTCAGAGCTACTGCTATTCTGACATGAGACTCATCTTGGATGTCAGGGGCAAGCTTACAGCTTTCAGTCTTCCACTTCTGGCACAGAGTAAATGCAGTTTACTTCAATAAAAGGAATTTTGGCTACTTCTTCTCCATTCTGTTCCAACTCTTTTGCTGATACTTTAGCTACATAAATGGGCAGCAGCTTAAGTGTTTGCCCTCTGCATGGAATAAGAGTTCTAGAATCTCCTTCCTGTAAGGGACTGGAAGAAAAAAAAGCCACAACAAAAACATACAAGACAAGACCCCTGACATGGCTCTCAAATTGTTACTTGAAATATCACTTCAGTCTCAGACTACAGGCTGTAAGAAAGCTATAAATAAAAATATGTTCTGTAAGACTGAGTCCAATCTGTGTTTTTCCTTTAAAGTATGCTCCCTGCAGTGTCTGCAACCTCAACTGCATTTTGCTGATGTTTCATTAAGACAAATAAATTGTTCAGTACCAAGCCAGGGTAGTTTTAAGGTCCAAACTGCCTGAAATGCAAAGAGCAAAGCCAACAGCATGTAGACCAAATGGAGGGGAAGCCCATGCACTGATCATACACTGATCACCAGGTGTCACAGAATTAATGCCTCAATAACTCCACACTGACAAGATTTAGATTACAGATAATCAACTCACTGTTAGAAATGAGGATATTTGTACCAGTAGTCTATAATCACACTGGCACTAGAGGAGTTACATTCCTATAAATCAGGGCAAGTTCCCTCACTGAGCAAATAAACCAGAGCAACTCTCCAGTCCTGTTTATTAAACCTCAGCAGAACTTGCTGCTCCAGATTTATTAAGCCTCAGAGCTAAATGCACAGATCCCACATGTCATGATCTCTAAGGGTGCTCACGGTGTAAATGCAGCCACACCAACCCTTTGGTGGCTTCTACTGTCACTGGAATAGCAACAGCACCTGAATTAAAACCTTACAGAACTTCAGCTCAACATTTAGAGAGATGCTGTTGCATCATCATGTTAGAAGGTATTTTTTGAGAAGGTGAAAGGACTGTTTGCATTTCAGGAGTTTGTACAGGTTGTGCTAAAAGCCTCTGAGGGTTCACATGCTTGAAGCCACCAGAGTATGTAAAGTGTTCTGGCAGGAGTGGCCACTTGACCCTAGCAGAATAAATAGGGCTGAAAGGAGCACAAGTAATTCACAGGTAGATGGGCTGGTTTTTGTGATGTACTAGATTGATTTTTACACTTACTTCTCTCAGTATTCAAAGCATTTTAAGGTCTGCGGCTACTTTTTAAACTTGTAGGCTATTTCTGTTGAGGTCCTTTGGAGATGCTTGCAGAATCTGCCTGGTAAGGTTAGAAAAGGCTGAAAACTGTTTACCAGCACTAAAAGGGGCAGAGAAGTCTCTCAGGCAACATTTACCCCCAAAATGCTGCTTCAGTCAGACTACATTGCTAATCAAGCCTTTTTATATCACTGAAAAGTCACTTTTTCCTGTCAGGACAAGGAACAAAGTTTTGCTCACAGGGAAGCCTGTGGTTGTCTCCAGTACATAAGAAAGAAGACCTGAGCTCTGGCAGGAGCCCAGGGAGATGAGTTCCAGTGACTGTCACATCCTTTGAAGTCAGTCTTTCAGGCCATACCCAGAGAGAACACTGAGCTAATCCTATCTAAGAACCACTGGGCTAATAGGGAGTTCTACTGAACTATTTTTATTAAAATGGGGAGTTCTGTACCTAATAGAGGTGGGAAAATAATATGTTTATTCCCTTGGACTACAAAAGGTTTTGGGTATAATTTGTTTAATCATTTGGTGGTGGGTTTGGGTTTTTTGGGGTTTTTTGTTTGTTTGTTTAATTTTTATTTCCTTGGTGCTCTTTATGCCAGATTAAAACCAGAATGCCCCATAACAGCGAGTCCCAGAATGGGCTACAGACAACAGTAAGGCTCCTTCCCAAGGTTGTTCACCCAGGATGCATGTTTCCAGGGCTGCCAGGGATGTCTGCAGTAGGCAGAATATGGGAGGAAACTGCTGATTGCTCCAACACCTCTGCAGTATGCCAGCAATGAGGAGGGTTGGCGGTGACGTCCTCAAAGATGTCAATCATGAGCAATCGCTGCAATGTGGCACCTCTGAGCTCTACCTGCAGTTCTGTGCAGCAGTAACAGACACCATCTACTGCAAGATGGGGGCTGGCTGAGACCCCCTGCCCCAGAACAGGGGCTTGAACTTCTGCTATTCCTATTAAAGTAGGATTTCAGCACGTGCTCCTCGCCCCCAGATCTCTCTGCCACAATCAGCAGCAAGGGAATCTGCAGGAGCTGCTGCTTCTCCACTCCTCTGTCATGAAACAACATCCACAGAGAAAGGGAGGAGGGGCCCAGAAAATCCACACCTGCCCTGTTTTGCCCTCTGTACCTCTTTGTTAATAAGGGCTGGAGGTTCCCAAGAAAAGGACTCAGGAAAATTTGCTAATGTCCCTCTTCACACCCCCACTGACATTTAGAGGATGAGCAGCACACAGCACAAACCCACACCCTGCTACACCACTGAACCACTACAATGCTGCAAAATGCAGGGAGAGAGAGGACAGGGAAATGGGCTGAGAGGACAGGAGCTCAGGGCAGAGTGTTTGAGGGACACAGATCACTACACCCTTCCTCTTGCACAGGAGAGAAGGCAGTTTGAATGGAAGCAGGAGAGTAACCTAGAAGGTAAAGGGTCAAGTGGAGAACAAACAAAGGGAGTTCACATCTATCTGATGATGGGACACAAGGATAAAAGGGAACATTCAATGTCAGAGTTACCCTGCACTCAGACATGGAAGTCCTGATATTAATGACCCAAACTCCTCTTGACTTCCATGAGCACTAGGGATACAGTGAGGATGGGAGCACTTCTCCAGCCAGACATTAGAATATAAGAAGAGGAGTCTGAACTATCAGCTCCCCAAGTCTCTGTCTTGATCCTAACAGAGCTGATAGACCAAATCAAAGCAGAGTTTATTCAGCTGATCTTACAGTCAGTGTGGATATAAGCCAAATGAAAGACACAGAGTTTAGACCTTGCTGTCAGAGCTCATTCCCCCATCCCACCTTCTCTATTTAGAAGCAGAGAAAGGATCCTCCAGACCTTAAATCAGGTACTGAAGCTTTCCCAGCTCCTGCAGCTCAAGCAGCTGCTCTGGCTCTGATCAGCCAGTTTTTCTGTTCAAGACTCCTCCCTTTATGAGATCCTGGCAGAGGTGGTTCATCAGACAAGGGACTCTGTTACTAACACAAGAACTGGGCAGCAGGAGAGCTGCAGAGCAGAGCTGGAGGATGGGGACACAGTGACTCATGCATCACAGTGAGAGTGCAGAACCTACCGTGGCTGCCAGTCCTCAGGGGTCACTGATAGTGATTCTGAAAGACAACATGAAATCAACATGGCAGTTCAGACAGTTCAAGGCAGAGGCCACACAGACTGTCAGGAAGGTGGAACAGATACACAGGCGCTGGCACAGACACAGTCACACATCCCCCTCCAAGCACAGCACGGGCAGGGGGACTGCAAACACACAGCAAACACTCATGGCCTCATCTCTGCACACATCCAGACCTGCTGTGCACAGGGGTGCACCAAACCCCATCCATCTGTCCACACACCTATGGCTGCTGCTCACTCACCCAAGCTCCTCACACATCCAGGCTGATGTTCACCAGTGTCATACCCAGGTTTCAGCACCCCCCAGCTCGGCACAGTAGCTGGGCTTGTCTCTCTCTGAGGACTCCTATCTTCTGACCAAATTAAATGTTTAAGAAAGAGCTCAGGAAAGAGGGGATAACATGCAGTCCTGAGCACCACCTGAAATGGCACAAAACAGGTGGAGGCTTTTCTGAAGGTCATAAATCATGAAATCAGCTACTTTGACCTCCTGAATAATTCAGGTCATACAGCTGTGAGACCTTATCATAGAATGGTTTGGGTTGGAAGGGACCTTAAAGATCATCTAGTTCCAACCCCTGGCCATGGGCATGGACATTGGCCACTAAATCACTAAGGGGATAATTTGTCCCTTGAAACTGTGAGTCCAGGAACCCTTTGGGAGTTCCAGTGATGTGCCCCCATTGTACTGACCAGCACAGCAGCCAGTGAGAACCATCCCTGCCAGGAGGTAACCCCAGGCCCATGCCCTTGTGATACCAAAGAATGGAGAATACATTTATACCTTCAACCTCAATCATTTTTCCAATGGTTGAGTCATTCACACTGAAATTTTCTTAGTTCTCCTTCAAGCTCTTCTACCTACAGGCTCTATCAAACTATTTTAAACTAGAGAATAAATATGTGAGGGAATACCTTCATAGATTTCTTTCCCAGGTCAAATCCTAAATGCAGTCCATTGCACACTGATAGGATCTTGGATGGTTTGTAACTTTCAGCTCCCAAAATTGGAGCTATATTTGTCTATATGGACTTCCAGAGTAAACTGAATAAATGCTAAGCACAGAAGCAAGATGGTAAGACTTAAGTGTCCTTAATTATATGCAGGAAAATCTTTCTGTGCAAAAAAAATGTACCATGTGGTGATTACATGTGAAAATGTGTTTATACACTTATGTTTATGAAAAAGGAGTAGCATGACACTTGTATTAGCTCATCATTCATAAAATCGGATGCTCAAACCAGAGGCACAAAACTACCAAACTTCTACACAGGCATCAATGAGCACACAAAGTACACCCAGCCACCACCACCCATGTGAGCTCACTCCACACCACCAACTCCTCCACCAAAGCCCACTGGTGCTGAACACAAGAGCTTTGTTCCTCTCTCTCACACACACTGCATAGCCCAGTTAGCAGGGGAAAGATGGGTATTAAAAAAGCAACAATGGAGATGGCATTCGTTCACCCATGGCAGAAGGACCCGAGTCCAAGTGCTAGCAGGGAACATTCTTATTCTATATACAGGAGAGGAAGAGAAAGAGTCCCTTGTCATTGGAAATTCTCCATTCATCAGTGAACTCAAATGACAAGCTGGTATCAGGATCCGGAGGAGTCTATGAACAACTGGAAGAATCAGAGAGGGGGATCAGAGAATGAGCATCACACTTCACAGCTTCTGGAATTACATTCTCAACTCCAGATCAGGGCAGTCAGTAGCATGCAATCCAACCTACCATCTCTCCTAAACCAAGGGGTTGCTCAGTCAAGCATGAAACTCTTTCCTCCTCTGCTCCAGTGCTGTTTTCCTACCTTTCCCTAAACCCTTGTACTCATGCAAAAGGCAGAAAAGCCATTAAGATAAGCTATGACAGATTTCTTTAAAAAAAGGCCAATTCATTTCAGCCCATTTGGGGAATCCTATCCCGATGGCCAGGTATATAGAATATTTTTCATGAGTGAAGAAATGAAACTGAGTGAAAGGAGGAAAATGGAGACATAAAGAAGCATAAGTATACTGAAAACAAAACCACAAAGTAACAGTATATGGAAAGGCAGGGTCACAAGAAGCAGGAGCCAAAATACACAGTAGAAGCATGCTGACATCCATAGGTGCCTCCACAGTCTCCAGGGCAACACTGGGGTATGTGAGGGCAAGTTACTGTGGGAGCTGCATCAAGGTGCATAGGAAGGACTGGGGCAAAGGCACCAAGAAAGTAAAACCATTTGCATAGACCAGAGTCAGAAACTGGTCTATAAAGCTGTCTGGACTCATCCACCTCTGGGCTGGCTGCAGCCTGGCAGAGAACACTTCCCTCCAAATAGGCAGCACCAAACAAGAGCTGGGCACTATTGCTGGAGGAATATTGAACCCACTCTGCCATACACCATCCCCAACCATTGACAGAAAATGGCAAAGTTTCAGACCTGTGCCACCAGCACCCACTGGAGAGGTGTCTTCCACAAGGGAAGTGTTCCCTCTGTAATGTCACTGGGGAGCTTCTGGTTATGTTTGTTCTTTACACTGCAATTACCTCCTCCTCCTCAAGGGAAACTAAGTACCCAACATAAAAACATTCCTGGTTCCAGACTGCTTCCCAAGTCCTGTTCAGGAACACATACTCAGCTGCACTGGGATAATCCCTTATTACTATGTTGAAGTGTGTCTGAAGTGACTGAACAGGAAAGGAAATGAGTTTCCTAATGGGAAAGCAAAGCTGTGTGATTTGAACCCTCTAGACTGGAAAATGCTGCAGTTGATTACACAAGCAACAAAATTGCCTAAGAATTCATTTCCCTGCCAGTGATCCTTGATGGTCTCCTAGCCAGAAAGCAACTGAACAGCTTTGAAGGTCTTCCAACTCACCTTGAAGAACTCTGGGCCAAGAGAAAAGGGGCAACTTCAGACTTTGGGGAACCTTACACAGAGGGGAATCACACCCCAGTCCTGTGATTTATCTGGTGACTACAGGCACTGGTACAATTGTTGTAAACCTTGGGTTCAAGATTTTCTCCCACATTCTTTATAGAGGCTTGTAGAGAGAAACAGCTGCCCCTCTGTTTCTGAGAGCTGCCTTGGCACTGCCTCATCCATACAATGGAATCTCAGAGGACACCAATGCTCCTGCCTCTGGATCCAATTCAAATATCCAAAGGCTCTACCCACACCATCCACTCCATTCTCCTCCTATGGCCCAGGCAGGCCAAGTGCTGCCAAGGCTCCAGCCCAAAACTAGAACATACTCCACCTGCAAGGAGCAGCGTTTCAGGACTTACCTGGGAACACCAGGAGGAGCACGATTAGGCCGAGAAGGAACCTGAGGTGGGGGCCCGAAGGGATCAGGAGAGGCACCTGGCCTGGAGGGCACAGGGGGGGCACCACCCAGCGTGGAGCCACCAGCAGGAGGTGGCCCAGGAGCCGGTCCGCGAGACCCAGGTCTGGCGGGGGGCACTGCAGGAGCTCTCCTCTGCGGCGTGGGGCTGGATGTGGGGGACCTGCCAAACAAACAAAGGCATTCAACTGCAGCAACAGCTCTGGGATGTCACCACAGGCACCACTCTGCCTAGCTTCTCTCTAGCTTCACATCACTTTACACACCACCCTTTGGCTTTCAAGGACCACACCAGGCTGCTTTCAAAGCTACGCCAACCCCATCCAACCCAAGCAGAACATCTCTTTAAAGACATCCTAGGAGCCTGCCAGCAGAAACACCCAGGACTCTTCATCCACAGGAAGAAGAGGAGGACTCCCTGTGTCAGCGGGAGGCCCCAGCAAGGCTCCGAAGAGGCGTCAGGCAGCTCTGGGGGCTCTCCCCCTGAGCCTCTGGTACCTGCGTCCGGACGGTACGCTCTGCACCTGCAGCCAGGAGTCGTCCACCGGTGGGGGCATGGGGGTGCTGATGGTGCTGGTGTTGATGTCCCCGATGATGTTGAGGGCCTCCTTCAGCGCGTGGTACATGCGCAGCATTTCGTCGCGGCGCTGCGCCTGCTCCGCCGACTCCTCCATCAGCGTGTTCTGGTCCCCGCAGGAGTACAGGTTTGCCAGCAGCTCCGAATGGATGAAGTCCTTGGTCTGTGAGTGAGTAGAGAGAGGGAATCAGTTTTCACCATCTTTTCCCACAACACTCTATTCTGTCCCCACCTCTTCCTTCCAAGCTGCCTTCTGTTTTTCTTCATTCTTTTCCTCCCTCCCTGTTTTTCTCTCCTTTCTGCCTCTCCCACCTCCATTGACCACAGTGAGATAAGTACATTGTTTATCATGAGGTGCATGATTGTCTTCGGCATGAGGTCTCTGATGGTTTTGTTGACAATTGCCATGTAGGAATCCACCAGGTTCCTGATCGTTTCCACTTGTCTCTCCAGCTGAGGATCCATGGAGTGCATGAAACTATCTCCTCCATTCTCCTCTGCTTCACTGGCCTGCAGAAAAAAAGGAGAAACATATTGGTTCTTCAAATGCAACACAAAATTGGCTTTCCATGAGAGCTAAGAGAAGAGCAGAAGGGAACAGGCAGGAAGCGCATGCAATAAATTAAATTTATTTAAACTTACATTTTGAGCTGTGATTGTCAATGCACAACTCAGTTTGTACAGACTTTTCCAGCTCAGATCTGAGAAATTTTAGCAATAAAGCTGCTCTCTTAGTAGAAAGTTATTAAAAAAAGGTGAAAGGCAACAGGGACTCCTGACACATGTTCAGAGGTCATGGCTCTGGTGCATCTCAAAGCTGTATTATTACTTTTTAATGTTTACAGCTTCCTGAAAGGTTCTTCATTTGATCTGGGTTTTCCATGACCAGAGTCAGTTAAAACCAAGAATCATTCACCATAAATTAAGTCTCACAGGCTCTCTGCCATGCTGCATCTTTGTCCTCATTATACAAATGAGAAAACAGATACAGAGAAGTGAAAGAACTGCTCCTCTCAGGCTGACCACAAGTAGATGGAATAACTTCCTATCCCTTCAACTGCAACTCCTGCATGCTAAGTTATAATTATCTTTTCTTTCACACCAAGTAGATGATTCTCCTCCTGTCTGCCTGAAGTACACTTTATTCTGTAAGGTAAAACCTGGACTGTGCTGTTTGACAGCAAGCAATCTCCAAGGCCTCTCCATTTGGGATCGATTTCAAAGTATTGAAGCATGAAAGAACTGCTGCCTTCTTCAATGTTTATTTAAAAAAAAGCCCTGTGATTGTATAATGAAACATCTTTGTTTTAAACAGCCCTAGTCTGAACAATTTGCCATGTAGGAAATGGCTTCTCTTTTGTTTTGGGGAACAAAATATATCAGAAAGGGCAAATTCTTTTGTTCATTGGAGCTTTTGCTGAGAAGATCTTACATAATGAAGGAATGCAAGGTCTCAGTGTGAAACAAAGTAAAGGAAGTGGATGTCAAACAGGACAACTTAAAAAAAAAGTGAGGGTAAAAAAAAAACCCAAAAAGAAGCTTGCACCAAGATTCAGAAGTCATACAAAAAGGGAGGAATAAAAAGAAAAAAGGAAAACTCAAACCAAGAACAGAAACAGACAGCAGGAATCCAACAGAGGGTACAAAGAGGGAGAAGAAGCAAATGCCTCTCAGGAAATTGTGACAAAAGGAGAAAAAAAATGAGAGAGCTATCTGGTGAGAGCCCCAGGAGGCAACACAGGCAGAGGGGGTCAGACTTACTTTGTCCTTGTCCTGGCAGGCCAGTTTGAGCATATGTGGAAAAAATTAAAACAAAAAGGGACAAAAAATAAAAAATGACTTTTAGTTGGTCTCAGAATTTGGAGAAGGTCCCAAAATAGTACTGACAAGCAAAAGACCAATCCCACTAAAAATACATCAGTACCTCTATTACCTAGAAGAGGAACAAGTGAACTGTTTAGCTAAATTGAAAAGTGGGATGCTCTGCAAAGGAAACCATACTGTTAGCAACAAAGGACAACTTTCTTACCTGCAGGGGCCACTGCCATTCCTTACAGGGGTTTTGAGACAGGGACCAGGGTTCCCGTGTCACACCCCTCCACATGCACAGCAACAGGTGCCAAAGGCCACTGTGGTTAAGAGGCCCAGTCTGGTTCAAAGCTAATCTGAAGTCATGTCACTGTTAAAGCCCAGTGCCTAACTCTCTTTTTAAAATCTCTTATCAGTTTGTTAGGAATTAACAGCAATATTCAAGTGTAACAGGACAGAATGCAAGAAATCTATTAGAAGCAACAAATACAAACAGAAAAGCAATTATCACTTTTCTAATGGGAAAACTATTTATAGTAGCTTCCTCTCACAGAGGAACAGGAAAGGCTTTGAACAGAAACAAATAACACAATTGTCTAGAAGATACTTTTAAAGCACAAAATAATGCTGACAATAAGTGCTGTGGGACAAGGGGAAGGGAAGAGATAAGAGTTCTTGCTAAAGGAGCATATTAGAGTATCCACAAAGCAAAATTCAAAGAACATCCCTCCCTAATTAGTTGGAGGAAGGAAAGTTGGAGAACTGCTAAATCAGGAAATGCCTATTAAGGCTGTACAGAGTTACCAAAAAGGAATGGTGCCTTTGCTCAGTGGATACCATACCAGTTAGCAGTCACAGTAGTTAAATGTCACCCTTATATTGTGAATTTAATGTCCACAAAACAAGACAGCTAGAGGGATTTATCAAGGCAGTCTTTTCCTACTTTATCTTCCCTTTGAAGCTGCCAGTTACTTTATCTCAAGCTTCCCTAATGGAAGCACCAGAAAGATTCTCAGCTCTGGAAAGACAAAACCTTCACGGACGTATTTTAAACACAAGAAGATGGAGCTATCCTTCTCAAGACACATGCTATGCTCCTGCTCATCCCATTATTGTGGCTGTCACTTACCCCAACACGCTCTGGGTAGACTCCTGCCCTGAGGAATGAAGCCTTCCAGCTGTCCACCTCCTCCTGGGTCTCACAGGCCAGCTCCAGCTGCCGGTAGTCCTTGTAAACATTCCTGACAGGAAGACACATATTTTATTATTCTCTCTCTCAACTCAGCGATCTGCCCATATTTGACAAGGATATCAATGACTAGGGAACCCTCCTGTCATTTTAAGACAGAGACACTTGGTCCCTTGCTAGGAACTTCATGATGACCCTGCAAAAGGATTTTTTTTTTATTAAGTTTGATTGCTCTCAAATCAGTTGTATATTTCAACAAGGCCTGAAAAAGATTCCCTTTTCAATTCTGCTTGCTGCTGGACTCCTCCACCCATCCTAGGTCCTATGGATTTCCCTACTCACTCACCAAGAACATTGTGATTATAAATATATATCCCAGCCACAGGCAGACCAAGGTAACCACACCAAAAGGCTGAAGGGTTAAGTTCACACCACAAGCCACGCACTGGCAAACAAAAGAAAAATTATACTTATCTGTAAGATCAGAAGGAATGAAGTTAAATCCTCCCATCTCCTTCAAAAGTGGCTGTCCTGGAAGGACACTCACATCTTTCCTGGACAGCTATCCTAACACACTCATCCCTACCCTGTTACACAAATGCTGTCCCTGGCTCAGCAGCTTGCTGTGCTGAGATGGAGCATACCTCTGTTCAGTGTTGAAGAGAGCAAAGATGTGCTTGCTGGACATGAAGCCCTTCTCCACATCCCGCAGTTTCAGGTTATCCACTGGTAACATGTACTTCTTCTCCTTCTCCTGAAAAGGGAATGAGGAACAAGTCACTCCCTGCTCCAGGGCCACCTCTGCTCTGCCAGCATGGACTATCAGCATCAGGGGGGCATCCTCAGACCCAGTCCTCTGTTTCCTTCAGTCTGTGAGAGAAGGGGAAAGCTGGAAACAAGAGTTTCTCCTTCCCAACTGCTTTTGTGATGTGGCCCAACAACCCTGTCCCATTAACTCCCCCAGGATCAGGTACCATCACAGCCATGTCCAACCTCCCCAGATTGTGCTCAGCACTGTGGTACCACTCTGCTCAGCAAAGGGTTCAATCCAGGTTCAGGAAAAGCCAGGGATGTAATAGAAAAGCTGGTTTGATACAGAAGTTTAGTGCCAATAAACGTTGATGTTAAATACTATGTTAAAGATCTGGTTTGTTTTTATATATATGTAGATATGTTTATATATATGTATATATATCTCAAATTTACCTCTTCAGAAAACTTGACTTGCTGATTTTGTTACTTCATCCTATCACTGTCCTAGTCCTACACTCTATTAGTTACTGTGAACCCTTCACCTTCATTAAAAAAATTTAAATCAAAACTTGATATTAACTTTTACATTTGCATTCAGAAACTAAGTCAGAAATTATAACCCCTGCTTAGTTTCAAATCTGGATCTACAGCAAATGAACATAACTGAATGTGGTTTAAGGCCCTCATTTGGAGCATCCTTTTCCAGCTGGGAATTATACCCCAGCATAACAGGAGAGGGAGCCCTCACACTGGTCTCCAAAAGGCAGAATGCAGCTATCCAAGACCAAACCAAACCCAGAGCATCCTCCTATGTGCAAGGCAAGCATGTGAGACTGTCCCCTTGTGAGATCTTGTTTGTAGACTTTTCTTGGCTAGAAACAACATGATCACTCTTTCGGGAAACAGGATGGAAAACAAAGATGGGCAGTGAGGAGAGATCCTGAAGAGCTGACCAGGAAGGAAGGGCAGGGCAGAGGAGCAGGTAAAAGTGACAAAGCTGCTGAGCTCTAACACCCAGACAATTGCAAGTCCAGCCTAACATCCTCTTAAGCTTCAGCTAAATTGACTTGAGTTTGCTAAGGACACCAGCACCTCACAGTACTGAGATATCCCAAAGACAAAACTGTACCAGTTCACGACAAATCACATGCAATGAGAATATCCCAAAAAACAGCACCTAGAAAACAGAAGAGATCTCTTGGGTTGTTGCCAGACTCCCTTTCAAAGATGCCAGACCATGGAAACAAGAGAATTCTTCCAAGCAAATTTCCCTGGACTTTGTAATACTGCTGATCAGTTTTAATTAGATGTGGGCAGGCATTTTTCTAATGGGATATCTGTCAGCCACATACTGGTCTCAGAGCTACTCAGACTACTTCAGATTCTGTGAGCCACAAAGAATTTGCCAGTTTTCTGTTACTCTGGGTTATCATCATGTTGACTTAGGCTGAGCTGGTGACCTAGAAGAGAACAACACCAACTGCTGAGTCCCTGGCCAAGTCAGACCATCCCCATTGCAGCCTTGCTTAACTGGAACTCCCTGCATTCACTCCACAGTCCCTGGCCTAGTAAAAGAAATACCATCAATCACCACCCCCACATCCCCCCCCCCAAAAAAGCCCACCAAAAAAACACTCAACAAAATACAACAAAAACTGCTGATGTTAAAGATGTCTGAGGAAAACCTTCTGCATTAGGCCCACATAAATCCATAGAAGTTCTGCAATGGTGTCATTCTTCAGGAAAAAATGTCCAAAAGTAAGGGAATTCCATGTCCCTGATATGGAAACAACATGCTCTTTGCCAGAGTTTCAACTTTCACCCTTTCCAAGCTCTCAATAAATGCTGCCACGTGATCAAGACAGCACTATCTCCACATGCTGATCTTGCCACAGACAACAGAAGACAAAATATTTGTGTGCCAGCACAACTTATCAGTCCTCGAGGTGGAGGCAGCAAGAGCAACCGAGTGGAGGACATGGACACAAGACAAGGAGCCCCCAGGCCAGGCAAGCTGCAGTGAGCCCCTGCTGCTCCCCATCTCCCTACACCTCCCCCTTCCCAGTCCCCACTTCAGCCTTTCCAGCTTCTCAGCTTTCAACCCAGCCTGTTTTATATCAACAATCTGACTTCATTTCCTGAATGTAGAGACAGGAAAGTGTGGAATGAGCTGCCAAGGGCTGAGCCTCTCCAAACTTTGGCTGAGCACTCTGCCCATACGTTAGCAATCTGGCAGGGTGTGCTATGGCTGAGCAGCATCCTGGCCAAAAGGGGAAAAGGGCTTCTCTCTCTCTCTCTTTAGCTTTCCAGACTTGGAGTCAGGAGGGAAGAGAAGGAAGAGTCAGCACACATCGAAATGGGAAAATAGTTTGTGAAATGCTGTATTCAAAGTCCTCAGTCTGATCCCAAGAGGCTTATGTTGCTCATATTGCCCTTCATCAATAAGGAGAAGAAAAAAAAAATCAGGCAGGACAGGACTGTTCCTCAGCAGCAGAGTATGTGTTATATAAAATGTGCTCCTTGGCTGTGAGTTCATCTGTAGAGCCATGAGGCCAAGGGGAGGTGTGGCAGAGGCAGGGACCCCCAGACTGTACAGAACAGAAGATGGTGCTCAGTGTTGGTTGGGGAATATTGTAGACACAGGGTAACCACCCCTCATCAGGGCTGCTGCTTCCCCCAGGAGTCTCAGCCTGCAGGGAGAGCTGCAGAAAGAGATGACTGCAAGCTCCTTGCAGAGGAAGGAAAAGTGCCAGAGGATTATTCCCCCGCCCCCAGCACAGTGCAGAATGCAGCCATATGGCTCTGTACTCTGCATCTACCAGGGAAAGAAAATACACATGGCCAGGAAACCGACCAGGAGCCATGAGCCATTCCAGTTGTGGGGTGGCAAGCACAATAACTGCAGGAAAAAAGTGATGCTGCAGTTGCAGCCTGATGTTGCAAAGTCCTTTATTGCTGCTACACATCTCCTTATGGTGGCTAAATCCTAGAGATGGGTTTTGGCCAGATATAGCAATAATCTGTACTATCACCTGAATTATTTGTTGCTAAACTGTAGGTAATAAGCTGCAAGAAGTTCACAGAATTTAGCCAGCCTGACTCCATGCATCCCCTCCATTCACCTGGACTGCCTCAGCAGCAAAGTAAATTTTCCTGCTCTTGGATAGATGCAAAATGAAGCTGACAGATGCATGTGTGGGCTCCCTAAGGTTGGAAATTGGCACTCACAGCACAAGAAAGTAATTGGCAGAATTATCAAATCTCAGTTTGCATTTGGAACATAAATAAACTAATTAAAGGTTTCCCTGTAGCTGTTATGACAAACACCTTCTTCTGCACAGAGACAAGGGTCTGTGGATATGGGAGAAGACATTGCCACTGTTTTAACTGGGGGCTGTGTGAAATTAGGAGAAATTCATCTTGCTTAAACCTCTTAATCTCCTTTCCCTCCTGCAAGATGTAAAGGTAAACAAACCTGCCCCAGAGATGCCTGGAGTTTCAGTAAAATTGTTTCTGTTAAACACATGCACAGCATTTTGGGAACTCCAGTAATAAAACTCTATTCCCATGGAGTAACATTAGCATCATAATTTATAATAAACACACTGCACAGATACATGCACACTAAAAGATTATTAGGAAAAAGCCCCTGAAAAACAGTTTGGAATATTTGAAAGCAAGTGAGCTGAGCTTTTCAAGCTGAACCAACCACTCCACTCCCCCAAACAAGATGTTACCAATTGCTTTCTGCTTCTTGCCTTAGCAAGAAGAGCAAGTAGAAGAGCTGAATTTCTGAGATGTGATTGCTCCAGCAAGCCCTGGTCATCCCACTACATACACACATCTTGAGACCATCTTTCCCAGACACAGCCCACCTGTGTCACTTTTGCCCTCAGAGCATAATTTATAGGAATGATTCCTCCCCCAAGCTGCAGAGCAGCTGTAATGGCTTGTTTACATCAGAAAGCTGCCTTGGTTTAAGTTTAACTTAAACAACACATCCTAGGATTTTAAGCCGATTTATTTCAAAAGCTCTCTAGACATTAGACCTGGACTCATATGATTGATCACAACCATTACTGTTGGCTTAGTAAGCACAGCAATGGTAATTAACTCACCTGCACTAAAGTAAAGATTTTTATTCACATCAGCTGAAAGAATGAGCAGATTTAAACCTGCAGCCAAGTGCCACCCTAGGAAGCCATCAGGGGGTTTATGAAGAAGCAGAGGCAGAAGCCTGAGTTGCACAAAAGAGACTTTAGTGCCCAAAACTTGACCGTCACGACCCCTTTAACGTCACAGCAATGCCCACCAGCCTTCACAAAGCACAACCAGGCACTTCTCCCCAGTCCCCTTGTGCCAGGGCAAGGATGAACCATCCCAGAGTAGCTGACTTGCTTTGCTAAAGGAAAGCACAACACACACAGACACACACAAAGTGTTTCACACCCCTGAGAGAGGGCACATTACACCTCCCCAGTGCACAGTCAGTGCCAAGATGGGATTTCCAAGTGTTCACATTTTTGGTCACAAATCTTAACCATCCACACCAGGAGAAGGAATCCTGGGAGGGAAGAGGAATGAAGTCCCCTTTTATCCCTGCAGCACAAGGGAGAGGGAGCAAATCCTGTGGGCAGGGACTAACATCTGGAATCACTAGATGAGAGCCAGGCGTCACAGAAAGCGACAGCATTCCTCAAGTTTCCATGCAGGGTAGGGAACCTTCCTTTCCCCCGCGCAACCCCATCCGTCAGCCGCTCACTTCCTGCCAAACTCTGCCTTCCCAGCAGCCAGCAAGCTCCTCCCTCGAGTCTAGTTAGCTTTCCACTGCCACGTCAAGTGAGGCAGAAGGACAGAAGGGAAGCAAGAAGGGAGGGAGCAAAAACCAGAAGAGGGAGGGAGGCTCAGCAATGCCAGGGCATAGTGGGGGGAGAGAAAGAAGGGATGTGGATTGCTCCTGCAGCAGCCAGAGGTGAGCTGCAAGGGCAGCTGGCCAAGGTTGCCTTCTGCAACCCTGTCCAAGGACCTTCTGGAGGGCTTGGAAGCAAAGGCTGGTTCTGTTTGAGCTTTGCTCTGGACCCACTGGTCTTCAGGACAGGAGATGAGGGTGCATGGGGCCTGAGGATCCTCCCACACAGCTCCATGGGGAAGAGAAGGAATTGAATGAAGCAACAAGTTCTGCACACCTGGGTGACAGCCAAGACTTCCTCCTCAAACTGCAGTAATCGATTTTTTTTTTCCCTCTTTCTAAAAAGGTGCAGCATCTCCCAGGTGGAATCCAGGTACCAGGCTGACACCAGCACTGGAAGAGGAAGGCGCTTGGAGACTTGCTCCAAATTGGAAACATGCAAGGAGCAACATTTCTTCTCCCCCAGCTGCCAGAGGAGGATGTTTTTCCAATCAGGACTTGGACTTTCGTTCACCCCATCTCTGCCCCGCACTACCCCATCCCAAAAGCAGGGAGGGGAGAGGACTAACGAGCTGCTGATTGCCGGAGAGCAGATCGCAGAGGCTCCACTCCGTCTGCCCAGTGTTCAGACTACCTGTTCAGGACTACGAGATTGTACAGTAGTCTGCACATTGGTTAGGCTGTGCTGGGATACACCACACACTGCCAGTGCTGCACGGGGACGGCAACACCTGCACGGCAGAGGGAATGCTTGGAGAGGGTGGGCTCTGGGGATGGCTGCATGCAGAGGTCACTCATCTCTCAGCATGGGAGGGTCTAACCCTTTGGAGCCATGCCTGATCATCACTTCTACCTGCCTTTTCACCAGCTTACTCACAACCCTCTTATTTCTGCTCTGTCTCTCTCATTCCATTCTTATTTCTTTCAGTTTCACGTGCTTGTCTCAAGGTAGCTGTGATCAGGATGGCTTGTGTTTCACATGCTAAGCTTTGCCATAAAATGCAGAAATAAACACACAGGCCTGTCAGAGTCACAACTGTGGTGTGCTTTGCTACCTGAGAAGGCAGGTTAAAGCACAGAAAGGTGACTGGAGGAAGGGGAGTTCATACTGTAAAGAATATTGGTCATAATACAAAGAAAAACCCACAAGGGATTCAAAGTTGGAGGTTTGGATGCTCTGGATGTTGTGTTTGCTTTGATGTTTGTCAGCTAGAGAAAGAAGAGAAAATGAGTGAATGCATAAATGAGGACTGATAAAAACTGAGTAAGATTATGAGAAAATATACACTTGTGAAAAAAGATAAGTGCATGAATGAAAAGGCGCCACAGAGAATGTAAAGAAAATGAACATTTTCCAGAGAGTACCTGAGAGCAGCATGAAAGCAGGAGAGGAACCACCTCAGAGCAGACCTGCTCTTATGCTCTTTAAAGCAAGCTGGATGCAAAAGCTCAACTGCAGCCAACTCATCACAGCAAGCTTCTGATGACTGGGGCCATTTGAGTAAAGAAAAAGGATTTCTACCACCTGATCTGGGCCTCAAGAACATGGATTGGGGAGTGGAAGGGGCCAGAGAGGAGGGAAGTGCATGTGTACAGTGGGGGGACGGTCTCTACTGATCCATGTGTTTATTTGTAAACTAGAATTGGGTAAAGGACACCGACAGGTACAGAATACACAGCTATTTAGTGCCTGTCACTTCCCCAGGACAGGAATATGTTTCAAGCAAAAGAGAAGGCATGAAGAGAGAGAAGCAGCTCAACAACATCAGGAATCAACACGATCTGTAAGGAATATGAAGCATCTGCATGCACCTAAAGTATCTAAGACTCTGCAGCCATCCCTCCTTGTACACACAGGTCTGAAATGCAGTGACATTGCATGCAACATGTGAACACCCCCAAGCCAATAAGGTCATTCTTCTAATGTAGCCACCCATTCACACAAGACCCAAATTTCTAGTACATGATTTACCTGAGTAAGGACAAAAGGTTCCATCTGTATTGCACACTCACACAAATTCCCAAAGGAAGCAGCAGATATATCCATCCACCCAGCTGTGCAAACACTCCAGCACACAGTGGCACACAGGCACTCCAGAAGGAACAGTTACCCTGCAGAGCAGGGTGTGAGCTTTACTGGCAAGAACCACAGAGCACAGTGCTCATTCCATCCTGCCTACAAGGTCCTTGTCACCAGCAGCTCTCTCCAAGCTCACAGACCATCTTTTCCAGCAGGCAAGAAAGCCCTGCAGAGTCACAGGCACTGTGCATTTCATAAGGGATCTGGGCAGGAGGAGTATTCAAATCAAATTCTTGTATCATGTCCACTGTGGTGTTTGCTGAGCAGCCAGTGTGCTCTGGTGCTGTGCTGATGCTCCACTGGGATACTATGGCCTCCCTGAGCAAGGAAACCTCACTCTGTACTGCCAGCAGCCAGAGCAGGCTCCTCCCCACCTCTCCTTCCCACTGCTGGCCTGCAGCATGATCCCACAGGGTTCAGGACATGCAGGTACCTCAGGAGGGTCGCCAGGTCCTGGGAGGCCAAGCTTTCTGTGGGGCCACTCTCCATGGGGCCAGTGTTTGACTTATTGAAAGGAGACAGGAAGAAAAACAGAGAGCCCAGGAGCACACACACATGCTCTTGGCAGCAAGGCAGAGTGGGGAGCCAACTTTCCACCCCCGCTTGGCCCACTCTTTCCTTCCCCTCCCATTCCCCAGCACACTCCTTCAGGCCCCTCCAGAGCATCAACAGCCATATATCCCTGCTAACATGTAATGCTGGGCCCTTTAAGACATTTTAAGCTTCAGTTCCTTTCTTCAGAGGCAGAGAAAAAAACAAGCCAGTGCTGCGGAAAGACTGGTATTTCACTAATGGGGTCCAGATGTCTTCATTCCACAGACACTGGGTCTTGGTTTGTGGGACAGGGCAGGGAGAGGCAGTGTCCCCAGCCCTGCTGGCCCCAGAGGTGCTGGCCTAGCCTTCACCCTCACCCCAGCACACACCACCTCACCCTGCTCCTTCCCCCATCAGCACCCACAGCTCTGCTACCAGCACTTCCATCCACAAAAGGCAGATTCAGCTTTCTCCTTGTTCCCTCTGGAAAGCAGCCAGAGCACAGGGGAACTAAGACAAGGGAGCCCACAAAACTGCAGGGTGGGGCAGACAGCCTCCCCCTTCCTTCCAGAGCTGAAGCACAGAAAGACCATGGTGTACAACCTCTAAAAACACATGAGACTGTTCCAGGAGCTGAAGAGGACATGAGCTCTCCCAAACTGGGGAAGGAGGAGAGCTCTGTACCAGACATGGAAAAATCCCCTCTGACAGGGGACCATGCACTGTGAGCAGCTCTTGGGTGTTGAGTCAGCTCCATGCAGGACTGAGGTTTGGGATGGGAATCCCCACGCCCAAGGCTCTCCCAGCTGCCCGTCAAATGCACCAACTTTTAGCCTGATTCAATATTTGAGTCCAGGCAGACGTTGCTTCCTTTCTCCCTCACAACAGCCAGTGATCAAGGAGTTGAACTTGGGGAGGAAGCAAATAAAACACACACTTCCCTTTCCCCCCTGCTCCCACTCAGTTGAAAACAAAGGCTCCTTTCTCAGAGGCTGCTCAGACCTCATTGGTGCTGGTTCTCTTGTGTTTAAGGGACAGGGGCTGGCAGGGAACTGTTTTCATTAGGCAGCTCTGCAGAAGGGAAATGGTGCAGACCTCCAGTTGCTATCAACCCCCAAGGCTGCCCTCCCTCAGGAGGGGAGGGAGGTCCAATCCCCATCCCAGGCAACTGGAATCTATCAACAGTTTATACATCCCCACTGCAGACCGCCCTCCCTCCCACTCCCTGGGGGAAGAACAGGGAATTCTGATCATCTCTGTAATACAGATGTAGCAGCTGGCTTTGATTAAACTACTTGATGTTTATAACCACTCGACCTGCATATGAAGCCCAGAGGAGAGGGAAACCTCCCCAAGCAACTCTGAACACAAAGGGCAGGGGTCTTACAGCAGAGACACACTGATTTAGAGAAAGCCATTTCAATGCCTGGTTCTTTAATTAGGAAATTGCTGCCTGCTCATCCATAGCAGCACAGCAGTCATCTCCATACAGAAAGCAATATTTAGAGGCTGATTCATCACTGTATTTGTCATCATTTCTACCTGCTGAGAAGAAAACAGGCCCACTGATAGCAACTAGACAAGAATCCAGTTCTGGCTGCAGCTCCCAGACACAATAGTGAGTGCCTCAGAACACCTGAGGGACACAGACCACAATAAGAGGCAGAGAAGTTTCTTCATTTGCAATCAGAAACCCTAATCAACTCAGAGCTTACCACTACATCATACCAGACATTTTTCATCTCCCAGCACACTTTCAATCACATCCTTACCAGAACCATCCAGCTATTCTTTCTATTTCAAAGTAATCAAAAGGGACAATTATCTACCTTTGTCTTGCATTGGAAACAAGATGCTGTTGACAGTGATTTCAGCTGGAACGATTCTGTCTGCTTATAACAATTCCCACTGAAGCAGAAACACATCACAGCATGTTGCCAGAATTGCTAAAATATTCAAGATTATCAAGCAACTCTACAGAGTAGGTCCATGTTCCTATCAGAGGTATTCCACACATCACTGTACTTCTGATCAGCAGAACTCTGACCATTTACAACTCAAACAATTTTAAATACAACATTTTACATATGTTATTTTTATACTGGCATGCTCAATATAGAATCAGTAAAAAGACATTCCTACTTTGCATGTTTAAGAGCTGGACCTGGGTGAGATTAACTCATTTGCTCGAAGTCAGAAGGAGCTAGAGCTTCAGGTCCACAGCTCCTGTTGCTTTGCTCTGAGAGAGCTTTTTTCTTGGAACCAGGAGATGCATGAAATCACTGCCACGTGCCTTCAGAAAACTCACTGCTGCCCCACAAATGCCTAAAAGTCCAAATCTTGGAACTAACCCATCAGACCCTTGATGATCACAGCTGCCACAGCAAAACGAATAAAGGTCAAATTCATTCCAAATGCCTGTCAACTTCCCACCAAGCCAGAACTTCAAGCATAAATATTACTCCTTGTGCGTCAAACAAGCCACATTCACATCAATTCTGAAGTGCTCAGCAGTACTGAGGCCATGGGGAGCCTGGCCCAAGGATAGTTTCAGCTTGTCACAAGCTGCAGACAGCACTCACAAGATGCATCCATAATACCCAGTGACCTGAAGTGCTGCTCCTCCTCAGACTCCTGAGACTCACGCAGCAGAGTTGAGCTACTCACCTCATCATCCTTGTACCAGGAGAGGTTCTCTGCTGTCAGGACAAACCAATACTCCTTGGAGCCACCCTTCATGATCCCAATGTTGTTGATGGTGAGCCAGCCTTTCCGGATCACCTGGGGGGTGGAAGCAGTGAGCATTAACAAGGACAATCATTCCCGGCCTTAGGTGACAGAGGAGGGATCCAAGGGTATCCCTACATGCAGAGCAGAATGGAAAGACAAGGAACATGGTGCTCTCTGCTGCTGCCAGAAGAGCCCCCATTCATCTGGCCAGTGGAGGTCATTGCCCCAAAAGGGCCAGGAATAGCATAACAAGGAGGCAGGAAGGAACCTGGCAGTGCTGTGCATTATACCCTCTGCCAAGAAGAAAGAGATACAGAAAGAACTACATCAGGAGTGCCTTGGACACTGGCACAACCTACAAGCACCAAATCACAGCAAAACACCCAGAAAAGGCCACACCTAGAGAAAACCAGGACACCAGCACACCTTTCTGCAGGTGTGGAGTGCTTCACTCAACTCAGGGTAGGGGGAACTAGTTCAGTACACAACCAAGCACCCCAGAAAGAACTGAGTGTAGCGAAAGAATCACTAAGGATAACAGAACAAAATGGTGCATCTGGAATTAGTAGCCTGGACTTCAGCATACCCAGGTATTGGGGCAGTCATATTAATCTTGGGCAAGACAAGTTCCTAAAGTTTAGTCTGTAAAGAAACGAGGCTATTACTCTCCTGGGGACTCCTATTCACCAAGTGCTAGTTCAGAACCCCACACGTGCCATAATCAAATGCAGGTATGCATCAGCTTAAAGGCATTAGCTTTTACTATTACTGCACTATTCACACCCAGAAACATCTGCATGCTTTATTTGTACTGTGTTGTATGGATATGCTTGCTGAAAACTTCCTGGCATGGAAAAACCATGAGACTGCACTGTGTATTAGTTGGTTGCATTGTGTGAGCAACCCACCCAGGTGGCCTACCTGGATACCTGCCCTGGAGGTACAAGATCATTTAATTGGCAATTTACTCTGTAAAGGCAAATGCAGGAGCCTCGGATGTTCAGCTCCTGCCTTCTAAGCTCGAGCTAGTCCTACTCTCCGTGTGGACAGGAGGGGGCAGTGGAACAGAACTACACATCCTTGGATTGCTGCTTTTTATCTCCACCCACTCGAAGATGTACCCGCAGCTCTGAATTCTTCCTCACCATACTACCTTTCCACCTTGTTTCTGCTTCATCTGTGTCTAATCCCAGCTGCCCTCCTCTCCCCATTCGGCAGCAGAGGGAATAATGTGTTTATGCCCTGGTTTTGCTTTCCCAGATGCAACATTAATGTTCATTAGCACACCCTGCTGAGTGGCCTTCTACTCACCAGGATCTCATCCTGCAAAGGGGAACCATAGCAACAGCAGCAGAGCAGAGAGCAGGAGAGGAGCAAAGAGAGGAGAGATTATTACCAGGAAAGCTGGAGCAGGAGAAGAGAGGCTCAAAAATAAAATAAAATAAATTGGAGGCTCGTACCAAATCTTTTACCCCAGGTGTTAACACAAGCAACCCCCATCCCAAAATAAATCTGCTAACAGGAAAGCGAAAGCACTTTAGAGGTAGATCCAGAGTCTGCCCTTTGCACTCTTCTACCCTCAGCTCTACTGGAAGGGACTGCAGAGGATGGGATTCCCTACAGCTGCTCCAAAATGGCTGGCTGGCCAGCCCAACCTGCTGAGGACACCTGCCTGCCAACAATCTGAAACACTCTGCAATGTCATGTCCAGGGAGAGGTGGCCAACATTCTGTTATGAAGATGGATGTCAGGAGTGAATGTCTTTTTAAAAGACTAAGCAAAAGCACTTGCTTCCATTCTCTATGAAGCTGCTTGTAAGGCTTTGTTTCCAAGATCTTCTAGCCAAGACAGCCTTGCCATGTCCCCAGCAAATTTGGGACAAAGTGTCATTATTCTCTTTTTAATTCTGTGTACACTCCTTACAGTTCCTGGAGGATTAAGGGAAGTCCTCCCCTCCACTGCTGTCTTCTCCCATGGGTGTGTTCTGATACATACCCACTGCAACCATGGCTATCATCACCCTCTAGCTCCCTGTACACAGATTTATACACTTCCAGTGAAGTTTTTCAGAAAAACAGCCCATGAACTCTCTTGAAATCTCTTTTCAGAAAGTAGATACCACTCATGGGAAAGACAACTGGAAAGGACAATTCTGTAACAGTTCAGACCTGGTGTTCTGTACCTCTCACCTTGGCAGGAGAGTTGGTAAAGTTAGTGAAGGGACTGAACAAACAGGAATTCACAGAACATTAATTAATAGGGATTTCTACCAGAAAAGCAAGACCAGATCTTGATTATCAAGCTGCCATTGCCCTCCATTGCTGCCAGATGCTCAGTTTTTCCTGACTGCAGGTAGCCTAAACCACTATCCTCCAGTTATAAACAGCTTGATGAGTTAAAAACAAACAAAATAGGCAACACAACAAAACAACTTAGAGCAGTGCTGCATCCAGCCCAGCACTTGTCCACCTGGTAGCTCCCAGGTAGCAAACATGTCCTCCTTGCAGCAGTGAAGGAGATGGAACTTGGCCTACCTGGTTACCAGCTGCCTTCTTCTTGCTCATCTGGCTGCTCCTCTGCTGAGCACTGAAAACAACAGCAGAGACATTCAAAACTTCTAAGGCTCTTCTTGATCACCTGGATTCCCTTCCCTTTGGATAGCTGCTACAGTCAATTGGGGCCCCCCAGCACTGGCTTCCAAACCTTAATAACCCAATCTTTTGCCATCTGCTCTCTCAGCCTGGACTACTCATCTTCTCACTCCCACATGAACCTCATTTGGGTCACTAACCCTCCATAGCTGCTGGGTTTTTTTGTTCTGACACAAATCTAATCCTGTAACACCCCCTTCCAGGCATCTCTATTCTCACCCCAGCCTTGCAATCCAGAGCCACTGAAAAAACAAGCAAAAACAGAGCTGCACCATTCTTGGGACAATAGCATCTGCAGCCCCTTTACTGGAGCAGCTACAGGACAGAGCCACAGGAAACACACATGGAGAAGAGAAGGCAATAGGAGGTGGGTGCTTACTTGGCAAAGCCAATGAAATCCTCGTGGTTTGTGTTCATGTAAGCCAGCTCAATGTCTATTAGAAGCATGACCTGCCAAAGAGAGGCACAGACAGGAGGTCAGCGACTGACCCTGCTGACAGGGAACACAGAGCCCTGCACATTGTTCATCCAATCCCCTCTGCAGCCAGACACCCCTTGGCTCAGGCCCAACTCAGACATCTTCAAGAGGTGTCCCCCAGCCAGTTTCCCCCTGACACACACTCCTGATCCCCACCTGGTCCTTGGTCCTGCCCTCTCTCTCCCGGATGTGGGTGGTGACGATCCTCTCCATCTCCTCCCGCAGGTGGGGGTACTGGCTGAGCTGCAGGAGAGAGGAAACACGTGCACATGGGAAAGGGAGGTAAAAAGGGGGCTGCAGCCCCCCACATGTACACATGCACACATACACCTTGCTACCAGATATTCTCAAGGGAAGTTCTAGAAAGCTGGACTTGCAGACAGATTTTTCCAAGTTCCTGGAAGTCTGTTGCAGGCAAAGTTAATTTCTGCTTGCTCTGGGCTTTAGAGAAAAGCCCTTTTCAGTCTTGCAGCAACCTTTCTGTCTCACCAGAGACCTGCTCCAAACTCACCACATTCTTCCTGTCATGAGGCTTTTGGCAAACCCCAGATGTAAATGCACTGCTTCTTGCTTGTGGGGTTTTTCCATTCCCATTTAAATGAGTAGTTTCTCTAGATGTTCAGCATCTCACTGTAACAGCTAAGCAGGTGAATGGCCTGTTCTTACAACCTGTTAAAACCTCTAGGAAGTGAAGTGGATTTCAGTCCCTGTTTGCTGAGGGACCAAACAAAAGCATCTGTCTCTCTCCAACATCTGCAAGCAGAGACACAGGATCTGAGCAGCTCAAGGCTTCATGTCTCCAAGAAACACTGAGCTCTGGGCATCCAGCTGCTTCTACCTGTGCTGGGGCAGGATTACATAACTGAGATCTGTGCTCACATTGCATCTACAACACTTTTTTGCTACATTACTGAGGAGTGAATCCTTTCCTGCCCACACTGAGAAGCAGGAGGACTCTGGTAGCTGTGATTCAAGGGAAGATTATTTACAGAGATAATACCTGAGTTACACTTCTAGAATCAGCACCTTTAAAGCCCTTTGGGTTTCCACAGCTCCTGCCTTCTTGCCTACAGTCATAAACCTCTAGTGATTCCTACAGCAACAACTGTTGCATCTCAGGTCAAGCCCAGCACAGTCAAATGAAATTAAACCTCCAGATCCAGAATCCATCCCTTTCTTCCCTACTTCACATATCCCCTGTGAAACTATTTTCCCTGTTGTTTTTTTTTTTTTAAATATTATCTCTAATTTGACTAAGATGTCAAACAGTATTTCATTTGCCCTAGACATGTACTGCATTTGTTTTGTTCCTCCCATTTATGAAAGCTTCTTAACCAGCTTAAACTGGTTTGTCCTTTTTTTTTGTATACATAATTATAACATGCTACAAAGAACAGTCTCAAAATGTGCAGCATCACTTCTGGAAGCCAGGTCCCACACTAACCACCACCAATATTCCTAACATCTGCCAACAAATAGTTTCAAACCCTTTGAGCTCCCTTGCAGTCAAATAATTTGCAATAGCCTAGAACTGGAATTTGGACTAGATCTGACACTATTTTTAAATGTGTAGTTTGTTTTTGAAGGCCACAGAGGCAGGAAAAAAAGTGGAATTTGTGTTCCCCAGTACCACCTTGTCTTAAAAGCAAAAACTGGGTGTTCTCCATGATCTTTTGGTTCAGGCAGCTGGTTGCTTCAGAGACAGACAGGGAAAGCTTCCTGTTTCCTTTGGGGGGTTGGCAAAGGATAGATGGGCAAGTTATGTCGAACAGAAAAAACAGGAAGTTGGAAAACCTTCAAGCAAGTCTCAGCTTCTTTGCTTCAAATTTTAAAAAAATAAAATCAACAAACAAACACAGTCAAACAAAAACCACACGAAACCTCCCCCTACCATCCCAGTCCCAACCAGTTCAAATGCACACAAAGTGCAAAACAAGTAGTGGTTTATTCAGAACCCAGCTCGTCCAGCAACATCCATGTGCAAAAATAAATTGGCAGCATTGGTCCCCATGCAGGAGCTTCTGACCCCAAGCATGCACAGGAGCAGCAAGGGTGGGCAAGGAAAAAGGATAAACAAGCCACAGGATGTCACACCACCAAGGAACATGCAACAGGGTGTAGAGGGGCAAGGAGTTATCACCAGCAGGACAAACAGCACCCAGAAATGCCATGACTCTGAAAGACAGGAGAGCAGGCGACCCTTCGAGGGGTAAAGTCTGTCAGCCTGGGATCATGTCCCAGCTCTGTGGGGTTTCCATCCTGCTTTAGCATCATTTTCCTGTTTAATCAAAATACAAGCTTACAGCCCTCTTTGAAAACCAATTTGTCCCAATGCTCCTTAGTTCCCCTCTTTGCAGATTCTACGAGTCCTTGCCAGCACACCAGAGATCAACCTTCAGCTGAAGGGCTGCTGACTTGCAAGACTTTCCTGCACTTGTGAGACACTGCAGTGCAGTCTGGCACAGAAGGTTCCTGCTTTTGGAAAAACACTAGCTAGAACATTATCTTCCTAAATGTAAGGGAGCATGCTTATACCAGCTTTCTGCTGCTTTTGGAGCTACCCTCCAATAGGAAGAAGCTCAGAATCAAGCCAGTCACAGGACAGCTGCTAATAGCTGTCTTCTTCAGCCCTCAGCTTTTTCTAATAGTCAAGAAATGGTCAACTTTTCATACAGGAAAACTGTACTGTAACACAGATGGGTTTGTCACCTTCTGTGTTCTTTGACAGTCTCATAATATTCAATCTATACAGCTTTATCAACTGTACATACAATGATTTCTTCACCATCTGAGGTGAAATGAAATAATTGTGAGAGAACATAAACAATAACACACAACAGTTCAGGACAGCAACAAACCAAGGCTACAGGACTGTTAAGCTAATTCAAGAGGTGTTAGCCCAAGCAGCCTTTCTTTCTAGAAGCCTTGCAGGACTTCTGGTGAATTTAAAGTTTTTGTCATCTTTTTAGATGCAGCATCAGTCCACAACATGGCAGGCTGGGTATTACCTTACAATTAGCATCAGTCCTAAAGTAGCCTTTTCCAGATGCTTCCCCTAATAGCACATGCTCTTGTCCATGTCAAGCAGTTAGAGCTATAACATGCAAAATAAATATTGCAAATTAACTAATGTCCCTGTGCTGTTACTACCTTATGGCATCAGAACCCATCTCAGTCCAGCTGTAATCCTTAAGTGGCCTTTTCTTTCTTTCTACTCTTTCAGAGGGAGGTACAGGCAAGATAACCCTTCTCACTTCATGCAGACATTTGACTTAAAACATTACTAAAGTCTCCTTTTTTTTCTTCCAGTACTATTCCATGTGTTTTCATTGAGGCAGTTATTTACATCTAACATTGCCTCCCTGGCCTCTCTGGCTTTAACCACACCATTAGTCTCCTACAGTATCACTGTCACCTTCCTTACAGGATTACCCAGGTTGCATCACCTTGGAATATCCTCACAGGGTCATCCATCACATCATGGATTCAAAATCCACAGAGCAAGTGGGTATCCAGCCACTCTAATGACATGGTCTAACAGAGAAACTAGAATCAACACCCCTGGGGTTTTTTCTCATCATCCTTCTCTCTCCCCACCCAGAGCAGACATCATCAGCTGCATACAGAACACAGTGTAAGCAATCACACCCATCAAAATAAAAATCCACATTAGAAACAGGCTGAGAAGGAGTTGCTCTGCCTCACATCAGACCTCACAATATGGCAACCGCAGGACTCTTCAAGAAATACACTGGGCAGAGCTTGGGCCATGTCAAAGATGAGTTCTTACAGAGGTGGAAATGAGCTCTGCATTTCTAAGTGGGCCAGACCTTATTAACTCATCTTTTGCTCTCACTCTGAACTCACATCAATTCTTATCTTCCCCTTCTTCCCAATTTAGGGCTCACCAAAATGCTGGTGAGCCTGGCTGTAACCCTGGAAGAAGGAAACCGTAATTTCCAAGTTCTAAAATAGCCCATGGAACATTCCTTTCCAACTCAGTTTCCAGAACACACTTCCGTTGTGCCAGATGTTTCTGGCCCCTCGCTGGTAAGTTTAACACCAATTGCCACATCTGCCTTTTTTTTTAAGGAGGCATGTGGTGCCCTCTCCTGGAAGGAACCAGCCCGGGAATCAAAGCCACTCCTGCCCCAGCCTCCAAGAAGTATTTGACACCTTTCCTGTCACTGTCCACCTGCTGCTGCCCTCAGGTTCCACCTCCTGCGGTTCACAGCAAGCGAGGAAAAGCATCACACTACTTCCCCCTGAGCATAGTCCATGGAGTGAGAAATCAGCAGGAGAATGATGCATAGGGTGTAATGCCTGGAAAAGCTCTTCTCAAAGGTCTGAATGTCTCTTGCAGAACATCTTGCACCTCAAACTTCTAATCAGCTGCTGTTCTGTAGATGCCATGGTTCAGTATGCATTGCAGACCACTCATGCTGTGGGGGTGGGAGGTCTTTTTCTGCCTTTTTATCTTTTTCTAGAGTTCCTGGATTTAAGGGGGTCCTAAAAATAACAACTAAGAAGTTCCAAATGTGCAGGCAATGGCACAGCAAACTGGTCTTACAAAGGGTTTGATCCACACTGAGCCAAACAGAGGAAAAGGTTATGCCAGAGTAACTCACTGGGTCGCAGCTCACTGCTCAGCTGAAGAGGTGTCACCCACTCCCCTTGGCCTGCCTTTAAACTGCTCCTGTACCTGCAGGTTGCTGCTCTCCTCTAGATGCATTGTTATATCAATTTTCTCTCTCTAGATTTGCTGGAGTTCCTGGTGTGTGTGTGTGGGTGTGTGGAGAAACAGCATGGAAGTGTGTGGGAAGGGAATGGGCATTGACCTTTCTTTGATTTTTTGTTTCTTTACCTTTTCGCTACACTTTCTGATGGTGGATGTGAGCTCACTCACTACCATATCCACACACTTCAGACTTGGCTCCTTCAACTTCTGCACCTGCTTTTTCACTATGGCTTCAAAAGCGAGGTCAGGCGTGAAGAGACCCGTTCTGCATGGCAGGGGAAGGGTGGGAGGAAGCAACGAGGAAGAAGAAAGCAAAGCAGAGAAAGAGCAGGAAGGAGAAAGAAAGAAGGAAGGAAGAGGGAGAAGAGAGAAAACACAAGGCAAAATGAGAAGTGAGATTTTGGTTCATTCCATTAGTTTACTGAACCAGGTGAGCATTGCTATGGGGCCTGTGCACTGCCAAGTATCAGGAGAGTCTACAGGCAAATGGAAGTGTCAAAGGGGGAATGAGGTAGGAGCAGCTGGGCCAGTGAAATGGTGAGCTGTCAAGAGCTAGATGAATGAATGGAGCCCCCAGGGATCAAGTGATCACTTCCTGAAGGAAAGCTTCTTTGGATTTCAAGACACAACTTCTTGTCAGTGAGCCACTGTCCCTTTTCCTAGAGGTTCACCATTTATCATTTCTCTTTATCTCATTTCCCTTTCCTTCCCACCATAGTTATCTTCCCTTCCAAGTTTCCCTAATTCCAGCTGCAGGAAGCCTGAACAGGAGCCAGGCTAAGACCTCAGAGGTCTGTCACTTGCACCTTGTTTTGGCAGAACTCAACTGATGTCTCTCAGTTTCAGGGATTTGAGCAAACCACTCCACTTACAGAACATCATTTCATCTCACCCACCTTCCCTGCAACATCAGCTTCCTCAGTAAGAACAGATGCACCCAGTATTTAGGAAAATGCAGAAGTGCTACAGGACATCCACAGCTATACAAAGCATCCATTATACCTGCAGCACCAGACCCAACATAGGCCTGCTGTGATTTATAAGGAGCTATTAATTTCCACTGATATTTTGTGGTCTGTGTTCTCAATGGCTCCGCTCAAAAAGAACAGAAAGTTCACAGAAACTAAAGTTACTAAAATATAACCAAGATCAATCCAATTCAAGACTACTGCACCAAAAAAAGTTTTTCAGCACTTCTTTTAACACTTTAGAGCTTCTGCTGGATTCTCTTTGTTACATAACCTGAGTTACTTGTCTTACCATGGGCCATTACTACTTTGCCAGTGCTTTCAGGGAATAACACCCCCTTGGCATGGGAATGGGATATTGCTTTTCTAAAGCTGCAGTTTATAGCCACACCTGGGATGCCTGCAGCTACCAACAAATCCTGGGATGGCTATAAATAACCACCCCTTCATGTAAATCAGGTATTTACTCCTTCACCTCATCTTTCACATCTCTGTGGATAACACCTGCAAGTCCCCAAGCAACACCAGAATTAAACCACTCTTCAACACGTATTAGGGGATGTACAACCACTCTGCCTTTTAATCAGCAAAGAGCTGGAATATGTTACAGCATTTGGATTCACCTAAGGGTCTTTCTACAGGTGCCAACAATGCCTCTTTTGAGCAAAGCATTTCCAGAGTTCAGTTCACATCCTCTGACCCAGCAGTGGTTTCCTACTAATCCAGTTGCCCAGCTAAGCTCAAGTTATGCTGTCTCCCCCACCAGACTTCAGGGGAAGTCTGATTTTTTTAAAAAAAAATTAGTCCCTTACAATACCTGAGTATCACCTGAATGACAGTATTTTGTTTCTTCATAAACAAAACTGTAACCATGGCTACTAGAGCACACACAGAGCAACCAGAACTGAAGTCAACCATGAACACCTTAGCAGTAGGATCCAAGCTGAAATGAATCCTTTATTCCTGAATCTGTGATATTTCCCCTCCATCCATCTGGTCTCTTCTCCTCCCGTATTTCCCACCCTGTTGTACCCACCACCTGATCACTTGAGGAACTGCTGCCTTCAAAACAGAGGGTTTATTCTAAAATTATCAGTAAAAAGAGGAATGAAAAAGAAACAATGAAGTAAGAAATTGGAACTGAAGAAAAAAGGATGCAATGAGAAAGAATCAATGGGCAGTTTTGAATAGCAATTGATGGATGGAGAACAAATCAAAAGAAGCTTCAGAGGGCATGAAAAAGGAGGGCCCTTCTGATCCAGTTAGCAGGTGACTCTGGATACTTGGCAGCCCGAGGGCCTGTGCTTACCTGTCAACAGGCTCTAATGGCAATTTTCTGGGTGCTTCCCACAGTCACACACCCCAAGAGAGGACAGCAGGACAGAAAAAGGAAGCTCCTCCAGCACTCTAGAAACCTGAGCAACCTCTCACTGCATCCACTTTGCTCTCCCAGTCTGTCCTGGGGGGCAAAGCAAATGTCTGCACACCTGAGTCCTTCTGCAGAGGCTCTTGGCCCTAAGGACCAGGCACTTGTGCAAAGGATGGCAAGTGTCACCACTTGGGCACCTGTCCCCACCCTTGCTGAGAGAGGGGTCACACTCTATGGAAACCTCCTGCAGTGCCCATTTACCTGCACCTGAAAAGCCAGTGGCGATTCCAGTCTCCAGTGCCCACCTAGTCCTAACTGAGGTGCCTTTCCACCAGCACCCAGCCCTGCCTGAAGCAGCAAGTCATGGCTGAGAAGAATGGCACAAGTCACCTTATCTTGCTCCCTTTCAACCCCAACCTTAAAAACAAAAGCTGCCACATCCAAAAGGCAGAATCAAGGCTCCCACCCTCGACCCCAAAAAATACCAGTATGGATCCCAAAGGGCAAAGCCTGATGTCCTCTCTCTTGAGAGAGAGCACAGATGGAGCCCAGAGGCTGATGAACATTTCTAACTTGCTTCTTCTCAGCCATGTGCTGCTATTCCAGATCAGGATATGGACCAAACCAGCCAGAAACCAAGCCAAACACCACAGGAACGTTTCCTTGAGATACAACCCACAACTCTAAGTGCTCTAGCTCTAAATTTCAGCCCCATACATCCCCCAAGGGCAATTCTGGGATTAATCCTCTCACTTCTACAACAGAGGGCACAAAATTTAAATCCCAGTCTCTGGCTTGGAAAATAAACCCACATAATAAATTTCAAGAAAAATGTAGCCATAGAGAAATACCCTTGGTTTTCAAAGGAACCAGGAGTCATGCTACAGACAAAGGGGTGGCCAGAACATCTCTAGAATGCCTCAGCTCTAAAAGATTCAGGCAGCAGGGCCATAGCACACATTCCACAGGGCTTCCTTTCTGTTTGGCTTGTTGGCTGGATCGCTCCAGGCTGGCTCTGCTCAGGTCTAGTCATGCTGAGGAGGTGGTGAAAACACCAAGTGTGGCTGCAGGCAAGTCCCTGCCCAGGTCACGATGCTGCGCCGCAGCCAGCGAGCAGGTGAAGGTGCCAACTCCATGCTGCCTCTGGTTACCTTCTTGGTGCACTGTCTAACAGTATTGATTAACTCCGAAATGACCATGTCCACGCATTTCAGGCAAGGTTCTTTAATCTTCTTCACCTGCTTTTTCACAATGGTCTCAAAGGCCATGTCAGGTGTGAAGAGACCGGTTCTAAACACCCAGGGTGGGGACAAGACAAGGCAGGAAGGGGAGAAGGGGCAAGGAGAATGTCACAGAGTTACACACACATCTTGGAGCAGGCACCACCATCACCAAAACCCGGGACATTTGGGCTGGGAAGTGTCACATCCCCTGGAAGAGCCCTGACTGAAGTTCATTAAAAATGAGGGATGCTTGGCACTTGCAAGGAAGGAGGTGCAGAGGGCAAAAATCAATCTTAGCTGGACAGCCATAGCCAGGTCACCATTTCACCTCAGCCTAAGGGTGGCAGGGGCTGACCCCTTCACAGTGTACTTAATCTCAGAGCTGTGGAGGAGATGAGACCTTCTCTGGAAGATTTTCTTAAAGGCTAGGACACTGACAGCTGATACCCTTTATCAAGTTCAGCTGGTAGCTGACCAAGAGAAAGGAATGAAAATAAATCTAGGTCAGCGTTTGTTCACATCCCTGTGTGCAGAAGGGCTCCAACGGGCATGTTCCCAAGAGCAGCACAACTCAGGGTCTCAGTGACAACTCACCTTCACACTGAAGGGAATACAGATCTGTTTGTTAACTGTGTGGGGCCAGTGGGACCCTGGTGACGGGCACACCAGTGTTCCCTCAAATCTCTAGGGGAGGAGGGGCTCTGTACCAACACTTGTTTTGAACAACTAACTGCTGGGTAGTGTGAAAATCAATGTTTTAGTTTTAACTAAACAAAGGACTAGTATGGGGCTGCATCCCTCTTCCTATCCTTTCCTATGTAAAGGCCCAAAAAGGATGGAGAAGATGTCAAGACACCCAGGCTTTTACCTTGTAGGCTTCTGTGACTCCCACACGGGAAAAGAAAGCAAACTCTTGAATGATTGTCCCTATTCCCAGATTCCAGCCAGAGCTTATCCCTCCCTTTGGCTGACCTACCGTACCTCTGAAGTCTTCAACTCCATTTGGAAGGTCTAGAAGTATTTACAAGGCTTTTCAGCCAGAGCTCTGCCTGTGTGTGATACGTGCCTGATACCGTGGATGTTCTTGATGGCGTAGCTGATCTCCCGCCGCAGCTCCTTCTCATCAAACTCCATCTGCACCAGGAGACAATTCCATCAGAAACTTTCTGAAACTGATTTGCACAGCAGCAGACTTTGAAGAGAAGAGGTCCCATGCCAGCACTACCATGTGACACATGAGATATTTGCCCAAGTGTTGGATACAGAGTCCGGCCACAAAACTGCTGTGGCCAAAGCAGGACACCCTGGACACACACAAACAGATAAGGGCCTCCCTTTACAGATGCCCGGGCTGCTCTTAAGGAGGTTCTTTGAGGTAAAGCACTAGGACTGAAGTGTTAGATGGCTTTCTAAAGAAAACTAGTTTGCCTCACAACATTTAGCATGAGATCTTGGCAGCTGCTTTTTCAGTGAACACCACAAATGGATAAAACATTTTGTGTGAATTGTAAATCTAACACAAGGAAGGCTATTTATTTCACTAGAAAGGCCTCATCTTATTCAAATGTGAAAAAAGAAAGCCAATGTAAAAAATATTGAAGCAGAAAGATCTGCTCTTAAGTTTGTTCCAACTGACATTATAAAAAGATTTTCAGAACCCATCCTGATCAGGTTAGTGTAATTCACCATCCAAGGAAACTGTATTTCAATAAAAATCCTCTTCCACTGTTAAGAGGTGAGTACAGTTTCTATACCATTCCCACCTCTAGGCCATTGATAGGGGTCAGACAGAAGTAATCCCAGGTATACCTACAATTCTTTTTCCTGCTTCTTAGGTATCTATGAGTCCAACTTTAGATCTAGTCTGATGCTCAGGATCAAGAAATGCAAGTTTCAGCACCATTCCTTCTACATGAAATTTAGTCATAGTAGCTTTGACATATCTGTGAGGGCATTCAGTCATTGATTTACCATGGGTTCTGTTAAAGCGATTTTTCACGCTCAATTTAGCATCTAGGAATCAAGTCCAAAAAACACTGTCATTTAGCTCAGAGGAAGTTAAGTTCTGTCACAAAAACAGGGACAGAGGGGAAAATCAGCACTATGGGAAGATCCCAATAAAGGAGACAAACAAGTGAAAAAAGGTGATAAAAGGGAAAACCATTAAACAAAGCAGATGAAGAGAAAGGCCACGGATGAAATATAGTAAGAGGAGTGAGTAAAGAGACAGGCAGAAGTAGAAATATACAACAGGAAACAAAAAGTGTATGTCAGCAGCATGGGGAAGCAGTACCTTCACCAGCTCAAAGGGGAAACGCTCGTGGAAGATGCGGTTGATCCGAGCTCCTCCCGACAGCTCATAGGTGTCAATTTGGTCTCCAGAGCCTTCAATGCGTTTCTCAAAGTCCACAGCAAACTGCTGGACCATCCTGAAAGAAAACCAAGAGCATGAAGTAGAACTCATTGCTGAGCAGGCCTTTCCAGGGAGGGACACAGAGGCCACTCACTGAAGCAGAGCTTTGGTCTTGCGAGCAGGGTCATCGGGGCGAAAGTTCTTGTACTCCTCCACCTCCTTCTCAATGGACAGGAGCTGGCTCTGGAGCTTGTTCCGCAGCCCTGGCAGCGTGTCACGGATGTGGTTGGTCAGTTGCTGCACAAGAAGAAGGTTTAAGATGACAATAAACCTCTAGGTAGTCACTGGGAAGAGTTTGCTGCCTCCACACTATAAAACAGATGAAAGCTCCTCTCTGTGTTCAATTCTTCTGTGTGGTCCTAACAAAATGTCTATCCTAGGACAAATACCAGTTATGAGCTGAAGGTATTCCCCCTTCCCAGCTCCTGCCTATTGCACCCCTCTACTCTTGACCTTCAGTTTACCTTCTAGTATGGTGCAAAACTCCCATCCACACAAACCAAAATGACTCAAATCCAAGAATAAACTTCACATTAAAGTATTAGCATTTGCTTTTTACATGAGGGTAAAGGCTACTCTGCCTTCAGATTAGCACACCATTGACACCCAATGTGGTGGTAAAGCCTTTTTTCAAACAAAAAAGGGTGAAAAGGTAAGGTGGAAGGAGCCAGAACCATTCATGAGGCTCTAATAAGAGAGCCTCTACAAAGCACAGCTTTGTGGGAAACTCCAGTTTGAAGATGAATATTTGAATAAGGAGAAATAGGAAAGAGACTCTCCATTTCAGAGAGTATTTCAAGGGAGCAGAGAAGGAAGCAACAGCAAATCACTGCTGTATGAAAAATAGATAGCCTTAATAGATGGGAAATAACTGTCAGTATCACATAAATATTGTTAGGTACAGAGATCACTAGAATTTAGACGGTATCTTTTAACTCAGTCAGAAAGACCTTGCATTTTGATAGTGTATTATACCACAAACCAACTACTGAAAGTGAAAGGATAAATCAGTGCTCTGCCTTTGGGGTGCAAGCTCCATTATTGGCCTCAGTGTGTTTCACAGCCAGTGACACCATGGGCAGCAGTTCCTGACTGTGGACAGTACCTGGTTCAGAACTTTCTGCAGGAATGGGGTTCCCATGCGATCAGCCATGTGTCTGTAGGCTGGGTGGGAGAGAAAAAACTTCCTCTCTGCAGCCAGAGCTGCCTGAATGTCCTTCTTGCCATCTATGTCCTTTTGACTTCTGTTGACCACACCAATGTAACCTGTGAGAGTGGGGTTAGAGATCAGATGGTTGCAAGGATGTAAATAAAACCCAGACTTGAGAAGGAAGTTACTCAGCCAGCAGCATTACAAAAGGGGGATTCTAGTGGTAACACATTATTAGGGGCAACTGGAAGAGTTTAAAATTAGACTTTCCTTGAATGGCCCAGGTTCTGATATTTTGGTATGCAGGACAAAAGTTAGTATGGAACAGAGAATTAGTTTATTTGTTACTGTTCCCCTAACACAAAGCACACTCCAGTTTAATTTATTTCAGACTCTCCTTTTATGAGTCCTTAGCACAGGTACTTTTGCCATGGCCACAGCAAGTACCACAGCCCAGAATTACTTAATCTCGTCACTATGGCAGCAAGGGGAGTGTTTTAGACATCTTTCACAGTTTGCCTTAATGAAAGGAGGAAAGAAAAAGTAAAAATAAGAGCATAAGTGTGTTTCTGCTAGGACAACATATCAAGGTATAAATACCTAAAAAGTTCCTGTTAACAGCATGACTGAGCCCTGTTCCCCAACTTTTCTCACTTCTAGGTTGTAACAGAGATGGTTTAACCATAAGTTGTAAGAAATGTTATAAGAAGGGAAGGGAGGAAGAGGATGAGGCCAGGACACCTCACACAGGGAAAGCAGAGGAAGGAGATCATGGGCAAAGCACAAGGAAACCTACCCCTACGGAGGGGAAGCAATTTGTTTTCTAACACATCTCGTGCATCAGTTCCTTCATCCATAAGATCCAGCTTGGTGATGACCCCAATGGTGCGCTGGCCTATGGGAAAAAACCACAAACATACTTGATCAGCAAATGACTCATGTATTATTTTGCTCTGTTCACAGAGGTTACAGATTGCCCAACTTAGCTACCCAAGGGCTCTTAAAGTCACATATCACAGCTCCCATCATGTACAAGAGGCCACAAGAGCAAAACAGACAAAAATCAAGATCAGTTCTCAGCTGTATCCTGCTGAATGCACAAGCTATGCCACAGCAGAACAGGATTTTAGTGTATATTTTCCTAGTTCTTTCTAGGCCAAATGCAAATGATTAAAGGAAACAAAATCCTTCAACTCTTTAGAAATGGGGCTTAGACAAATGAACAAAAGGGGAGTAACAAAACTACTACAGCAACTGTTAACACTCACTAATACCTCTTAGAAGAATGCTGGTGAAAATACATCCCAAGACAATAGACATGAGCTACTGGGCTAATCACAACCAAATGAAAATCCAGCCACTGTCTAGTAATGCCAGGATAAATCAGGAGATATTTACCTTGAGGATCCACCTCCTTTGCAATCTTCAGGGCATCAGAATTGGCCAGATCAGAGTTGGCTGGGGATACTGCTAAGATGAGGCAGTTCTCTTTGGTGACAAACTGCATGAGCATGTCTCGGATCTGGAACTCGATGTCAGGGGGCTGATCCCCTACAGGGACTTTTGTCATACCCGGCAGATCCACCAAGGTCAGGTTCAGGACTAGAAACAGGACACAGGAGTTACCACAAGAGGTTGTTAAGGTAGGAATGTTCTGGTCTTTAAGTACCACCTGTAGTTAAAGTGACTCCAATAAGGGATAAGAGATGTGCAGACAAAAGCACACAAAGCTTTCTACTTCTTTCTTGCTATGGGTCAGTAAGAACCAGTTGCAGGTTGTTTCTGCTGTGATTGTCAATGATCTCATCACCCTCCCCTTTAAATCACTTGTTTTCACACTGATCAGGAAAATTGTGCCCTCAAAGTCCTTCCACATATGCTACACTGAACAGGAAGGGATGACAGCACTTTGTTTTCCATTCACAATGGGGTGCAGAGCCTTCTAGAAGAGCTGGTCCCTCTGCATTAGGGCTCACCATGGGGAGAGTAGACTCGGAGATTGATGGGCACAGGGGAAATCCCTTTGTTGGAGCCAGTAACACGATCTGTTTCAGCCTCAATCTCCAAACGGACCTCCTCAAAATCAGTGAATTTCTTTCCTTTGCAGTGTAGGAACTCGCCATATTCTATGTAAACAGAAGCAGAGTCAGAAATAGTCACCAAAACCAGAGAAACACTCAGAAGTGTGATGAAAGCATCACGTCCCAAAGCACAACATAACAAAACACAATTGTAAGGATGAAGTCTGGCAAGAGCCTTTCCCACAGAGTTTGCAGGTTGGAATAGTAGTTACTGCAGTCACATTTATGTGGTCTACATCTGAGATAATTCAATTGAGCCCAACATCTTCACCCCCTTAATGCACTATATTTTCAGCAGGGTGCTCTGGCTTTTAGGTCTTACTCATGAGAGTCACAGTTGCATAGGCAAAGGAAAATTATGATGTGTGTGCATGGAGTCTTGAATAATAAATTAAAAGAGAAAAAATTAAGAAGCATTTTGCTTCTCAATACTTAATGCATTAGATGTTAAACAGGCAAAAAGGCTGCAGGTCATTTTTCCTCGGTAAAATCCTTATTTATTTTCTCCAGTGATCAAATAAGAACTTCCTGACTAGGACAGCAATCCAGCTGGACACACAGAGGAAGGGAGCTCACATACCTGTGCTGGCATTGACCAGCTGAAGGACCAGTGGGCGTCTGGTTACGATGCCAGATCCACGTGGCAGAAAGTCCCTGCAATGAAACAGGAAGTTTTGGATGAGTGTGTGATTGTTTCCTTCCCCTTTTACAGCTTTTCTGCTTCTATTAAGTGTACACGGACTCTAAGGGGGAGTCCCAGCTATGAGCACAAAAAAGTTTAAGTTACTAAAAACAAAGTGCCTCTCCTTGAGAAGGGCAAGAGCTTGTTCTGAAGTAGTTTATACTCACAGCACAGTCCCTCTAATCATGTCTGTGGCAGTCCAGCTCCTTCAGCTGAAGTTCCAAGTTAGCTAACAAGCCCATTTAATACAGCTGTCTGTACTTTGGAAAAAATACACTTTCATCTTTCAGAAAGAAAAGAGAAGTTGACACAGAGCCAAAGAACTAGCATGCCTCCTTTTGGCAAAAACAATTACACAAATTCACTCACACCCTGCACTTGAGGCTTGAGAAGACACCACATTGTCCCAGTGTGCAAACACCACGTGATACAACTGAGAAAATAACCAGCAGCCAAAGGCATGTCTCCACACAGGGTCTCTCCTGGCTAGAACTATCAAGATATCAGTATTGCCAAGGCAAAAGCTGCAGTTTCTTTCTATATTTAAAAGAATCCTAAATTTTTGTGTACTTCCAAGTAATTTCAAGGGAAAGCAGCCTTGTACTAACACTCTCCAAATGCTGACTTAGCAGCCAGAGCCCACCAGTTCTCCTTTGCTTTTCCTTTTTTTCCAATTCAAAGCTAGGCGTGCTCACTGCATCTGCTGATGACCTTGCTAGTTTGTGGTCTGGTTTTCTACTACTTGGCTGTTCATGTGGCTCTTCAAGAGCCACTGAGCAGTTCTGAAAATATAATCAATTGCTTCCTCGCCTACTGGGAGAAGCATCACTTCAAAATATGTTTCCTACAGCATGAACATAACATTCTCTGTTAAAAGAAGCCCTGCCTACACTGGCAGGGTTCTGGCAGACAATCCTCCTTCCCCTCAGAACTGTGGCAAGGAATAATTTTGCTGATTCAGGAGTAACTATTGACTCTGCTGAATGAGAAATCCAGGGCTCTCCACTTTGAGGTATTCCTCTCACTCCTGCATGAACTTAAGACTGACAAAGTCTGTGAAGATGAGAAGTGAGTTTCTGTGTCAGACAAGGCCTTGAGCAGCCCTGTCTCAGCTCCTGGTCTGGCCAATCATTTCCTGTGTAAGCCTATGCAAGTTATTCTGCTTCTCTCTATTTCCATTTTCTCAGCTATAAAAGTAATTCCCCATCTGTGGGAATGTCAGAGTAACTTGGTAATATCAAAAACTGAAGACTAGGTTCAAGTGAAATGAGTGTAAGGAGGCACCGTATATCCTCTAACACCTCAAATAAAAATATCACCTGTTAATTACTAAGCCAGGAGTAATGGAATTCAGTTAAAATTAGACTGAAACTCATTCTCATTATTTTAGACTTTCCAGAAGTATAAAGAGTTAACTGGGGATTACCTTTCATTTGATTTTCAAATAACACAGCTCTAGTTTTTCCATTCCAGTGGGATTAACCCTGGAATCTCTGAGACACTGCATCATTCTAACAGTTTTCTGCTGTCTCAGCTCCATTCCTATGGATGTCTGTGGTTAATATGTGGAAAAGTCCTATCCTTGTATCAGTTGTTAGTGTAACAAATCCATTTGAGCTCCACTAAATTATTTTGAACTTATACCTAAGAAAAAGGAATCACATTACTACAGATTCCCTTTCCAGCACACCAAGACAGTCCTCTAGTTATTGGTTTCCAACTTGCAGTATCAAATCTTGCTTTACTGTAGAAAAAGGACCATTTGCATTTATAAGCATGAAATCAATAGGAAGCAAGATTCTATTGATCTGCACTACATTTTCCTGGATCTTTCTGCTTTGGTTAAAATCCCAATTTCTCTGCTGTCCTTATCACAGCTACTAAGAAAAAAAAAATCTCAAGACAAAAAGAGATAGAAAGCCTATGGCATTGGGTTCCAGCATTATTTTAAAAAGATCCAATTTATTTATTAACTCAAGTACCACCCAGGCTATTCCAAAGAAAAAACCCCAAGTCCTCTAGAGGACAAGACAACAAATCAATATGGAAGATTTTGTCACCTAAACCAAGAATCTTTAGTGCTGCTCTAGTTCTGAGTGAAAATACATGCAATTTTGATCCCTAATATCAGAAAATGAATGTGTGTTCTTACCCACAAAGTACTGGGAGCTATATGCAGTTCGACTTTCCAATCTTCTCTACACTCCTATCAGGAGTCACAGCCAAAAAGCTTTATTACAAAAACCCTACAACTGATGTAGTATCATCCCATTGTCTCCATGTTATTTCCTATTCTTCATTTACTTTCTCTCTACAGCCTGTTGGAAAACCCCTTCCTCCTCCAGCTCCAGCTAAGCCTTTCAAATGACAGAAACCAAAAAGCAGAGATTAGTAACTTTTGTGGGGAGCTGGCTGAGTGCTGAGGAGCAGGAGGAGTGGAGAGCCCTGCCTGCCCTCTTGCAGGGTGCACAAACTGCTGCTGCAAATAAATACAACCACAGAGCACGTGTGGCACAGACAACATGCCCAGTACAGGCTGAGCTCACTTCAGAGCCTGAAGGAAGAGCTACACACACAGAGCTATTGCTCCAAAAGAGCCCAAAGTGATGGCACCAAGCTGGAATCAGGAAGGCAACACACCAGGTAAAAACCACCAGGTTACCAGGTGACCTAGGCAGGCAAGAGCAGAGGGGTTAAAATGGCTCATTCACTTCCAGCAGGGGAGATGTAAAAGAGTAAGGCTGAGGGAGGAAAAAGAAAGATGGAATAAGTCTTCAGAGATAAAATGTTAGAAAGGCTTGGAGTGCTGAGACAAGGCAGCCTGCAGCATGGCAGCAGAGCCTCATTACATACACCACTGTACACGACTGCCTGAATTATGTTACTCAGGTCGAGGGCACCAACCCCCTTGTTTTCCTCTTTCACTCTTTATCTTAAAAACTGGGAAATCCTTTTTCTGTTTCTTTGTTTGTAACACACAGAAGGGCACGACAACATTTGATTTCCTGTGCTTTAAAGCAGGAATACAACACTGTGCCACTCCTCCAGGCTAGGCTTCATCTAGAAAATACACAAAGCAGCAGCTAAAACAGACAGAGCTGTATTCAGGGAATATAAATACTTAATTTGCTTGTAGCTTTCTTAGCTATTGACTCAAAATTCTGAATCAAGATACTGAGGTATCAGTTCTAGCAATGCAATTCCAAGCATTTTATCAAGGTTGGAAAACTAGGCTCAGATAATTACATTTCCCAAAACATCACTTATTGAAAGACTTATTTCTATGTATTTCACGCTCATTTTTTAATTAACAACAGGCAGAGAGAATATTGAGGTAGGTAAATTCTTGGCCAGAGACAGATCTCCTCCTCTAAACCAAAGCAACACAAAGAACCAAGGATGCAAATTTTAACAGGTCTCAGGCTGAAAGAGTTCAGGCAAGGAAATGACCTGAAAAGGCATTTATTGTTGTATTTTGCATTGCTCAGTTCTGAAGTGCTTACACATGTTCTTGACTAGCTACCTCAGGGCAAGCACAATCACAGCATCCCCTCCAGTCTTATGACTATTTTCATATGCAGAGCTGCATGAGAGTGCAGATTTGGGCTGAAAGCTGCATTTGTAATGCAGTAAAAAAATATTAAAGGGAAGGCAGCTACTGTAGAGCAACACCAAAATAAAATCCAAAGACCTTGAAAACACATTAAAGCAATCTTGATGTCATGCAACAATCCATTTATAATCAGAGCACTGGGAATTGGGCTTTCCTTAATTGTTTTGTTGTTTGTTTGTTTGAGGCTTTTAACTAAAGCCAGACACTATCTACGAAAAGCATTCATGCATTAGGTAACTTAGAATCCTACAGAACAGAAAGGTTATTAGTGGCTATTAGTGACCAAAAAAACCACCTCTGCTCTATAAACAAGTTTCAGAATTCATTTAATGACTTGCACAATACAAAGGATTGGAAGTTAAACGTAGCATCAATCAAAGATACTTTGCCCAAACTATTCATAAAACAAAGGAAATTGACAAACTGCTTGTATAAACCAACATATATTGTATGGAAAGGGAAGCAAAGATAGATGCAATCAAAAAAAGTAGGACACATACCCATATGGAAAGCTTGGGATTACCTGAAGAGGCACATACTGAAACTTTCAGATATGTTGCTTGTGTTTATTCACTGTTGCTACACTGAAGAAAATGTGACTGTCCATTAAAAGATACTCAGATGAGTTAGTTTGCTGCAGTAGGGGCACGTTTGTGTCCACACACACACACACATACACACACAGTTTGCTCAGACCAAAGAATACTTGTTTACTCCTTTGGTCAAACACTTGGATCTGAAGTTGTCCTGTGAAATGAGACACTGAGAGCAATTCTTTGAGCATCTCAGTGACTGTCAGGGGCATGTTGTGCCTGCTCCACCAGCTTTGCTGGAATAAATGCTCTCAAATCCTGATAAGTACAAGACAAGTGATTGCATGAGCCAGTCTGTCCCTTCATGCTTTGCCAGAAGTGTCAGCTCACTGCTTTAGGTTTGTGCTCCAAGGCTTAGAGATTCCTGTAACATTTACAGTGCTGTTTCATTCCAGCAATCTGGTGTTTGCAAATCTCTTTTTGACCCTGTAGCCATGATATCAGAAGTGATAACCACAACTTCCTAACGGAACAGCAAGAATGGCATCCCCACACATCAGCTCAGGCTGCAACTGCTCCTCCATAGATTCTCTTCCACTGCAAATATGAGCATCATTTATTCCCTCCTTCCAGCAAATTCAAGTTTTGCACCTTCTCCATCCACTGGTAATCTGTATTTCTGAAAGGACTTTGAGTCAAAGCTTTTTCATGCATGATTATTGTCTTCACTGAAGTTGCAGCAGAACTCTTCAGCAGTCAGAACCAGAACAGAGTCCCAGGTACCATCTCTTGGTCCACATGAACTCAGACCTTGCTTTCCCTGACTCCAGAGAAGCTGGAATGCTTGGAAAACTGTTTGGAGAGGGCTCTGAAATACAAATCTAGGCCTAGTCTAGACAAACCAACAGCATAGCTGCAGTCAATTGTTTGCCAGACCTTTGAGATTTTTGAATTAGAATGCACCAGAGAAGGTAAAGCCTCAATTGAAGAGCCAAAACAGCAGTTTATGAAGACATAAAAGTAGTTGCAAAGAACAGAAGGGAACACCAGCATCTGATCATTTAATTTCTATTTGATTTCTTATTAAACATCTATAGAAAAACAGGGTATTAAGGGATGTCATTAATCCCCAGTTTGGATTATATTCGCTTCAGAAAATTAAAATTCACACAGCCTCCATAATTTCACATGGCTGTTTGTATTTTAATTTGAGTATTTGTAACTTCCTGTGTTCTGATGGTGCCTGGGGACAGCAATTCAGTCAGAAATGCACTGCACAAAGCACTATGCCAATATACCACAAGAAATACAGTTCTGTCCCTATGGATTTTACTGTCTGGTTACACAGTTCAGACCTGCTCCTGCCTAAGCTTCAAACCATTTTCATCTGTCAAGGCTTATAATTGATCATTCATCATTCTCACACATCCAGATCAAGAGTTCCTGCTTAGCTCATGATGGCACAGTGCTTAACAAGAATCCCAAGCCAATCCAGAGGTATTGGTACCTTTGACACATGATTCTTCTGATCACTGTGCCCATCAGCAACAGTGACATTTTCACACAAGCTGCATTCTATGGACAGCTTGCACATTTCCCTGAACAGCACTTCATCTCACAGCACCTGTATTTTCAAACGTGTTCTTACTTCAGCACATCAAAATGAATCCTTAACACACAGGCTGACACCTATGGGGCACTTTAACCACACACTGACAATATTTACTATTAATCATATTGACTCCTAAAGAAAGCACCTCAAACAGCAGGAGCTTTGTACTTTTTGGTCACTGACTCCTGGTGCTCCTTCACAGTAGACATCATGTAGTTCTACTACAAGGAAGAAAGATGCAGAACTGCCCTTGGAGCACCTTCCTGGTCTGATCCTTCAAGCAACATGCAAGTACATTTGTAAGCAATTCCATAATTCAGGTGTGGGGCAAGAACAAGGACAAGTTTGTTCTTTCCTCTGCCACCCAGCAGGTTTCCAAGAGGGCTGCATTGCAGATTCAGAATTTCCACTTGGTGCCTCTGTGAGCTCTTCTCTTGCCTGAGCCAAAGCACTTCTCAACTAAAAAAAAAAAAAAAAGCCAGACAGGCCAAGAGGAACAGCAAGCATTAAAAACAGGTGCATTATGAACAAAAACATCCATCAACCTGCTATTCTGCTCTCCTCTGCCCTAAGCTTTCATATTCCTTTCATACTGCTTCACGTCAACTTGGACACCAGTCATACAGACTCATAATCATAATCTAAATCTTGTTCCTAGTTAAGCCATGGTTTTTTCCATTAAGGTTAGCACTTTTAGATAGCTTTAGGCCAGAGGATGTGCATTATTTATCAGCCAATCCCCACAGCACAAGTATGCCTAGTCCTGACCCACAGTGAACAAGAGCAATTCCATAAGCACTTAACATAATGTAACTTCTTAGGATGCAATTGGTACTGGTCACACAATGGATACATATAGAAATAAAGATCTATTGTAAGTACACCATTTTCCAGTATACTGGCAATATTATTGTGCACAATGATTCATTATTCAAGAAAACAATTGTGAAAAATAAAGACAGGCAATAGTTCATGAGTGTCATCATAATATACATGTTAGGAGAAACAAAAAAAAATAAAGAGAAGGCTTCCCACTGCCTTGTACCTTGAGTTCCTATTTACAATAGTGCAGAGGGAGATTAACACTATTGTGCTGGCTTGGAACACTTACAATTGCTTTGTTAAATAATTTTGACCCTCAAACAGGCCAGCTTCTCCAACACCTGGTCACTTCTCCCAAGTTAGTAAGCAAAAGGACCAAAAAGCCTCTCAAGTGTGGAAGTTTGCTGTGTTTAAGGTGAGTTCCCAGGGACTGTCCTAGAAAATTCGCAGGTGCTGCCTAAGCAGGGCAAAACACAAATGCCAGTATAAGCTGGACACATTTGTAACATAATACTGGATAATTTGCAAACACCAGTCAGAGAGGGTAGAGAATGAAGTAGAAAATAACTTCTGGAGTTGGCATCTTCTCCCAGTCTGCCTGGAGTTGTTCTATTCCCTTGTGCAGAAATGCACCCAATACCACCACAGGGCCAGCAAGAGGTTCTGCCCAAGGTTTTGTGCAGACTGAGGCACTGAGGTTTCCAAACATCAAAGGACAGCAGCTAGGCTAATTCAGTGTAATGAGTGTAGCAATAGTAGTATTACATGTTCACACCACATCCTGCTCCAGAACTGCCATGATTCTCACCACAAGAATCACCCTTGCTGTGGTTCCTGCAGCTCTTTCACCAATGACCAGGATATGCCATGTTCTGGAGCTCTCCTGTATCTTTTTCCCACACTGTGCTCTCACTTCATTCAAAATAAGAAAAATACAGTGTATTTATGGAGTTAACATATAAATTCAACAAAGCCACATCATAAACTTACATCTATTGCAAAACACAACATTTCAAAAACCACAATGACCCCACACCACAGTCTCTGCTGAAAAGACAAGAAACCTTTCAGGAGACTGCCCCCTCCAAGAGAATCCACCTCCATAGAAAGCTGCATGTCTGGCTATTTGAAAGCCTACACAGTGAGTTTGGCAAATCAAATCCAGTTCCTCATGGACAGGCATAATGGTGAGGTTTGTTTCACTGACATTTGGGGTAAATGATGTGCCACAGAGGGACAGCTTGAATTTCAAGCTTCCATCTTAGCTATTTTATCATCAGCTTGTCTCCTCACCCTGGAACACAACACAATTACTGGCCACTGATTTACATATACAGAGATGACAGTGTCCAGTACTTTGTCTGGGTAATTTTTGGTAGTGCCCAGATCTTTCCTACAGAACAGGAGAAAGATTTTTGTTATTGGAGGCATTGTCATATTCATGTGCTCTCATGCCTCTGGGAGCACCTACAAGCCTTGAACATCAGAAGTGTTAATCAAAAACGTGTTTTGCCCACTCAGAATGTGTTTGTTGAGCCAAGTGTGGGCTGAGGGGGCTCAGGCAATGAGAGAGGAACACCCTGGGGCAATGTTCTCTCACAGAACTGATACTTGAGCTGCAGTGGCTGTGTTCAGTCTCCTGCCTGCAGCACCTTCCTTAACACTGCTAAAGCCAGAAGGAAAGCACACAGCAATTTTTACATGAATGCTCACTTGGAAACAGCTCTCTCTCCCCCACCCCTCCCCAAGTGCACTAAATTCTGCTTTTCTGGCTTATCTCTCACTGCACAGACTGGTTCCCAGGAGCCATCCATAGCAGTTGGGGCCTCTTTAATCCACTCTTTCCACATCCACCTCTCCTTTCTCTGCATCTCAGCCCCTCTCCTGTACATGCCTCTATGCAGGTTGCTGGAAGCAGTAGGATAAGATAAGTTTTGCTATTGTTTATTTTAATTTGAATCCTTTGGGCTGATTTTTCTGTTTCACACTCCACTAGCTTCAGGATACATCAGAATCTGGAAGACAGCTGTGTGCATCATGCCAAGCCATGGCTGTGCTGGAGCTGCTGTGCACCACTTCATCAAATGCACAACCACAGAGCCCTCCTGGCTGCCCTGCTTCCACAGGGCAAGGGACTTCCAAGGAAGTCACAGGCAATCTTACACTTCTAGTCAATGGCCTGAGGGCCTGCCAGCGTGCAGACTAAACTGGCATAGCCATGAGTCTGCCCCAGGCATTTCTGCTGCTGTATGTCTACAGGAATTCCAAAGAAGCCAGCACACCCCAGCTGTATGCTTGGTAAACCTTACAGCAGGGTCTGGCTGACTTTCAAGGTCTATATATATATATATTTTTAGATGACCTGAAAGTAAAGCAGATATATTGCTGCATTCTTCTGATGCACCCCTGCAAATCCATAACCAGGATTATCCCATCCAATTGACTTACTGGCTATATTACAAAGCATAAAGAAAGAATTTCTGCTGGAAGCTGCCCTTCATCCCTAACTCAGTTTACATAACATGGAATATAGGAAGTCCCTATATACAGTAAGAGGAAACAGAAGCTGAGCAAAGAGAATTTCTCCCCATTACAGAGAGTTACACAGCTCCTGTCCTACATTTGTAGGAAACAAGGAGTACCTTGGGAAAAGGTTCAAACACACACAGGCATTGCCCTTTCTGTCAGTTTTCCATGGTCTGCCTTCTTTCTATCTAGAAACACAAGCTCCCCCTCTCAGTCAGTGCTAGAGCCTGGATAGGTAAGTGCCTCTAGGAGCAGAGTGTCTGAAATACAGAGATGTTGGTTAACTCCTTCAGAAGGACCAGCACTGGGATCTTGCACAAGGGCACCAGGCCAGTTTGAAGAGACTCAGTTCTACAGATCACTAAGAATATATGGGGTTTAGTAAAAACTCTTCTTCCTTGAACCTGTTTGAGGTTCATATTCATGCTTTGATTCCTTCTGTGGTTTCATGAGGTTACCTTTCATTTTTAAAAAAAAAAGGTCTCAAAATCATCACCCCTAGTCACAGCACTTCAAGTGCTGGGACTTTCTGAGATCAGTACAACAAATTGCACTTACAATAATTTCATCACCAGGCATCACTTGAAGCTTGTCTAAAAGATCTCAGCTTCCCCCAGACCTTGCAGATCCCACAAATAGTTTTCAGTTCTTGTGAGGTACAAGCAGAGCTCATTCCCTCAGCCATCCCAGCTGAGGAGTCTGGGTGCAGCTGCCTGCACTGCAATGCAGCTCTCCTTGGGGGCTATGAGTAACCAAGGTTAAACTCTTTAAGTGCCATGGAGGGCAGTGACCCTGGGAATCCCACAATGGGGGCAGATTGGAGCCACGTGCTTCCCTCCCTAATTGTGATCACTGGCTGATAGATAATCCTTTCATGGGCTGCTGCTCTACAATTGCTGTGCAGCAACCAATCCAATCTGAGAGCCAGAACCAGGCCCAGGGGTATAATTCCCCTCCTACTTCCCTAAAACATGGTGAAATCTACTGTTTCCATAGAAACAAATCAGTTTGATGTCCACACAGCTCCTGCATCCCTCACTGGTGGGCATCAGCCCCAAGCTGCTGAGGTTTTAAGCAAGTGTCTACAGTCACAGGTCAAGAGTTTGGAGGAGAAATAAGAGGCACTCCCAGCATACAAACCTGACCATCTCATCCAAAATGTCATTTGCTTCAGTTCATCTCTGCTGTGAGAGAATTAATCAGGAATATTCTTCTCCTCCTCCATTTTGAGGGTTGAGTTATCTGCCAGCTCCCTCCCTGCTATCTTCCTGCAGATGGGTTAGTCCAGAGTACGTGAGGACGTAGAACACAGATGGGAAATCAAAACAGAATACTCCAGCACTTCACGTGCACTTGTGAGCCAATTTACTCTGTGCTTCTGCAGGGAAAAAACTGTAAAGGCATTTTCTTGTTTGGAGCTCTGCATTTTACTGTGGAGAATTATTTAGAGTGGTACAGCCTAGAGTGCACTGCCTGATCTCAAAAAGTCACTGCCCGTTATAGCAAATGCCGCATTGACTCCAGGCTGCAGAGCTGGGGAAGCACAGGCTGGAGACAGCACAAAACTGCAGCACTGCTGCTGTGCAGCTTCTTCTAGGATTTTCTGAGTAATAGAAAATGAAATCCTGGATTTTGTTTGCTGCCTTGGGATATTCACGGTAAAAAATAATACAGTACTTATTCTGCATGACAATATCAGGAACTCAAGAGAATAAGCAGCCTGGTGTACCCTGAATGGATGTGGCAGTAAGGATTACACATTTGTGGAAAATGCAGTTTTGATTTCAAGAATTGCAATCCCAGGAGAAAGGAAACAAGGCTGGTTTTACTCATGTGAGGAAAAAAAAAAAGTAACACCAGAAACATTGCACTGCATGATGCATTCTCCACCCCAAAAACTGTAAACCAGACCTTTATGTCTGTCTTGCTTAATTTTCACCATCACAGCACAAAAGCAAGTTTTCCTTTTGCTACTTCAAAAGCATATATACCCTGGCAAAAAACTCTGCAATTGCAGAATCTCCCTGTAATTTCCAGTCCCCAAGAAGACAATACCAGACAGCAGCAACACCACAGAGCATCAAATTAGTTCAGTCCCTATAACAGTAGTGAAGAAACAGGTTTTTTTAAGGCCAGAAAGGTAAACCCATGACCCAGCATCTTTGCCTCTTTTTCAAGCCGCACTGATCTGTCATAACACTGCAGCAACACTGCTCTGCTTTGGCACAAACAGAGCTCCCAACCCCTGGCACTGCTGTAACAGAAGGCTGCAGCCTTGAAAAACGTGACCTGTTCAGCACCTGCAACTTGAGCTGTGAGAAAACAAAAGGACAAGCTGTACACTAAAACTCTGGGACAGGAATGGCTGATGGGAAAGCACAGCCACAATAACACCCTGGGATTAATGGATGCTAAGACTGACGAGCAGCAGGCTGACCTGGCTATTTCCCACCACCAGTGTCTTAATCTCTGGAGCCAGGCTGCAGCTGAGTCCAGACTGCCCAGTAGCAGAGGCAGTGTAAAGGCTGCCCAGCAGTAGAAGCTCTCCTGTGCTCAGAGACACCATCATACTGTGCAGCAGTGACTAATATTCACACTACTCATCATGTGGAGGCTCTGGATAAAAAAGGGGATTATCCCCCTTTTTGTCCTTCTCTCCTTCAGAGAAGGAAACCAGGTACAATGGCAAATTCAAAGATATCAAATAGTTGTGCTAAGTATTATCTTAGATTTCTTGTCAAAACTCCACCTCTGGAGCCCTGATATTTGCTGCAAGACCCAAGAGAAGAACAAACGTAGCTGGAGGCACATTTCATCACTGCAGCATGACACTTCCTCCACTCCCAGACAGCACTGTGTGCTAGCAAAGGAGACAGGCTGCCCAGAGCCTGAATTCCTTAAAGGGTACAGACAACTGAAAGAGTTCATTGGGAAAGGCAAAGTCACTTTGATGAGCCCACAGACACAAACCAAACAGAAGCTGCACGAAGAAGGGTGCTACCTCAACAAGCCAAGATGTGTTGCATATTGGTGTTGAGTTTATAAAGCTGAATGCATGAACCCCAAAGCTTATCTCAGGTCAGTGGTAAGAGGCAGAGAGTGCTGTGGATGGGGAGGCAGCCTGCTTCCTTTCCGACAGGCCAGGCAGGAAGGACAGAATTCCATGGGGTAACAGAGTTATGCTGCACTCAGACATCCTGACCAAACTGCCCACAGTGCACAGCTGTCCTGCAGAGGGAATTTAAGATGTCAATTTACATCTCTGCTCAGCCTGGAGAAGTATGCAGGAACAGTGCCAGGCTCCTTGCTATGCACTGCACCTCTGCAGCTCCAGATATAATTAGGATCAACCCAAGCTGGGAACATGGTGCAGAGGCACTGCCACTTAAAGCCCTTGAAGAAGACCCAGCAGACTGATTGCAAACACCTCTAGTGCAGAGCAAAGTCAGAAGCATTAAACTCTACTTAAAAAACCACACAAACATCTCCATTTCCCACTGTACCAGAACAAAAATTGGATCAATAGTCCCAGAAGAGATGAGCTTCAGACCTCCTGTCTGGTTCCAATGTCCAGTGGAACAGCACTTCTCATGTGCACAAAAGGCACATTTGCTCTAGTCAAATTTGGGCAGTGACCATGGGAGGTGACAAAAAAGCTGCACTTAAATTCAACAACAACAACAAAAAAGGAAGATCAAAGCAGGTGTTGCCTTATCGGTGAGCATTCTGATAGCAAAACTGTGGTGTAGTGACTTGGACAGACCACAGTCTTACAGCCTTCCATTCCTTTCCTTATCTTCCAGAAGTAAAGGGTTTAACTAAATATCTCTCTCTTGTATCTCCACTCCACCAATACAGTGATTTCTAAGACATCTGCTTTTGCCCCTCCAGGTGTCCAATGTGAGTTCAACTTTGTCCAAGCAGAAGTTGGCAAAGTATCAAGTGCCAATGCAGTAAGTCACTTATTCTTTTGCAGTAAACATTCCTTAAATATCATTCCTTCAATAGTCTATACAAATTCATTCAGGAAATGGATCTCTTTCTCCAAAATTAGTTTGGGATGCTTGGTAGTTTGCAGGCCTGAGATAACAAACACATCTTGCACGAATAGGCATAAGCAGAGTAATTCTTAGGAACAGGAACAAATCAAAGTAGCACAGCCCAGAGGGAAGAAGTTTATTGCTGGGATCTCTGCTGAGAGCTGCATGATGTAGAAGAGGTGACCTGAGTTTCAGTGCTGGAGCTGCAGCATCAGCTCTGCAGTGTGACACATGTCATGCACCAATCCCTAAAGGTTATTCTGCATTTTGGAATGTACCAGCCTCCTCCTCCTCACCCGTAGCTTTAACCCCATTGCGACAGATCTCCTCTCAAGGCCACCACCACGCTCAGGCAATTCCCAGCTATTCATAGAGGAGCTTCTATTAAAAGTAAAAGCACAATCAGCTTAAGAAATAGCCAGAGATTACACAAGAGATCACAGCAGCCAGAAAGAGAGAAAACCTAACATGTATTAGAATCCAGGGGTCCCATCATGACCCAGAGCAGTGTAAGTTCAGAGTAAATCATAAACAAGTCAGTGAGGCTAAATAACAGCATAAAACCTGTGAGGGTTAGAGCTTTGCTGTTTATTGGTTTAATTCTGAACTAACAGGCCACCAGACATATTCCCCTGCTGACAGGGAATTGTTCCTGTGCTGGAAGGCAGGTGGCAAATGGACAGTCATTATAAGCCTCATTTTTAGAGGTTTGTAACTATGTGGATGAGGAAGAGCTCTCAGGGCTGAAACAGTCTGGTAATTTGTCAGAGCACTGAGCCAGATCCTAGGTAACTTACTCTGTCTCTACACATGTAAGAGTGGCAGGAAGACAAAGAGGAGGAACTGAACAAAGACTTCAAGATTTTTGCCTTTAGGTACCTCTTTCCTTGTTCTAAAAAATTCAGCACCACCTCCCTCATCACTGGATCTCCATTCTCAATTTTATAATAAAGGGAAACACTGTAGTTTCTCCTAGTGCTCTCCAGGGTAAGTTAGCTGTGCTGTGAAAACATTTGCAGATGTTGAGAACCGACTGCTCAGCATCTCTGTAGACTTCTGCCTATTGATATGAGAAAGGGTCTGAATGCAGCTGTAAAACTACTCTGAAATACAGCTGCAATTTATGATCAGCTTTTATCCAGCATTACAGCAACACTGCCTGGCTTTGCAGCCAAAATCCACAGCAGTATCAGTTTAACACTGGCTGTGTCCTCTCTTAGGCATCACATATACTACACTGGCCCCTCTTGCAGCAAGAGTGTTTCCCAGCCCCAAAATGACAGTCTGAGCAGTCAGACAGGACTTACCATGTCTGTTATGGTTGTATTAACTCTTCACCCTTCCACACGGCTGCAACAATGCAGCCTAAAGTCATAAGAAACAGGAAAGGGAGAGTTAAAGGAGACTGTTGAGGCAATACATTATTAAAATAGTATTTTCAGCCCCAGAGACTCCAGTTCAATTCCCATTTCCGTCACAAGTGAGGTACTGGGTTTATTCCAAACCTCATTTATTGTTCATTGCCACTGCAACACGAGTATTTCAGCAGAGCTTATAGTTTTGAGACTAAGCCCTGATTTTTAGGAAGGGAAGAGATGACAATGCAGGTCTTAGAAGCTTTCAGAGTCTTTATACTTGTCTCCAGAAGCATTTAGGGAAACAGCATCTTTTAGAGAAAAAAAAATACCCTCAAACCTCCATGTTAGAAATTGCTGTTTTCAATACAAAAGCTACACTGCTCTTCTGTTCGCTCAATTGCTGTGGCCAGGGCTCTAAGAAAAGCCACACAAGTCACAAGACTTGCAGAAAAATGGCAGAAGCTGGCAAGTTTGCTTCCAGTCAGCAAGACACAGCTTGAGGAGCTTGCATAACGTCTGCTTCCAAGAAGCTCCCAAAAGCATGTTATGCTGAATTGCAAGAAGCTACTAACCAGGGACCATCTCACTTCCATTTGGTCATGGCAGGGTCTGCCAAAACTTTCCATGTCAGATGCTCTGGAGAAAACAGAGACACTGTTACGATTTCAGACTCAGGGCTCATTATTCCTGTACTGCATCTTGAAGGAAAGCAAAGCAGTTATCTACTACAGTCAGCAGCAGGCTCGGAGCTGTGACAAACCTGAAGGTCACAAAGGAAGCAAATGCCAGCAACTTAATTGTCCTGTCTGCCCATTGACATAAGACAGCTTAAGAAAACTGTGGAGCCACTTTTTATTCAACTGTTATTAAAATATTTACTAACGGACTTTGAAAACAAAGCTGGACCTAACTACAAAGTATCAATGAGTCACCTGGAATATTTGTTTAAGTATTTAACTTTAAATTGCCCATCAGTGTTTTGATGCAGTCTTGCCTGCTTGTCAGCAAACACTGAAATGTTCTCAGCCCTCTCTTTGTAGCTAACCCAGTATCTATAGTAGTTAGTTCTCCAGTTTGCATTACTAAACTCCATCAAGTCACCCCAAAATAGGCATGATGTGTGCTTGACATGGATCACAGATAAATGTAAATTAGGAGAAATTACTTTTTTGCAGTTTTTCCAGAATCAGTACCTGCTTGCAGGCTGACCACCTCCAAACCTGACCAGAACATGCAAGTACTGAAAGTCCCTAGGTACAAAACCCTGGGCTCACTCCTCTGTAGAGCTGGGCTACCCATCCCTGCCCTGAAACACCATGCTCAAAAATTCAAATGCTACCAGTAGGACAGTGTCTCATCTCCAGTGCTTTCTAAGAACACCCTCACTCCTCAAATCCTGCACCTGATCTATGCCAGCAGCCAAAGGTGGCTGCACCAGACCCAACCTCTGCAGAGCAGACCTAAGTAACCTGCAAAATACTTGCTGCAAATGAAGAATTAAAGTTCTTGGCACAACACTTCTAGAGAGAAGGCAAGCGTCTGCAAGGGCTCAGACAGACACTGCAGTGCCATCTTTACAGAGTTTTCATTTATTGTTAAGAAAAACAGTGCATCACTTTATGCTTAACGTTGTCCAGTGTCCAAGTGTCCTTAATGATATACACCTACATGTCATGGGAGACACCAACAGCCTCAAAGGATGGAGAAAAAGGTATAAAAATTAATCACTAAGAATTTAGCTTCAGAGCAAAGAACAGAATTCTACCTCAAGGCTGAACATGCCCATTTGTCTGTAATTAGAGACAATATTCCTTAACCAAGAGATTCCACTCTCTATCAGAAGGTGCAAAACCAGCTCAGAGGCCAGGAAGAGGAAACTTCAAGTAGAAGGAGAAATTGTCCCACTAGTAAGCTATTTTTCCCACCATGCATGACTAGACTTCTGGGTTTGGGGTTTAGTTTTTTTTGGACCAGATTTAATTTAGTCTCTCCTCCCAACTAGCAGTACTCTGACTCATATGGTTACAGATCTGTGAGTCCAAGAAGGAGGAAAGTATTACACCCAAAGTTTTTGGGGTGGTTTTTTTAGTGGCATATCAAGGAAGTGGGTTTACCCTGCACATTATCAGTAAATCTCCTTTCACAGACACCGCCTCAAAACCAATTTTACATTGGGCACATAGGCTGAACACCATATGCTTCTAGATGACTGCCTGCCACCCCTTCACTAATTCTTCTGGTTTTGCTACTCATGCACTGCCTGAAACAAAAAACTAAGTACTGGCTCACATGGGTGGAGCACACATGGTTTGTTCTTGTCCAATAAATTCACTGCTCAAGGCATCATAATAAGTTTCACCCCAGCAGCTAGAACACAGCAAGAACTGTTTTCTTAATTAACTTATGCTAAGTTGTAAGTTGCTTCCATTTCTCCTCAGTAAGATCCATCCTAAAAAAATCTTATTCCGAATTTTTGTTCATGCTTGTACAGACAGACTCAAACCTGGAGTACAAAGTAGGGACATTCAGGAATTCACCAGATCAGGAAGGGGATGAACTTCCTGCCTTAGAATAACATTTTCAGAAGCTGCCTCAGATAGGAGGTGTTGCAGACAGACTCCCACTCCTTCTGTTTAAGTCTAGCAGGGTTCTGCCTGCTCTGAGCATCTGGAAAAGTCAGGGTCAAGGACTTGGCTTGGTATTCCCAGATAGGTATTGAATGGCTTCTGAAAACAATCAGTACCCTTTAAAAACAGTAGGTCATCTTTGCTTTGCCTGGTTTTATTAAGGATTTTTCACTGTGTGCTAAGCACACCAAGTTTTAAAAAACAGGAGCAGCTGACAGTTTAGGTTTTGGGAACTTCTGACTCCTTTTCCCACTGGTTCTGCTCCCTCTTTACAGCTTTGTATCACTGCATCCTGTTCATTGAGAAAGCACACAAAAAATTCCACATGTATTTATCACAAAGTACAGTAAGAAATAATAAAAAAACCTCAAGATGTTCTAAGGCTCTCAACTTGAGGATTATCATGCTAACAAGGAAGAGCCCACAAGGAAATGCAGCGTCCCTGATCTGTCAGCTGTCAGGTGATGAATTCCAGCAATGACAAGGCAACCTGGCATTTTCACACACCAGTAGGTCCAAACACCAACTTGCACCACACTGAGCACCACCTTCCCCACTGGACTGCAGCTGGTTTCCCTTCCCTAGGTAAATTCTGATATGATCTGAGACATGCCATAAAGATCCCTTCTTCTAGAGAATATAAGGCTAGTGGGCAGTTATCAGAAGCACAAGATCATCACTAAAGAGCTAAGCTGAAAGATACAGCTAGAAAGATCTGCAGAGAACATGTAACTGCTGCAGGAAGGAGAAAAAATATTAGACTTGTACTTAGTTGAGCCAGCCCCAACAGGATTAAAACAAGTTGACAACAAACACAGGCAGACACTGCTGCTGCATCTATGAACACTGAGATTCACGGGGTTCTCCCTCACAGCCATCCATGCTATGTTATGTTTTAACTTAATTATGTATCTTCTTCTGGCAGTCCTCCTCCCACAAGTGTTTGCTCAGAGCCCTACAGATTTCTCTTAAGTTTAATTATTTTATCTTGGGGTCTGCTGTAACACCTTACCCATTTCCCCCAGTGCTCCATATTTTCTTCGTTCCCCAATTAATCCAAGATGAAAATAGGCATTTTCTTCACTGGAGACCAAAGACTGGCTGCCATTTGAAGGAGTTACCTGACCATAGTTTATTTCTCTAAGCAGCAGAATCCTACTCCTGGCTCTTGCACCATCACTGCAACCCTGAATAAGTCAGTTCCCAAGCAGTGCCTGTGTTTTTAAGCTGCAAATAGACAACAGGATTTGACTGGCTCACAGATGTATTTATCATACAACAATTAAAGGTCCATGATTTGCAATTAATCATCTCTCTGCCAGCACACATCTCAAATCACAAACCTCAAAAATTTAGAAGAATCACTCTTAAGAACCTCTTTTGTGGTCAAAGCACATGACTATATCTTCTTGTTTAAATTTAAATCTGCTCCTGAAGTACTGCAGTGATGCTCAGCATTGCCCAGTACAACAGACATCCCCAATCTATACATAATGTAGCTATTTTACAAGATTTGAAATCTCAGTCCTCAACACTCAAGCTCATAAACCACATACTGCAGCAGAAGCCTGAGCAACTTAAAAGTACAAAGATCATCAACAAAACTGTTTTCCTGCAGGAATAGGCCAAGTATCTGGATATCTTTATGCATCCCTTTAGGATCCTTCACTTCTGCATAGTTGCTAAACACTGCTGTTGATCTCTGAAGGTATTTTGCTGGGGAAGCTTTCCATAACAAAGCAAAGTATTCGTTATCAAGGAAAGCATTCCCTCATCATATCTTGGGGGTGTAATTATCTCTAAATGATTGTGGAAGGTATTAAGTTCTTCCTCAGAGTTATACCTGAAGCCAAACTAAACCCTGTGGTTTCAGGATCTAGCTTTGCATCACCAGTATGGGACATAGAAAGGCAAAGAGACACTTGCTGCCAGGCCCATGCTTGATTTTGTCACAGCAATTACTGCAGCTATGCCTAATGAGTATTTAGCCTTTTGACTGCCACAGGCATTGCAGTGCTGCATTTTCACTGCTCTTTTACCCATGTGGAAATTTCATTGTGTTAGCCCAACATGGTTGAGTTTAGGCCCACACCTGTCTCCTGATTCCTTCCAGGCAACACAAAAATATCAGGGAATTCAGCATATACCATCAGAGCCTGGTGACAAACTGCTAAGTACCCCTGGTTTGAGTGCACAGCTTCCAAGAGAAGATGCTTATGGGGTACCAGATCCCAGCTCGGGTCTGGGGTCAAGTAAACATTGATTCACTTTGCACAAGTTTGGCACTGCTTAAGTCCCTTGATCATAAACAAGATGGTTTCATCTCCATTCAAGTCCTTCCACCCACTGTTCCCAGCCCTTAGTCACTGCCTCTTCAGCAGCCCCCTGAAACCATCTGTTCTGGAGAAGTCAGAGGTGCCTTGTTTTCCCCATCAAGAGCAATGCAGCTGTCCCAGCAGGGCTGAGCAGCACCCCTGCCTTGGATCAGAGGCACAGCCATGCCAGGAACCAGCTGAACACAGCCCAGGGCTTCCAGTTCTCCTGTTTGTAAAGCACAGGTAACAGTAATACTCCCAGAAACCCAAAGATTTGTGTAACGCTGCTCTGAGATCATAAGATTTAAAGAAAGCATATTTGTTGTTTTCACATGGTAAAGTAAGAGTGGCATGAACAGGGATGATTATACAAACAGCCTTGTGGGCTGTCTCGTACAACCTCCTCAGTCATTTGGGCTCTTAAGTCAAATTAGCACATACCACATGCTTTGTTCTTTTTATCAGACCAATTTTGCTGGTACAGCTGCCTGCTCCAGGACCAATTTATTTAGAAAAGGAGGCTGCAGGGAAGAAACAACACCTTAAGAACGGACTAAATGATCACTGAGGTCCCTTCCAACCTGAGTTATCCTTCAACCTTATAACCACACCAACAGGAAATGCCTGGAGCTCACCCAATTAACCTTCCTTGCAGTTCTGGCGCCCAGGACAAACCAGTCTGTGGACAGATGTGTCACCTGTCTGGCTTCTACATGGCTTCTTGTTTCTTCAGCAATTTTATCACCACCAGCCGGTATCCGAGCCACCACGCTGAGACTCCAGCAGCAAAAGCACACATAGCAGCCACACTGACATCTGGTATTATAAATACAAGCTCTGCACTGTTGGATAATCTGTTAACAGCAGAGTAAGTGTCACTGAAAACGCAATTAGCAGCAACTACTAAGCCGGCGAATTCAGGAGGAGAAAAATATTAGTTTGGTAAGACATGTAACTAAAGACTGATTGCAGGCAGGATCACTCCTCCCTCCCTGCTTGTAGATTTCCACTGAGTGTGGGACTCGGTGCTACTGCGAGGTGCCTGCAGCAGCCCTGGACTGAAGCCCTGCACAGCCACAACACAGGTCTGGCAGGGGGCAAGTGTCCCGCTAGGGAAACGTGATTTGATGATCATTTGAAAGGAGCCCCACAGGTGCTGAGCAGTGAAACCAGCCCTGCTGGGGCCCCCAGCCCCTGTGCTGAAGTGTCTGCATCATGCCCATCAGCCAGTACCAACCACATCAGCATTTGTTCTTGCACAGATTTCCATCCATTCAGAGAGAAACTCAGCAGCACTCACATTCCCTGTGCAGCGAGCAGCTGCTGAGCAATAGCTGCACCACCATCCTGGTATCAAGCAGGAGCAGTGACATATGTCATGTCCACACTACAGCAATAATTGTATTTGTACACAGTAGGTCTACACACAATTTCTTCTTACGACTGTTCAGACAAGAAAACAGCCCTTGTCACAATCACACTGAAGAACCATGCTCATTTTGGATACTATTTCCATAGCTCCTTATCATGGTTTCCAATACCCACACAGAAAGAAAAGAGACTATACATTACAGCAGGGCCCCAACACAATTTTAACAGGATTGGGATTTGCAGCATATACACATACATTCTGTGGTAAGAGGTCTCAAGTTACCAGTCTAAACCAGCCAGCACTCAGGGGTATCAAATGGAGAAAGACCTCTTCACACTGACATTTTCCATTTCCCCTCCAATTATTTCCTCTAAATGCTTTTCTACAGACAGCTCTCAGCTCCTGCTCAGGGGACCCTTAATTATTTCATTTTCTAAAAGCCACAGCACTAGAACTTGCTGCTAGAGAGACAGCTGATGGGACACGGTGAGGTCATAAGTTCTCTTGTGACAGGAGTCATCAGAAACAGACAGAAGATAATTGAATTCATATATTTTCCACCAAGCAGATAAAACCCCTGGTTCTAAATTGGTGCCAGTGAAGATGCACCAAGGATTAGTAAATCCTCTTGTGTGGTTGGTCTAAAGGAGAGGAGCAGTTTACCCCAATACACCGACTGTCCTTCCTCCAACAAATCCCCCTCTGGCCCAGCAGCCCTACATTATCTACGACACCACTGCAGCACTGCCTGCACAGATCCTCTAAAAAGGATTTACGAGGTTTGACTGCCAGTACTTAGAAAGCATGAAAACAGCAGAGCCAACAGGTGAACCCATTTTGCTCAAAGATTGCAGAAGATCCATTTTCCCCTTCTTCGAAAGCCACAGCCCAGCAAGTTTTTCACTTGGGTGGCAGGAATTTTTATTTTTTTTCTGTGACTATAAACAAACAAGCGGATCCTGGACTATGACCTGAGGCTTAGTAGAATGTATTTCTGCAATGTCCTGCCTTTGGCATAATCCCAGCATCTCTGGGGGGTACACTGCATGGACCTTTGGAAGTTAGCTAGAAGAGATACCAAACTCTTTAAATTTTATATTCTTATTTTTTCAAAACTCTTTGATCTATGGCAGAGAAGAAGAATTTTTACTTTGACCATGCTTTCTTTATACCAGATACAACCCCTGAGCCTTCCTCCTAGTATACCCAGCACTCACTGCTCAAAGATACCCTTGCACAGGTCCAGAATTTGAGGCTACTTGCAGCTAAACAAGCAGTTAATCCACACCACAGACCCTTCTGACAGTGGAAAAGCTCTATAAGCCATCCAACAGCAAACAGCTTAAAAGAAAAAGTGGGGGTAGGGAAATGTAGGGAAACGAGATCCAATAGATGTTGTCACAAATGCAGTTTGCTGAAAGAGAAAAACCCACGCAAGCATCTGACCAGGTATCAGCAGTCACTGCTTTTAAGGCAAGTCACCAGAAACCTGCGTGCTCCTTACAGCATAAAAAAACACCTTCATAACTAAAACCTGTATATAACTTAATACAATTAATTAGCAAGGAAAAAGGTGAGGAACAGCCCCCCCCCCCCGCCCCAGGTGTTGTGTGTCTGCACTGGAGCAGATACCCAAGCAGCGCGGTCTGCAATTTACTCAAGTTGCAGATGATGAATGCGAAGGTCACATGAAGGGAAGGCATCAGTATATTGCCTGTCACAAAATGGTAGCACCCGGGGATTTGAGCATATAGGAGAGCTATAACCCCGTCCTTCCTATAGCCTCCCCGCAGCTCCTGACATGGCATCCGCTATGGAGGACAGCGAGCCTGGGCTGGGGGAGGGGGACGGAGCAGATTAAACTTAAACACCCTCCACATCACCCCCCCGCAGCGACAACATCCATCTCTGAGCCCCGCACCGAGCGGGGCATGGATGGGGCCGGCCCCCACAGCCCCTTCAGCCCCCTCCGTTATGTAACAGCCAGGACAAGGGGGGGCTTCCACCGGCCGCCAAGGTGCGGCAGCGGCGGGGACCCCGCTGCGGAACGTCCCCAGGCGGGGAGCCCTCCCTCCTTCCCCGTACCCCTGCACCGCAGCGCCCGGGCGTCCTGCAGCGCTGCCCGCGCACACACACGCGCCGAGCGGAGCGGAGGAGCTGCGAGCGGAGCGCTGTCCCCGCTCCGCGCTGTGCCCGCACCGCGTTCAGAGTGCCCGCACCGCGCTGTGTCCGCGCTGCCCCTGCGCCCGTTCCCGCACCGCGCTGCCCGTGCGGAGCCTCTGCCGGCGCTGCTCCCGCACCGCGCCGCCCGCGGACCCCGCGGCGCTGCCCCCGCACCGCGCTGACCATGCGGCAGCTCTGCCCGCGCCCGCGGGGACACCCCCTGCTCACCTCCCGACGAAATTCTCCAACACGGAGCTCTTGCCGGCGCTCTGCCCCCCCACCACGGCGATCTGCGGCAGGTCGAGGTTGGCGTTCTGCCCGATGGCGGCGAAGGCGTCCTGCAGCCGGTTGACCAGCGGGATGAGATCCTCCATCCCGCGGTTCCCCATGGTTGCGGCGCGGCTCCTCGCACAGGCGAGCTCGCACTAACACTTCCCGCAGCCCTCCCCGGCTCTGGGGCCGGTGGGCAGCGGCTCCAGCCCGCGCCCCTCGCCCCGCTCGACGCCGCCCGGGCTCCGCTCGCCTCAGCCCGCCCGCCGCGCCTGTGGAGAGCCCCGTGCTGCCGCCAGGGGGCGTTAGAGGTACCTGCGCCGCGCTGCATCCTGGGAGATGTAGTCCGGCGGCTGCGAGGGGCCGAGGGGGCCGGGATCGGCACGGCAGGGCATGGCACGGGTGTCTGTGCCCAGAGATCTGGGAACAGGGCTCGCTCCCAAAACCAGAGAAGTTCAGGTTGTCCCGGGGCTGCGTCTGTGTGTGGCAGGTTGGCACACCTGTATGGCCCAGCCGCTGTGGATGCGCAGCCTGGTAAGCCCGGCCCACTGTCAGTGGCGGTGTCCGTGAGGCCGAGCCACCAGCACGGTGCCACGGTCCCTGTGGCATTCCCTGCCTGCAGCTGTGCAGCGCTGCCAGAGAACAGGTAAAATGTGATCAAAGGACCCTCATGGCTTGGTTACTGCGCCTGCACTATTTGATCCTCACAGCCACACCCTTCAGTCAGGGCACCGCGGTTTGGTGACAGTACTTGGGAATGGGCTGGCACCTGTACGGGTGGGCTTTGTGTGAAGGCAGCAGTCGTAAAATCACCAGAATACAGGAAAGACTTGAGATTAAACTGGAGGTATGCAAAATGCTACTGCTCTCTGAGCATCTAGCTAGAATAAAATGGCAGAGGCTAGAATAAGATGTCTTTTAAGGTCCCTTCCAACCCATTCTATAGCAGAGGTTAGAATAAGATGTTTTTTAAAGTCCTGTCCAACCCATTCTATGGCAGAGGCTAGAATAAGATGTTTTTTAAGGTCCTTTCCAACTCATTCTATGATTCTGCTGCTTCATTCAAACACAGATGAAAAATGTATCAATTTCTGTTTATAGCTGTAAAACAGTAGATCTGTTGCCAGGCTTGTTTTAGAGAAATGGAAACAGGTGCTTCATTTTACATACCCAGCTTTTGTTTTTAAAATTACTTGTCTGCAATAAAGAGGGAAGAGCTTGGTTTTAGGTTTTTAAAAGGGATGGGTTTTTAATAAGAATATAACATGAGGCCATATTTGATTTCCAAGTATAGCAATGAAAACAAGTGTTCAAAAAAGCATCTGATGGCTAGCAATGACTCAGAAGGATGGAGAATGTTGCATTTCAAACACCTCTCAGTTCGTGCTACCCAAGACTCCTATTCACAGCTCAGAGAGAGATGGGGGTGGAGGGGGAAACGAAATACAAAAAACTGCAACAGATTTTGAGCTGTCTGTTTTGTTTTAACCAGCAGCTTTTTAGTTATAATAATTATGATGAATATTTCACAGATGTCCATCAAATTTAATCCATGCAAAAATACCTATGTGGACATGCAGAGAAACTGAGGCAACCATGGTGAGGGATGAATTTGCCCCATGCTCTAACACATCACCAGTGTGCAGGTAAGAGCACTGAAGGAAGGGAAGGGAGCTGCTCCATCTGTATGGGTAACACCTTTGTAGGGCATACGTGGGCAGTTTTGGGGGCTGTCAATGCTATTTTTTCCTCTCAGCAAATTACCCAGTAAATCTCAAGAAATAAGCTTAAGAAATTCAATATAGACTGTGGACAAAAGCCTTTGAGCATCCTTGCAGCCATTCTGATAAATTATGTTGAAGGATTCTGGAAAAAATCTGCTATGGATAGCTGCTCTTTGTAAGAGGTCACCACAAAAAGAACAGTGAAGAGTATCAAAGGCTCAAATAATGATGTCACCTTCCTCCCTGGATCAGAGCTGAAGCTCAGGGAACTTTAGACCATGAGGGTCTTTGAAGCTTTATTTGAGGAACCATAAGAAGAAAACCATCCTTTTCCCAGAGCCTGCTGTAACTTGTAGTTCACCAGCTGCAATACAGAGAAAGATTGCCCAGTTGCATCACTTCAATCACCTCACACAATTTACCAGCTGTACTAAAAACTCTCAGTGGCCATGACCAGCCTCACCTGGTGGACACATCTGGACACATTCCCCCCACATCTGTGGACCTGGGAGGGCCATCAGTCCCTGCTAACTCATAGAGAACTGTTTGTTTCTGGGTCAGTTGCAGCCTATGGAGTCTTTGGGTCTGGGTTTCACTCACAGATTGACTCCTTAGCTTTGTCCCCATGTACTCTGAGTGGGTATTTTGTTCTGGGTGAGTCGGCTCTAGAAATAATCACTCAGGTTATACCATTTTTTGGCAAAGCTAAAATGAAACTAATCCATTTGCTTTGAGAAATGTTTGTGAAAGACTATTGAAAATACAGTACATCAACAGCTGATGTTGAAAACTGAGGGGAAAAGTAGGATTTATGCTGCTAGTTAAGGAGCTCATAGAGTACAAAGGGTCATGCATGACTTCTTTGCAGGTGTTCTTTCCTATGCTATCTAGTTTAATTTTTCTGTGAAACTCATACTTAGGAAATGTGGTTCTTTGGGGGATATATGGGGGATTTTGGCCTAATTGAAGTCTTAACAGGCAAAACTGGACAGGAGGGATGAGGGGAGATAATAGTGTGCTCTCCAGGTGCATAAGAAAGGAACAAAAGGAATGATGGAAATGATAAAACATGCAGAATATTGGCGACCTTTACATGCATCAATATTAGTGTAAAACTGAGAGATGCACAGAATCTGCTCCAGCTTCTTTGTCCTGCAGAGATATTTGTAAGCAAATGAGCTCCAGTGTCTGCCTGCATTGTCACCCTGAACCATTCATTTCCAGTGTGAAGTCTGAACGCTTCTGCAGCCGCTCAGCCCAGAGAGCCTGACCTCGAGCATCCCAGGCAGCGAGGCTTGGATTTTCTGAAGCGTTACAAACCTACACCTCCCGCTGATGAAAAAGTGAACTGCAGGCACTCGGAATCGCTCCTAGAGCCTTCCATTTTCTCTCCTGCCACAAACGGAGTTGCAAGGATGTTCTCAGCAAACATACCTTTTGATTCTGTAATACCTCCTACCTGTGACTTAGCAGCATGCAGCAGACAGAGCAAGAAAAACAAAAGGTATTTCAGTAACTGGAATGAATAGGGAAAATATTTTTTTTTTAATCTTAGTAGAAAAACCAAAGATGTTAACAAAGAAAAACAAGAGGAATGAAAGATTCCCCCCCCCACACTAGTGCTATAAATATTTCTGAATGTACTTTAACATGAATCCCTAAAAATGCATGTGGCCAAGCATATGTGTGTTTCTATGTATGGCTATCAACATAACCACAGTTGTGTATGCTGATTTTGTCACCTCATGCAAATAGGACTCCCAGTTTAGTTAGCATAATTAGAAATAGACATTTGAGAGCTGGATTCTGTCCTTCATTCCTTGCCCTTGCAAAAATAACATATCTAGTCCTCAGAGGAAAAAAGAGGCAAAAATGTGGAATGCAATTAGCTTATGAGTCTCTAAGTTACTTGCAAACTGTTTCTGCTGACTCCAGGTAGCGTGAATGTTTAGAATATTTCACTGTGGATCTTGAAATGGACAATTCTGGCCTTTGGGGTTCCTAAAAATAGTTATAAACACAGGTAAGAATTTAAATTGAATGTTTAAAAGCAGAGGTTAAAAGTTCCAAAAAGAAACTGGCCTAGGATTGTCATTGTCCATACTAATACTACATAATACAGCTGATCAATAGTTAAAAATATTAACTAAAATTAGCCTCTTAAATTTCCATAACTATCTAAAGGTGCCTATAGAGATAGAAAATGTTTAAGTATCTATTTTATAGGTACTTAAGTGCTACTACAGTAGTAGTAACATCATCCATCTCTTGTGGTATCAGTTGCTCAGAGAAAAAAATTTGATTTCTAATGCTCCTATTAATTGCAGAAGCTATTTGAAAGAAAAACAGCCTTTAATTTTTGAGTTTTCAAATATATTGTATTTTATTTGTAGCATAACATAGTGAAATGCTTCTTCATCTTCTGTACTTAAACTGAATTGATGTGCAAATCCCCCAAAAAGAGGTAAAGAAGGTAAATCTGGTGCATAAGACACTAGGACAGTATTATTGTGAGTGTGACTCTCTAGAAGCCAGAGTATACATAAGGAAAGAAAGAAGCGGAATGTTATACTCCATTAAGAATGGGATCTGCACAAGGATGTGAGTTTAAATTAATATTTTAAGAGCAACAAAGCTGAGTTCTCTGTGCTTTCTGCATCTAGTGAGATATCATAAAATAGCTCCAGATATGTATATTATCTTGTGAGACTGAAAATCACTAATAGGAGCTGATTGACCATGTGGTGAAATGGATATAAAAACTATCTTTACCTCTTGTGGACCTGTCCTGCCCATCAAGAAATATCAAGAATAGGTTTCTAGAACTATATTACAAAGGACGAGGGAAAACCTCCTTTAATTCACAGATGATTTTGGTTTGAAATGTTGTGTGAATCCAGTCATCCTCCAGATAAAACAGACATGGAAAACAGTGTAATTCCAGTAACTAATATCAGCTGTTAAGAGCATGTCGGGTGAAACTTGACCCATTCTTTCAATAGCTAGGCCCCCAAACCAGGAGAAGAAAGTACTTTAAAGCTCCATATGCTTTTTCTCCAAGAAGTTTGTGAGGCTTAAACACATTATGGTGAGAACTAGTTATATCCTGGTGAAATGGATGAGTAATCACACTATCCTTGCAGATTGCAGAGGAAATTGTGGGCACCGCAGTATGTTGGTGCTGTCATAGGCACTGAGAAAACTTGGGTTTTCAAAAGTGATGTGGCTCCACCAAAGGTTGCATACCAAGTCTTTTTCAAAGCCAAAATTAAAATATAAAACTGCACAGTGCAGTCATATGCTGGAAATTAGAAATCTCTGGTTATCTGCATGCCTGATCCAGTCCCTGGAAAAAATTCATATAGCCCAGCAAAAACTTGGCTGTATAATACAATCCAGCTCCTGAATAAAAAGCATTCATATGCTCTGTCCTCTTATCTGCCAACAGATTTCATAACCCTGATCTAATCATACAGAGGTATAGTGCAGGTTGCCTTATAGTCATGATCCAACAACTCCACTGACTACAGTCTCTGCATTGCAGGAGGCTTTCTGGGTCATTCTCTTACCTTGAACTTCTAAATCTTACTCTCTTTTATTCACTCCCATTGCCAATGAGGCAATCCCAAGCCTAGGGGATACATGGGTTGATTTTGAGTGATAATGCTGAGTCTGCATTGTGGCTCTTTTTAAGGTTCTGTGTATTCTCCTATTAAGAGCTTTATTTGCCACTGCACGCTGAGTAGTGAGTTGCTTAATTATTGAAAGGGAGATGTTCTTTGCAGGAAAAAACAACTGTCAGTGGATGGAAGGTCAAGGTCTGTGTTCCAATGACCACTAGGCACTGATAGCACCTTTCAGCTGTCAGCCTGACACACTGTTTTGCTGCTTGTAGTGAAGGAAAGGATCCTAACCCAATTTTCTGCAGTTCCCTTATATCTCTGTATGACTTTCAAACTAAATGGAGTGATTACCTGAATCTGGAGCTTTCTCTTCTGCATTCAATTAAACCCTCTCTGGTAGGTGTGATGTTCACATTTGGACATAAAGGCATGTCTGAAATCAGTCTTTGGGTTGTAGGTTGATGGAGCAGCACGTCTTTCTTTGCTTCCTATAGCCATAGTCCTGTCTTGTGTTGTGCAAGCACAGGACTAAATCCATGTCCAGATTTCTGTTCAAGGCAGTAGACCTATGGACTATTTATAAATTCAAAAATGTTGTTTATTTAATGATTTGTACATAGGGCCTCAGAGAGAAAAGCCCAGTCTATGACGGGAGCCTCTAGACTAGGTCAGAACATAAAACCTGACAGTGAAGAAATGTAGAAAACTTGTGTGTTTCATTAGTACGGCGGTTTGTAGGTTTCCAAAGGGAACATCCAGAGAATACTTACAAGAGCTTTAGGTGTAGAATTAAGAACAGAGGACATCAATTTCAGGTTTACATTTATCTATACAACCTGAATTCTGCCTTCCCCAGGTCTGGCTAATTTATGTACTGAGATTGTAGGATTAACCCTCATCCCCACTGCTGCAAACCAGCCAGGCCAGTGGCTGCTCTAACAGCACCATTACAGGAGCAGAGGATGAACTATGCAAAATTATTTTTAAAAGACTCCATGCATGCTTTTTGTTCCATGTGTGCATTGCCTAGGATGACATTTAAGTTTTCATGCTTAACAGGAAAGCATTTTCTCTGTGTGCAGACAGCCGTAAAGGGCTCTGAACATGAACAGAGCTCATCATTGATTAATATGGATGGTCATCTCCAAATTGATGATTGTAAAATCAGGATGTATAAAAAGGACCAAAGGAAAAATCAACATATGCTGCTGCATTTAAAATTATTAATTATAACTGTATATCATCAGTAACTGTCTGTGTTCAGCCTACAATGCTTTCAGGTAAAAATCAATTCCAAGGACTTTATGAATCAAGTAGTCTTTATTGGCATGAATAAAAAGACTATAAAGCAAATTATTTCAGGATGGATTTTCTGGAATAGCAAGGATCAGAAATGCATCTTGATCCTTCTGAGGTTTAGCATAAGAAGAAATTATAGTCACAGTATATTTTTATAGAGAGCCTGTGTGTACTGAAAGCGCTTAAAATTAATTTTGCTATGGAAAACAGGCTGTGCACGAAAGGTTTTGCTGCAAACCCACCCCCTGCCAAAAAAACCCAAACCAAACAAACAAACAAACCAAAAAAAAAAAAAAAAAGGGGAGGGGACGGACCTGCTAGAGAAGTCATCTCAGTCTACAGTATAAAGCAATATTACAAAAGTCCCTGTTTGTTTTCTTCCAGATTCTCATAATAGGCTTGCCAAGATGTGACCACAGCAAATGGCCAGAGGCTGCTTTGGGTTTTTTCCATCTTCTCGGGGAGATGGTTACCAAAGATTCCCCTGGACTATTAAAAAATAAAAACAAAACAAAAAACCCCAAAAAAACAAAAACAGAACCAAAAAAAAAAAAACCAACAAAGAGCAGAAAGCCCACGCTGTTGGATGCCATCTGCTGCTCCTGTGCAGCAGTTTATTCCATTCCCTGCCCAGCCCTGGGCAGATGGTGTCCATTCCCTCCCAGCCCTCTCGAGGGACAGGGAACCTCAATGCCGCCTCTGCGCGGGGAATGAGGGATGGAGGTGCTGCGGGCTGGGGCGACCTGAGAGGAGGCTCCGGGAGTGATCCCCAGCCCCGCGGGTGCGGCCTTGTCCCGCAGCCCTGCCCAAGGAGCTGCCTCCCGCCTGGGCTGGGCCGGGGAGCGGGGCCGGGCAGGTGCTTGTTGTCCCCGGCGGGAAGATGGAGGCGGCGGGCGGGGAGCGGTGATCGCCGCGGGCTGCGCCGTGAGTGTCGGCGGGGCGAGGAGGCGAAGGGACGGGAAGCGGCTGCGGGTCCCGGCGCGGCCCCGCCGCGGGGAGCGGGACGGGCTGCGGGCGCCGCGGGCAGGGGAGGGTGGGAGCGGGTTTTGGGAGGTGGGGTTTGGAAACCTCTTCCACAGGCTGCCGCTTGCGATGACCCCGGGGGGAAGGAGGAGGCGGCAGGGGGGGATCGGCTCAGTGAATGAATGGGCGGCAGCGGCGGCGGCTCCTCTGCTCAATGGCTGCTGGGCTGATACGCGCCAGCCCCGCAGCCGGTGCCTCCCTCGCCCTCCCGTATTTTGTCTCAGGCTCGCCTCGCTCGGGGCTCCCCAGACATGTTCAACCAGCAGCAGTTCCAGCAGCAGCTGCTGCAGCTCCAGCACCTCCTCCAGCAGCAGCAGCAGCACCATCACCACCCTCCGGCGCAGCAGGGAGGCCGGTAAGCGCCGCTACGCGAGGCCGGGGATCCGGGGCCTGTCCCGGGGGACCGCTCTCCTCCGCCTCCCCGCGCTCCGTCCGTGCTCGCCGCGGCGGGGCCGGTGCGGGGCTGCCCTCCCCTGGTGGGGAAGGCGACAAAGGGAGGCGGGCGGGGGTTGGGGGGCGCGGGCCGCGATCGGGGCCGAGCCTGGCGGCACCGAGGGGGCCCGGGGGTGTGGGAGGGAGGGCGGCGGCCCCTGTGGGGTCTTGCCGTGTCCTCTCAGCGCTCCGGGCATCCCTGTCCGCCCTCCGGGGCTGGAGTCCCCGAGAGCCCGTGGGTGACCCGGACAGTCCGTGTGGGAGCGGTGGGTGGGTGGATGCTCCGAGCCCCTCAGGGCGGGCAGGGCAGCCGGGGCTCGGGGAAAACGCCTTCTCCTGCAGAAACGCAGCACTCAGCAGAGCCACCCTCAGCAGACACGAGCACTTTATTGTTTTATTGTTGAACTTAAAGTATTTATTTATTTGCTTTCTCTGGCTGGGTCTGCTGGTGTGGGTGCGATGATTGAACTTATTTCTGCAATGGCACCAGCGCTAAGGCTGAGCACGGTGGGGCAGGGACGGGATGGAGAGAATTGTGTTTTGTTTGTGAAATGGAGAAAGAACATTTGCCAGAAAATAACCACGGTTTTCCTAAAAAAATGCAAGATGTGAAACAACTTAAATTGGAGCAGTTGTCCCCGATGAGCTGAGACTTGTAAAACCAGCACAAATTCTTCAAAATAATGCATTTATTTGCAGTTTCTGTTATCTTTAAAGACTTATTCTTTGCAAATTCAAAGCAATGGGATGTGAATTTAGGAAGAAATTGAATTTGTTATTTAAGGAATTATTGTATTACTTTATCCTTATAAGGCATTTGTCTCTGAGGTAAGCGTGGGAAATTTTCGGTTTTACTAGAAATATGAACCTGCAAATCTTTTTACCATTTTTATATATTTTATGCTATAAAAAAAGCCGCACTTAAAATGCCAGTAAGGGGCTGACTGCTAGATAGCACGGCTGCATCTTACACCTTTAAAAGTATGATTTTTGCGGTATAAATATCTCTGCTCGGAGACTGGAACAATCTAGAGCAGCAAATGTGAAGATGAGCTGCTGTGAATTCTGTTAAAGGGGTTGGGTTTTTTTGTCAGGGTGGGTATTTCGATCCTGTTTGTACCTCTCTTCAGCTCTGACAGATTCAGCTGTGTCAGCAGCGTGCATAGAGGTGGGCCTGACCTTGCAATCGCCTCAAGAAGTGCCTGCCAGTTTCCTCAGACTTTTCTCTCACGTCTGCTCCACCCTCCTTAGAACTGGAGAGTTCTTCCCCGCTGCTTCTTCCTCCTCGTGTTTTAAATATGAAGGCCGTGCTTTATTTTTCCATCTGGTTCTTGCAGTTAGGGGGCACCATTGACAGTTCTGACCTGTCTGGCTCCGTGTGGGAGGTGTTGATTTTGGGAAAACGAGCTCTAAGCTACTGCAAAAACTCCCTGTTTTTTAGAACTTTTTTGTTGTCGTGTTAAATGTAGCTGCTGATCTAGATCACTCATTTCTCCTGACGGGTGCTGCATAATTCTGTAGAACCGCAGTCAGCTCCTGGGCTTTTTTTATGCTGCTTGGGAGGCTCTATGTGGGCTTGGTGCTAAGGAGTTGTCTCTGACCTCAAATTCTTTGATAGACAATCTGTCAGCTTTGGAAATTCCAGGAGAGTGGAGGAAAGAGGATACAGTGCCAGTGCATGGTGTCTTTTCATGCATGTATATCAGCCTTTCAGCTGTTTGCCCCTCTATTTTATGCCTGGAATGGAAGGGTACAGTTTTTATTGGGTTCTCATGATTGATTCCTTCTTTTCCAGGGGTTTGCCGCCGCCGCAGCAGCAACAGATGCTGAGCTTACGGGCAACAAATCAGCCATCGCTGCTCAGTGCCAATCCTATGCTTCAGCGGGCCTTACTCATGCAGCAGATGCAAGGTACTGTCGTTATGGGAAACGCTTACTTACTGGAGTTATTTAATCATCCTCTTGGACTGAAACCATACCATGGCTATTTCCTGCTGAACCAGTGCAGTTCTTGTACTTGGCAGTTCTGTTTGTTGTCTTCTTTTTTTTTTTCTTTTCTCCCATCTTCTCTTTAAATTAGTCCGTAGTCGTCAGAACAGAGGTTCTTCAGTTGTTGAAAATCACATGTGCCCAGCTGTTCACAACTGGGAATAGCACTAGGAGGTATCAGATTACATACTAAATACATGCCTTCCCTTTTAGGCATGATGGAGCAAGTATTTTTTCATCAATATATTTAGATCAGATACTGAGATTTTGATTGTTTGTCTTTCTTGCTTACAAGGTTAAGGCCATTTATTTAATTATCTGTTACGTACACACTAACCTTGTTTGCAGTAGATTCTTGTCTTTGTCCAAAGTTAGTGCAGTACAAACAAATACAGTATATTAAGGTAGAAGTTGGTTTGGGTGTCAGTTGTATTGTGAAATTTTGATTCCCTGAAACGACTGTAATATCTATGGTGGGCAATATCTCTGTCTTTCCATTATTGTGTTTCTACAAGTGGATTTTCCTTTTCTTTTTGTGTTTTCAAAACAAATTATGAGGCTGCTTTAATAATTGAATTACTAATGTAAAGATAATAGGAAGAAAGATATGTTTTTATTTTCTGCTCATATCTTAACCTGACAGTTCTTTTCAACACAGAAAATCAGTACCTGGGATAGTTTTCAAGTGCCTAGTCTAGATTAATGCCTGCAATTTCTACCTTGCCTGTGAATCATGTCCAGATGTGAAGACAAAAGATTTATTCTGCATGTCGTTAACTCTCCTTTTGTTCTCTCTTGCCCATTTAATGAGAGGGCTCTCTAGTGACTCCAGTGGCTCTCCACAGATCTCTCAGGTTGAAGGGAAAGTGACAGTGAGAAAGGACAAGCCATGCTCTGATGATTAGTGTACATATATCGTTGTCAGGAAAAATTGTGACTCCAGCCTTCAGTCAGTCATGCTCCTAGATAGGTTTGCAGTCAGCTGATGTTTTTCCCTGAATCTTTTATTGAGGAGTTGTATTTAAATAATGTGCCAAGGGCTTGGGGCTAATTAGATAGAGCGGGATAAGATATGTTAATGAACACTTTACATGCACTTTGTCTTAGTGTTGCTCTTCTTCACCTCTCCATGAAGTTGTGACTTCTCTTAATCACCTACCTCAGGTAGCCACAGGTAACATGAAATATGGTTGCCAATGTCCATGTGGCCCTTTTTAGTGATATGAATTTTTTGGCCATTCAGGTTTGGGTTACATGTAAGAATATCTGATGCTCTGCCATTTCTGTCCCTGGGAAGCATCAGCATAAATAATTCATTGGCTGTGTGTGGCTTCAGCGGTGGGAATAGGAAAAGATAAATAGGAAAAGATAAATACTTCAAATTGAAACAGATGTGGTTCTTTAAAGGTGTCAAACTGAGAGCAGAAGATGATTTCTTGTGTTAGATTTAATTTTTTTTTTAATATAGCTATGCCCTTTTACGATAAGGGATTATATATTGGAAGTAATAATAGATTAGATTGCTTTTGAAGACAAACATAGGGAGTACTTCCTATTGTGTTGTAGGCTTTTAAGAGTGTAGCTTGGTTTTTCAGGTGTTGGGTGCCTGTTTCCAAACTTTGCTCCCTGTTTTGACGGCTGCTAAAAGGCTGGAGTATGCACTAATTCAAGTGAGAGAGAAAAAATGGCAGTTTAAGTCCAGGTTCCCTGAATGATGGATGGTTTCTGAGGGTATAGCTGAGGCATCTGGGCCCCTCCATTCCCTCACACCTGAAATGGGAGTGACAAGGACTGTCTTCAGAAGAAATTTTTGACACTTGGTTAATAGTCTGTGGATGCTGAACTGTTCAGAAAGCAGAGCATTATAATTGGAAATGGCAGAGTCTCAAGTGTCAGAGTTGAGGTTGACATGTTGAGCTTGCATGACAACCAGGTGGCAGAGAGGACTGTGGGATTTTTGTTTAAAGTTTGGTGTTGTTTTAAATGAAATGCTTTTACTGGCTTGTTTTAAAGAGCTTCAAGCTATGGTGTGGGCAGTCAGCTGCACAAACGTGGGGTGAATTTTCCTTTTTTTACAGAGAGTTTTTGTAAAACGAGACCTTGTCTGTTGCAAACATGAGTGCTAATGTGCTCAGATCAAATAATTGCTCTAATGATCTTTGCCTCGAGTGGCAATTATAATTAAATAGCCTGATCCATAGTAATGGTTGCTATCACATCAAATCATTCTGTGTGCTGAAGAGGGTAGAGCACAGGGCACCTATGCAGTGCCCAGTAAAGGACAGGGTCGGGTCGTGTGTAGAGGAGCCCTTCCCCTGCCCTTCCCCACCTGCTGCTTGTTCAGGTGGAAGATTTTCTCTCTCCTTTGCACAGCACAGGGTGGTGAAACGCTGTGTTTGCATTTATAGGAAACCTGCGTGGATTTAACATGACAGCGCCAGCACTGCAGCAGTTCTTCCCTCAGGCTACAAGACATTCCCTCCTGGGACCACCACCTGTTGGGGTCTCCTTAAAGCCAACTCGGCTGGGCTTCCCCAGCCTCCCATTCCAGCGGCAGAACCGGACCTTCCGCAAGGTGGGGCTGTGCTTTCCTACTCTGGGGAGCTTTGTGCTCCTTTTACACTTGCAGTTGTGGAGTGTGCAGTAGGCGGAGTACAAAGGAGAAGGGAGAGAGCCTTACAAAGAAAAAATGTTTTGTGCCATGCTGCCGACACAGAAATGCAGAAATCATTCCATCCCAAAGGCTTTTGTGGTCCATATTTACATTTATGATGCAAAGGTTTCTTGTCATTACTTGCCCAAGAGAGAGAATTCTCCATGATAGAACTGTTTAAACCTAGCATATAAAAGGAGCCTTTAGAGGTATCAGCTCAAAAGTAATTACAACAGAAGAAATCCTGGCTAAGTGCTTTGCTTTTCCAAAGCAGTTTGTTGTTCCTAAACAACTTGCTCCTACTATGGACACTCTGCCTCTTTGGGCTGTTTCCCACTTTTTAAGATTTGTCCTTGTGGATTTTGTAAAATCTACAGTTCTTGTTTTGTGAAAACCTTTCTCACTTTCCATAATTAAGACCTCTTTTGTATCCTGGAAATAGTTCTTGGGTGGACTGCTACTTGCCTCCTCTTAGATTAGCTTGGGCATATTTCATCCCATTCTGTCAAAAAGATGTGGTGGATAAGGTAAACTCACAGTCTTGGACTCTATGGTCAAAAGAAGGGGAATTACCTTGGACTATCCTTTTCCCTGCCCATGCACCTCTTGCCAGAGTTCCTTTAGCATGATCCTACCCTCTGCAAGCAGCTGGATTTCCTACAGCTGCTGCTTAAAGCTCCGGAGACCTGTCCTGGCTGCCTGTGGAACTGAAATACCTTGCTCTCTTTGACCATGTAAGCTTGCCTTAGGTGGGGCAGTCCATTATTAACCATCTGTTCCTTTCCATTATCACTGGAATTCTGTTCCTGCCCCACAGTAAAACTCTGGTGCTTTAGGCAGTGTGTGTTAAGGACTAAGAGATGGCAGTGACTCTGTGCCCATTGCAGGACTTCCAGAGGGTTCCCGACAGGAAGCGGGAACTAGATCCTGGTTCTTCATCTCAGACACAAGGTGATGAGAAAATGGAAATTCCAGAGGGAATGCAAGCAGGGTCAGAGCAGAACAATTCCTCACCATCCACAGGTAAGGGGGAGCCTGTAGTGAAACAACTGCTTGGAAATATGATAAACATCTCTTGACTAGTCCTGCAGCAAAAACTGGAGATGATTTTAGGCTTAATCAGCTATGTTTCTCTCTAATTGTAAACACTTAAACTGCTTGTGATAGCCCTCTGCTATCGTGCTTCATGTACCACTTTTACCTGATTTTTTTTTTTATGAGCCTACTCCATTTCTCTTGCATGGATGCCTCTCAGAAGTCCCTTTTGACACTGAGCTCTGTTTAAGATGGGGGGAAAAAAGAAAACTGGTCTGAAATTAAAGCTTTCACATTGCCTTACCCATGCTGAAGTTAACATCTCATGCAGCCAAACACATCAATCAGAACCAGTTAAAATCAGCTAAGAAAAAAATGAGTTGAAGGTCCTGGTGCCTGACTTGTCAAAACAGAAACTGCTGGCACTGAGTATCTTGATGTCACATACAACACAGATGTGGGAATGTCATTGCTGACCGAGGAGTGCATGATTTAAAACTTCAGGCTTTGATGAGGTTGTGACCAGGGAATATGCAGCAGTGAAAACTGTCTTATTAACTGGTTGCTGTCAGGTAGATGTGCCACCTTGGCTTATATTAATGTTCCCATGATCATGGCTCTTGTCACTTAGGTACAGGACTGAGACCCATTTAGTAGATGTGAACACAGATTTCTTTTTTTGATCAACACCTCATACAGTGACATTGCAATAAAGCTCAAGTATTTGATGTCATTATCTAACCTTGTCAGAGCAGCTCATAAATTCAGAATAAGCAAGTATTTAGTATTATTTGCTCTAACAGAGCCTCATTGGCATTTGCCATTCAGATATGGAACACGCCCAAGGTGGCATGGTCTGTTTTGCTAAGCAAGTCTCCTTCTGTGTTCCTGCAGAGCCAAGAACTCCAGCAGAGTCTGTGTTGAACACTGAGCCTGCAGCAAAAAGACTGAAGAGGTATTTATTGGATGGGGTATTGAGATAGTTACTGAGTTTAGAATTGTTGTCTAATTTTATTTTCTGATAATTAGGGCTGTATACTCTATTGGCCTCATGTCTAGCATGTAAGAGGTATTTCAGATGCTTGTGAACAGCTTGCTTCAGAAAATCTTTTGGTGCTTGCTGAGATACCGGGTGTTGTGGGGTCTCTGCTAGGGAGAGAATGAAAAATGAGAGATGCTGCTCCTCTAGATGTGCAACAAAGCTGATTTTGCTCATGTATTCTTCTGCTAGGATCCCTGTAAGAAGCATAGAAGTTCTTCTCTATTCTGGTGTATTTCTCTTAAGTTTCTTCCCTGAATGTCAAAAAAATGAAATGAGCAGAAAGGGAAAGAAAGCCTTGGAATATATTAGGTTACAGTAGGTGTACAAGAGGGTAATTTATTTCGAGAAATGATAAAGAAAAGAGAATCAATACTCCCTAGTATCCATGAGCGTTGAGTTCTGTATCCCTTCTGCAAAGGTTGTCTTGCCAGTATCTCTGCCTGTTGGGTAAAAATAGACAAAGGCAATCCTATTATCCCCCAGGGATGTGCGGCAGGCTGGCCTTGGCAGGCCCACCCCGGCTCTGCCGGCCTGCCCGGGGTGCGGCAGGGACAGGCAGGGCTGCATTGCCATCTAGTGGGAAGGCACCTCGCGGAGTTCCCGCTGCCATCTGCGCCGGGCTGGTCCTCTCCCAGAACTGTCACCCTTGGCTGGTGTGGAGGGAGAAGAGGAAGGAGTGAATACAGATTTCTGTAGGCACTGACTTGAGAATTCTCCAGCATATGTTAACGACGATGAGTCAGGACTCCTGGGCCCTCTTCTTACCTTCCCTGACAGGCGTTCGCCGCCTGCTTTTGCACAAGTTTCCTCACCTCGCTGTTTCCCATCTGTAGATTACAGATTAATGGATAGCTTTATCTTGATAATACAATCCTGGAATATTCCAGGATTACATTATCAAGATAATATCCAAACATCAAAGTAAAACATTAAAGAGTGGTAAATATTGTGTGCTCGGGGACTGTCGTGAGTTATGGACTCTGATTAGCAAGAAAGTGAATAAATTCAATTAAAGCTAGGTCGAATACATTTGAGTGCATGCTTTGTTAATCTGTTTGCCAAAGCTAATTTAATTTTAATTACCTTAATATTTAGCAGGGTATTAATCAAAGTCCTGTTACATGCACTGAAAACAAGAATCAAGTCTGAGGAATGACAGCTCTCACTGCAGCAAGCCAGCTATTAGGAAAATTCTTTCCTAAGCTGCAGTTAGGGACTGCCAGATTTAATGCATATATTATGGCTGGTATTTACCTAGAATAGAGTATTCCCTAGCTTTTTTTTTTGAAGTGTTTCTAGTATCTTCCAATGAACAGATGAAGGATTTGTGAAAAAAAAATAGTTTACTGTTCTCATACTGCCCTTCACAAATGAGAAGGGCATTCCCCCCATCTTTGTCATAAAATTGTGTTTCATGCTTCATTGTTCCATTTCCCTTTACCCAGAAATACCAGCCTCCTTCTTCATTTCAGGTTTTTCCCACTTCTGCCTTTGCTCCTATGTACCATCTGTACACCTGGAACAACATCCTCATTCCAGTGCAGAAAGCACTCATCATCTTCAAATCCTCCTTGAACACCCACTTCTAGCATGGCATGACAAGTATCCATAGCATACCATTTTCTCTTTAAATCATGCTCATGGTGGCTTTTGCTCCCTTAGATCGCTCCTTAGGTTTGCAGTTCAGGCTGCAAGCCCTCACCCTGAGTGCTGGCACCATCTGTGTGTGGTACCGTCAGCGTTGAGCCTGCTGGCAGCACCTGACAAATAATGTTAATGCCAGTCACTCTTGTTTAATTCGTGTTTGCAGTGCCCGAACCCTGCTGCATATTTATAGCCGTGTAACCCGGTTCCCTGATCACTTATCAATCTGATAAATTATGCGGTGTGCGTATAACTGGATGCGCTGCCTGCGCTATCCTCTGTCCTCCTGGAGCAGAAGGTGCTGCTCCCTCTTGGCCCAAGGACACCAGCAGGTGGGAATTTGAGCCGCCCTCAGAGCAGACAGTCAAGTCATGGTGGAAAGTTAGTCCTGACAGAAAAATGGGAGATGTAGAAAGAGACTGCTGAGAACACTTTGTGCCCTTTGGAAGTCAGACATTTATTCTCAATACTCCCCTCAGGAGCGCTTTTCTCCTCAGCAGATCACCAAAAGCAAGGCCCTTTTGATTTGCATCTTGTAGAGTTTCACTTCCCCCACAAGCAGAGCTGTAGGGACTCTGAAATGAAACATGATTGGTATGAATAGAACAGGCAGCTGTGGTGAAATCCCTGTAAAGGCACCATGGAGAACTCCTTCAGTACTAATAGGTCTCTTCTCTCATGTACAGAGCAGCCAGGAACACTGTCCAGGTGTTGCAATTTCCCTACAGGACACCAGTCATGACAGGAGAGAGCTCTCAGAGCTCTTATTGAGAATATTTCTTGTATGAACTTAAATCCCTTCAGGCTTCTTGCAGGAGAGGGCAGCTAACCAAAAAATCAGTTGTAGCTTTCTTGTCCAGATTATTGCTGTTTCTGAATCTGTTCTAGAACACCCACTCTACATTATTTTATTTACTTCTGCCAAATTCTTCCTGAAATACCACTTCAGTAGCTTATTGATTTGTGTTTAGTGGAGAGTGTGGTAGGTTAGACCCCAGCCTGTGCCTTGGTGTGCCTTTTGAAACTCGTGTCTGTAACATGGCAATTAAGGTACTTTTCTTGATATCCTTGAAGTGTGACTGGCGAGTCTGCATTAGAGGATGCCACAGACAGCAAGAAAGCAGGAGTCTCATGCACCCATGCCCAAGCTGATGGTGAGTTGCTGAACCCTGTGATTCGAACTTTTAGGGCTCTCCTTGGTGGAACAGCACCTGTAGGTCCCATGGATCTACAGAAATGTTCTTCCCCCAGTTGTACAGGATGGGGAAAGCAGGATAAAATCTAGAAACCAAATACAAACTATGTCCCCTAATATCTGTCACCTGCCAAAGGCAAATGATTGGATGTTTCTGTCTTAATAATTAAGGATAAGGAGAAAGGTTTGTGAACTGGCTTATGGCCAACAGTGCTGTGAGGAAAGCTCCCTGACTTCACTTACCTGCTGCTCTGTTTTTCCTGTCATTGCTGTTTTGATTTAAGACTGCTAAAAGGACTCTCCCTTCTTAGGTGCAGACAATGCAAAAGAGTACACAGCTGAAGATCTCTCCAGAGAGAGGAAATTCTCAGAGGAACCGAAGGCTCCTGAGGTGAGCAGACACCGCTCCATGCAGGGGTGGTGCAGAACATACAACCTCCCCCTCCATCCTGGAGAAGCCCGTTGCCACTGGGAACCAGCTGGCACCCACGTCTGGAGCTCTGTCTCCTGCTGTAAGCTGTTGTCCCTGGCAATAAGGCATAATATGTCTGCAATTAGTGCACAGTCTGCTCTGACTTGCTGCTTTTGTACCTCTGCTGGCCTGTTCCTTACCTACTGCTGCCTATGGATGGGGCATTCATTAAGATTTTTGTATTCAGCTGGAAAGATGGAAAGCTGAATAGATTACATAGAGTTAAAACTCTGTGTGGAGGGCCATAGCTAAATACATCTTTCATATTGCTAAAGAGCAAGTGTAAAAAGATTCAGGTGGTGTTAAAAGATTCAACCTGAGAGTCTTTTGCATGAAATATGTGGCCCCCATGCTAGATGTTAAATCAGGACCTCAGGCTGTGTAAAGCTGTGAGCAGACAAAGATTTAACCTCAGGTGTGAATCAGACTTGACAGTCTTCCATAATTGGAGACATTTATTGATGTGATCAAATGTATCATCCTGCCCATGTCTGAGTTCCTGACTCCATCAGGTGTTGTGCTGAGTAGGCTTTAGTTTTGCTGTGGAGAAAAATGAGCTGATTGTGTCCCTTAGCAACAATTGTTTGTGGCTCCAGTCCCCAGAGACTGGATCATACAGTGGCTGCAGAGGCTGCAGAAACAACCATCTGTGCTAATAGGGCTGGTGCTATGACACAGGGATCGCTGATTTAGCAGCTTTGGGAGGAGTGTGTATGAGAGTCCTGATCAGCCTCCTGTGGGCTCCAGCTGAAGTGCATTTTCCTAAAGGCTAGAGAGCTTAGGTGACATACAAAAAGCAGGTGTAATTTTTATTCTACTGAGGGATTGAACTTAATGTTGACTCCTTCTTTTGACAGGTGTTGAGCTCTGGAGGTTCACTGAAAGTGACTATTCAGCAGAGCAGTGAGAGCAGAGCTATCAGTACAACAGCTCTGAAACCAGGGCACTGGGCCTGCGACGTGGGCACAGCTGATCCCAACCCGGAATCCGTCCTTAAATTCTACTGTTACATCTGCAAGACCAATTGCTGCAGTCAGCAGGTAAAAATGCACAGCTCTGACAGGGATCCAGCTGGTCAAGAGATGGGAGTTAAATGGCTGATCTCTTGTTAGCAAGGGCTCGTGTTTTAGGAACAAGGAACATCAGAAATGATGACAAGTATGCAGATAAAATGAACCTCTCCTGAGAGCTGGCAAGCAACCTGCTAGAGAGAGAATGTGGGTGGATCCACAGGCAGCCATGCTCTTAAGCTTTTATATTTCATTGTTAAACAGCAGTCAAAAGAAAGGAAAGCATAGCTCATACCTATTATTTTCTGTGTTTGGAATACATTTAAAAGGATTTTTCTCCTAACCTCTCTTTCAGAATTTCCAATCCCACATGGCTGGAATTCAGCACCAGCAGCGACTTGGGGAGATTCAGCACATGAGCAATGTTTGTTTTGTTTCACTACTGCCCATGGTGAAACAGCAGAAGGTGCTAGCAGGAAAAGATGGGTAAGTGTTGGTCTGCAGTAGAAAATTGGATCTGAGTGTGGCCCTATATGGGTTCTAAAATTTTTCACTGCATCAGGGTGCCTCTCAGTTTAAGGTAAGGTACAAACCCCCTCTGGTTTCAAGGGCCTTAATCTCCTTCAGGCAACTTTCTATCTTGCTGAAGGATACCAGAGTTGACTTTGACCTGTGTAGTTTTTAATACAGTAGATTAAGTAGGAGACCTGTTTTATCTGGTGCATTTCTGTCAGCACAAGCTAAAGCAACCTGTAAGTGGGTGAGAAATAGAGAAGATAAATTCGAGCCTGTAAAGATAGGAATTGTGAAGAAAACAATGCCAGGGACAGATTGCTACCTGCAGTATTCCATGGAGAATGAAAAAGGTGTGACCTCCAGCTCTATCTGTTCTCACTTCAGAGAGACCCAGCAGCGGTGGTGTAACACCTGCCAGGTGCATTTCACAGGGGACCTCATCAAACATCGCAGGACCCAGGAACACAAGGTAACAGCCTTGGACTTCATTTTGCACTGACCTTTTGTCTGGGGATTAAATGGAAGTGTGTAGCAACTCCTCCCCAAGCAGCAAAGGAGAAGTGACTGAAGGGGAGGGGTGCACAGTAAGTTCTGCCAGTAACTCCCTCCACAAGGGCACTGCAGTGCTACCTCCTGCCTCTGGCATTGTTGGAGCTTCCAGTTGTCATGACGTGTCAGTATGGCCTGAGGCACCTCTAGTCTGTAATTCTTGACTTTTCTTAAGAAATGTGGCTTATCATACTCACCTAATCAATTGAATGGAGGAGCTGGTGGGCAGCCTCTTTAAGCTAAACTTAGGCAGGCCATAGCATATTTATTGACTTCTAGGGAAGAAGTGACAGAACATTTAAGACACGCTATTTTAAGACACACTTATTTTGCTCTGCATGTTTTTCATCTTTTTGGTGGATAAGAGTTAGGGAGCCCTTTCTGCTGAAAAAACTATTTTCTACGTGGTCTCCCAGGATGCGGGGCTGACTTTGTTTCAAGATTCATCTGCATTCCTCCAAAGCAGCGCCTCTTGTGACTTACAGAATTTTCCCTCTTTCCTTAGCTGGCCAAACGCTCGCTTCGTCCTTTCTGCACTGTCTGCAGCCGCCACTTCAAGACCCCCCGCAAGTTTGTGGAGCATATGAAGTCCCCTGAGCACAAACAGAAAGCCAAAGAGGTAATACTGCCTGTGTGGAGAGCTGTGCAGGTCTGGAGGCAGCTACACTGTAGAGCAGAATAACTTCCTGCTTTCCTGACTACTGTGGGGCTAAAAGGAAGATGTGCAGTTCTTCCAACCCTGTTTTAATTTTCATCTTTTGCTGAACTTCACTTGTTAGTGCTGAAAGGAATTGAGTGAAAAAGGGAGAAGGTGTTGGATGTTTCTAGAAGTAAGAGAGCATTATGCCCTTCTTGCAGTCCCTGCTGCTCATCACATACAATCTGTCCTGAGTCTGGGCTCTTCCTTGGTTAAATGGCGAGTGCAAAGTTGATCCGATCTTTCTTTTCTGTACCTTACAGGTTAGGCTAGGAGAGAAGGAGTTGGGGAGCCCAGAAGATTCAGAGGAGTTGATCACTGTGGATGCTGTTGGCTGTTTTGAAGATGATGATGAGGAAGAGGAGGAGGAGGAGGGAGGAGCTGGTGAGGAGGAAGACCATGATGTAGTGCTGACAGAAAATGAGGATTCTACTGCCAAACAGGTATGCTGTGCAACAGAAGAAGGAATGACCTATCTGAGAATCTGCTGTGGGATCCTATGACTTAGGCTGGTTGAGCTCAGGCTTTCAAGAGTCTGCTCAATCTTGCACAGCAGTAGGGTGGGACTGGAGGATTCTTTGAGGGCACAGAGTGATGTGGAAGAGAATCAGGCACTATGTGATGTGTGGGATACATTAAGGTGTTTCTGCTGGGCTGTACAGCTTCTGCTGTCTTCAGATATTAACCTTGTTAAGGAACACAAAGCAGTATTGACATAGTCTCTTTGAACAGCCCCGCAGTAGCTGGGTCTGATAGCAAATGTGTAGAGGTTTATCTTGACAAATACATTCCCAATAGAGAGCAGTTACCAAGAAGGAAGTACATGGCTAAGCTCCTTCAAGCTTGAAGTGCAAGGAGTGATTTTAGCCCCTGTAATGAAGTGGTCTGCTGACATTGGGGTTTGCATCTGCCCCTGATCAAAGGCAGTGTAACTCTGTCACTGGTATGTGAATCTTCTGTTTTGCTCCCATTTTTGCTTACCAGAAAAATGCAAGAGCCTGACAATTGCCATAGATACAGTAGGCACTAATGTTTTTTCGGTTTCCAGACTGGGCTGAAGGAAGTGTCTTTGGAGGATTACGAAGGAACTGAGAAGTATTGTCCAGACACAGCCTATGGTAAGCAAGCAGAGTTAAGCACAAAGGGCCACAGAGCCTTCTCTGGCCACATGCTGTATCTGTAGGAGAGGATGGTCTCTACCTACTGTTATAATGACTTCTTGGGCCATGGTGCTCCAGCATCTGCATTGGACTGGTGCAGGTCACTGCTGCCTGGAGAAGAACCTCTCCTGAAAGCAGGATGTTTCTTTATTACTGTGTGGTAAAACATGAGGATGTGATTGATGTTTGTCAACTTCCTTTTGCTTTGAAGAAGGATGAGAGCCAGATACATTTCTAAGGTAGGACATGGAACAAGCAGGGCAGGAGTACTGAAGAAAGTAGGTAGCAAATGAGGGATGCTCTGGAAAGATGGAGTCGGAAAGCATATTGATTGGAATGCTTTCCAACAGAAATGCAGCTTGCAGAGAGATACTGAGCATCACTGACAGTATCAAACTCTCTGCTAGACCCAAACTGTGCATGTTTCCTCCGCTTCAGAACCCCCACGCTGTACCGAGCGGTTCCTCAGCCGTGCTGCTGGCCTGGTGGGCAGTGGTTCCTCCAGATGGCCGTGTCTGGTCCCCACCCTGTAAGCGACTGACTTCAAACCCCTAAGGGCCACTCGTGTTTGAGGAGGGCAGCTCTGCAGAGGCTGTTTTGTGCCCAAGGAGAGCTCTGTTTACACGGATCTTCCATATCGCTGTAACCTTCCACTATCGTGTGGCAGATGGAATAATGATTCATGCTGTGAATGTTCTCTGCGTGTTCCTCTTGCGCGCCTGCTGTCTTCTGCTTGGTTTGATCCCATTACATTAGATCACATGTTCTCTGTAGTTTTCCATTGTATTCTTTTCTCCCTTTTTCCCCCCTTAACGCTCTGTGTAGTTTCTTTGCTCTGGCAGCCAGATTTCTCTCTGAATATCAACCACAGCCATTCCATGGTAAGACGAGATATTCAGCAAGTCATCTTGCAAATCCCTGATTAACAGAAGCAAAGCTTTCCACCTCTCCTTCTTTACTCCCATCCCCCTTCTCTTTTAACATGCTTTCATTATTTGAGTTCCATTCAATGTGATCTGTGATTTCCCTTCCCCTCCCGTTTCGCAGGCCTGGATTTTCTGGTCCCCGTCGCAGGTTACCTCTGCAGGCTGTGTCACAAATTCTACCATAGCGACTCCGCTGCCCGGCTCGCACACTGCAAGTCCCTGATGCATTTTGAGAACTTTCAGGTTAGACCCTTTGGCGATTGCATGGCCTGGCATTTGTTTCCCCCGTGCGTGTCTCTCCAGTGAATCCACCACGTTAGCTGTCTTGTCTCCAGCTCATTTCCATCATCCTTGGTGTCCATTATGCTGTAGCTTTTTCCTGGTGTGCTCTGTCTTTGTCTCCCTTGGCCCTTGTAGATCTAAAACCAGTTAAGTCCTGCTTCCCAGCTACTGCTGCTGTCATCTTTTTGCCTGTTTCTGGCTGGGAATCTTCCTCAGAGTGTCCGCTCTGTTTGCTGAACCTGTGGAGTCTGTCATTTAGCCTAGGCCTCTTCTCTGTTAGATTACAGGTTGGTCAAGGTGGGATTGAGCAGGAGAGAGAAGCTGTTCCTTGTAAAGAAAGCTGGTGCATACACATCTCCAGGTGTGATACTGCAAGAACAGCTCCTTTAGCCAAAAGCGTGGGTGTGATTCATCCAGGAAGAGGCCTGGTAAAATCAGATACCTTAGAAATCTGAAAATTTAACATTACAGACTCTTTATGTGATAGAATCTACAAGCTGGTGAGAGTCCATTTGTCCCCAGGGTCAGCCTGCAAGAGGAAGTCTGTCTCTCTGTCTGTCCCTCTCTGTCTGCTGCCCTTTCCTAGAAACTCCTTAGCACAAAGCTCTGCAAACTGATGCTGTTCCTTTGCTTTTCTGGCTCCACCTAAAGAAGCCGTATTGCCCCTCGCTGCTTTCGTATCTAAAGCTTTTCCTACTGGGCTGGCCTGGAATCTGCCTCCATTGTTCTGTCCTTGTTGACTTGCCAGGGGGTAAGGGGACTGGATTAGTACTTGTGGAGGGTACACAGGACTTGCACTGTTTCTGCCCTATCCCATGACCACTGCCTGGGCCCTCCTGTATGGGAGAGCACAATTCCCTGTCCTTGGCAAGGAGGGAGGCTCCCACATCGACTTTGTCCTCTGCCTGCACCCACAATGTATTCCCAAAAACTGCTGTGCTTCCCTACCACCTTTTTAAATAGTATTTAAAAAAAAACCCAAATACACATACATATACCCCTAACCCCCAAAACTTCATGGTTTTCTTCTAGTCTTCAGACAGAAGAAACTATTCCCAGTCAGCCATCACTGCCTCCAGGAAGGGGTGGAGTGTTTTAGAATTCTGCCAGCACTCAGAACAGTGGATTTGGAATGGGAGGAGACCACAGCTGTTCCTTCATGGTTGCTCATCCTCTCCCACTCCTGCAGCTAGTCATCTCAGGAATGAAGGAATTGGACTTGCTGTTTTCCTGGCTTGTTTTAGATCAGCATAGAGTGAAACTGCAGCAGCAACCACTTATGTCACTCTTTTGGCCCACTTAGAGCTGAAATCAGATGCTCTTCAAATGCATGCCAGAATGACCTGGGGAGTTCATGAGAAGAGTCCAGACTTACATGTCTGCAGGCAGATAACTATTATTTTTGGCTGCCTGGGTGCCTTGGGGTTGTCACAGTCTGAGTTAAATCACTGCCAGTTGCTGGGGTATTCTCAGCAGAGTAGCTCAGCAGAGGTTTTCAAAGCAGAGAATCGTCTGCTGTTGAGACAATTTACAGCATCACTCTGGACACCAATTTGCATGCCTGGACCTGCTTAGGTTTGGGTACAGTAGGGCTCAACTGATCCAATTCCAGTGTGATATGATATTGTTCCTATTCCTCTGTGAGGACAGAGGAAGAACAAGCCTGCAGTGATAAACTGAATTACAATGTAAAGCTGCCTGTCAGATGTGCTGTAATTCCACATTGCAGACTGGTGAAAGGCATTGTGCTCGAAATTGTTTCCTTAAATTGTCAGGTGTAATGCTAGTGCCAGTTCAAAGAACCCTTTAGCAGGCAGCTGAAAGGGACTTGATTATGATGGGAACTGCTGTGGGAAAGAGTGAACTTCAGTTTGTTCCTTTAGGTCGCATCTCTCCGGGCATTGAAGACTGGGTTCCTGCTCTCTGTTAGCTAGCTACAGTGAGTTGTTTTCCTGAAATCCAGTCTAGAACATGCCTAGTACCATTTTAATTTCTTTACAGACCTCTACTGGTTCATCATGATAGTGAGTGCAAATGAGTCCTTTTATTGTTGATATGCTTACCTTTACTCTGTGGAAAACCCCAGTGACTTGTAACAAGATATAATTGATATGATATCCTAGCCTTCCTGTCAACAGTTCCACTGACTGTGCAGATTATATCAACAGAGTGAAGAAATACAAAGCTTTCAGCTTAAGCCTTGCTTTGGCTGATAAACATTAAACCACAGCAGTAGCTGAGGGCTGTGCAGAGCCTCACATGCCCAGGGTATGTGTCCTGGCAGTAGCTGAAGCAGGAGCTGTCACTTGCACTGTTGCATCCACAGAGTCCTGAGTCTGACTGACATTAACAGTTGCCAGATCATGATTTCTGTCTCGGGAACCACAGGTCTGCCATGCACTCGCTCAGCATTAAGTAAATGCGAGAGGGACTTAATTATATAATAAACTTTTCCTCACAGGAGCTGACCCTTCTCTGTTGAGAGCCTCAGCAGCCAGGCCAGGAGCTGCTGAGATCACTTGTGCCCCTGCCACTCACCACTGTTTTTGTACAGGTGTTCCTGGACCAGCTGCTGCTTTGCTGCAGTGACAGGAGCTGAGCTGGGCTTCTCTCTCACGTTGGTTTGTTTGTATTTGCAGAGATACAAGGCAGCAAGGCATCGTGCCACGGCTGCCTACCCCGAGGCTCCTTTGCATTCCCAGGGCTCCAGCTCCCAATTGCTGGATGATCCAAAACAGCCTCTTGCTACAACAGCACATACCAGCAAGAAGATGAATGATGATCATGGGATAGATAAGGAGGGCACAGAGCTGTCAGCCCTGCAAGAACAAACTTCAAGGTCTCTGGAGGGTAAGGGTGAGCTGGCCACCTCTAGGCCAGAGGGCAAGAGCCTGGCCAGTGTGACTGATGATGTGTGTGGTATCATGGTTGTAGAAGAAGAAAGTCTACAGGACAAGTCCACTGCCACTAGTGCCGACTGCCTGTTCTCTGAGGAGAGCCACACCGTAGGGGAGCCCCTGGGACGTGAGGAAGAAGCCAACACAGCCAGGCAGAGGGCAGGCACAGACGACCACCAGGATCCAGGGAGTGGAGGAGGCTTAGGACAGAAGGAGGCAGCAGATGCAGGCCAGGAGGCAGCAGCAGAGCCTTCCTCCCTCGCCAAAGGTGAGACAGGCGGTCTCACCTCTGCTGGGTGCAGACGCTCTTCCAGGCGCAAACCCAGATAGAGTGGCCTTAAAGGAGAGCCCTTTACAATATGATATTTGCTGGAAATGTTTATTTTCTGAGTCTTTTAATAGAGCAAAACCTTCAACTTTACTGCTGTTTTTATTTTAAGAATAAATAAGCCTGGCTTTAGCGTGTCTAATACAGGATAGTGTTGCTTATTACTTGTACAGTTGGGATACAGCAGTTACGTGGAAAGACTGAGGTTTGGATTGTTGAACCTGAAAGAAGATGGTAATGGGATTTCCATAGGGGACAAACTTCACAGAGTGATGGATGCAGATTTAAGAATTCTTTGTAGTTCCTCTCATTTCCTTTCCAGAGAAAATGTTTATCTCATGAGAGACTCTGCTGAATTCTGCTTCTCAGAACACTTTCCTTTCTAAGATACACACTGTTGGACAAGCAGTCTTGGACAAGTCCTAAGCTAGGCAAAAACATGCACCTTGGTCCTTTGTTAATACCACAAGGCTTAATCCAATCTGTTCTCATAGTGGAGACTCTCAGGAACAAAGTTTGTTTCAAACTGATTTTAATAAAACAGATTTCTTTTAAATAACCTCTTTAACTTTCCAAACAACTCCTTTAACACTACAGAAGTAGAACAGTAAGACTTGCTTCAAAAGTGCTGGCTCTAGGACATACTGACAAGATGACAAAGTACAGAGCAGACCTCTCATGCCTTGTCAGAATGTACAGGAAGGGCTCTGCTCTCTATTGCTGATGCTGTGGTGGGGGCTCACCAGGCTGCTCTCCTTCTCTCCACACCTTGGTCCTTAGTGGCAGCTGAAGGAGTGGAGCAGCTCCCAGTTACAATGCTCAGAAGCATCACCCTGGTAGTTTGTCTTATCTGCTTGGAATGGAGTGGAAGTGTCCAGTGATCTGGAACCATGTGCCAGTATTTCGTACATCACAGTTAATGTGACTAAGGGAGAAGAAGCTGTAGCTTCAAGGCAGCCACTGGCCTAGGCCTCCTTCTCCAGGGCTATCACCAGAGTTACACTTAGGGACAAGTCTGGAGTCAGGACAGCCCCTGACAAAGGGGGTAAAGCCATAATACTCCTTGATTGGATTTAAGGAAAAGAGAGCAGAGATAATTTTTCCACCTCGTGAAGAGGGCCTGCCTGCAAACTACCTGCATGGGCTCAGGTTTCCTACAACCAGCTCTAACCAAGTGTGAGTGTCAGGCTCATGTTGGGGAGCAGAAAGAACCAGCTCTCCTACAGCCACCCTTGTGCTTCTGCACCTGTCTCACAGCTAAAGGAAAACAGAACATGGACATGAAGGGCAGGATAGAAACACAGAAAGGAACAAGTAACAGAAACGAGGCACCTCTGCTATTCAAGTTTTACATTAAATTGGTGACCAGTAACTGTCCCTTAGCAACACCAGCTGAGAGTGTGTGGTCAGGCTCTAGGCAGGAGGCTGGGATCCCTGCACATCAGCTCCTGTGTTCAGCTGCTTGCTCTGCTGCTGAAACTCCAGCCGGGTCTGGCGGTTGGACTCCAGCAGTTCCTTCAAGCAGATGTGTAGGTGATCATTCTTCTCCTCCAGGTGATCCAAGCAGGAGTTGATCTGGTCCAGCATGGAGTTTATTGCTGCATATTCTAAAAGCAAGGGAAATGAGACTGAACAATGTAAGTACAAAGTCACTGCAGTCAGAGCAGGCAGTAAGAGCTCTGGCAAAACATGCCCACAGCATTCTGGCTGTGTCGTATTTGCCCCTTGGTGGGTGAACTAAAATGGAACTGAATCCTGCATGTGCTCTGTTCCCTGATCAAATTAGGCCAATGGGAAGCTGGCACACTGGTAACAAGATCTAAGGCAAGGTACCTGGGCAGTCCAAACCCACTGTGGGCACATCTGACAGCCTCAGATCTCACACACAGCCAGCTCGGTGCTGACTGCAACAGTACCAGATAAGTCCCAAAGACAAAGCAGCCTTTTCAGCTGCCTTTGGAATCACCTTTCCTGGTAGTACAGGCACTTTGCCAGCATGTTGTAGGGTTTGTTTTCTGTGAACTGGGTAAGGCTTCCAAGCTGGGATGTGCTTCACTCGGGCATGGCTGGAGTCAGGCTGCCACAACAGTGCAGCCATCATGGCTGTGGCAGGAGCAGGGGATGAGCCCAAAAGTGCTGGTAGTGGCACCATTATTGCCACGGGAAGGTAAGTGTTGGGCACTGAGTTCAGCCACAGGATTTTCATGCTCTATTAAGCCTTTGGGTCCTTCAGATTAAACCCAGACTCACTGCAGACAATCCTGGCAGTTGGTTCTCTAGGTACAGTTTCTTATTCACAGCATTGTTTCAAGTGCAGCAGTTTGCCTCAGTACAATGGCATTTCACAGTGGTGTGTGTTAGCACTGTTACCCAGCTGAAGAATGCTGTGCTTCTGCAACACTTGCTTTTGGATTGCTCCAAGCAATATTCACACAACCCTGAAGAATAATACAAACTCAAACTGAAAAAACAGACAAGATAAACTGCAGAGGTTATTCAGGACCCCTGGGGGGCTGAAGGGGACCCCAGATGGAGCCAGTGCCATGTTCCTTTCTGAAGGCACACAGCTGGGTGAGTGCAGGGAGGCAGAGGTGGAGCTGTGACCTGATGTTTGTGAGGATCAGGGGCTGCAGGACAGGGAAGGATTCCTTGTGGTGGGACAAACCCAACCTCATGGGCTGGGGCTGGCTCCTCTCCAGCCAGCTCCTCTGAGCCCAGTGTGATACTCACAGTACCTGAACGCTGGGCTGAGCTGAAGGACGTGGGGAGAGTAGGGAGGATGAGGATGTGCTGTGGGCACCCGGGGAGGGTCAGGCTGTGCTGAAATCCCCCAGACCAGCTCTGCCCCTCTCAGCTGCCCCAGCACACCAGGTCCAGGCACTGCCATTTCCAGCAGCTTTAAAAGAAGTGTGAATATTTAAACATTGAAGTCACTTGCATTATTAATAGCTAAAAAGTTTCATTATAAAAAATAATTATCCTCCTTTTCTTATAACGTTATAACTTTGGAGCTGTTCAGAGTGTTGCAGTCTTTAATTCTTTGGAGAATTGTGTAATGTTGCATTTGAGCTCATTAATAAAAGTTTGGCCTTGTAGGTATACATAGAGGTGGCATTACAGGCGATAGCACTGATGATGTTCTTGCATTTAAAAATCAATCCCACAAACACATGCTTTCCAAAAAGATGGCAGATACCAATATTTTTCAAACTATCAGCATTTTTCAAGGTATGTGAGTTACAGCTTTTCAATTTGGTGCACCATATTCCAGTGAAATGGTGAGCAGATCCCAAGCAGCCGTGGTAACGACTTCTGGCAAGGGACATTCATCAGCTTGGCAAGAAGTCTGTAATCACAACAGAAGTTAATTTTCTCCATGCCTAAAACTCAAATGAAAGTTATACAATTTCTTCAGCTTCAGGAAATGAAAAAAAAATTACCCATTTAAAAATAAGTTGTAAAAACCTTTGATTGTTTTCCATTAGTTGCAAGCTTGGGGGACTTTTGTGGAAATATAACCACATCCCTATTGGAAACACTGAGCAGGAGCATGGCAATTGCATAAACTCCTCTACATTCTTAACAAGAATAGTTGACAAAAATCAGGTTTCCTACTTGAGGTGAAGGAAGAGATCCACAGCCTCAGCCCCACTAGACCAGGAAATAGCAGTAGCCCTTTATGACCAGCACACAAAGCCCAGTAATTACAAGATTAACAACCCAATTAGTTAGGATGTAGATCCAATTTAGTGCTTTCTCCACCACATCCAATGTGTCTCTTAGCTCTTCAAAAAATACGAAATACAAATCACTGTGATGATGCAAAGCAGTGAACACACTTGGGGTGTTTCAGGGCAGAAATGATTGTCCTGTCACTGCAGCTAGATCCCAAACACAACTCCTAAAATCACCTGTGTGGGTCACATCGGGGAACAGAATGTTTTGGGAAACAGCAGAACCCAGCTCCACCATTTTCAACAGAAGAGCAGCAAAGTGCTTACTCTGAAAGAATTCCAGTTTTGAGTGACCTCTACGTCCACATTACTGCTCCGCTGTCACTTTCTCCGTGGGCTGGTTCTAACCAGACAGGGCAGTATCAGAACCGGCATACCCAGGCACTGCAGAAATGCCCCAAAGTGGAATTTGCCAAGCTGCATTAAATTCCCTTTTTCCATGCATGACTACTTCGCCAGATCTGCCCACATGATCTCCCTGTGGTTTCGAAACCTGAACATCCTCTTTCTTGACATCCGCACCCCGGACACCAGCAAAGGCACAAAATAATTTTTTCACAGAAAAAAACCCATCCCAGGGCAACACGGCTAACATCCCAGGGCTCGGTGCCCCATGGCTGAGTGGAAATCAAACCCTGCAGCCCCTCAGCCCTGCTGCCCTATAGGGGGTGCATCGCTGGCACTGGGCACCGCTCCCGGCAGAACATCTGGGCACACCTGAGCACATCTGGGCACACCTGCGCTCTGCCACCCGCAGCCCAGGAGACCGGGCCAGGCCATCCTGCGCCACAGGTTCCCCTCCGAGATGGCGGCCCCGCTCTCCCCCACGCACCTTCCTCCTCAAAGGTGTCCCCGCCCTCGTCGCCCTCGTCGCCGGTGCCGCCGCCCAACACGTGCGGGTCTCCGTTGGGCCCCGACATCCCGCCGCGCCCGCCCGCGCCTCGGCGCCGCCCGCACGGCGCGCCCGTGCACGCGCGGGGCCTCCAGCCAATGGCAGGGCAGGGCGCCTTGCGCGTCACGCAGGCCGGCGCTGCGGTGAACTCTGTGGTTAGCGCAGAGGGCGCGGGGCGCAGGCGCGCGGGCGGGCGCGGCGAGCAGCGCCGGGCAGAGGCGGCCCCGGGGGTCAGGGCCACGTTCCCCGTTCCTCGGGGATTTTTCCCAAACGCGTGCCCAGCGCTGGGCCGTGTCCTTGCCCTCCCCAAGTGTCCTCAGGTCCTCCCGGACTTCCCCGCTTAGGAGCCGCCATCGGCACTAAGCGCTTTTTTCCCAACACAAGTGATGTTCCGTATGGATAAATCTGCATTCTGTCCGTGCGGGCCATCCCGTCCCGGCTAGGGCTTTGCTGCTGAACTCCCAACTGCAGCCCTGTCACCAGCTCTGCTTCATCCACTAAGCGGCTTGAACCAGCCTCAGGTCACCTTCTCACTCCTCTTCCCTAAACCAACAAGCACGATTCACTTTGCCCTTCCCTGTCTTTGGCCGGGTATCAGCCGCACCTCAGTCACCTTGAGGAGATCTCATCGCTGTGTGGTGTTTTCATCCCTGGGGGAGAAGACACTGGGATGAAAATAACCCAAAATTAGAGCATTGATTCAAGCAGTGCTCCTGAGATCAAGGATTCTGTTATTAACTGGGTATTTGGGACAAAGACAAAAGAAAATGTCATGTCCCCATTTAACATTGCAGCCACCTCTCCATTCTGTGAGTAATAACCCTGCTGTGCTGCAGAGTCAGGCTCGTGTTGCACCACAAATAGGGAAATTGAATATAAGTGTAATGAATGGATGTAACCACATGTTAATAAAACAAATGATGACTTTCAGTGTGGAAATCTGCACTTGCATTGTGGGTATATGCTGGTCAAGACTCCATAGCCCCACTGGGCAGAGAACTAGAGAATCCCAGAAGGGGTCAGATTGGAAGGGATCACAGTGGATCATCTGGTCTCACCTTCCTGCTCAAGCAGGGTCACCCCAGCACACACTGCACAGGATTGTGTCCAGACAGTTCTGGAATATCCCCAGCGCGGAAGACTCCACACCCTCTCTGGGCAACCTGTTCAGGGCTCGGTCACTGCAGAAGTTTTTCCTCTCGTCCAGGTAGAACTTTCTGTGCCTCAGTTCCTGCCAGTTCTTCTTGTTCTATTGCTCGGCACCACGACCTGATCCATTCTGTGCCCCCTCTCTGCAGACACTGACAGACATGGATGAAATCCCCTCAGCTGCCTTCTCTCGCGGCTGAACAGGCCCAGTTCCCTCACCCTTTTAACTGATTCTTTTACTCCCACTTTAGGCTCTGGTGTGTGCTCAGATTTGATAATTACAGGGCAGCGGATCGGCCCCGTGTTGGGGGTCCCGTGTTGGGTGTCCCGTGCGGGGTGCGCCCTCAGGGGGGTGCGGTGCTGCCATGCCCGAGCCCCGAGCCTCGGCCGTGCCGGGGCGGTGCCGCCGTGCCCGGGGCGGAGCGGCCGCTCTCCGCCCGCCCTCAGCCGAAGATGGCGGGTGCCGGCCGCGTCTGGCGGGTTGGAACGCTGCTGTTGCCTCCAGCCTGGCGGCTGCGGGCCCCGGGACGAGCCTTCGGCGCCGCGGCGGGACGGGGAGGCAGCAGCGGCGGTGGCCGCCTGGTGCTGGGCGCTGCGTTCGCTCTGGGCGGCACTGCCGGGCTGTGCCTGGCGGCGCGGCAGCGCCTGCGGGAGCACTCGGCCGCTGAGGTAACGCCGGCTCCCCCTGATCCCCGCCGTGCGCTCCCCGAGGCCTGCGGGAACCCCGCTGCGGCCGCAGCGAGCCCCCGGGGACAGCGGCTCCGCGCGGACCGAGCGGCTCCTTCTGCCCCGCTTTGAGTGGGGGAAGAGCTTAAAACGGTCTGGGAGGCCCCTGGCAGAGCATTCCTTGAGGAGCCGTAAGGAAATGCTGTCAGTGAGGGCATCCTTGGGGGTGTGGAGCCTTTTCTGTTGTTGCTTTTTCGCAGCACCCGCGCAGGGTTGTGTAACCCAGTAAATTGTAAATGAGAAACAAAGCGGGGTGGCTGCATTTGTTCTTTAATGTGTGCGGAATGATTGGCACGGCCTGTCGGGCTGCTGAGGTGCAGCAGCTTTGCCAGACATCCCGTAACTGATGTCACGGTGGCCCTGGGCTTTCCCTGCCTTGCCCCAGTTGTGCCCAGCTTGGTTAATCCCAGGAATGTGAATTTGGGCAGACACGTGGCCTAAAATCAAATGCAAACTCTGCTTTCCCCACCTTGTGGCCTCAACAGAGGCTGTTGTGGGGGAGGGATTGTCTTGTAAAGGCTTTATTTTTGTTTATTTGACTATTACTGCAAATGGTTGTGTTTTTCTATAAAATTCTGTTTTACAGAATAGAAATAATAAAGGGGTAAACTGTAGATTTAACTTATTTTTTTTCCTGGCTGTGAGTAGGAGTTTCCAGCACATTAAATAGATGTGTAGAGAAACAGGTTATTGGTCCCAATGGATGGTGAATATTTACATATTTGATGCCATTATTTTAAAGAAAGCATCTGATAGCCAAGATATGCTCATGATCAGATGTTGACACTGAATGTCAGAACATTCAGAACAGAAATAAGCGTGGAAGGAAGGTAGTGTTTATGTTTTTAGCAGAAAATGGAATCTTCTGTTCTCTTTTTTCTCCAGCTGCCTGCAGGGAGCCTGCAGCTCACTCTCTACCAGTATAAAACATGTCCTTTCTGCAGCAAAGTCCGAGCTTTTCTTGATTATCATGGACTGCCCTATGAAATTGTGGAAGTGAACCCGATCATGAGGAAAGAGATCAAATTCTCTTCCTACAGAAAGGTGCCCATCCTGCTAGCCAATGCTGGGAGCCCTCTGGTAAGTCTCCCTGACTTGGAGCCTCAGCATGCAGCAGAATAGGTTTTGAAGAATTTCCTTTCCAATTTAACCAGTTTCTTTTAAATTTTTCAGCAATTGAACGACTCCTCGGTGATAATTAGTGCAATAAAGACCTATCTTGTTTCCAGGTAAGAGAACAGGGTGATGAGAGAAGAGTTGAATGTGGAGGTTAAGGTTAAGTAGAGTTTTAGAAGAGTGCCATAAGCCTCTTGCTGACCTCAGGCTCTGAAGCTCTGGGTGACCTGAGCCTGGTTGTGATATTATGGGTGATGCCTAGATATGTTGTGATGTGTGTGATGTAAAGCAAAGGTTGTACCTTTCAGAAGTACTTTCTCATCTGTGAGATTCTGTTTGCACAAAACCTACTTAAGCATGGACTAGTGTTAGTCCTGGAACTGAGCTTACAATTAGCCACTTATAACATCTAGAATGAAATGGAATTGTTGTGCCTATGGCCTGTCCTTTAGGTCTCCTTGAGAATGGTAGGAAGTTTTATGCCTGCAGAAATTTCTGTTCCACCACAGACAAAGGTATGTGCACTAATAATAGTTATTTGCAAGTAGCTGTTCCAGGCTCTTTTTTCAAATAGAATCTGGAACATGGTGCACTTACTTTTAGACTAATACATTTTTTAGCGTGTATCTTTGAATCTGGCCTTTGCTCTTGCTCCTTTTTTGTAGGAGCCAGATCAGTGCTAACTGTGTTTCTGTTCACAGGAGGAATAGCTTAGAAGAAATCGTGTCCTTTTATCCACCTGTTAAAACAGTGACTGAAAAAGGCAAGGAGGTGGTCGAGTATGAGAATAAATACTGGCTCATGCTGGATGAGAAAGAGACCAAAAGAGTCTATCCTGTCAAAGAAGTGAGAGTGTAAGTGCTCTTCAGTTTCTGGGCTCTCCAATTAGGGTTACAGCTTCCTCCATATGTACTCAGGGTTGATGTAGATGTAAATTCCCACTAGGGCTGACTAGTCTTGTCACACTCCTGTTAAGTGTTTCAAACCTCATTGGTTGGTTTGCTGTGTTTGTTAGATAATTCAAAACAAAGCTGTTAGACAGCCTAGTTACCACCACCATGGTCACACAAGCCTTCAGCTGCCTCCAGTTTCTTTCTTGGCCTTTCCTTTGTGCCACAGAGGAATGCTATTGAGGGAAAGTTTCCCTTCCTGCTTTATTTCTCATATTGGGCAGAGAACCTAATGCTCTATCTTAGTGTTAATTCAGTTGGAGGTTGGGGGAGCCTTGCCAAAGATAACGATGCTGAATGCATTTTAGAGGGGCCACCAGAGTACCTGGGTAAGAGTATTTGACCTTGGAAGGATCTCTGGCTAAGGCAACTGTGATCCTGCCTTCTGTAGCCCTTCTATCTGTATTAACCTCCTTCACTGAAAACTTTATTTTGACTCCTCACAGGGAAGAAATGAAGTGGAGAAAATGGGCAGATGATTGGCTTGTTCACCTCATCTCCCCCAATGTTTACCGCACCCCCAAAGAAGCCTTGGCATCTTTTGATTACATTGTCCGTGAGGGGAAGTTTGGCACCTTGGAAGGTCTCTTTGCCAAATACGTGGGGGCTGTTGCCATGTTCTTCGTTAGCAAGAGGCTGAAGAAAAGGTTGGTATCACTAAGCACCAAGTACACAAGAGGAGAAATAGCTCCTCCTTAGCTGTGAACCCCAGCTGTCAAAGGGCAGAACCTGAGTTTTAAACTGAACCATTTAATCCTGTATGAGTAACAACTGTACTTCTGTAACTGGAGGTACTGAACCTCTCTACTCATCCACTATTTAATTACTGACTCCCCCTTCACTCTGAAATACTGCCCTTACTTGCAAACCAAGACCAGCTCATAAGGTGAGAGGTGATAGAAGGTTAAAGAAAGAAACAAACTTAAGTGTTTGAACTGATTCTTCTCTTTATGCAGACACCAGCTTCGAGATGATGTCCGAGAAGATTTGTATGAAGCAGTTAATGAGTGGGTGAAAGCTGTTGGCAAAAATCGACTGTTCATGGGTGGGAACCAGCCAAACCTTGCTGACCTGGTAAGGGCTTCATCCCTGTGGTTATTGTCAGGTGGATCACAAATTATCCTGCTGCTCATCTCTGTGACATGGTTAACACAAGTACAGGCAGAGAAGTTGAGCTACATGAGATACACTGTCCTTTGTGCAGTAATACAGTTCCCACATGGTGGGGACTTCCCCATAACTGTACATAGATCCTGATCCTTACTGTGTCCTCATGGAAAAATATGCATATTCTTAATTACCTTTCTGCCATTCACTCCTCCTTGCTAATCAGAAGGATGGATCAGATGGCAGGACAGGGGAAGAGCCATACTGGCTCAGCTATTGAGACACTTTTACCCTAAGCCATTCTCCATTTTCAGTGTTGTTCTGATCTCTCTGCTCTGCACAGGCAGTGTACGGGGTGCTCCGGGTCATGGAAGGCCTGGAAGCCTTTGATGACATGATGGCTCACACCAACATTCAGCCTTGGTACCAGCGCATGGAAGACGTCATTGAAAAAACTGGAGTTGCAATCTGATGCCAGCAGCAGCTGCCTCCCTGAAGTACTTGCATGGTGAAAACTTCAGAAGAAATGGCTTTTCTTTTTAGAGTTGACTGGTCACACCTAATGGACTGACATGTGGGCACAGAGACCACCCCGTTCAGAACATCAAGTTGCTGTGAGAGAAGGGTCCAGCTGGGTGTTTGTAGAAGGATGGGGACAGGTAAAAGAAAGAGATTTTGGATGCTGCTGGAAAGGAGACACTCTGAACTGAAGAATGCAGGAAAAAGGCTTCTTTCAGACAAGAGACACCCTCAGAGCAGGTTACTGTAAAAGCAAGATGCTCTTGGCTGGTGTTATGGCTGTGTCAGATGTGGTAGGCCTGACCAGCTTTTGCCTCAGGCTGTCTTCTGCTATCATCCATGTCACCTGAAGTGTTTTCCTGACTGAGACACTGGATACTGGTTTTTAAGTGACAGTATTTCCTGCAATAGAATCTTGTAAACCTAGTGCTAAGGGAACTGGAGGAATCTGCAGTGCTGGAGAAGGCACCCTTTCCTCTGACAGCGCGAGGCTGCACTCAGCAAAGCATCTGCTTTCACTCTTCCATGTAAACGGTTCTCTCAGGATTTGATTCTGTACGGTCTGCAAGGATAAAGGCTGGCTTTATTCTGTCCCCTTTGTGCGATCTGAGTTCTTACTGTACCCTTTACACCCAAAGAACATGGCCTACACTGAAATCACAAACGCAGAGCAGTTATTGGAAAGGCTTATCTTGCATGAGATCTCTCTGGAATATTCATGAAGATCAGTTTGTTCTTGTTTTAGGAAAAGAAGGATTAAGAGCCATCTGCATGGCCAGGGGATCTCTAGATGTTTATGTCATGCAAGAGTAACAAAGGATTTGCTGATGTGGCAGTCAGATTAGGAGCTGTACCTGCTGCTAAGTCTTCTGAGCTGTGCTGAGTAGAATCATAGAATGGTGTGGGTTGGAAGGGACCTTAAAAACCGTTTTGTTCCAACCCCCCCTTGTTCCCCCCATGGTCAGAGACACCTTCCATTAGACCAGGTTGCTCCAAGCCCTGTCCAACCTGACCTTGAACACTTCTAGGAATGGGGCAGCCACAGCTTCTCTGGGCAAGCTGTGCCACACTTCCCCATCCTCACAGGGGAGAATTTTTTTGTAACATCCCAGGTAACCCTGCTCTCTGTCAGTGGGAAGACACTGCCCCTTGACAAAGTCCCTCTCTAGCTGCAGAAACTGTATTTGTCATAGACAATGTAAGTTCAAATGTGAGTGATCCTCTGCACAGCCCAAGTATCCTTAATTACCACCTTGATCAAGTTCTGTTTCCCTAGAAGAACAGGCAGGTTTCAGGGAATCTGATTTGTTGTGATATTTCAGGTGCAGCTGAAGCTGGTCTGTAAATACAACTGCTTGTACAGCGTGTGTTCAGGGAGAGTACCTTTATTGGTTATAACAATGGTGGTGATAGAGGTTTGGGTTTTTTTCTGAATGGAGGACTAGTTGCAAATTCAGTTATGCTCTGACATTGAAGGGAGAAAGAAAATGTTTACAGTATAAATGGCTGCGTGGCTGTTGTGACTTGTATTTCTTTAAACTGTTCTGTACTGAAACTTGTGTTCCATAGTTTCAACAGGCAATGTTCTTTTAAAGAATTTTATTGAGCATGCATAAACAGGAGGTTGAAGAAACCCTTGATGATAATTTCAGCATCCACCTCAGCCTGAGAGGGAGGAAGAGATTTTCATGTTAAATAAGGATCTGAAGCACCAAGGGCTCAGTGATTCCACTTCCCCTTGCTGTGGTACATGAATCAGTCCTCTCAAGATGAATATCCATAACACTAACATGCCAATAATGTTACGTTAAATAAAGATTGTTTCAGGATTTTGTATCACCTTTTATAGAGTCTTAGGATGTTAAGGGATTAGAATGGACCTTAAAGATCATCTACTCCCGACCTCCCCTGCCATGGAGCAGGGACACCTCCCACTAGACCAGGTTCTCAAGGCCTTATCCAACCTGGCTTTGAGCACTGCCAGGGTTGGGGCATCCACAACCTCCCTGAGCAACTTGTGCCAGTGTCTCACCACCCTCACAGGGAAGAATTTCTCCCTAACATCTGGCCTAAATTTCCCCTCTTTAAATTTTCACCTCGTCCTATCACTACAGTTCCTGATGAGGAGTCCCTTTCTGGCTTTCCTGTAGCCCCCTTTCAGATCCTGGAAGGTGCTCTGAAGTTCCCACATGAGCTTTCTCTTTTCCAGGCTGAACAGCCTCAACTCTCTCAGCCTGTCCTCATAGGGAAGGTGCTCCAGTCCCCTTATCAACTTTGTGGTCTCCCAACATTTCCATGTCCTTGTGTTGGGGACAGCCAGAACTGCACTTAGTTCTGCTTAACAGTAAAAGTGGCTGTGTACACAATTCTGGCGTCACCTTTAAGACTGTAAAACTCATCTCAAAAGCAACGCCAGAAAACTGACTTATTAATCCACTTATTCCATCCTCTTTTCAGACCTCCCCATTTGTGTAGGGACGAGCAGCCCCTCCTGAGGGTGCTGCAGCCGTGAGGGTGCTGCGGCCGGTGGGGCCGGGGTGCCCGAGGCCGCTCGTGCCGGCCGCATGGCGCTGCGGGCGGTTACCGGGGGCGGTTACCACCGCTCGGGGCCGTTCGAATCGCCCAATGGTGGAGCCGCGGGGGGGACGCCGGCGACGGCGGCCGGGACCCTGCGGCCGCTCCTCCTGTGCCTGGTGCGCGCAAGGTGTCCACAACTCAGTCCACGGCCGCCCCTGCACCTCTCGCCGCGCCGATGGGGAACTGAAGTGGCTGCGGACGCCGCGCGCAGCTGCCTGGTGAGAGCGCCGAGCCCGCGGAGGGCAGGGCGGGGCGGGGGGCCTCGCCCTGTGGAGCGTCCCCTCACCGTGTGGGCGTTCCGTTGCCCCGGAGGGTGTCTCCTCGGCATTTGCGTGTCCCCTCGCCGTGTGGGTGTCCGAGCCCCGGGAATTATTCCTTCCTCCCTGCCTTTCGGGCTCCTTCCTGCTGGCAGGCCAGCGGCAGCCATCGGCTCCGGATAACGGCGCGGCGCGGGCGGGCGTTGGGAGCTGCGGGGCCCTGCCGGTGAAGGCCTGCCCTGCTCGGGGCTGCGGGCAGCTCACGGCCCCCGGAGCGCGGCTCTGCCAGCCTGAGGTGACCGCAGATTCCATGGAAAACCTGTGGAGATTGCAGGAGGAATGAACACTTACGTGTGAGCCTTGTTGCTAAGGCAGGCACAGTGACGTTTGGACGTTTGGTTGTCACTCGTGGCGATTCAAAGGCTCTGTCAGTCCCTGCCCTGTTCCTGAACTGAAGGAAGTGCTGCTGTGTTCCTTCAAAATTGCGGCTAGAATATGAAAGTTTGTAAGTGAATAGTGCCATCATGTAATTGTACAAAACATTTCCACTGTTTAAAACAATTTGCATTGTCAGTATGTTAGGAATTATAGTGTGTCCTTTCCTCATCCTGTGCTTTACAGAGGAAACTAGGGCACACCAACTTTTGTTTTTTGGGTTCATGTACTTGATGTTTGAGCCTTGGTATTCTCTTAAATCAAAAGGAAGAGTATGTTAAGAAATTGGCACCTTTTCCTCTAAATCATTTTATTATTTCTGTAACAGGTGTATCTCATCTGTCACCGAAGATAGTTCCTCTACACCCAAGACTGTGTGCAGGAAAGCCAAGAGCTTGAAAATAGCTGTAAGTAACTTTACTTAGGCTGACAATATCCTTTCTGCCAGAATCAGGTTAGTGCTGCTGGTGGCTTGGTGTAAGATTTGCAATTACATTATGCCTTTACATCAACTGAGGCTCCAAGATGATGATCTGATCCTTGTGTCTCTAGGTTTTTCTGTGTAGTGTCAGGTTATGGTTATGTGTTTCTGTGGAGATTAAAGAAATGCTGTGATGCAATGGCTTTCAAGGATTTATGCTTTAAAAAGATGCTCAAAGTTAAGCACATACAAAGGAGCATACAGATTCAAGGATCTAGGATGGATTGGTATGATGATTTTGTGATGGTTTTTCTTAACTTTTCAATTAATTCTCTTATTCTCCCTGCTTCAAGTTTCTCTTTGTAATCAGATCTTTTTGGTTATGGGAACTCTTGATTTTCTCACTTGCTTTAAGACTTTGAACTTCAATGGTTCTTACAGACACTTGCTATTGATCCAGCTGTGTTTGATCTTCAGTTACCAGGTTAAAAGCAGAAAATACTGGAAGCAGAGGAATTGTTTGTGTTAATCCTGGCTTTACAGAAGAATAGTGTGAAGTTCAAAATGGCAGATGCTACTGATAAAAAGTTCAAATGTTAACCAAGGCTGGCCACTGTTTCTCTCTGAACACTGAAGGAAATGTTGTTATTTCCAGTTTCCGTATTCGCAGGTTTCCCTTCATTGCATTTCCCTTTCCCATTTGTGGGAGAAGAGCCATGAAGAACCGTTGCTCATCTCCCCCTTTGCACGTCCATGTGGATGAAAACACCCCTGTCTATGTCCATATTAAAAAGGGGCAGAAAACCACAGCTGCAAAATGCCAGGTAGGAGTGTGTACCTGGTTGGTTGTAAGGGCTGCAGAGAAGGTGAATGGCCCTAGAAGCATCACAAAATCTTCCAGGTCTGTTCTACTGTTGCGTTAGAGCTATGAGACTTCATTTCATATTCAGTGGTGAATTTGCAGTGACACATTTGCTATGTTGATTTGTTGAAAGATGATTTTGGTGTGATACAGAATTGCTTTTCATGTTCATGTGAGAAATGTTGCTTCCAGTGTTATCATTCTATTTCTTGGATGTGTGTCCTGATTATGTTTTCTGTTTGGCTTCATGTCTGTTTTTAGGAGGAAAGCTTTGAGGAGAGGTAGGACTTAGGCATTTCAAGTAGCATCTTGATTGCATTAAAATAAATGTACTTAGAAAAAGAATCTTCATTCAGACCATCTTCTGGCATTAAGGACATTCTCTGTCCACTGAGTTCTGCAGCCAAGAAGATCTCTTCCCAGCCTTATCCACAGGAGGCACAAGGCAAAACTGAAGCTGAGGTTCTAGCTATCCCATATCCTCTTTTGTTGCTGGATATTTTTGGAAAGTTGTTCTAAAAAGTTGATGGAAGTTGCTATCTCGTTCTTCCTTATCTACAGACGTCCTGTTCTAAGTCTTCCATTAATTCTGTGTTTGTTGCTAATGGCAAATTTCATAATGGGGATGAAATGACAGTGAAAATAATGAGTCCTATGAATTAATTGCCAGTAGGGAATGTTTACAGCATCTGATTTTTCTCTAAGGTTAGAATGATGCGAATACACTAACTCTCCTTCAGTTAGAGCAGCTCAAGTTCAACACAAATAAATGTGGATCTTCTAGTTGACTACAGTAGGGAAAACACTTCCAGGGCTTTCCAAAATCGATCATATTGTCAAATGATATAGCTGCTTTTTTGTGAGGTGAATCTGGGATGGAGAAGGGATCTCCCAGGGATCTGTCAGGTCCTACATCCAGCCATCCTGCCAGCTGAGTGTGCAATAGCCTTTCCTTCTGGCTGGTGTCAGCTTCCTGTGGTGGCTGCTACTTCATCTCACCTGATGCATCCTGTGAAGCACTTCTGATAGTTCTGTATTAATGATCTTTCATTTGGTTTTGCAGCACTAAAAATTGCAAATTGGTTCTTTAAGGGTCTGTAATTTGTTTTACTTTCTCTTTCTTCAGCAAAAGCACAAACAGAAATCTAAAGGGGACGGTGTGCGAGCCGTTCGGGTGAAAACTAAGGCCCCTTGGATACCCCCAGGCAAAACAAGCACTCGTGATACCATCTTGAAGCGGGAGGTACACCTGGTTTTGCTCTTTAAAACAAACTCTGAGGTTTAGCCAAGGTTGAAGAGAGCAGTTGTGGAGTGAGAGAGTTGGGCAGATCTGAAAGAAGGCTACTGTCCCCTGTCATGTAATTGAAGTGTCTTCTGAAAATCTTTTTCACTTTTTAATGTAGAAAAACTGAGAATTCATAAACAGCCTGTGGCCATGCCTTTCTGTCTCTAGAAGCCAGACACAATTATTTTTCTATTGTGATTTTGCTGGTGCACTTCAAGATCTCATCTGGAGGCTCAGTGAGGGACTGCTGGTCTCAGTGTCTTCCAAAGCACAGAGGGTTTGTGTAGCATTGCATCATATTTTCTTTCTCATGAGTTGATAGTTTTGCCTGTTGTATTCCCGACACTTCCTAGATGAGGATTTGAGCTTTGATTAGATTTTCTTCTTTTTCAATGTACTCCTTCTGCATTCTTGACCTTTCCCAGATGGAAAGAGAAGAGCTGTTTGTAAACAATATTTTTTTCTTTCCTAGCCTTGCTGCAGCGATGTGACCCAGTCTCTGTTTTTTGGCAATGTGAGAATACTATTTATAATGCTATACTAAAAAAATTATCCCCTTTATTCCCTAGCAAGACTCAGGTGAGCATCTAGAAGCTCCACCTACCACTGAGTGTGACAGGATGCAGTCCGTAATGCGCCTCAGTGACCTCTCCACAGACGACGATGATCCCACCTGCTGCAAAATTAACAAATATGAGAAGAAGATAGACAGCCTAATGAATATGGTGGGAACACTGAAGAAAGAGGTGAGGAGGCAGTGGAAAGACCTGCTGACTGGGGCTTTGTAGCTGATCCTTTGACAAGAGGAGGCTGGAGGCAGGTCTTGGTGCAATGGAAGGCTACCCAAGCTGTTGGTAGCTTGCTTGAAAATCAATTTGAATTGTTTAGAATAGCTGAACTATCCTAGTGAGAAAATCACTGAGCCACATTATGAAACATTTCAAAATATTATTAATTTAATAAGGTATTGCTGTGCTTTAGGTTCCAAGTAATCTCTCCCACCCAAGGCCAAAATCTGAAAACTGATGACTCCAGAAAGTGAAGAATACAATGCATTGATGTTTTATTGTCAAAAAATCTCCTTATTCAATGAGATTGTTTCTTCTGATTCAGTTTCAAAAATGTGCAACCCAGTGATGTTGTGTTTTCCAGATAAATAGGCTCTTATGTACTTGACACCACTTAAAATATGTGGGAGATGTTCCCAACTCCCATAAGATGCATCATGATGGGTGTAAACTGCATTTTTAACATTGAGTTAACACTCAGAGTGGCAAATTCTGTATTATTATTTTACTCAAAGCTACATGGGCATCAAATCAGTGAACAAGAATAAGATTTGAGTCAAGTAAATTCTTACATCAAGCATTTTCCATTTTACTTATGCTACAAAATTTAATGGAATTACTTGCATGATTATAAAACAAAAATCAACTTTAGAACCACAGAATCATTAAGAATCACAGAATGAACTAGGTTGGAAAGACCTCTGAGACCATCAAGTCCAACCTATGACCTTAACATCTCCTCATCAACTAAGCCATGGCACTGAGTGCCACGTCCAGGCTTTTTTTAAACACATCCAGGGATGGTGACTCCACCACCTCTTTGGGCAGCTCTTTCTGTGAAGAATATCCCCTGACACAGCTTGAGGCCATTTCCTCATGTCCTGTCACTTGTCACCTGGGAGGAGATACTTCATTTTTTTTATACTTTCAATAAGTTAATTGACTATGAGTGGTTCACTGATTTGGGATGTGGATTCTGTGTATCACTTCCAAAGCCCCTGGTTTAAGTTTTGTTCCAATCAGGTCAAGATGCAGCAAATGGAGGAACAGGAGGAAATCACAAAGCGTCTCCTGGAGGAGCAGAAGGAAGAACTGAATGAGATGACACAAGAGCTGGTAGAAACAGAGAATGAGAACTCGCGGCTCCGGCGCAACATTGAGCGTATAAAGGAGGAGAAGGACCTGACTGTGTAAGAAAGCTTCACTTCTCACTCTTAACTTGTGCTATCCACAGGCACCTCTCTTCTTTACTGCTGACATGATTTGAGGCTCTAGCTGCTGCTGAAGAACTCATGCCCTATAGGATTTTTTGTCACTTTTTAGAAGGGGGTTCCAGAGTGCAATAGCCCTACAGAAGGGCTCTAGCATGATTTTTGGAATGGGAAAATATCCCTACTTTGAGAGGAACCTGAGAGCAGTTGGCTTGTGTGGAGGGTCAGCCTAGCTCTGCCGTTAGTGTTTTGAAGATTAAGGGATTCCGCTTGAATTGTGATGGTATTGATAGAACAATAAATGAATAAACATGGAGCTGAAAACTAGAGGAGAATTTTTTACCTTTATAAAAATCATACAGAGCCAGGAGTGACAGCCCCAGAGAGGACTGAACTATGGGCCTTTTTCCTAGTGATCCTGAAGGTCTGCAAGTCTGACATTTTTGCATCAGCTTTGTATCTAAAGAATTAGTGAAGTTTGTGTCTCCACAAAGGGGGACACTAGTGTTTTAGGAGAGTTAGTTTTAATTTTCCTTAAGAAATATCACTTGGAAGTTAATACTTTCTGTTCCTTTCTGAGAAAACCTCTAGGAATGCTTCTGAGATTACAAATGCTGGCTAAAAATGTTGAGCTGCATATCTTTGTGTGCTCTTCTGGTTTTTTGTTTGGCCATTTGGAGTCTTATTTCTGGTGTGGCATAAGCTCCCAGGAAAAGCACAGCATTGTGTTTTGGATTTAGCAGTGTGTTCACTTTTGGTATAAGCCTTATTTGTCCCCTCTAAATGTCATAGCTGTGATCTTAGCAAGCTCCTGGTGTCTGCTTACTGCCTTTTCTCAAAACAGCTTCCACACTGAAAGAGTGTAGATCTTTGGCAGTTTTTGTTTAGAGCCTTTACCCTCTGATTTGAGCTTTTTATGAATTTTAACCCAATCAACTCTATATCAACAGTGGCTGGTAAAGCTGCCAAAGCTTCTTGTTCCTCTGATGGCTGAATTCTCCTTGCAGGCTGCAGAAGGAGTGCTTGCAGCAGGAGAAGGAATGTTTGATGACCAAGCTGAGTGAAGCAGAAAGGGATGGAGCAGCAGCTGCCAGACAGATCCATGCCCTGAGAAATACCATTGGGAGACTCAACATTGTAGGTGTCCCTTTTGTTCTTTACTACGTTGTCCTGTTATATGGCTGTCTTAAAAAAGTAATGTTATAGTTGCTAATCCAGTAAAATCTAAGGAAAAGTGGAGGAATTTAACCATCCTTAAGGTCTTTGCTGGTTTGGTTTTAAAGTGGGGTATTTACTCCCAGTTACCTTCTGCACAGAAGTGAACAATTACATCCTTTCGTTTATGTTTTGTGGGTTTTGAGTTACTGTGTTTTGTTTTTCTCATTCCTTTATTTATTTTTGTTTCTTCATTTGTTCATTTAATGTTTTTCCTTCAGGAGAAGCACATGAGCAGCACAGATATAAATGCTCTGACAAGGCAAAAAGAGCTGCTGCTTCAGAAGTTGAGCACCTTTGAAGAAACCAACCGGACACTCCGAGAACTTCTTGCAGAGCATCAGTCTCGGGAGGTGAGAACTGCTGGGGGTGGAGCCTGGCTGATGACAGGAGGCTGTGTTGTCTCGTGGGCTGGAAGGGAATTTTGAGTTTGAAATCTTTCAATTCTTTTTCCCAGCCCTGCAGTCGACCCTGCCAACCCATAAAAAATTGGATAATTTTTATTTGGGTTTTTTCTTTATCTCTGTCTAATTCTTAGAGTAAAACTGGCTTTTCTGCTCTGAGGATGGTAGAGCCTCTAAGTCTTTGACTGCATTCAAAGGTTCAGGCCCTGCTGTGTTGCCAGCTGTCTCCTCTGGATATGGCTGGATCTGCTGATCCTGCTGGTCTCAAACGCTGCTGTTCCTGGAGTCTGAGGACTTGATATGGCCTCAACTAATGGGAGCCTATGGATATTCTAGCCTTTGATTTTGTAGGCTCTGAGGGCAACAACAGAGAAATTAGAAACAATTCCATGCTGCATGTACAGAACCATTCTCTATTGTTCACAAGAGCATTAGAAAAATGAAATTTCTATTTTTTCTGTAGTTGATATTCCATTTCAGCAAAAGCAGGCTGGTGGGAACAGTTACCTCAGCCATCAGTGAGGTTGGATAAAAGGTCTGAATTCTTCCACATGACTTCCTCTGAGTAGTGGGAGAGTTCAGAATGATCTTACATTGCCATCATGCTTTTTGTTTTAATCTTTGACTGGGAAGTGGAAGAACTTTCTGAGCTGGATAATGATATGTGAAATATTTAGCAAGTGTGATGTTTCTGTATATCTTTTAAGAATTGCTGCTGCAACTGGGAAGAAGTAGTTGATTTTCCCAGTTCCATTTAAAGAAACTGTATAAAATTGACTTTTTAGTTAACAATTTTTCTCATGCATTTATTTTGTAGAAAGATGCCCAGAAGGTTATGGATCGCCAAGCAATGCTGCTGAAAAGGCTGGCTGACTTAGATGCAGAGAACATGGTGAGCAAACCACAATCTCTTGTTTCTTTAATACAGCAGAAAGATCTAAAATGACAAGCCCTTCTTTGTCTTATATTACACTGTCAAATCTTACTCTAGTGCCTTTTAGGTCAATAAAATAATTATTTGAGCTTTTGTGGTAATCAGAGCTACTACATTGCTCCTCTGGCTAACAACCTGCATTTAAAAGTGGGTAGAGATTCACTGCCTTTGAAATATGGGGGCTTAGAATGGGAATAATTCTGTGTATTGGGCTCTGTCACTGAATGAGTTAACCTGAATGAGTGCCAGTTTTTTGTTAATTTCCTTCTCTGTAAACTGAGACAAGAGTTCTTGCATTTGCAGAAGCTACAAAACTTGCTGTGAGACATAGGTAAAAGCCCTTTTTAGTCTGTGGAGTGTCTATGGTCCTGACTGGATATCCTGTGCCCTGTTGCACAAATGTATGTGTATCCCTTTTGCTTCTTGCTTGAGTAGAATGCATCCTGTTTTTCTGGGGATGAGGATGCTGTTGTTGAGGACAACAGGCCATGCCACAGATCAGGTGGTCTTGACAGGGAGGCAGTTACACCTCTTGCCTTCTACCTGCCATCCTAAATGTGTGTGTTCCTGAACATCTGCATGGTGTTTGTTTTTCCAGCAACTTCAAATCAGGCTTCAGGGAAAAGAAAAAGAAGTGGAAACCCTCACACTTCAAATAGTGGCAGAAAAGGTAATTTTGTTTTTCTGGTTTTCCCTCTCTTTTCTACTTTCCAGTTCTGTAAAACCACAGGCAGTCCAAAAGATGAGGTTGTTTGCAGACTGCTGTTTTGAGATCAGATGACTGGCTTGCTTATAAAAACTAGGCAGATACCAATACTCACACCATTGTGGGTCCATATTCTGCTAATAAGACACCTGTGACAAGGATGGATAGGTAGAATTCTCTTTGCCTGGGCACTGAATTGCCATTCTGTTTAAGGTCCTGTTTGTTCCCAATGGCAAATTCCAATCTGTTCCTTAGTTTAGGAAGTAAAGGGGGAATGCAGTGGAAGAGATCAGATATGAATGATATTTTGCTCTAGAATATACCTTTCCTGCCAGTCCTTCACATGTGTTGTGAAATAAATGGCTGCTCATTCTGTCCCTTGTTGTTGGACTGAAGAGCTGTGAGGGTCCACCTGGAGGTGGCTGGAGATCATTCAGTGAAGAAATCTGAGCTTACTACTGCATATTATAAAGTGTTCCTTCTATTAGCTTGTTGAGTAAATCATGTTTGTCTTGTTCCTGCTTATCTAGGAACAGGCAAAGAAAGCCTTTGAACTTGCCAGATCCCTGGAGTCTGTGAAAGCTCATTTACAAGCCCAGCTGAGGAGCAGAGAAGCTGAGAATGACCGTCTGGCTGCACAGCTGCAGGTATGGCTGCGCTGCTCCCTGGGGATTGTCTCTTCCTTTGCTCCCATGGACCGAATTCACTCACAAGGGGAGGAGCAGAAGCTTCTTACAGAGTCTGCTTGACTGAAATATTGGCTGGTGATGTTTATTGCATTAACACACAGCGTGATTTTCAAATTAAGTAAGAAAAGAGAAATCTTTTCACTTTTGAGGCCTGAGGCAAAATCTTAGCCTTAAGGTCTATGTGCATTAATTAGATTTTCTTTTTCCTAATTAGTTGCTCCATAATTATTCAAAAAGATGGCTTTGGTTTAGTCAAGCATCAAGACAAACTGAAACTATTTAATTTGCTTTTTTGGAAAAATGCTGTGCCAGTTTGATCACCCTCATTCATCTGTTCTCCAGTATAAATGAGGAGGAGAAAGTTCCTCTGGTGTATTTTGATTAGACTTTTATATTTAGCATATGTTGGGATGATGTTACAAGGAACATAAATGTGCTAATAGTTTAAAGGAGCTTTAATCTGTTCTAGTAAGAGCTGCATAAAGCAACATTATTATATACAAACATTTCATCAATAAAAAGAATTTTCTCAGGTAGATCAAAAGACTGTTAAAACAATATTTATTTTGGTCAGGAGAGAAATCAGTATTTTAGGAAGCAGTTTATGAAAGAAGAAAAGAAGACTCCTGGAAGAAAAGGAAGATGTCATGCTGCCATCTCTTTCAGCATTTAGACAGGATTGTGTAGATGAAACCTGACTGCAAATACCTCCAGAGTGAACACTGGGGATTTGTGCCTGGCTCCCATCATCATTTCTAGGAAATTAGTCGCTGCTTTGGGTTTGCAGGTGTAATATGTGCATTAATCCATATTGTGGTTCCCTCGCAGAATATGGAGATCAGTGAAAATCACACTAAGGGAGAGATGGATCTTCTTCTGGAGCAGCTGCAAGACCTGAGGTGCAAAGCAGAGAGTGATAAAGAGGCCCTGAAGAAAGCGGTCCGTGCACAGAAAGAGCGGGCGGAGCGGAGTGAGGAGTATGTGCAGAAACTGACTGCCCAGCTAGCAGAAAAGGTACCTGCTGAAACAGGAGAGCCTAGTTTCAGGTCATGATTTTCAATTCTTGACTTCTTGTAGCAGCCCTGGGGAGAGTCTTTTCTCTCGACTAATGAAATTTATTTCTGTCTTGATGCCATGGCCCATTTATGCCAAGTTTAGAACAAACCCATTTTGCTCAGCTGTCACTGTATTCGCTGCATGTCCTAAGTTAAGGGCATTTTTGTGTATTGTCTGCATATCTCACACCAGTGATGATTTTGTCTTCTCCCTTACTTTTTTCCCTCTTGTGTTTCCCTTGCCTGACAGGAGAGTGCTGTTGCTGAGGCCCAGTGCAATCTCGAGGCCTGGAGGAATCGCTGCAGCAAAGCAATGAAGGAGAAGGATGACCTTGAACTGGAAGTTGTTACACTGAACAGGTTAGAGTAAAATCTGTGCAGAGAAAGAAGCATGAGTGGGGATGAGTTCAAAGTTCAAGGATAATTTAATTGAATAATAGCACTGAAATGAATATTTTAATTGGATTGCTTGTAAATAACCAAGCAAAATCAGCACTGCCTAAGGGCTAGAGCAGAGTTTGAAGAGGTGAAGAGAGACATGTGACTTCTGCTGCTGTCTTGCCACAGCAAAGGCAGACTCTTTAAGCTTTGCTGACTCTTAAAACTGCTCTTTTGCCATTTTGTAATGCTTTGAATTAAGATTATTTTTGTTTTGAGATCTTTTTGAATAACTGTAATGGAAGATATGAAAAGACATAAGTAGTATAGTTGATGCCAGTTTTGTTGTGAAGGTAAATAAATATGTTGGTATCACTGCAGTACAGATGTTGCTGCAGGGAAAAGTAAGTAGGTATGAGGTGAGAAAGGGGTATCTTTATCCTGTGCATCTTTGAGACAATTCATTTGAGCTCCAGGGGGACAACTCCAGTGAATTTCCAGGAGGTATAACAAGATTGAAATAGTCAAACAGTGTTAGCAGAGAGGTCTGCATACATGACTGGAGAAGGAAGATGAAAGGATAGGGAAAAGCCATGTTCCTGAAGCTAGTTTTCAAAGGTTAGGAGCCTTACTCTTCTTGTCACTTAAGGATTAATTTTCTTTCTGTGTGGCAGCCGTGTTGCAGACCTGACGGAACAACTGGCAAGGATCCAGGAACAGACACGGGACGAAAACGAAGCTTTGGTGGATAAACTACAGCAACTGACTGGAGAGAACAGTGCTTTGAAGAAAGACAATGAAAAACTAAAGGTCAGTGACTCTAAGGGTTTGAAGATGAAATGCTAGGAGGAAAAGAAGGTGGAATTATAACAACTTGCTTGGCCACTGAGGACAGAGTCAAATTTCACCCATTGTTCCTATACAGTTTAAACCAGTTCATATAACCTGACTGGGACAGGCCCAGTGTGCTGGGAGCAGACACAGGGAGTGTACATACTGGGAGAACTGTGTTCCTTCCATGTTTTGGCTAGAAGTATCTCCAGCTACTGTTTCATCTATCTGGGATCTTGAATCTTGTCCTTACACCTTCATGCTGCTGACCAGAGAACAAATAGCTGTTGTAGCTTATACAGAGAGAACGGAAATTTCCAGAACAAAAAAAATGACTGGCATATTTCTTCTGTTGTCCTTTACCATGAGGGATCTTGTGGGTGACCTATATCTTTTTTACCATCCCAAACCTCTGTGCTCTGCTGATACAAATTTGGCAGTCTATTGAAGTCTGGAAAGTTTTGGCAACTTGCATGGACAAAACTGTATTTCCTTAGTCTAGGCATCATTAGACAGCTCACATGGCAGGTACTTCCAAGCACTCAATGGAAGATGCTTTCTTTTTTCCAGGCTGCTCTGATTTCAATGGAGGACAAACTGAACCAGGCACAGATGGAATTGCAACATCTCCAGAACTCTGTCAGGAGCTACGAAGGGTTGATTGAAACCTACACAGCCCAGGTAGGTCTCAGAACCTTCAGCCCTTGCACAAAGGTGTTTTCTCCTTCCTCTGTGGCTTAGTCTGTAATGCCTTAGCTATTGCCAACTGGAGCAGTTTCAGTTACTCCAAGGCATTGCAAACATGTGTTGAAAACTATTTATAACAGATGGAGTCTGGGGTCTTTTTTTGAATGTCCAGGCACAGATGGCCCGAAAGGAGTCAGATGAGCTGGCAGCAAGACTGGAGAAGTGTGAAAAAGAGAACGAGACATTAAGGGAGGAAATGAACAGGGAGATTGAAGAGGTAACTATCCCTCTAAAGACATGTTGTAGACATTCATGGGTCTTAGTGTTCTGAATCTAGTGAAAAACAGCTGGGAATAGGAAATAAAAGGCTTATCTTGATTCTGCCTTTTGCATCAGTTTTTCCTCAGGACTTGTTCAATGGGTTTTGCAGAATGGACATTTAGCAGCTTCTTTCTGACTATATGGCATTCTTCAGAGGTGTATAAATTATTTAGTGTGTCCTTTGCTGCAGAAATAGTGGTTTTGAACAGTGGATTAGATAAGTTACACCATTATCTGATGTGGAACAGCTGACCTCAGAAGCAGAGCTTGTATTTCCAGTAAAATTGAAGCCCACAATCCAAAATACTCAATCTTACACAATCCATAGGGAATTTCAGATCCTAAGTGAAAGCTTTTTGGAGCAGGAAAAGACCTTAGGCTTTGAACTCCAGCACTGGCCAAATATCCACACAGTGTCATCATGGTTGTGGACTAACAAACCTTAATTGAAGTTGAGAAATTTTTTAGTCTTGATCTTAAGAACAATTGAAAGTTCCTTACATTCTCTTCTTTAATACAGACTCGTGAGAAGTTCCAGAGCCAGCTTGCTGAACTGGAAAAGCTGCCTGAGATCCTGAAGTACACTGAGACACAGCTGGCAGAGTGCCATCAACAGCTGATGTGTTACGAGAAGAAGAACACAGACCTGTGTGGCATGATTGCAGATCTCCGTCAGCTGGTAAGGGACTGGCAGAAAGTACCCGTACCAGTGCAAACCTCAACTGCGAAATCAGATTGAGTTTCTAGTCACAGCAAGGTTCAAACTTCGTCTCTGTTCTCGTCTCTTTTTGAAAAGATTAAACGTGCACTGCAAAATAAAGGTGTGTGCCATGTCTTTGTGCAAGAAGTTAGCGGCTTTGCTGGTAGCATTCCTTGATATTTGAAAGGTTTCTCATCCCTTGGTGCAGAATCTTTCTGGGACTTGGTAGCAGCCATGAAAGCACTTGCTAATGCCAGCCCTTGTTTCTGTTATCTCATCCTCTTGTCAACTTTCCCTCCTGTAGTTTTCTGGTGATGGTGCTGGCCCAACTATTTTCTCACTCTCATTTCAGGTTGTTTTCCCAGTTTCTGGTTTTTGTTCCCAAAAAGACTGTGTAAGTATTACAGGACAGTTTCAGACAAGGATGACATCTACAGCTGTGCTCACAACATGATCTCTCTCTGACCACTTTAGTCTGCTTGGTTTGGAATTGAAACCCTCCCTGGTGTTTCAGGCTCTGATGCTGTTGTGGGCTGCTGGCATGTTTGTGGCTGCTGTTCTTGTGTGTATGCTTGGTTTGTAGCTGCTGCTCTACATGCAGGAATTTACAGGCCTGTTTTTTCTTTTGTAGTACAGATGAGTTTTCCTACACCTTCCCAGACTGTAACTGGAAGCATCAGCAAAATGGATGTTTAGTTCCTTTCTATCCATGGTTCCCTTTCTGAAGCTCTCCAGAAGTTATGAATGGAACATATTTCCTTCTGAGAGCTGCATATGTTTTCGATGGCTGGACATGTGTGTGTGTAGTGACTGCTCTGTGAAGTAATTAATTCCTATAATTTTAGATTGACCTCCAGGGGGACAAAATGGAGATGACAAGAGAGAGATATCAGTCTGCCCAAGAGGAGAAAAAGCAACTCACCTTGAAGGTGGAGGAGCTAGAAAGGTTAGAAATACTAGGCTCTCTTGCTTTTTTAACCTTCCATTTCCATTGTTTTTACAGGGGATTGAAACAGCTTCAGTCTTGTTCCAGTTCCCCACATGCCTCCAGGATTCTGTGCATTTGCCTATCCCACAAGGTTCTCTAATCAGTAGCTATCCACTGAGAGTTACATGCTTTTGCAGCAGCACCTGTTGTGAATGTTGTTAGACAGGATGATGGCTTAGACAGCAAAGGAACCAGCTCCTTGTCCAATCTAGCCTGGCAGTTCTGAGGTTACTAGATACTACAGTATTTTTACCTATGTTTATACATTTCTTTTTGTGCCAGTGTCTCAGAAAATGCAGGTACATGGGTACTCTGTTGGTCCTTCAATATTTGAAATTTTGGTTTGAGGACTGGAGAACTGTTTCCTGGGGCTCTCACCTTTCAGGTGGGAATAGAATCCATTACCAGAGGAGTCAGAACCTGACAAAAGGCAGAGTGAAACACACTCCATTTAAAATGAATAGGTTTCCTTCCCTTATTGTCTTAAACTAGAAAACTAGAGTCCACGAGTGCCCAGAACATAGAATTCCTTCAGGTCATAGCAAAACGTGAGGAGTCGATCCACCAGTGTCAGCTGCGGCTGGAGGAGAAGAGCCGTGAGTGCAGCTCCCTGGCACGCCAGCTGGAGATGGCCATTGAGGATGCCAAAAGACAAGTGAGTAATTTTCCATGTTTGTGAATTCACCCAAAGCTACCCGGGCTGTGAAAGAGGAACAGCGAGAATGCTGAAAATATCTTCTCAGTTTATGACCAAACCCATTAAAATCATCATGTTCAGTGAAATACAAATAATGTGCTGGTGCTATTTGTCAGCACTGTTGAAGAACTGAACTTGGTTTACAACCGAAAAGCACAAGACTGAGCTGCTGTTTATGTATGAGAATGTGGCAGTTAAACTTTAAAGGGGTTTTGTGGGCAATGGGTAGGGAAAAATCATTCATCCCCAGACATCCCTTTACCAAAGTTGTTGTTCTGTGTAGGTGGAACAAGCTCGAGAACGAGCAGTCTCCAGAGAGAGGGCAGCCCAGTCCAAGGTGCTGGATTTGGAGACCCAGCTGAGCAGGAATAAAACAGAGCTGAACCAGTTGCATCGGAGCAAAGATGACGTGAGTGGCTTGTGGGGGATAGTCCTGCTGTACTGGTGGTGCCCTGGCAACAATTGGATTCCATAAATCATCCTGTGGCTGTGCTGCTGAAGTCATGCAGAGCTGTGCCTGAATGTGATGTGCTGTTGTGTGTGTCCATGTATGTGTGACATAGGACATGTCTGCTGTCCCCAGTTCAGGATTGTGTGATAAGTGATAGGCAAGTCAGAGTACAACGATGTGAATGAACCTGGTGTAAAGTTGTGTGTATGTAAGAAAAGAATCGGACTTTCCTTGTGTTCAAAGTAGATTTGCACCAGGTATTATGGACAGATTTCAACTTCATTCTGCCTATATCAGAGAGAGTGCAATTCCTCTTCTAGATGAAAGGATTTTTCTAGAGGACTGGCAGTCTTTTGTCCTGTCCTATTTACCTTGCTTCCTTGCTTTAGTTTTACTTGGAATCGTGTTAGCTGATGGATCACGTCAAGTTCCTTTTCAGAAAAGGGTGTGTTTCATTCCCGGTAACTACAGCTAACACATTTTACAAGCCCAACTGATAAGCCACATTATCTCCTGCTTTTATCAGCTGATTGCTGAATGGAGTTGGGAACTTGCAGAAATTATAAATATCACAGCACCATCTATGGTAATGTCATCTCCTGCTGTGCTAATTCTAGCTCTCCTCAGCACTTTGGGGGAAGAGTTTAACATGAACAGGGTGAACGTTGCTGCCTTTCAGCGCCTTTTTGTTCCCCCATGCAGGCAGAGCGCCGATACCAAAGCCGCCTCCAGGACCTGCGGGATCGGCTGGAGCAGTCGGAGAGCACCAACCGCAGCATGCAGAACTACGTCCAGTTCCTCAAGTCTTCCTACGACAACGTTTTTAGGGAATGTCCTTTTCTGGGCTCCTCCCTTAGCCCCACTCGCTCTCTTCTCTGACAGCAATTGCTTTCCTTGCACCTTTTTTAAGCACACAGAAGGAGCTTTGTTTCAAAAGCCATATTGATTTAGAAAACTGGATGGGATTTCAGGGTCACTGGTGGGAGATGTTTATATTGCAGAATTAAAAAATAAAATGATGTTGGCATCTGATCAAAATGTGGGGTATCAGACAATATCAGCAATACTGGTTTGGTGCTGGAGGTTGGTGTTTCACCATAACCACCAGGTGGTTTTACATATAATGGAAAAGATCCTTTTCCTCCTGTTAGGTCATGATGGTTTCAGCTCTTAAAACCTGTCAGAGGTTTGTTGAGTGTGTTTATTCTTGTAAGAGCTCTCTTCGTGCTTCACTTCTCATTCAGTTTCACTGTTGGGGAGATCATGTAGGGGTTTTTTTAAATAATTTTTTTTATACTGTTGGTGTGATGCTGAAAATAACTGAGGTGCCTGGGCTCTACACTCACAAGAGATAGTCTCCTGCATAACCACAGTGTTTGTAACAATTTTATACCAGAAATTATGAATTTGGTTTGGTTTTTTATACTTGATTCTTATATACTCCCTGATCCTTACCTTTAGTGAGTGTGATGCTAATGTTGCTTTACTCCTCTTACTTTGATTTTCTGATCCTGGCTATACCCGCCCAGGACTGAGCCAAAACAATTAAATTTGAAGGAAATCAGTGTCATTTCATTTGGGATCTTGGTGCAAATGCCATGTGAGTTCTAGGGGTGTGTCAAATCCTGACTTTGCCTTAAGCCAACTAAGGAGCAGCTGGAGATATTAAACTTATTCATCATCTTCTGGAAAATCAGGTCTTTTGTGTTTCAAGTCTCTAAAGTCCATGTGCTCTCTGGTGTCCTATTGTTTCTACTAAATGGCTCTTAGGGGGACAAAAATAAACCTTGTTTTTATTTTTCTCTCTTTTGTATCCTATTTATATGCTGTGTGATATGGTCACTGGCAGTATTTGCCATGAAAGTTTTCTAAACTAATCAGTTTTTGAAAGATCTGTAATTGTGCGTGTTTAACACTTTAAAATCCTAGAAGTGCGGGGGGAAAAACCAATAAACAACATTTTAATTGGTTATGGTGGGGATTTCATCTTTAGGTGCTGTGTGAGAAGTTGGAAAAGCAAACACATCCCGGGGCTGTTTTGCAGGCAGCTGAATTCCAAACTCTTTCTGTGGTTCACGGGTGGAGCCTTCCCTCTGCTTCTGCAGCACAAGGCAGCTCTGGGCAAGAGCACAGAGAATAAATGGGAAATCGGTGAACCCGCGGGTGTTTCCCGGTCGCTCCTCAGCGCGCCGCTGCCGGGGGCGGGACTCGAACCCGCGGACCCGGGCCGGGCCCCGCCTCTCCGCCAGGGGGCGGCACCGCCCCTCCCGCCGGCACGCGGCGGATGCGGCCAGCGCGGCCCGGAAGGGGCGGGATGAGGTCGGCCCGGCCGTGAGGGACTCTGGGGGCTGTGAGGGAGCCCCTGGGCCAGTGCCCGATCGTCATGGAGTCGTGGCAGCTCCGCTTCGACACTCTGGAGGCCCTGCGCCTCTCCAGCAAGGGCCAGCTGAGCTACTGCAGCCACTGGCAGGAGGATGAGGTGAGGGCGCGCCCCGGGTGCCGGCCCTGCCCGCTGGGAAACAGCGACCGCTCGTCCCTGTGACACTGAGGGCTTGAAATACCCCCAGAGCGGGTCCAGGGAAACACCGACCGCTCATCCCGGTGACACTGAGGGCTTGAAATACCTCCAGAGCGGGTCCAGGGAAACACCGACCGCTCATCCCGGTGACACTGAGGGCTTGAAATACCCTCAGAGCGGGTCCAGGGAAACACCGACCGCTCATCCCGGTGACACTGAGGGCTTGAAATACCCCCAGAGCGGGTCCAGGCTCGGGAGCGCGGGGTCAAGGAGCGGAGCTGGTCCGAGGGGGTTCAAATGTCCCGCGAAAGTAGGATAGTCCGGAAAAAGTGTTGGAAAGACAGCAGAAAAAGGGGTTAAATGGGATACGGACCTGCGATGATAAAGCAGCTACTAACTGTGCAGGTGTGCTCATGGTGTGTTAAAGTTTTATTGAAACTGTGCCGCGTTCACGGAGAATGTTTTCTCTCAAGGCTGCCCTGGAAGGATGTGTGGCTCCCGTGGAGCTCTCCCCTTACTGCGGCTGGGTGCTGGACAGCCTTAGTGGGCAATTAGCAGAGGAAATCACACCCTCCGGGACCTCAACGCCCAAACAATCCACCCCACTCCCAAAAGGGGCATCTGCGGAGAAGATCCCGCCCGGCAGCCACCGGAGCTCGTCACCACCTTCATCTTCGGAGCCCAGTGAGACCAAGGTAGCTCTCTGATTATAATCCACATGTTTATGGAGCAGCTGTGAGAAAAAATAAAGTCCTCACTTGCTGTCATAAATTGTCAGATAAAGGCTGGTTTGTGCTCCGTTAATTTACGGGGAAAACATCCTTAGTTTTAATTTTTTTGTGGTATGAACAGGTGATGATAAAGCCAGTGTTTACAAGATTTTCATAGAAAAATGTTTCACAGTGGACCCAAAGCAAACTCCATTTTTCACCATAACTGAGGAAAATAGTTAGAGCTCTGTTGTGTTATGGATTAGCAGCACAGGATTCATCCATAAGGTCCCAGAGGAGGGTCAGGGCTATTGTAAAACTCCATGAGTAACCACACTGGGTTCTCTGGAGTCTTTGAGTGACTTACATGTATTCTGACTCTATTTTACAAGGCAGAAGGGTAGGAAGCTGTGCAAATAATAGTTTAGGAGACTTGCTTTTTCTGTTTTCCTCCATGAGTTGCTGATCCTGTGCTTAGTCGCTGATTTTGCTTTTATGCTTACCATGCAGGAAAATGATCATCTTAGTCTCCTGGAAACAAAGCAAGAAGTTGTTCCAGCAGCAGTTCTGTCATCTAAAGTTGCAAAAGTTGAGGGCTGCATTCGGATGTATGAAGAGATTCACAGGCTGAAAGCAAAGGTAAGAAAAAAATGATTGAGGGGGTGTCTGTGAATCCCAGGAGAGCTCCACAGTCAGAGGTAACAGTGCAAGGACAGCAAGTTAATAATGTTGGGCAGTTTGGTTTGTGTTTTCCTCTGTTCACACTGTTCAATGAGTACCTTTGGTGCCCCTCTGTAATGCAGGAGAGGCTGAGACAGCGGCAGGAGGAGCAGGAGCAGATGGTGAGGGCAGCCTATGCCCAGGCCAGTGAGCAGCTGAAGCGCTTTGATGAACTGAGGGAGCTGAAGCGGCATCAGGAATTCCAAGAGTTGCAAGAAGTAATGGAGAAGAGGTGAGATTACTTCTGGTATCAGTAGAATTTTAAAGCATTTAATCAAAGTACAGATTAGTTCCTGTTCTGACAATTCTGTGCTAGTCACTTGTGGTTGGAAATTTCACCTGCTGTTTGTCTTACATTAACTATCCTGTTAGAGTTTGGCTGTCAGAGTAGATGTCTGGCTATTGTTGAGGTTTCAGTGTTAGAAAAAGGCAACATTTGTGATAGCTAAAGTTCTTTAGTTTGGTTTAAGAATAGCTTCCTGTGTGTTGGTTTGTGTTTTGTCTCCTGAATGTCTTGAATACAGTTTTTCTGTCTTTATGTGTATTGTAGCTCAAAGGAGGCTCAGGGGCAGCAAGAGAAGTTGAAGGAAGAACACCGACATAGAGCAAAGGTCTGAGACTCTTAAGAATTGTCTTTCATAAAAGACCATGACTGCTGGGTGGGAGCTGGAAAGACCAATTGATTTATTTGTATTTTCATTACACTCTGAAGTGAGGATGGATTTTCTGGTGCTATCCTGGGCACCTGCTGCAGTGTGGAAATGCAGTAAAGGCACTTGTGTCCTAGGAACAGGAAGGCCCTGTAAAGCTGGAGCCATTGGCCTGGGAAGGAACTGTACAACTGGAGTTACTGAGGTATTTTATGACTCTTGTGTCTTTGTCTCCCCAGATATTGAACCTGAAATTGCGTGAGGCAGAGCAGCAGAGGCAGCGGCAGGAGGAGCTGGAACGTTTGCGCAAGGAGGAGGGCCAGGAGAGGCTGCGGCGCCTTTATTCCATCCAGGAGGAGCTGCTGCAGCTGAACCAGCAGATTGATCCCAACTACAGGCACAAAGACTTGCCCAGAATTGATCTGTCTGCCTACAGCAACCGTGGCAACCAGATCTGTGGACTGGTGTCAGGGCTCATCCGCAGCACGAGCGAGGTACGGGCCCTGGAGGTGTTAACTTGGGCTGTCATTCCTTCCTAAAGCTCTCTGTAGTTGTCTTCAAAGGTAGCTTGTCATGAGGCCCTTAAATAAGATGTCACAGCAATGTTTTTAGGTATTCATCCTATAAAGCACCCAGTTTCAAAGAGGAATTCTTTCCTCTGGCATTTCAGCTGTTCTCTTGAAAATGGCTTATCAAAATGCATGAGAACTTCTACAGGAGAAGGATTCAAATTAAATTGCTGTAAATTCTTGGTGCTGTAAAGTTCCCTCTGTGACAGTGGACTGGTTCATGAATTGTTAAATACTGAACATCTTATGATTCTCCTCTCCTCATGAGCTTTTCTGCAGTAGCTGGCTTTCCTTGACATTTTTTCTTTCTTGGATGGGATACAAGTATTGAAAGATAAAGCACTAATAAGGCTAATCCTGTGTTCCAACTTGTCACAGCTGGCTTTCAGCAGAGGGAACTGTCAAGGCTTTGCAGTGGAATTCAATTGCACTTGTCCAAGTGTATTCTTAATTTTTGTTGTCCAAGATTTTAGAGATTTAGTCATGGACTTGCATTATTTACAAATATTATGACCAATTTTATGTACAAATAAAGGAGATGGGGACAAGATACATAATTAGCTCCCAGATTATCTGAAGGCAAATGCTTCAAAGGCTCCTTGTGCTTGCTGATGGCCCTGTTACTCTGGAACCAAAGGTTAAGGCTGTGTCACCTCTCATGTTTCATGGCAGAAAGGGTTCCCAACTCAAGCAGATGTGGCCAGCACTGAACGAGCCCTGCAGGAGATGCGAGGGTTGATATCCAGCATGCAGCAGGAAATCACTGCAGCTCTAGAAGAAAAGAAGAGGAAAGATGAAGAGGAAAAGAAACAAAAGCAAAAAGAGTTAGAGAAAAAAGAGCAGATGAAGAGTCAGACTCCTGCCCCTGCACAACAAACAGGGGAAAAGCAGCAGAAGGAAGGTTGGTTAGGCTTTTTAAAAAATCTTTTTTATTCCTTTGACTTGCATTTTTTTTAAATGAGTTTTCTCACTAGAGGTTTAGGTCTTTCTGAGTTACCATCTTTTTGTTTTTTGTTTTTTTTTTAATAACAGGACTTCAGGTTAAAACAGAAGAAAGTATCATGCAGTGGTACCAGCAGCTCCAGGATGCAGCTGAGCAATGTGTTGCTGCTTTCAGTGAAATTGCAAACTGCAAAAGCAACACTGAGGTGCGAACAAATTATTAATACTATTGAAGAGAGATTATCTTAATTTCTAGGGTAAACAGGATAGTTTTCATTTAAAAAATATTAAAAACTCTATAGTAGCAGCCTATGTTACCACTCTGCTAAACTATCCAAACTATTTTATATATGTATATGTACTTGTTTGGAAAGAATTTTAAAGTTGTTTGTTTGTTTGTTCTCCAGGTGAAGAAGATAAAAACAAACTTGCAGAAAGCTGCTACAATCCCTGTGAGCCAGATCTCTAGCATATCAGGTCAGGAAATCACCAAGAGCTCAATCCCACTGAAATTCCTTTTGCTTTAAAGATTTTATGAGGGCACAAGCATATAAAGTGTTCCTGTAGCAGAAAGCTGACCTGCACACAGCCTATCTGTGCAGGAGGGTTTGCTTGTTAGTTTGAAGGCCTGTTGCTTCTGTTAGAAGCATCTTTCTTCAGCAGGATTAAGTTTGGTTAATCAGATGGAGCAGAGGTGCCCTTTGGGATGTGGGTCTGGTGCTGGTGAGCTTGATGTGTTCTGGGTAAGACTTGTCTGCTGTTGCCTTATCTTCTGCCTCCATACATTCCTAATGTGTTTGCAGGCTCCAAGCTGAGAGAGGTGTTTGACAAGATCAATAACCTGCTGTCTGGGAAGCCTGTTCAGACTGAAGGACAAACGGTGTCCGTGACTCAGCATCCACAGGGGCTGGAGTTCGTTTGCTACAAACTTGCAGAGAAGTTTGTGGTGAGGAAATCTCTTTTTTTGGGGTAGTACAGGTAGCCAGTGCTCTAGGAGATGCTTTTGGACACTGAACTGTCTCTTCAGCTTATGAAGAACAAAATCATTGGGTGTTCAGTTTGCCTGTATGAATGCAGTGAAAAAACTTAGTTTCTGTTTCACTTCCAGCCCTTATTTTATTTCTTCTGGGAGGCAAAACTCTTTTAAATTTAAGGCTTACATCTTACGTATTTTGAACTAGGTAGGTACAGTGTTGTGGAAAATAGTTTGGTAGTTAATTTATGGTGTATCACAAAACTGTACATATGCTCAAACCTTATATTTTGGCAGAATTTAGGGGACAAAAACCCCCAACCCTCATGCTCAGGAGTCAAACTTCAGTCCCTGCTATCTTGTTAGCACCTCTCAAGAAAATGAAGTTAAAGTTGTTTTTTGGAGTTGGCAGTATTTTTCTCTTGTATTTATTTGTAAAATTTGGGCTGTTGAAACTTTTCTCCCTGCAGGAACAAATGCATGCAAAAATCAGTCCATGGAGTAAAACTGTGACTAATTTGTAAATATTTGAAAGTGATTCTTTGGGTTGAGAATATCTGTGTTTGCTAATCCCATTTTTCCATCCTGAGCCACAGTTAATTGTCATCCTCAGTGGGAGTTGAGGATATGTGGCTTCATCAGCTTTTCTATCCTTGGTTCATAGCCATGGAAACGTTCAGATTCTTTAGTAAAGGCTAACTACAGAAATGAAGAGGGTTTTTTTTGTCTGAGAAATTAATTGAAGGTGTGGTGGCTGACTTTCCTTTTCTACCCTCCAGAAACATGGGGAAGGAGAAGTATCTTTTCACCATGATTCAGCTTTCCCAATTGCTGTGGTGCTCTCAGGAATCTGGGAATTACACCCTCGAGTTGGAGACATCTTTTTAGCTCATCTGCACAAAAAGTGCCCATATTCTGTGCCATTTTACCCTGCTCGGAAAGAAGGGACTTCGATGGAAGAGTATCAGAGGTAAATTTACTACTGGAGTTTTTCTGCATGAACCCTGCAAGGGTGAAGACTGTTCTGAGTGAGCTCCACTTTCCCCCATCCCTGAGCACACAGGCATTGACTCTGGAGGTTCACTCCTAAAAAACCCATCTTGTTCCAGCCCCCTGCCATGGCAGGGACACATTTCTTAGACCAGGTTGTTCAGAGCCCCATCCAACCTGTCCTTGAGCATTTTCTTGGATGGGGCAGCCACAGCTTCTCTGTGAGCTGTTCCTGTACCTCACCAAATGGTAGAACATATGATCCAGAGGGTGATGATCAACCTTTCAATAATTCATGCATGTTTTTAAAAAAATCTCTATTCTCAGTAGCATTGACTTAAGTAAGCTGAGAACTGCAGGGACTCGAGTGAATGTGTTTTGCTGTACTAAAACTAGAATGCTTTCTTTCTACTAAGGATGCTTGGATATGAAGTTCATGATTCTAAAGTGGAAGAACAAGATCATTTTCTTAAAAGGATGTCAGGAATGATTCGTCTCTATGCTGCCATCATTCAGCTCCGCTGGCCTTATGGAAACAGACAAGGGGTATGTGTGTGGCATTATACTTAGAACCTTGTTACTATCCCAGGAGTCTATTAAATGTATTGGAAGCTTGTTTTGTAGTTGAGGTGTGCTGAACTTAAACTAGCTCAGGATATATTTGAAGGAAAATGATCATAAACCATGATGAACAAAGCAATGCCAAGTAATTAATGGTGTGAACTTCTACTTCCTTTATGTTTTCACAATGATCAAGTTTTATAAAGAGGAAAGTCAATCAGAAAACTGTCTGTTTTGATGATTGTGTTTAACAAGTCATAAAGCAAGTGCTGAGTAGCTTCTTTGTTGCTTTGTAGGCACATCCTCATGGTCTGAGCTATGGATGGCGCTGGCTCGCACAGATGTTGAATCTGGAGCCTCTGGCAGATGTGACAGCTATGCTGCTTTTGGATTTCCTGGAAGTAAGTGGTGTGGATAACTGTTAGTAGTTAAATGTCACCAGTTTACATCCCTTTTGGGTTCTGAAGGGATTGCTGAGGTGAGATTCAGAGCAGGTTTTTTCTAACTTGTTCTTATTCCTTCAGAAAGGAACGTAAATGTTTCCACGTTCTTTCAAATACAACTTTGGAGGTGAATGATTTCAAAACTGAAGTTTCTATAAACACAGATTCTGTTGTTGTATTTGATTCTGTTTAAGGTTTCTGGTCTTTTAAAAATAGCTGTATGGTGTTATATAAGGTCAGTACTTAGAACAGACAAGGAGGCCCTGTGGCTGCTCCAGCCAAATTAGTTCATAAAACAGGATAGATTTTTCAGGCTGAAAAGATCAGAGCCTGATGGATGTTAATCCTCTCTCCTAAGATAATAGGCCTGTGCTAAATAAGAGCCAAAGTTAAAGGCTGAAGTCAGGGGACACAAACACTATTGAACAAAAGCAGCTTCTCTGCTCTTCAAATGCTTTTAAAGAACTGTAAAAGTACAGATGAGAAAGTGGAAAGTGAAATACCCCATGGGGGATTCTGTTAGGGGTGAAGTCAGAGGAACATTTGTCCTGTAAACTGTGTGGAGAAAGCTGATGAATCACAGCACCCAGCAGTAATCACAGTGGGGAAATGACCCTGGTGTGCCCCAGCAAGTGGTGTTAGCAACAAGAACTATTTTTGGAGGGAGTGTGGGGTGAAATGAAGGATGTCAAGATTCATATAACAGGAAAGAAGATGGTTGTGGCAGCAGTAATAGCATTTGGAGGATTTGCTTGTTTTAGTGTAGGTGTATTTCTTTAAATGCCTGAATAAAGCATTAAGTGGTTGGTGTGGAACAGGTTCATTGCAAGTCTGAAACTGAATTCTGTAACCTGCACTTGGTGCCTTTCTGTATCACAGGTGTGTGGCAATGCTCTGATGAAGCAGTATGGGATTCAGTTCTGGAAAACAATGTTCTTTATCCAGAAATCCTATATCCCAAGGTATGATGTCTGGGGTTAGGAGTGTTGGTGTTCATTCTGAAATCACTCCTCCATGTTTTCCAATCCCTGCCATCCACCCCCACACCCACTTGTGAATCAAACCCAACTTTCTAAATAGATTTTGAAACATGCTGTTATTTCTGCAGGATTGAAGCTGTGACCAGCTCTGGCCAGATGGGCTGTTTGTCACGTTTGAAGAATTTTGTGCAGGTAAAGCAGTTTTGGGGTTTTATTTGTTCATTTAATTTCCAGATGGTTTGGTTTGGGTTTTGTTTTTTCCCATCACTGAATATATGCATCATTTGGATAATGAGGTTGGCACTGCTTGCCACCCACTAGACCTCTCTCTATGATCCAAGCCATCTTTTGTAACTTTTCAATTACTGAATTACCTTAATGATAGTTATGATATCAAACATCTCGCTGCTTTCTTACCTCACATCTAATTTTTATCAATGAAAATGTATTTTGGTTATAAAGGAGGATCAGTGAGAGGAGATGTACAGGTTGAGGAGGATTCTGCTGAGTCATTTCTGTCTCGGTTCTTTCTTATCAGTAGTTGCTTGTTTTTAGCACTTGTCCTGATTAAATATATGGGGAAGTGACAATTTGAGCTGCTCTCTGTAGTGTTTGTTTAGCATTGCATTCTGCATTTTTTTTAAATAAAGCTTGCAAAACTGTAAATACTTGATTGTTTAAATTGTTCTGTGAATGTTGACTTAGATTATATTAAAATATGACAGCTTTGAAGTTGTACTTTCATTTAATAATTAAACTGGTACATTTTATTAGCAATGCTTTGAATGTATAGTAAGAGCCATCAGAATTCCTGAGAAGAGATGCCAAATTAAAATATTTATCTTTATTTATCTTAATAATTTGTCTTTCTCTCCATTAGAAATGTCTACGTGCAGAGGAAATTCCATTACCAAAGGGCATTCTGACACCTTCCTTTTGGAGAACATAAATCAACATGTATTTCCTTTCCCCTTAATGTTTAATTCAAGAAGATTTATTTGTTGGACTTAAAGCTAATCTTTGCATTAGATCTTTATAGGTTTTTTTTATAATAAATTACTGAAACTTCAAGACTTTTCCTTCATATGTTGAAGCATGTGGAAGATGCTTTAAATCCATTGTGCTGATGGCTCTAGAGTTAAGGACTCTTGGACTGAAAAATTCCACAGTGCTGTTTGGCTCATGGAAGTGAAAATACCTCACAGCTTTATGAACTCTTACCAGCATAATCAATCTCAAAATTACTGCTACAAATTTATTTTTGTATTTCTTACATCTTTTATAATACAACTGTAATTATGCTGATGGACTTGTTTGTCTCAACATGGTCTAAAATCTGTAGTGAGTCTGGTGAAGGTTGAGCAGTGCTAACTCTGGTCTCCTTTGGATGTAACTTCACTCCAAAAGACAGGACTCTGAGGTAGACTCACTGCTCCAAAAAGTTTGTGGGGGTTCCAGAAGAGCTCCTGTAACAATCAAAATTCTATGGTTTTATTTCTGTTGGAGAAGGGGCACTCAAGAAAATCCACAGCTCCTTAAATAGGGGAGATGGGAAATCTGTTGGATTTACAGTGAGCTGTCCTTGAACTGTTTTGGTGGCCTCTAAGATTAGAAAATTTACTTCTGAGTTCTACAAGGTGGTTAATTATTCTGGCAATATACTGTTGCAAGTTGCAAATGTTATTTTTACCAGACTGGGGTTTGAAGCTGTAGAACAATTCATATTCTCATATGAAAATAATAATTTGATTTTTCCATATAGTTCTTGAGATTGCTTAGAAGAGGTTGTAACGTGTGCTTTGGAATTCAGGCCTGTAAAACCCTTAACATTGTCTTTAAAATCAAGTACCTAAGTTAAATTTGTATTTGGTTTATGTATTTTGTAAACTGACTCTGGAGTACTTTACACTACTGTTACCTTGTGATGGTTCTGGGAAATTGGAAATGTCCTCCTGGTGTCCTTTCTGCCAGATAACTCTGAAGCAATGCAACTTTTATTAGTATACTTGAAAATGTACAAAGTTTTTTGATACAGAGTGGAGATGTTTTAATTATATATTGCATTTTTCATAATTATGGTGAAGATAATTTCACTTTGCCAAGACAGTAATTGGTCCTGTCTGTTAGAAACAATTGTCTGCCTGTGCCAAACCCAAGGAACAATTTGATGATGTACTTGTGAAATACAATACTACTTGTTTTTTTTGCTGACAGCTACTTGGGGTTTCTAACATTTGTGGGGTAAATAAAAGTATATATTTTTATAAAAAAACAAGATATCCTTTTCTGCCTCAGTAAAGAGAATCCACATACCTCCTATTTAAAAAATACTCATACGAATACTAAATGAATAATGTGTGTGCTTCATAAGAATCAATATTTGTTTTTAGATGTAGCTTGAGGTTTTATCTGCTGCTTGAGCTGAGTGTTCGACTTGTTTTTGTCATTTTAGCAGGTTTGGATGTTATCCAGTTGGTGCTGTTAAGATGCAATGCAAATAAGGTCACATGCGTATATCCCTGGTGGTTTTGCATGTACATTTACATCAAATAGGACCAAGGAGAGCATTGCAGCTGTGGAAATACTGTGCCTTCAGGATGAGATGCAGCAAAGTTGGTGTGAGTCACACTCCTGCTTGGAGACAGGAGTTCCAGGCAGTCCCAGGCATGCAGTGTCACCATAAGTGCCTGTGCTTCCAATTAAGTACTTCACTCAAATAAAGTGTTATTAATTCACACAGCCATCAAACCCACTCACCACTTTGAGCCAATAACATTCTTGCTGCCTTCCAGCCCTCTAATCTCTAATTATTTCATTTTTTTTAGAGTAGAATGTGTCTATTTTAAACATTGATTTAATACTGAAGGCTCATTTTCCTTTGAATTTATGCATCAGCTTTTCAGAAATAGCTTTCCCTTGACAGGCGCTTGCAGCCTTTTGATGCTGTGTCCTTGCCAGGCTGCTGGGTGACACTGCACAGTGCTTCAAGCAGCCACTCTTACCTATAGATCTGGATATAAATTTTATTTTTATATAGATGTGTGTGTATTATACATGTATATATAAATACGTATTTATGTAATGTAGAACTAACGAAGCTGCTGCTTTGACTGTGGCTGGATGCTGCACAGGTGACCTGTGCCCATCACTGAGCTGCAGAATCTCGACTCTCTGAGACCCAAACTGGCCCTGACTGCGGAGAAGGGGGCAGGGACCCCTCTGCCGACCCCCTGCGCGGACATTTTAACCGATTCCCCGGTAATAAAGTGATTTTGTGGTGCCCGAGCCGCTCCCTGCAGGGTACAAACGCCCTCCGCACCCTGCTCCTCCGCTCGGCTTTTTCCGGAACCGCTCGGTCATTCCGAAACCTCTCGTTCCTTTCCGGACCCTCTCCGTCGGTTTGTCCGGAACTGCTCGTGTCTTTCCGGATTCACTCGGCTCTCCGGATCCCCATAGTTCACGGCCGGAGCTCGGGTGGGCGTGGCCTCCCCGCGCTCCTTTCCCGATGTTTTCCGAAGTTCTTCGTCTCTTTCCGCCGACCGGGCAGGGCCGCTCTGCGGCGCTGACGTCACCTCCGCCGGATTATAAAAAGGCGGGTGCGGGCGGCTCGCGCGGTCCGTGGCGGAGGGCGCGGAGCCGGCGGGAGGTCCCTGCGTACCCACAGACCCGGTGAGGGGATGGGGCGGGCGGGGGGCGCCGCGCGGCCTTCACCGCGCCCCGCTCGGGCTCACCCAGCCCCGCACGCACAGCCGGGCACAGGTGTGCGGGTGAGCCGGGGGACGCTGAGGCCGGCCCTGCCTCCGCAGGCGTCCCGGTCGCCTCTCGCTCTCGCCCTCCGCGGCTCCGCCGGGCGGTTCTTTACCGCGGGGCGCCGCGGAGCCGGGCCCGGGGGCTCCCCGCGGGCCTCGGTCGAGCGGAGCAGAGCGAAGGGCGGGGGCGCGGCGCGAGTGAAGGGCGGGCGGACGGGCAGGGAGCGGCCGCAGCCGTCCTGAGCAGCGCGACCCGCGGCTGGAATTCCATTCAGCGCCCCGGGGAGGGACAAACAGGCGGAAAATAACATAAATAACATCCCCGGCGGGTAACAGCCCCTGCCGTGCCCGCCCGTCCCTTCAGGGCTGCCAGGCAGCATTTCCCGGGGAGAATTCCCGGGGGATGGAGCCGGAGCGCCGGGAATCATTGCACAGCAATGGCTCCCGCGGCTGCCCAGCCCTGTCCAAGGTCAGGAGATGCGGGAGGAGGAGGAAGGAGCGATGGAGGGGCCGGGCAGAGCCCGTGCCGCAGGGCCCGGGGGGCTCCGGGCAGGGACCGGCGCGGGGGCGGCTCACGGAGCTGCCGAGCAGGGAGGCATTTCAACAGAATCTCCCGACCTCTGTTCCTTTCATATGTGTTATTTTGTATGTAGGGCAAGGTCTACTGCTTCCTTTGTAGAAGAATCAGGATTTGTCCCTGCCCTGGTTATTAAAAAAATAGCTTTTTTTTTTTCCCTAATTTAAAATAAATCCAAATCAAGTGTTTCTCAATTTGTTGCCCACATACACCTCACCTGGTTATAACAGTATAAATCTGCATTGCTGGGTCATAAATATGTGCCAATAGGGCAACCATTTTCCCTGATATTGAAGGAAAACCAAGCAATTATTACTGTATATTTTTTCAGCAGGTTCATATTGGCTGTTCAGGATTTTTTTGTAGCTGTTTTATCATAAACCAGGTTCGTGTTCCTGTCGAAAATGTACGTGACTCCTGAGCAGTCTTTCATACATATTTAAATACATTTTGAAGAGCAGTTGTCTGGAGATGGCGAATGAGCATATCAAGGGAAAAAAAAAAGAAAAAACAACCCAAAAAAAGCCAACTCAGCCTGAAATGGTTCTGTATCTTTCTGGAAAACAAATAATCCATTTTCTTTTGGCATTTTTGTTTTCAGCAAAGTGCCAGAAGATTCCAATGATTGTGTTCACCAAAAGGCCTTAGTCAGGGATTCAGATTTGTTCAACACAAATTTTAAATCCTACTGTGGGATTTTCACGCATTTATATGCAACTAGCAGAGAGTTCTTCCTTGCAATCTTCATTTATCCTTATTTATGGATTGTGCAGAGAAAATAAGGGACAAAAGGTTGAAAATGGGTTGCTTTCTTCTGCATTGTGTGCAGGATCTGTAACTGTAATAATGGAATTGTTAAGCTGTGGAAAATCTTTGCAATGAGATAACAGGTTACATTGTTCACAAGAAGTCATTTATTTCTGTTCTTGTTGAAATAAAAAGTCACAATAGCCATATTGGTCAGACTGAAATCAAAATTTTATTTAAAGAAACAGATTTATATGTAATGCTTACATGAGATCTGTAGTTCAGGAAGGTAAGCATAATTCTGGTTGATTTTTTTAATTACGAAGGTAGCAACAATAACAAAAATGGTGGTTACCTTTACACATTTTAAGCATTTTTCACACATTTTTCTCCTGCACAGCAGTAGGATAGGAGAGGCCTTAATTCTCTTGGTGGAGGGTGGTACCTCTTGGTGAGAAATTTGTGTTTCTCAGCTATGACATTTACAACTAACCTTAGTAATTTAACACAAATCACTTGGTATCTTCTGCCCTTTTTTGGCCCATGTAATGTATTTATGGGGTTGTAAGCATTTTAATCATAAATACATTGCTTTTTGGAGACAACTGATCACTTCCCCTTTATGGGAGGAAATAATAGGAATTCCTCCCTTTTCTCCTCTGCTTGTTAGTGTAGTGTGGGAGTTTGTTTTTTCCATTTGTCCCTGGAGTGAGTGTAGGCAGCACAAGAATGGGGTGGAGCAGGCTGCAGATGCCGGGGATGGAGCCCGGCCCGGGCTGTGCTCCCGGGCTGCCCCTGGATCCAGCAGAGGGGATTGTGCTGGGCTGTGTTGGATCCAGCAGAGGGGATTGTGCTGGGCTGTGTTGGATCCAGCAGAGGTGTTGGATCTGTGCTGGATCTGTGTTAGATCCTGCAGAGGTGTTGGATCCAGCAGAGGTGTTGGGCTGTGTTGGATCCAGCAGAGGTGTTGGATCTGTGCTGGGCTGTGTTGGATCTGTGTTGGATCCAGCAGAGGGGAATGTGCCGGCTCTGCTGCAGCTGACACAGGTGTGTCAAACGCCACAGAGACCTCCCAGCTCCAGCGGGCACAAGGGCACACACACACACACACACACACACACACACACACACTCTCTCACTGCTGCAGCTTTCCACGGAGGGATTGCAGCGTGTCCGTGGGGTTGGGGAAGGCAAGGAAATTTTCAGCTGAAAATTCAGTGGATTGGACACTCTTAACAGCTGCATCTCAACAAATACCTTCTGTCACAACTGCTACTTGTCCATTTTTTGTTGTGGCAATTGAAAGTCAACATTTTTGTAGAGATTTACATTCCAAACCTTCTGATTGAATTTGTGTCTTCAAATTAAGCTGTCACACTTGATTATACTGTGGCAAGAACTATCATTTGCCAAGTCCAGATAACTTGCTTTACTTTCTGTTTTGACCTTCTGGTTATGGTAGTTTTCTGGTTTGGTTTCTTTTGAACTAACTGGAAACGTTAGTACATACTGAATTAACGAAGTTTTCCCGTTGATATTGTAACCTTTTTTTGCATGAGGGGGGTCTTGTCATTTTCAATAGCTTGTGTAACACTAACACCAAATTGTTTTATGTGACAAGGAAGCAAAAGGAAAGTGATTAACAGGTACTGTGACAGAAAAATTTCAGCCATATCCTTGTGCTGTCATTAGTTAAATGTTATCTTGATTTCCCCCTCCCTTTTAGACTCTACATTCTTCCATCATGTTGTCATCGTTTCGTAAAGTCAAAGTCCAGGTATTTTTCCATAATGCATGAAATGTCCTTGCCACACTTGCCTGCCTTTATTGCAGTGACCTGTTTGTAACAAAAGCCACTGGTCTGAATTTATTCTGTACAGCAGGTGCTTTATTTGCACCTAGTGTGAGTCTGATCTGCCTTTCCTTTAATGCTTTGAGTTGCCTAATTTCTGTCTGTGATGCATGATGTGTGAACATTTTATAGGAGTTATAGTTCAATATAATCAGGTTTTGATGCTGATTAATTTTCCAGGAGGTTTTTATTTTAAAATGTACTTGAGCAGAATTTTTTTCTTTATAGCTTCTGCAAATCAACTATGAAGAGATTTACAGTGTAGAACCTTGTGCATTCAAAGTTGGTTTGGTTCCTATTCATCCACTTGCACAGATTTATAATCCTTGAGTTGTTGTGCTGTAACTGTTTCTACACAGTGATGCTTCTGTTTCAGTGGTGATAAAATAAATAGGATGTATGGATCAGACCTCAGCTGGGGAACACAAGCAACTAGATTTTATTTGGAAATGGTAGTGATGTAAATGTTTATACTGCAGTTAGAAGGATAATGAAAAGATAACAAATGGGGATGAAAAATGCTGGGGTTAATTATATAATCTTGCATTACCTGTCAACTCTGCATTTCTGCAATGCAGTCAAGGTAATTTGCTTTCTCAGGAGTCTCAGCAGAGTGCAGTCCTTGCCAGCCCTGGATAGTTTTATCAAAGGTCTGTCATGTTAAAGCAAAAGCAAATCCAAAAGAGCTCCCTTTTATGTGGAGACACCAAATTCAGAGGAGCAATTCAACCGCTCTTCTTTAAATAGTGGAATTGAGATTTTAAGATTAAATGCCTAAAAATGAGCAGGTCTTTATCTGTCTTCATATTTCAGAAGTGCATAGCTGAGGCTGTGCTCAAACCCTCTTGTCAGCCTAAATCACTAGCTTTGCAACCACTTTGGTTTAAACAATTTACTCTTTTTTTCCTTCTAATGCGACGTATTCTGTGTCCCTGCAATGCCTGCTTAAATTTTGGGGCTGGTTTGAATTTTACCTGCACTGTGGTTAGTTCTACAGCATCAAACAGCAACTTTAGTACATCTTGTATTTTGGGTTTTTTTTTTTGGTACTGCAGTGCTTGTCTGATTTTTCTGGCTTGGAATTTGTGGAGGTTTGGGGCTGTCAGTGACCTTCCTTAATGGCATATTTGGACATAGTGTTCTGCTGCACATAGTCTAACCTTAAAATGTCTTTATTTTGTAAAAGTTAAATTCAACAAACCAAAAGGCTGGGCATTAATTTTGTCCCAATAGTGTCCCAATCTCTAGGATAGGATGTGGCATCCTCCAGCTCCTTCTCTGTAGCACACCACGCTCAGGCTGCCTTTGCAGGAGCTGTGCATGTTTGCAGAAGGGTTCTCTTTGATTTTCCAGCAGTGCAAGTACTTATGGACTTCCCTGAGCCAGGCAGTCGTGGTGCTTTGTTTCTTCCCTGGTGTTTTGAGGGAGCTGTGAATCGGCAGAATGAAAGCTGGGGAAAATGTGGGTTATTTTTTTTCTCTGTCCTTCTGAAGGTTATTTTCACACCCATTTTTTTGCTTAAAGAAGAAAGATCAGCAATCTGTTCCTGTTCCCCAGGAGGGAGTAGCTGATATCAGTTCAATCTTCCTTAGACAAGATTGACGATGTGTGATGTTGATGAACATTTTAAAAAATGCATTGAGCTGTTCATGTGTGCATACTTGGGAAGCAGGAATGTTTTGGTAGGGAAAATATTTCTGTTACAGGCTACTGCTGAGCTCATGTATGATGAATATGCGTAACACATGAAGACTTGTCTTAAGAGAAAATTATTTTACTACTTTTGAAGATCTTTATGTACTGATATCTCATTGTTTTTCAGGCAAAGGAGTTTAATTTTTTTGAAGCTTCATGTAATTGCTTTTAAAAATACACTAAAATCTTCTGCCTAGCACTGAATGTATTTCACATTTGTGCTTTTAAATCCCTGAAAACATGTTTTGGTAAGGGAAGTGCTGACAGCTCTGCTGTGTGGCACCGCTGTAATTCCTGTTGAACCCACCTCGATGCCGCTGTTCCCGAACTTGAATGGTGTTGCTGACATCATCGTTGTTCACTGCAGTGTCTGTAAATACCTGCAGCTGTATATTTTAGTGTGCTATTATGTATCATTTGATTTGACTGGGGAATGCAGAGATGGAGGGATCAGAGTAATAAATTTGTTTTCTTGTTTCAGATTTTTTTTCCCTTAATTTTCCTACTTCTTTTTGTTGGATGTTTCCTTTCCTTTCTAAATAACATCACCAAAACAGTGCAGTGTGAAGAAGCAGTTCTGATTTTTTTTTTTAAGTTAAGACATAAGCTGACCTAATGTTAGTCTTACAGCATGAAAGGAGGAATGAAATGTCACCAGGACAGTCCAGAGTTGGAGTTTCCAGGCTGTCTGGGGCCTGGAAGGTTCCCTGAGCCCCGTCCTTATCACCCTGCACCGGCTGTGCCGGGCGGGGCCGGGGGATGACTCCGGTTATCTGGGGACAGCCTGGCACAGTCACATCCCTCTGCTGCTCACCTTAAAAACACAAAGCACAACTTTTAGTTAGTGGGATTCATGCAGGAAGTGCAGAGGTGTCTCCTAGGTGTCCTCAAAGGGTGTAGTTGAACCAAGAAGTTTTGGGGTTGTTTTGGAGGGGTGTTTGGTATTCCAGGGAGTGCTGCAGTTGGAGGTGATGCCATGGGAGGCAGGGAGACTGCATTGTTCTGCAGCATCCAGGACTTTGGAGTTCTGAGCTCCCTGGTGGCTCTGGCAGCACAGACACTGCTGACGTCGGCTGGGGCTGCAGGAAGAACAGTCCATTATTGCTACACTAAAGCACTTCTTTTACAATTGACTCGCTCCACTGTAGTTACAAAAGGAGCCTTTCTTTTAACCAATTCCAGCAAAAAGAGGAGCCAGATTGCCTGGCTTGTGTGGTGAGAGGCAAACCAGCTCTCAGGGTAAATTACAGAAGGTCTCCCATTTGACTTTCAATATTGTAACAATGTTTGAAATTATAATTTAAATAATTTAAATATTTCCTTAAATTAATATTGTAAATAATTAAATAATTTAAAATTTTTTCAAATCACTTTGTGGAGGTTATTTTTTAATATTGAAATACAAGTTGAGTTGTATTGTACAGTGAATGAGTGTACAGTGTTCCAGAGACTGACCAGGATTTAATTTTCACCCAGCACTGCCCAAACCCAGAATCAGCAGAGGGGCTCCAGCCATTCAGTACATTAGACCAGCTGCCACTGTGTTATTCCAGAACACAATGCAGTTTAAAAGAAGTGGTTTTGGCATTCCAACACAGCATGACAGAGCAGGAAAGGAAGTTTTTAGCAATAACTTCCTTTCCTGGTGGAAAAAGGCTGTTTGAGAGAATGCTGGAACAAACAGCTGCTTTCTCAGGGAACCATATCTGTGCCTGAGCTCGAGTTATGTTCAGGGGTTTGAGCTTTTAATACTCAGATACACTAATCAAGTGGAGATTTTGGTAGCACTGCCAGGCAAAACCTGGGTTTCGTTTATGTAACACAGTCTGCACACACTGGGGTGGTTTTTTTCCTTGCCCTCTTTTGACAGTAATGAGTGGAAGGAAAAACAAAGCTGAATTTTCTTTCCTTCCTGCAAGTGCCGCAGTGCAGCTGGGGCTGAGTCCATGGGAGCCAGGAGTGCTGCTGGCACGGCTGTCTCCTCTGGAGGGTGGGGACCTTGCAAGGGTAGCTCAGGAATGTGTGGGTTCGTCCCCATATGTTCCTTTCTGTCAGATTGTCCTTTTACAAGTGCTGGGAAAACATGACCCTGTAGATCACTTTCCAACCTGTGGAGTTTTCCATACAATTATGCAAGGTACATGTCTAATTAAAGCATGCAGCTAACTATTGACTAAATAACAATTTAATATTTAATGATGTATTTTAACTGATTGTCCAGGCCTTTTAGTCTGCAATTCTAGTCTGGGTTTCTTCCCTGTCTGATAGGATTGAGAAGTACCTTTAGTTTGGAGAGTTCAGAATTGGTAGAAAAGCATTGAGTGAGTGACTGGTGTAATCACTTGTACACAAAGACATTAATTGCAAAATTGTTCAGGCACAGAGTGTTTGTTGCAGCAACCTCTTGATATGCAGTTAGTTGTTAAATAAGTGGTTAAATATCCAAACTTCAATGATAATAATAGTTCCACTTTTAAAATTTGTGTTAGAGTTTTATTCTAGTGCCCAGATCTTTTACTGAAAATCAAGTTGCTTTTGGAAAGGTAAGGAACTGAAAATTAAAGGTTGTTGCAATTTTAATAAAAAAGAGAAAAAACAGATCAGTAGTCAGGTCTTTGCTGCCTGTGATAACAATATTAGGTTTTAGTACATAAAGCAATGTGGACGGGTTTTCAGTCAGAGCAAGGCCATTGGTTAAGCAAAATGCTCCTTGACTTACTTGACTAAGCCACATCTGTGAAGCCTCTCACTGGCTTCTGAAAGGTTATGTAGAGAGTGGCTGGATGCATTTGTAACTTTTTTAAATTGAGAGAATAAAGAAGAGATGCATCAGAGAATGTGGGTCTATATATGTATGTAAGTGTATATAGATACATGTGGGCCACTTAACTGTTGTTCAAAGAAGAGTAATCTTCTTTAGTATTGAATATTTTAAATAAAATATTTAGAGATATTGTATGTTGTACAAGAAATATGTCTGTATCTACACACGTGTTCACAAACCCACATTTTCAGCTGTTGTGTTGGACACTTGCATGCTACAGTTTGAGATGACACACACTTTATAAGACTGAAGCCATATTTGTCCAAACCAAATAGGTGTTAAATGTCTTTGTAAATTCTCCTTTACCACTTTCTGCTAGAAGTGTGGTTTTATTAAATGTAAGATTTTATACACATACCTGCACACACAGAGTTAGACTGTGAGTAAATCACGTGTGATTTTTAAAAAACCACTTTTTTTCTGCATGAATCGCTTCCTGATCTACCAATGTTTTGTAAGACAAACATAATGGGGTTTTGTTTTTTGCTTTCAGAAAATGGACCCAAGTGGTGTAAAAGTGCTGGAAACAGCAGAAGACATCCAAGAAAGGCGTCAGCAAGTTTTGGACCGTTACCACAGGTTCAAGGAACTCTCTTCTCTAAGGCGCCAAAAGCTTGAAGATTCCTATCGATTCCAGTTCTTCCAGCGTGATGCGGATGAGCTGGAAAAATGGATCCAAGAGAAACTGCAGATTGCATCTGATGAAAATTACAAAGACCCAAGCAATTTGCAGGCAAGTCCTCCTGCTCTTTTCTATTTCCTGTACTATTGATTTTAGGGTGTTACAGATCAGCTGGGATAGAACAAACACAGAAATGAAACTCGATCTGAGAGTGAAGAAAGATGGATGCAAATACCCATGACCTTGCAAAGTGCTCTTCAAAAGCCTGGCTTTTTTGCTGATGTAGTATTTCTAATAATGGATTAGATGCTACATCAGCATAGAAAAAGTTGCTCAGTGTAATGTAGTTTAAAACCAACTTTGTTTAATCCTAGCCTAGAATTTGTTGGATGCCTTAACTCTGTGAACAAATGTGAATTATCACTTATTGTTTCCACAAAAAAAAAATTGTAGGAAGTAAGCTTGTGTGGGTAGAACTAGCTGACAGGTTCTCAGGGCTTTGAACACTGTCATTGCAAGAGCAAACACAAGAAATAAGTAACTGAAACTGGGGTGTTTGAATCCACCTGTTGATCTACCACATGATACAACTGATTTCAACTGCAGTTTGAGTATTTATTTGTCAGCCCTGAATATGCATAAAATACACTTAAAATCTTGCTGCTGGGGAATGTGGAAGAGTCCCTGCACCAAATTTCAGTTGCATTCTTTGATGTTTTCCTTTCAGGGGAAGCTGCAGAAGCACCAAGCCTTTGAAGCTGAGGTGCAGGCCAATTCAGGAGCCATCATTAAACTGGATGAGACTGGAAATCAGATGATAAATGAAGGCCATTTTGCATCTGAAACCATAAGAGTGAGTTTTAAAGCTTTTTTCCCTCCTCACCTCTGACAGGCCTTTCCTTAAGCACTTTGTTCAAGTTACCCAGATAACGATATATTCAAAACCCCTCTTTAACATCCTACAGGTATTCAATTAATGAAATCATGAAAAAATTTCTATTTGTAAAGCTCAGAGGTGGTTTTCTCTTTCATGATCACCCAGCTCATACCTTCTTTTGGATCCAGTTCTGAGGAGGACTGTTTAAAGATGAGATGTTTTTGTGGTGATTATCAAATGTAATTGATGAGTTCAGCATTTTTCTAACTTGCCTTTACTGGTTCAGTCCTTCACGCCGTACCGGACTGCCCAGCGCCCGATAGTCACGGCCACACAAGTGGGGTCCCACATACGAGTAGGTGAAGCTTGTGGCTCTGCAGTGCAACTTGTTTCTGCAATGTCTCCTTCCTTCCTTAGCTGACAGTTTGCACCATCCTTCTGGGAGTGTTCAGAGCTCTTTCCTCCCTTGAAACCTCTTTAATTGAACTTTCTGAGTGGATCAAGTGGTATCCACCCATGATGTTCAAAAGCTTCTCTTGAATGACTTTCAAGTTTCAGGTCTCGATGAGCAAAGTATAATAGACAATGGGTGGAGCAGTTACTTTCCTGTTTTGCAAGTTATGTGCATGTGTGGGAGTGTGGTTTTACTTTTTGTTGTCTATAAAGTTTCTAGTGGCTCCCAATAGTATTGAGAGGCCAAGTGCAGCCAGAGAAACTCAGTATTAAAACTAGTAATTGCCACTAGTATGTCCATATCATGTCACTTCACACAGTTAGCTAAATATATTAGGGTTAAGTGTTTAGTGTTAAGTGGTTAAAATACAGTGAAAGGGCATAAGTTTGACTTAAAACAAATGTGTTGTGTTACATAAGAATAAATTCCCAAAGGAAGATGCTATACACTTATTGGGAGTTGACTTTCATATAAAAGACTGAACATTTGAAGGGGAGAGCAGCAAGTTTTTGGTATGACTTCAAATTAGCATAGAATTTAAATCAAATTTTATCTCAAGACATTTAGCTCACAGTTCCTTAACTATTTGATAGCTTCATTAATTAATAATGACTGTCTAAATATTCAGTTGTGTAATTTCTAATTTTGTGTTACAACACTTTACATAATTTGAAAACTATTCACTAGAGATAAAATCATGAGGTTTGTCCCTTGCCCTTTGTCTAAAGTAAGATTTAGGATGTACAACTTCAGAACAATAAATAAATCTACTGTTAAGAACAGGAAGAGAATAAATCTCATCATCTTTGACAGGGATTTTAATAACAACATCCTTTTGTTTCAGACTCGACTGCAGGAGCTGCACCGACTATGGGAATTACTGATGGAAAAGATGAGAGAGAAGGGAGTGAAATTATTGCAAGCACAGAAGTTGGTGCAATATTTACGGGAATGTGAAGATGTCTTGGACTGGATCAATGACAAGGTGCATAATTGCCTCCCTTTAGTGTGTACTTGATGGGAAATTTGATGTGTTTGTGTGAAAAATTCTGTCAGCATAGAGTTGCTGGAGGTCAGGTAGTCTCAGAAAACTTGTGAAGGCATCTGTATGTTTTATTTAGTTATTCACATTGCATCAGCAGTATGTGTGCAAAGTACCACTGGTGTTTTGCAGCCACAATAAAAGTTATTAGTCTAAGAGGAAGCCTGTTTGTTGGAGAGTACTTTTAGCATAATCAATTCATTCTTTGCTTTGAGAAGACAAATAAAATTCAAGTTTCCTCTAAGGGAAATCTTCAACATGTGAAAGCAAATATTTTTAAAAGAAATATTCTAAAATATTTGTTTTAGAAAGGAGCCAGCCCAAGCAGCAAGCAGTGTGTAGATAGTTACTAAATGATTGGAATATCTTTAGATATTGTAAGGACATGGAATATCTTTAGATATTGCAAGGACATGAACTGCAGGAGGACTGTTGGCTCTTAATTCTTTGAACTCTAAGGAAGCAAACCACAAACCACACTATCAAAAGGAAAAAAAGCCACAAAATAATCACACTGGTTTCCTTAGATGATGGTTTGCTATTTTGTATCATCGTGGGTTCAAACTGTAAACCCTGTATAACTGTTACTGAACACAACATTGCACTTGTGCAGAAATCTTGCATCAGAAGCCTACAGCAAATGTCCATGAACAGTGTAAAAAGGAACAAATTCTAGTCCCCCTGTGTGGTAGGAATTTGTACTTGAAAAATTAATATGACTAAGGAAGATGAAAAAATAATCCCCTTAGTGATCTTGCATATTTTCTGCAGTAATGGGTAGATGTTGGGTCAGGGAATGGGGTTTAATGAATAAACTTCATAGTTTTAAGTCTGACCTTAAACACTGTGATTGTCTTTGACCTATTGAAAATTAGGACAGTGTGCTTCCTAATTTTTAATAGTGATTTCCCATAGGATATACTGAAATTAACTTTTTTTTTTTTCAATGTGCTAGGAAGCAATAGTGACATCAGAAGAGCTTGGACAGGACTTAGAGCATGTTGAAGTTTTGCAAAAGAAGTTTGAAGAGTTCCAGACAGACCTTGCAGCTCATGAAGAAAGAGTAAATGAAGTGAACCAGTTTGCTGGCAAACTTATCCAGGTAAGTATTTATTGGTGTTGAAAATCTCTCTTGGCAAGTCAGTTACCACAGCAAATATTTGTAACTTCCCCTCTTTTCCCCCCTGGTTTGGGGCAGATATTTAAGCTTTGCTCCATCTGGGTACTTGTCTTTCTTCACCTTAAATGGTCACCATTTGATTAAATTGTTTTTCTGCTAACAGCCTGAATAACTGCCCCATCTGGGAGCACTCCTGAAAATGGGGAGAGTAGTGATTAGTAAGAGAAACTGTCATATTGGGGTTAAATTTATTTCCCTTGGACAGGGAGGTTTAATATCTCTTCTGGTTTGATATCTGGGGCCTGATCAAGGATGGAGGCAGGGCATTCCAGGGAAAAAGAAGATACTGTTTATAGCCCTCTTGCCATGGACTAATCAGTATATAGGGAAAACACTACATGAGTATTGAATGTTTGCACAGTGAAATTTCAGGGAAACTATTGAATTGGGTGATCATCTGGAAAGGACAGTAATTATAAATTGATCTCTTGAAGACCAGCAGCGTTTTGTCAATGGATGTAAAAGCAAAGAACATATGAAAATACCATTTTTTCCCTTTGCTTGCCAGGAAACACATCCTGAAGAAGAACTGATAAAGTCCAAACAAGATGAAGTAAATGCAAGCTGGCAGCGTCTGAAGGGACTTGCCCTTCAGAGGCAGGGAAAACTCTTTGGGGCAGCTGAAGTTCAGCGTTTCAACAGGTATAAACTTTGCTGGATCTGCTGAATGATGTAACCCTTGTGTGGGTGTTTAATGATGCATTCAGCTGCACACAGTAGTATGAGAGGAGCTACTGTCTCCTTTTGCTTTGCTCTTCTGCATGACTTGCTGAATGAAGACCTCATTGTTCTACAATTACTTTAGATGGAGCTTTTCAGAACTTGGCAGTTTTGCTCTCCTTTCCTCTGAGGGCTTTTTCCCCCAGTTCTGTCCTAGATGAGCCTTAAATGGGGTGTAAATTTTTTATTGGATGTCAGCCCAGTTGTTCTGGAGGCTCTGAGCAATGTCTTTCTATTCTCATCCCCATCTACAGCATTTTGAGATTTGCTGTAATTAAGGTGGGGAAGGGTCCAGAGTGGGAAATGGATCCACTCCATGACAGTGCTCAGTGGTGCTGTAATTCCTGGTTTGCATCTGGGGACAGTGGCCTGTTAATATGCTTCAAAGTTTCTTGAGATGCAGAGAAAGTCTATTTATTTGTTTTCTGAAGGATGTTTGTAGTTGGCTGCAGTGTTTATATATATGGGTTTGTATGCTAGTACGTCTGGCACACGTATGGGAACACATCCTGCTTCCTTCCTTTTTCCATACAAGACAAACTGCTTTCAATTTGTGCTTTGTTTTGAAGGGATGTGGATGAAACAATCAGCTGGATTAAGGAGAAAGGGCAGTTGATGGCCTCAGATGATTTTGGCAGAGATTTAGCCAGTGTGCAGGCATTACTGCGCAAGCACGAAGGCCTGGAAAGAGACCTGGCAGCTCTGGAGGATAAGGTACCCTGAGATGTATTTCCATGAGGTAACCAGCTTGGAAAAGGCTGGAAGCTGACTCTGTTTGTGCCTGGGTTTAGGTGAAGGCCCTGTGTGCAGAAGCTGACCGTTTGCAGCAGTCTCACCCAATAAATGCTTCCCAAATCCAAGTGAAACGGGAGGAGCTCATCGCCAGCTGGGAGCAGATCCGCACGCTGGCCGCAGAGAGGCACGCTCGCCTCAACGACTCCTACAGGTGGGTCAGGACAGGGCTGCTTCCCTCCTGGGCACATCTGACACAGGCCTCTTGGAAGGAGAAGAAAGGGCTGCCATTTCCAAAATTTTGGGATGATTCTGGTATTTTAAGAGCAGTCTTGTTCACCACATTCTATTTCACCAAATTCTTTTTTCTACTAACTTCTGGTAGTAAAAGAAATATTTATGTGATTGAAAAATTATTGCAGTTTTTGTGTCATTTTCTGGGTGTGGATCAACTATGAAAATAGACACAGTGATGTTTTAGGACATTTGCTATTTTCTCCATCTAAGTTGAGACATGCATTTGGAAGTACATTATCTGAATATATTTCAGTTTTGCTGAAAAAAAAAGCTTTTTTAATACTTTTATTACAAATCTGTTCACTAGTCTTTAAGAGTCTCTATGAAGACTGAAGTATGATATGTTGTTTGATATATTGTCTGAGACCAAATGAATTCCCTGTTTCTATTGTAGTTTGTTTTTTTTTTTCCCCCTGTGGAATTTGTGTTCATCCAGTCTTGTCTACACTAACCTGGAATCTGAAACAGAACCTGTTAGATTAATGAAGCCATTCTAAAAACAAACTAATCCCAGTATGGTGGTTAGTTTACATCCTTTCTAGTTGTGTTTTTCTGCCCTTTGTTCCTTCCCACACTGTGGGATTTTTGGCAGTGGAGACCCACACAAATAATCTTTTTCTTTACCTTCCCTGCCATAGTCTCTTCAGAGCAATTAACAGCAAATATAAAAGGGAAACAGAAACTGATCACATTTGCTGATAAGTGTTAAGCATGTGCCAAAGCCAACAACTAAAGGCATTCTGGAAGGAATTTGAAGATTTGTTTGCTTGTTTTAGGGCTGAGGCATGTGCAGTTGAAATTTTTTGTCAGTTCCCTCCCCCACACACTGTTATGGGTATGACAGAAGCAGCCCTGTGAATTATCTTGAGAACTATATTTTGATTTCTGTTGTCCTCAGTGTGTAGTTAGGAATATTAATTTTGCTTACAATATAAGTTATATGCAAACTATATCTTTGAGAGTTTGATTTAAAACCCAACATTTTCATCACTTCAAAAGACTTCCTTTTTGATTGAAAGCATATTTAGTAATTTAATATTCTGAGCAGATTTTTGTGTTGTTTTATTTGTATCTAAAGAACAGCTTTTATGTTTATAACCCTTTCTTTGGGGAAAGGGGAGAGAAACTGCAAATTAATTATTCCTAATCATTTTTTGCTTTGCTTACATAAGGCTGCAGCGCTTTCTCGCGGACTTCCGAGACCTCACCAGCTGGGTGACCGAGATGAAGGCTCTGATCAATGCTGATGAACTTGCCAATGATGTGGCTGGGGCAGAAGCCCTTCTAGACAGACATCAGGAACATAAGGTAGAGTGGTTATACAGAAAATCCAGTCAGCAGCCCTCTGATTTGTGTGTCTAGCACAGTCTGAGTCAGTGTTGTAGCACTGGAATGCTTTGATCGTGCAACAGACACCGTACTAGATTGCTGTCTTGATTTAATATTCTTAAATTGTTTCTAGATGGTAGATATATACTAAGTGTTTAAGAATGCTTATGATAATATTAAAAAAAAAATAGGCCTGATAGTAGCCAGTTGGACTAATGTTTGTTTTCATTCTCCATCATGAGGAATTCCTATAATTAAGCAGAAAGAATACAGTTCAAATGAACTTTTAGTTTCATTTTAACGTAGAAATTTATACCTACCTTACATGGTAAGGTAATTCTGAGACTCTGTGCTAAGATAAATTTTGGTAACAGCTTTTTCACCTCTCCTTCCATAGGGAGAAATTGATGCCCATGAAGACAGCTTCAAATCTGCTGATGAGTCAGGCCAGGCTTTGCTCTCTGCTGGGCACTATGCTTCTGATGAAGTCAAAGAAAAGGTAAGTTGAGAGCAAGAGCTCCTGGAAGAATTTAGTCTCTTTCTTCTGTGTCCCTTAATTTAAAAGGATGTTCATCAGGAACTGGAGATTTCATTGTTTCCACAGGAGGTCATTTTCAATTCAGTGCTAACCACTTCTTAGATGACAATTTGATTTTACATTGAGATGGAAATGAACTAGAGTGTTAAATAAAATTATTATACATTCCTCTTCCCAACCAATTAGCTGACCATCCTCTCAGATGAAAGGTCTGCCTTGCTGGAACTGTGGGAGCTCCGCAGGCAGCAGTATGAGCAGTGCATGGACCTGCAGCTTTTCTACAGAGACACTGAACAAGTTGACAACTGGATGAGCAAACAAGAAGTGAGTGCATATCTTTGAATTCTCCAGATATGGTGGACTTGAATTTCTGGGTAGATTTTTGTAAGCTCAAGCAATTGGTGTTACCTGCTGGCAGTGCCATGAACACCCACGAGTGAGTGGGTGCTGTGCAGTTATTTATCTGACTGCCTGAAATGGTGCAATGGCTGTTTCCATCTAATGCTGAAACTATGAGCTGTGACGAGTGGGCTTGATGTGGCTTTTGTGTATTAACTCTTGTAAAATGCTGGTTGAATAAGAAGCTAAAAAGAATTACTGGCTGTCAGAAGCATAAAGCAAACACCATGCCATCTTTACCTTTCAGTAATATATGGCAGGAAATATCCCTGGCTGTGCTTGAGCTCACTTAGAGCAGCTGAGTATGGAAACATAAAAATGTTTGTGTCCTTACTTCAGGCTTTTCTGCTGAATGAAGACCTTGGTGATTCTCTGGACAGTGTGGAGGCTCTTCTAAAGAAGCATGAAGATTTTGAGAAATCCCTAAGTGCCCAAGAGGAGAAAATCACAGTAAGACACTGACATTAGGCCATTACTAAATGGACAGGAAGTGAAACAAGGGCATTTATTCACTGGGGAGGAGACACTGCTGGTAAAGGATGGGGTTTGCTTTGCAGAATGATCTTCTCTGATGGGCGATGTATTAGCTCTAAATAACAGGTATTGTCTCTAAAATGGAAAAGAGTGGAAAAAGCACGGGATAGGGCTTGATTTCTGTCTCAGAGCCAGGTAACCTGGTGCACCCTTATCATACCAGCACCAGGTGGATGAATATTTGTCAAAAAACTGCACTCTTCCACATGGAGAGGATGAGGATACGGAGAGAAAAGGGTGTAAGGATAGATCTGCTAATGGCTTTCTGCCAGTTTTACTGTGATAAACTTTGGGGAATTGATATACTAAGCAAATTTGCACAAGCAATTTCTGTACACCAAATAAATGGAAACTTGTTTTCCCTCTAGGCATTAGATGAGTTTGCTACTAAGTTGATTCAGAATAACCACTATGCCATGGATGATGTTGCTACACGCAGAGATGCTGTAAGTATCCAAAATACATTTGGACTGTAGGCGTTAAATCTTGTTCTGCTTTATTATTTTACATGGTTTCACTTCAATATAGGATAAGTCAATGGAGTTGTCCCAGGAGGGATACAGTGATGGTTCTTACAAGCTTCAAGAATTTAAAAACCTTTTCCTTTCTTCTTTTTTCAGCTGCTGAGCCGCCGAAATGCCCTTCATGAGAGAGCCATGCGCCGCCGTGCTCAGCTGGCAGATTCTTTCCATCTGCAGCAGTTTTTCCGAGATTCTGATGAGCTCAAGAGCTGGGTTAATGAAAAGATGAAAACTGCAACTGATGAGGCCTACAAGGTAAACACAAAGATGAATGGTAGAATGCTTTTAAGGCAGTACCAGGCTTAATCAGTCTAATGACACGAAGCAACATCAGCTACCATGTTGCTGATAGTTAGTGGTATTAATGGCAACAGGAGGAATTGTGTAATTTCTTCCTGACCCCAAGAGGCATTTTCCCATCATGTAGTAATTGTGCCTGTCCAATAGCTTAAGAATTCTGATTTAAGGCATATTTTTGGTACCAGATCCTCTGATTACACCATGGCATGTCTATGAACGTAGTCCAATTGCAAAAATTCTTCAGAGATCTTTGGGTACTGGTTTTGCATTGAAATGTTCTATTTCTTTCTTCATCTGTAGGATCCATCAAACTTGCAAGGTAAAGTTCAGAAACACCAGGCTTTTGAAGCAGAGCTGTCTGCCAACCAGAGCCGGATCGATGCCCTGGAGAAGGCTGGCCAGAAGCTCATTGACGTCAAGCACTACGCGTCCGATGAGGTGGCAGCTCGCATGAATGAAGTCATCAGCTTGTGGAAGAAACTTCTGGAGGCCACTGAGCTCAAAGGTATGACTTGCTCAGAAGAATATGGGCAAATTTCTAGAGATTTTAGCTGGGAGAAGACAGGAAATGAGTTAACTTCAGTTTCCACTTGACTTACCTGTCCTGTTCTCCTCTTACCTGTCCCTCTCAGGTATAAAACTGCGAGAAGCCAATCAGCAGCAGCAATTTAATCGCAATGTGGAGGACATTGAGCTCTGGCTGTATGAAGTAGAAGGACACTTGGCTTCTGATGATTATGGAAAAGATCTTACTAATGTTCAGAATCTTCAGAAGAAACATGCACTGCTAGAGGCAGATGTTGCTGCCCATCAGGTAAGGAAATAATTTTTATTCCTGCCTTTTCAGATCTGCTCACTCAAAAGATGGGATTTTCAGATATGCTCATTCAGAGACCTTAGCAGGCCTGGTTTTTATAATTTTTTTTAACTTTGGGTTTTACAGTTTGCTTATCAGCAATTATTTTGAACTAAAACATAACTTGTATGTCTCTAAAATAATATCTCTATAACTTTAATAGAAATGAGCTTCTCAGTCACTGCAGCCACCTCACAGAAGTTCTGACCTAACGGTGCTGCTGATCAATTTTAGGATCGGATAGATGGCATTACCATCCAGGCACGCCAGTTCCAGGAGGCTGGGCACTTTGATGCTGACAATATCAAGAAGAAACAAGAAGCTTTAGTGGCTCGTTATGAAGCCCTGAAGGACCCCATGGTAGCTCGCAAGCAGAAACTCGCAGATTCTCTTCGCCTGCAGCAGCTTTTCCGTGACATTGAGGATGAGGAGACCTGGATTAGGGAAAAAGAACCTATTGCAGCTTCAACAAACCGAGGTTGGTCCATCCTGGGATCTCTAGGATTCAGATGTCAGAATTGCTCTGTTATAAATTGTATCTTGATAGAACATTCTCTGAAAATTTCAGAGCCGTTTGGTGTAATTAACGTTGCCCAGAGTTACATATTTGCCATTGCCCCTTGGTCTCTGTTATGTTGCTTATATAATTGCAGTGGTAACATAGTTTCCATACTACTCTGTCCTCATTGTTAGAGTTCTCCCTGTGCAAGTTTGTGTATTGCTGGCTGCAGCTGCCTTGAAATTTTTGTTTCATTTAGTTTCTCTGATTTTGCTGATCAATTATTTTGTATCTTTCAGGCAAGGACTTAATTGGTGTCCAGAATCTGTTAAAGAAGCACCAGGCTTTGCAGGCAGAAATTGCAGGCCATGAGCCTCGCATTAAAGCAGTCACACAGAAGGGAAATGCTATGGTGGAAGAAGGTATGTCTCAATATTTTTTACCTCTGTCAGTCTTTTGTTCTCTGTCCCAGCACAGTTAAGAATTACTGCCTGATTTTAGCCTGAAAATAAGCAGGTACCTGCTAGCAGGATGAATTCCTGGTTATCCTTTCACCTGAAAATAAAAATAGGTTCCTAGATGGGAACCTGTCCTAATTTTGACAGATCTCTGTCTACTCTTGATGAACAGTTATTTAACAATTTTGTGCCTATTGTATTTAGTCTCTATAATTAAATCTGTGAAAGGGCTCTATCTGAGGTATATAATCATGAGAGAAAATTCTTTACAAAGACAGTAATTCTTGCTTTTAAATAAATAGCCATCTTTATTTTTGACTGGGTGTTTTTAACATGAAAATTTTACAAAAAATCCTGCAGGTCTGAAATAATATTTGTCTGCTGCCAGAACTCTGGAAAGAGATGACCTTTTCTGTTTCATCATTGAGAAATGTTATGATGTGTCTCATTTTATTCCTATTGATTAAGATATGCTGGTACAGCTTGATTTGCAGGTTGTGTTTTCCAGTCTGGGGCAAAAGGACAGCTGAGTTATGTTTTTATAATTCTAGTCTAAATAGGCTTTAAATTGGTCTGACTTTTTGACCTTGAAGAATTATAAGTAATCTTTTAATGTCTATTGCTTCTGTCTGCTGAAGTCCTTCAGTTCCCTCTCCTTCTGTTCCATAGGACACTTTGCAGCTGAGGATGTGAAAATCAAACTGAACGAGCTAAACCAGAAGTGGGACTCTCTGAAAGCCAAAGCATCTCAGCGTCGGCAGGACCTGGAGGATTCCCTGCAGGCTCAGCAGTACTTTGCTGATGCTAATGAGGCTGAATCCTGGATGAGGGAAAAGGAGCCCATTGTAGGGAGTACAGACTATGGGAAAGATGAAGACTCTGCTGAGGTATTTGAGATTCTTGTTTAAATCAATTTTGCATAAGTACAGTGAGGATTTGTCCAATGGTAAAAAATGAGCTGTGATAATTTCAGGACTCTTGAGGGCGGATTCTTGCATCAAGCAAGATTTTGGCTCTTAGTCAAAAGATGACATATTTTCCTGTGTCTTAGTTGCTATTGCAACTATGTGAAATTCTGCTGCTCAGTATATTAAACCAACTGTGAGGAAGCTTTACCTCTGTATGTACTCTTTTACAGGGTTTTGTTTTTTTAAGTATAATGAAAATAATATCAGCAAATTTCTCATGGGATGAGCATTTCAGTATGAGTCTGGTTTTCAGCAGTTCATTAGCCTGGAAGTAATTTTTTTTGTCTGGATTTGTTTTATTGATATCATCCTGCAGTCAAACACCACATCCCAGTGGCAGTGCTGACTGACATTTTATCAACATTAAGTGCAGTTTAAAGGCACACTTTAAACTTACCCGTATCACTCAGGAAATAGTTATTTCTGGTCAGAACAAAAGAATGTTGCTGAGATAAGGTAGAGGCAGAGCACCAGAAGCATTAGGCCCACTATCTAGCCTGTGAATAAATAGAAGGGATTATTCCCATGAGAGTCACAAGGCTGGCAGTTCTGAAAAACCCACATTCCCTTTGTATGGAGTCAAAGTATATATTTGAAGCAGAGGCATATTTGTAAAATGGCAAGGTGTGCATGTTGTTATTATCATCCACTTTCAGGCTCTTCTGAAGAAACACGAAGCTTTGATGTCTGATCTCTCCGCTTATGGCAGCAGCATCCAGGCATTGAGGGAACAGGCCCAGTCATGCAGGGTAAGGAAAGATGCCAATCATGTACCTAAAATTCATGGGTCAGCAAAAGGTAAAAACAAAGCTCAATAACAATTGTTGGTTTTGAGAGGTTATTGCAGATTGTGCTTGATTTTCTCAAAAAAATTAGCAGTCTGTTTTTATAATCATAAGACAGCTGTATTGTTTTGAAGGAAAACAATCTAATGTGGTGGTTTTCAGGGTTTGAGCCTAGACAGCACCTAAACTGACTCTACAGTAGGTTTAACTAAGGCTGAAGTCTGTTCTAGGACAACAGCATTGATTATAATAGACATGGAGAAGCTCATTTTTTCTTGTGCCTTTTTTTTTTTTTTTTTTTTTAGCAACAAGTTGCTCCCACAGATGATGAAACTGGAAAAGAGCTCGTTCTGGCCCTCTATGATTACCAGGAGAAGAGTCCCCGGGAGGTGACAATGAAGAAAGGAGATATCCTCACCTTACTCAACAGCACCAACAAGGTGGGTTCTGGCCTCCTGCTTTGCTGCCCTGCTTGGCTCCCTCAGTGCTGTATGTTTTGTTTGCTTTTGCCACATTCAGCCCATGTCCCCATTCAGCACTTCAGCTGAACTTCTTCACTTCCTTTCCATCACTCCTCTAGAGCTGCCGACTTTTCCAAGACAAGGCATGTGTCTGTGAGAACTTTAATTCCCTGATGTAGAGGAACTTTTGGCCAAATACAAAGGGAGACATGGGAGTAAGATCTCCATCTTCAAAAGACTCTTTTGTTTGAAATGATCTCCATAACAAGAGCAAACTGTTGAGAGCATCACTGGTTTCCTTGTGTTAACAGAAGTCTCTGATTTGCAGCATTCAGTTGCCCAGCATTCTTTGTGCTTGATGATATCCTCACAGTGATTGCTTTGTGAATTTTTTTTGCTTCCAGGACTGGTGGAAGGTGGAGGTCAATGACCGTCAGGGATTTGTACCTGCTGCCTATGTGAAGAAACTGGACCCTGCCCAGTCTGCATCCCGAGAGAACCTCCTGGAGGAGCAGGGCAGCATCGCGCTGCGCCAGGAGCAGATCGACAACCAGTAAGCTCCAGCTGATGAGATGTGACACTGCCAGCATCAGCTGGCTTGGCCTTTGCCTCACAGATTGCCACCAGCTTAGGTTAATGCTTCTTACACTAGGGAGTAATTAATTGGAGCAAAACAAGGGACTCCTTTGCCAGAGGCACCGGATTCAGTTGCTTTATTCCCACTCTAGATTTTCTTGTTGCTTTTCCCATTTTTAACCGTTAAACTCATGACACTAGAGCTCAACTTACTGTCTGACTGGAGTATTTTGTGTTCCTTTTGTTGTTGTACTTAACTACTTAACTTGTTTGTGAATTATATATGTCCTAAGCAACTCCTGTATATGTAGTTGTCACTTCTTAACCTGTGATCTGTTTTGAAAAGCTTTCTTAAATTTGATTCCATTAAGTACAGTGCTCTCCCTATACAGGGCTGACTCTGAAGGTGCCCTCCTTATGAGCTGGGGCTACTTTGCTTCTACCTCATCACTTTTTTTTCCGAAATGTGGTGCCAATATTTGTTGTCACTATAGGAGCTAAAATGTGTCCCCCCCTTCTTTTTTTTTTCAATTTTTATAATCTTTTTTAAAAGAGCAGCATATCATTTCAAACAGAAAACTGCAAGGCTGCTTAGTAATGACCTTCTTAAAGCACATGGTGGCCGGAGATTAATTCAAGCAAGGGCTGTGGGTGATAGCTGTGAGTGCTAGCCCCTCTTATCAAGCCACTTGAAAGCTGAAGCTGAAAGTTTTCTGTGTACTCCCATCTGTTTGCGCAGCTACGCTGTCGTTCTGTGTGAGAACTTCTTCCCACTCAGTTGTGTTGAGTCATCAGTTATTACAGTGCCATGCAATAATTATTGGCATTAGCTCTAGAATTGAAATAAATCACACAAAAAAACCCCACCAACCCATAACAAAAAACCTTTTTACCAGCAGGAAGAAAAAATGCTGGAGAATTGTGGCACATTGGTGAGGATTTTAATAATATCATTATTGAATATTCCTCCAATTTCTATCAATATCCCTTCATGGGTTTGCATATGGCTTTTAGTAACTAGAACAGGGTGCCTTATTTTAGAGTCAAGGAGAGGGGACCACCTTTTAGTTTCTAATCCTATGGCACAATAATGAGGAAATTAGGAGACCTTATAGAGAGAGCTCAACTGTACTGCTGAGGTTTCCTTACATGAATTGTACTCCTGATCTGATTTGCTTTGCTTCTGAACAACTCCCAATTTTCTCCATTTAAATGTGAACTCTTACCCATCTCCTACCACAGACCAGCCATGGATGGAGCTGCTGCTTTCATTATTTTTGTTAATCTGACTAATTTTTCGCATGCATTTGCTGTGCTCCCTGTCTGTGCAGGACTCTCATTACTAAGGAGGTCGGCAGTGTCTCTCTGCGTATGAAACAGGTCGAAGAACTGTGAGTAGGATTAGCCCTTTCCTAAACCATGCTGTCTCCACACTGTCACTGCTCATCCTCCCTTTGTTTCTTTCTTTGTGAATGCTGCTCCAAAGAGACCTGAAGGAGGCCATTTCTGCAAGGAGGATTAGTTTAGATGAATGTGGTGGTCTGTGTTTCCTCTGTTCCTCACAAGCAGCTGCTTATCTTGCTGGGCACCTCTGTGCTGCTGGATTGGTTCATGTTTATTCCATCACACTGGTTTTGCTTACCAAAGAGGTTTTAGGGCTATCTGGACTGTTTTCCTTAAAAAGCATCTCCTGCATTTTCTGAGGTGCAGATGGAAATATTACCTTGTTTATATAAATATATATAAAATACATCTACCAAGTATTGCATCACATCTGAATGTCTTAAGAGTTTAGGAAGGGTGGGGCTGTCATGGTTTATCATGTAAAGTAACATTCATGCTGGGTGCTCAAAAACCATTATTTATATAGGGTGATTATTCTTTCATTTTAACATTAACTAAATTTTGAAACCTGTGTTCATGTCTCCTGGAAAAGATATCAAGTTTGCATTACACTGGTGGAGGTTGCTGGGAAATCCAAAGCCAGTGTTCATTGGCTGTGCCTGGCTTGTCATAGCAAATATATTTCTTGAAAATTAAAAGTGACACTTTTATGTAAATCTCTCAAGTGTTGCAAATCTGCTCTGAGGTTAGGTTTGCTTCTGAAAGAGTTTTGCCCCAGATCCTCTATGAGCTTTACAAGTACTTAATACCTAATGTTGTTTGCTGAGGCAAACAGCTGCAGTTAAGGCAGGCTTCAAGTCAGGCTAGAAAGTTTCTATTTCAATCCAATATGAAAGATTCCTAGTTCCTTTCTGCCCACTCTTAAACTACAGCAAACAGGAAGCCACAAAGTCCCTGCTTCCATGGAAGGAGAGCTGATTTATCATTTTGGTAATACAGATATTACAGCCCAGGATACTGAGGATTTTTTGGAAGAGACTTTGTCATCTCTGAGCTGTTGGTTAGGAAAATGGTGCAGGATTGAACTCCTCAGGCTGGGAGGTTGTAACTGCTCAGTCTGTGCCCTTGTGCTTCAGGGTGGGAAATGAAAACATCCCCATTTGAGGCCCTGCAGGTACCTCAGCAGTGTCTGGTATTATTTGATTTAATAACACCAGAAGGAATGTGCTTAATAATGAGAATCTATTGCTGCTGTTGATCACTGTGGTAGACCAATGTCCAAACTGATTCAGGACATAAAAGCCCTTCCAGATGCAGCTAAAATATCTCATCTTCTGGAGAACTTAAAGTAAAAATGAGTATTAAGAGTGTGTTTTTTCTGAATGCAGGATTTTAAAAAACAGGCATTATGCATTGCTAGAGAGGTTTGTGATTCAGTATCAGTGACTGCAAAACTGCTCTTGGCTTTTTTCAGCAATAGCAAAAGATCTTGTAGGATCATCTATGTCTAGTTGATTACAAGATGATTTTAAATAACTGGCTGGTTTTAAGAGGTTTATTTACCTGTGCAGACCAATTTAAAGATTTTTGAGGTTTCATTTTGTGTCTGTTCTAATGTAAAGGAGGAGTAATATCACTGATGTTGAGAATTCCACAGATAGAAAAAGCGTACATGAAATGAGTTTCATGGATTTCCCAGTTGAATATAGGTGTGTTATCAAAGATTCACACCTTGCTTAAACATTCAGCAGATTTTGCCCTGGAAAATGGCTAGTGAAGTGAAGATGTTTATGTCCTGAGGCTGGTGGATTTTCATAACCTGATGGCAAACTTGGTGTACTCTAGGAAAATATCCCTTGGCAAGCAAGAGCCTATGGAGTCATTCCTGCCCTGCACTGATAATGTGGTTTAAGAGCCTACCCCAGTCTAGGCTGTGATTTGGGTTTGCATTTGCCCAGTGAGGTGTTGCATGTGAGAATTCTCATTTTGGTGTGCAATCCATGTGGAGGAGAGACATGGACAGTCTTCATTTCCAACTGCACATGAGTAGTTCATCCTGTAGTGGAACAGGGCATAAATTCAGGGATTCCCCATTTTTGGGGACTCCAGTACTTAGGAAATTCCTGTGATTGGATTCAGTTCCATCTGATTGTTCCCTGCTTTCCTTTCCTGCTTGTCCCAGGTATCACTCTCTCCTGGAACTGGGAGAAAAACGTAAAGGCATGTTGGAAAAAAGCTGCAAGAAGTTCATGCTCTTCCGTGAAGCCAACGAGCTCCAGCAGTGGATCAATGAGAAGGAAGCAGCACTCACCAGTGAGGAAGTGGGTGCTGATCTGGAGCAGGTGGAGGTTCTGCAGAAGAAATTTGATGATTTTCAGAAGGTATGTTGTGATGCTGCATAATGTGTGTGTTAATCTTGGCCTTTCCCTTCAGGCTCTCTGATCATGTATCCATGACAATTCTTCATAGCTGAGTAGGAAATATGGCTTTGATTTGGCATAAAAGGTCCATAGAAGGTATATATATAAATTTTTAACTTTTATTTTGTGAGGATAGAGAATTAAAGTGTCTTCAGTTTGATTACATTCCCCAGGTTGTTCCATGCTTCTCAGCTCCCAGAGAGCTGAAGCTCTCTTTCAACACTTTGCAGTAAAGTCTGCCAAGCTTTGGAGGAATTTCAGTTTGTGTAAAGCATAACCTTCAGCTAAGTTGTTCCTATTGAAAGGGAAGATGCATTTGGTTTCCATCTGTAGAGGTATTTCCCTGAGATATGGGTAGAAAAAAAAAATCTGGCAGCTGGAATTCCTTGGCAAGGCTGTCTGGGAATTCAGGGTCACTGTGCTCAACTCCTGCTGTTCACACACTGGGCTCTCTTGGGGAGCCACCTTGTTCCATGTGTTCTGCCTGGGTGAATTTTAATGCTGGGATATTTCCCTGTTCTCTGTAGGATCTCAAAGCCAACGAGTCACGCCTGAAGGATATAAACAAGGTTGCCAAGGACCTGGAGTCAGAAGGGCTGATGGCAGATGAAGTACAAGCAGTACAGCAACAGGTGCTCTTTTTCTCTGCCTTATTCTAATCTAAGAAGCAAAATACTTTCCTCCTTTCTTTTGTCTGATATCTTTGCCTGGCATTGCAAGATTCAGGCTGTTTTCTAGTGTGGCCATCCCAAGAAGCCATTTAGAATTATATTCTGTAATAATGCTAGAGCAAATTGCACCAGCATCTAGAGCTTTTTCCTTTATTTTTTTTAGGTATGGAAAGTCTACAATAATATTAAAAGTCATGGAGAATCCATGCATTAACTTTGCTTCATATAAATTTGAAATTTAGCATTTATTATTTGCAGGAAAATGGGTGAGGAATGCTAAGGAAAAAGAAAAATAAAGTAGAGTGAAATTCAGAGTGGAGGGCATTTGTGGGTTTTCTGTTTTGGTTTGGGGTTTTTTTGCCAGCTTTTTACATCCTTGTGCTATAAATAATCTTATCCTGTGCCAACTAAGTATGTGTTGGAATTTTTTTTTTTCTGTTGGAAAATAACAAATTGTTTGTCCTGTCTCCTTTGCAGGAAGTGTATGGGATGATGCCCAGGGTAAGTGTTGATTTCTGAGGTGGGTGGAGTGGCAATTGTAACAGGTTTGGGATGTACAAGGAGAAGTTCAGCCATAATTGTAGTTCATTTCCATGATGGAACTCACTAATGACTTTGAATAGACATTCAAAGTTTATCTTATCTATGATCCCTTTATTTCCTGAGTGTCTTGCCCCACATCACAGATCAAAGCAAGCAGCATAACCCAAACTGATACAAATACTTGCATAAAAAATGTACTTACTCTGTTAAGGAATGGACACAGATATTTTCAAGATTTTTTTACTGTATTCTGATAGTTTTAGATTCTGCTTCATATCTAAAGCTGTTTCTTCACATTTTCAAACAGGATGAAACTGATTCTAAGACAGCCTCTCCTTGGAAGGTAGGTGTCATTGCTTAGTAGCACACAACAAGAAAATAAAACAAAAATTACAGCATATCATCTTTTTTTAGACCATTTGCTTCTCCTAATCCATAGAAATTCTCAACAGCCTGGTTTCTACCTCTCTGCTACAAAACTCTGTTTAGTTTTGAGCTCGTAGTGTGAGGGTTTCCAGTTTCTGGGCAGTAGATGTTGAATAATCCCTTGTTCACTCTGCATGAGTTCTTTGCTTTCTGCTTGCTACAACAAAAATGTTTTTATTCCTCAAAGTCAAAACCATTTATGTCAATAATTCTTTAGTAAGGAATATTCTGTATCCCATTAGTCATCTCCAGCTTATTTACTACAATAGTTAGAAGAAGCCTTTCTCCATTCATTAGAGGCTTACAATGGAAGTGCTGTCACCTGCTAAAGCACAGAAATATCTTAAATATTGTTTAAATTCTCCAACACTGTGTTTTCCCTAGCATTTCATTCCCATGTTTTATGTCTTGCATCCAACCTGTTAGACTTAAAGCTGCTTGTACATCTTTTGAGCTGTGAGAATGTGGGGAAAACAGGTTAGTATGCAAAATTTTGACAGAAAATGCAACCATGTTGCCAGGAACTGGTGACTTTTAAAGTATTTTTTTGCAAATTACAAACATGTACATTGAATTCTAAGAGTCTTATAGTAACTTAGCAAACAGATTTGGGGGGTTTTTAATTAATGTCTTGAATGTTGCCTTTAAATTTCCTCCTCTTTGTCCTCATTAAGATTTGTTTGCTTCAGTTCACACTAACATGATAGTGCTTACTTGTGAGTTCTGACTATTCTTACTCTGCTCTATAAGACCTTAGGAATTACAGCCAATTATTCTTAATTGCTTTTGTAATTTACTTACATTGTCTTTCTTAGTGGTTTCTGTTTGGTTTTTTAAGGACTTTTCTTTCAGTCTGTTGTGCTTTTGGTTAGAGTTGACTTAAATGCTATATTTTTTATTTCTGCCTTTTCACACAGTCTGCACGTTTGATGGTACACACTGTGGCAACCTTCAACTCAATCAAGGTAATTCCACAACTTTCTCTGACCTTATTTAGAACTTGTGAACATCCTTTTCCATTATCTTTGTCTTTCATTAAGCTTTATAAAGTCTTTTGAATCAATTTATTGAAAGAAGCATTAGTATATACAGCATTTGCTTCTCAAGTTAGATCACTATCTTAAATACATAAAATAATTTGATTTTACAGCTCAGGAGAAACCCCTCAAATTATTTTATTTAACTAAGGTATCTGAATTTGTGCATTCTTCTGGAATGAAGCAGAATTTAATAACCTTTACCTGTAGTGAAAGGCCAGTCTGACTTTTTGCTTCCATCATCCAGGAGCTGAATGAGCGCTGGAGATCCCTGCAGCAGCTGGCAGAGGAGAGGAGCCAATTGTTGGGCAGTGCCCATGAGGTCCAGAGGTTCCACAGGTGAGGGGTTTCTTTGGTCTGAACTCAAATGCTTTCTCAATCACGAATTCTAAAATACAGCAGGACCTGTTCTAAACAAATCATATTCAACCCCCATCTTGTTCAGTGGAGGAGGATGGTCTTTTAATTCTCTTTTTGCCTTTCCTTCCTCCAAATTAGAGATGCTGATGAAACCAAAGAATGGATAGAGGAGAAGAATCAAGCATTAAATACAGACAACTATGGGCATGACCTGGCCAGTGTTCAGGCTCTGCAGCGCAAACATGAAGGCTTTGAGAGAGACTTGGCAGCTCTGGGAGACAAGGTGAGATTCTGAGGAAGAAAACTCAAAAACTTCCTTTTATCTACCAGAAATGATTGAACTATAGCAGTTCTCTCTGTCTTCACTGTGTTTATTTCCCTTTCTGTTATCCTAGGTGAATTCTCTTGGTGAAACTGCCCAGCGCCTAATCCAGTCACATCCAGAATCTGCTGAAGATCTCCAAGAAAAATGCACTGAGCTGAACCAGGCTTGGAATAGTCTGGGGAAAAGAGCTGACCAGCGCAAGGAGAAGCTGGGAGATTCTCATGACCTGCAGCGTTTCCTCAGTGACTTCAGGTAGGGATGTGATTCCCCCTCTCAAATTGTTTATTATTAGTGGAGTACACCTGGCTTATTGTTCCACAGGAATATTTCTGTGAAGGGTTCAGTTGTGACTTATTTCAGTGGAGGGAGGGAACAATTCCCTATTACTGTGTGTTCACAGGGACCTCATGTCTTGGATCAATGGGATCCGGGGCCTGGTCTCCTCAGATGAACTCGCAAAGGATGTGACTGGAGCTGAGGCTTTATTGGAAAGGCACCAGGTATGTCAAAGATAAGTGCATCATAAACTTCAACAAATGTTTCTTTTTTTCTGATACTTTCCAATTAGAGTTCCAAAAATAGATCAGTTCTAGCTCTGGTTATTGAGCAGCACATCTCTGCCCCTTGCAGGAGCACCGCACAGAAATAGATGCAAGAGCTGGCACTTTCCAGGCATTTGAACAGTTTGGACAACAGCTTCTTGCCCATGGACACTATGCCAGCCCAGAGATCAAGGAGAAACTGGATATTCTGGACCAAGAACGGACAGACCTGGAGAAGGCCTGGGTCCAGCGCAGAATGATGCTGGACCAGTGCCTGGAACTACAGGTACTCTGCTGCAGTTTGGATAAGAAAAATAATTCCTCTTTTCATTAAAAAGTTTTCAATTTCATGGTGATAACAGTGCTCTTGAGCTGTCCTGGTCATGCTTTGGATTTTTCTCTCCCCAGCTGTTTCATCGGGACTGTGAACAAGCTGAAAACTGGATGGCTGCACGGGAGGCTTTCTTAAATACAGAGGATAAAGGAGACTCCTTGGACAGTGTGGAGGCACTCATCAAGAAACATGAAGATTTTGATAAAGCAATCAATGTCCAGGTGAGGAGTGTAGCTGAAGTCAGGTGAAAATAGTTTCCTTTTTCTCATGTGAATCATTAGCAAAAGGAGTTCTGCTATGTATGGCTTCTAAAGTTCAGTTCTGAATACTCAGCCATGTGGAATTTGCTGCAGAAGTTTAGAAGCAGCTTGTGCAGATCAGGATGTATTTCATTGCCTACAGACAGTGTAGAAATAGTGGCAAGTATTTGTGTAAATCTACTGATCTGAAATTATTTTTTACCTTTATTTGTGGCAGAAAAGGGTATATTTCAAATTTCTTGTAGCAGAAAGCTGCCTAGATTTATTAAAAGATCATACTGCTGAAGTTCTTAGCCCAAAAGAGTTTTTTTTCCTAAAAGCCACAGGTGAAAAGTGTTCTAAGTTGAACTCTGCAGGTCCTGCAGAAGAGAGACTTCCTTCATAGGGTCCCAGTAATGTAAATTTAAAGAAGATAAAAAGGCTTGTTCTGTTCAAGACTCTGCTCATCATTTGACTTCAGGGGACCACAGTTCTAATTCACAGTTCTGGTTTCTAGGAAGAGAAAATTGCTGTCCTGCAGTCCTTTGCTGACCAGCTGATCGCTGCAGATCATTACGCCAAGGGCGTCATCGCCAACAGACGCAACGAGGTCCTGGACAGGTCAGTGCTGCCTGGGAGGAGAAGGCAATCCTGGAAATCCTCTTTGGGGATGTTCTGTAGCTGTTGAAGGTGATGCCTCATGTGGCTCTAGTGTTTTGTTCACTTTATGTGTCAAATTACCACAGGTGGCTTCGTCTGAAAGCCCAAATGATTGAGAAGAGATCAAAGCTGGGAGAGTCTCAGACCCTCCAGCAGTTCAGTCGTGATGTGGATGAAATAGAAGCCTGGATCAGTGAAAAGCTTCAGACTGCAAGTGATGAGTCCTATAAGGATCCCACAAATATCCAGGTGAATGTGGTTCTTGGCTTAAAAATCAGAATATCATTGTTAACTTTGCAAGGCCTGCTCTGGTTTGAAAATCCATGCTCAGGAATTCTTGTTCAGAGATGACAGAATAGTGCATCATGTTGGACATGTTCTCCTTTCAACAAGGAGAAAATGGAAGTTACATTATGCATGAAAGGAGACCCAAAATAGGACTTGGTTAGTAATTATTCATGCCTATAATTAATTATTCATGCATATAATTAATAAGATATGTGGTATCTGCAGCAGAAAGTTTCCTAAAGAAACCCAAGTGGCTGTTCTGTTTCTCTCCCAGCATATAGACAATAAGGAAATGGAATTCTTGGGTCTCAGCTAGAATGTGAAATCTCATTTATTTTTCAGTATTAAGGAATAAAGTTATCTCTTATGTTTTAATTCTGGTTTATGAAGTAGTATGAATGCACTGAACTACTTCTCTCAATCTGTTTTATAGCTTTCCAAACTGCTGGTAAGTAGTTTGGACTAGCCTGGTATGTGAATTTATTTTCTCTGTATAAGCTTCTGTGTAAGCCCAAGCTCTGGTTGCTACTCCATCCATCAGTTCATGTAATCTCTTGTTTTTTCTGTTAGTTCTTGACCTCCATCCAGGTACAGCTGTTGATCCTCGTCCTATGGGTGTGGCTTTTTTGTTCATTCCTATTCAGCATCATTTATTTATGTATTTGTTTTGCAGGTTTTCTGCATGATCTGTTTAATTTATGCTGCGTTCACGATGTAGTTTAGGGTTTTTTAGGAGTTAGCCCATAGGAGAATGGGGTTCTGTCCCCCTTTTTCAGAAATTTGGCTGTTTGATCATCACTTGTGATGATTTAAAACAGGGCATAATGTCAAATTCATGAGTTTGTGTTTGTAGAATCAAATGCTGAAGATGGAGGATTCAATAAATGTTTGATCTTGATTGGCTTAGTTCTTGCAATAGCATAGAAGGGAATAAAGCAGAAGGAACACTCCAGAAAAAGAGATGTACCAGATGGAAAGCTGACAGCACTTGTAAGAATCCAAGAAGGAGAGTAAAATGAGGATATGTGCAGGGAGAAGACAGAACAAAGAAAGGGGAAGCCAGTGAGTAAGAAATGAAGGAATAATTTGTCACTTCAGAGTGTGGTACATTAAATTACTATTTTTTTAGTTGGAAAAAAAAACTATATTAAACTAGAAAGGCTTGTCTGCAATTTGTTGTCATGGTAATTATATGGAGATATGCAATTGGCAGCTTTTAAATTGAATTTTCCAAGTTGCTAGAGCTAGCTTTGAAGGATATGCTTTCATAATCTCAGGATTTGGGGGTTACAGTTTTACAGTTCCCAAAATGAAGCAGTTCATGCAGAATTTCTCATACCAGTGCTATAGTATCTTTCCTTTTTTATTTTTGATCTAACATTTCCTTTCATCCCATTCTCTAGGACACTCTCTACCCATGTCCAATGTCACTAGCATTTCCAGTTTATACTTGCAAATTCTGTCTTGTCACTTTTGTGCTGTTGTCATATTCCTGGTGGGTGGATGGATCATGGATACATGAGAGCTGCACTCTCCTTCCCACACCAAGGCTCCTGTTGTTCTCATGGTGCTCTCAACTTGGCAGTAAAAAATTCTTACCAAATAATTCAGTTACATTTTTGTAGAAGTTTTTTACTGTTAATTCAGTATTTATCTATATATACAATGGGGCTGTGTATGTCTAATATCACAGCTGTGCAGAAAGCAGATAAGCTGGAGCAGTGATTTCTGTTAATTACCTATAGATTAGGAAGAGAAGTAGGAATTTGTGCAGTTACTGTTGGAGTAGAAAGGATGATCTACTCCACTCAGGATATATGTAATTGCTGCTTTTCAAAGGGCTGCATTGAAAACTAGGAATCTTTACTGCAGTAACAGCTCAGCTCAGTGCAGGGAATTTTGCCTTGGCACCTGTGAAATGCAGAACATGCTGCCAGAGCTCTGTGTACAGCTCACCCACAGTTTTGCCAGGTCAAAACTTGGCGGTTTCTCAGGTAATGAGAGTAACCAGTGGAGCGAGCAGTAAATTCCCTCCCCAGAGAGAACCTCAGCTCAGCCTGTGCACAAAGCCCATGAGAACAATGGAGGAGCCCTTTGTGCAGAGCCTGATGGGGTTGGGTTTGTCCTTGCAGAGCAAGCACCAGAAGCACCAGGCCTTTGAGGCCGAGCTCCACGCCAACGCCGACCGCATCCGCGGCGTCATCGACATGGGCAACTCCCTCATCGAGAGGGGCGCGTGCGCCGGCAGCGAGGACGCCGTCAAGGTGGGCACCTCCCAGTCTTGCTTGGCTTTGCTTTCAGCAGTGTAGGCTTCCACCATGTTCTGGTTTTGCATTGATCAAAACTTTTTTCATGTTTCATTTGTGAGACTTACTCATCTTTCTCACTTTCTGACAGGCACGTCTGGCTGCCCTGGCTGACCAGTGGCAGTTCCTGGTACAGAAATCAGCAGAGAAGAGTCAGAAACTGAAAGAAGCTAATAAGCAACAGAATTTCAATACTGGCATCAAGGACTTTGACTTTTGGCTTTCAGAGGTAATAAGATGGGAGTTAATTACTTGCAAAGCATCTTTTTTTCAGTTTTTATTACCTTTGCCAATGTTAGATTTTGTGGAGTGCTGTTTATCTTTGAGCAAGTCTAGGTTTATTTTAAAAAAACCTTATTACCAGTAAAATTCTTGTATATGTGTTATTAGTTATGAACAATAAAGTGAGAAGACGCAAATTTGCATGGAACCTTTTAGGTATGAAACAGGTGACAAGGTAAAGGTTTAGTAGAAAATTGAGAAGTAATTTGCATGGTTTTAAAGCATAATAGTTTCAAGGAGTTAGTGAACCACAATTTGTTCTTCATTCCATGTTTCCTTCTCCATCCCCAGGTGGAGGCTTTGTTGGCATCTGAAGACTATGGGAAGGACTTGGCATCTGTTAACAACCTTCTGAAAAAACACCAGTTACTGGAAGCTGATATATCTGCTCATGAGGTATTGCTTTCCCTTTTAGTTTTGGAAGATAAATCATAGTCATGAGCAAATCCTATGGGTACAGCTCCTGATACCTGCTGCAGTCACAGACTTGTCGAAATGTGGTCTTTAACAAAACCTGTGGCTGCGAGTCGGATTCTGATTTTCATCCTGACACAATGAGCACAGAAATGAGCTCTGAGCAATCCCTGCTCTCTCTCCCCTCCATGTCCAGGACCGCCTGAAGGACCTGAACAGCCAGGCTGACAGTCTGATGACCAGCAGCGCCTTTGACACGTCCCAGGTGAAGGACAAGCGCGAGACCATCAACGGGCGCTTCCAGCGCATCAAGGGCATGGCCAGCGCCCGCCGCGCCAAGCTCAACGAGAGCCACCGCCTGCACCAGTTCTTCCGTGACATGGACGACGAGGAGTCCTGGATCAAGTGGGTGTTTGGGAAGTTGTGGGCTTGCCAACAACACTCACATCCTTTAGTGTGGCTTTAGAGCTGCCTTCCAACAACTGCGTCAATGGGAGTCCAGAAAAACTCCTTTGGGTGTGGTTTCTTATCTGCCGTTTTCGTTGGTCAAATCCCAGTAAGCAGAAAAACACTGTTTAGATTCAGACATTTCATTCTAGTCTTTTTGGGAATGCTCCTACCACAAATGCAAACCTTTTTCAGTTTCAAGTACTCTTGATTCTAGCCAGTTGTTGTAATTAATCAAATTGTCTTTCCACATTGGTGTTAGTACCTCAGGAGGAGGGAAAGACACGAGGCTGATAGAAATCATTCAAATTAGAGCACTTCTTTTGTCATTGCTTTTAAAACAAACAAAATTTGGACAACTTTACAAAAGACATCTATATTTTGAAAAAGAAAACAGTACAGAGGAATTCTATCCTTCAAAGATAAATGATGGGCCCTCTGTCACCTTCTTTTCCTCACACAGGAATTTGCATCCAAGATCTTTGTGCAAGGCCGAGCAGTTGTGTATCTGAGGGGTTTTTTGTTTTCTTTGTCAGGTTGGACCTTTAGAAGTAATTTTCATATTTTATCTTTCTCTCTCCTCTGTTGAATTTAGAGAGAAGAAACTGTTGGTCAGCTCAGAGGACTATGGCAGAGACTTGACTGGTGTGCAGAACCTGAGGAAGAAACACAAGCGCTTAGAAGCAGAATTAGCTGCCCACGAACCTGCTATCCAGGTAAATGCCTCTCCCCATGGCAGATTTCTCTATAAGCAGCATCTTTCTTGACTATGGAAGAGATGAAAGCCAGCAGTAGTTTTGCTGGACCCCAAACAATGTACATGAGGAAGGCAGGTGATGTTCCAATAACTCTTTCTCTTTAGGGTGTCCTGGACACGGGTAAGAAGCTTTCAGATGACAACACAATTGGAAAGGAGGAGATACAGCAGAGACTGGCTCAGTTTGTGGATCACTGGAAAGAGTTAAAACAGTTGGCAGCTGCTAGGTATGAATTTCTATAAAATTCAGTATTAATTCAAAGTTACGTGGACTCATAATGATCAGATTTATAGAATTTCAGGGTGTGGGTTATTAGGAATATGATGTAACAGCATCTATCACTGATCACAGACTCTACAAGACTACTGACAATGTTCCTCAGTAGAAACACGAGCCTCTTTTTGAGGTGTATGTTGTGTTTAGCCATTTCTTGCACCAGTTGGAAACCACAGGCTTGCAATCAGCTGGCTTTAATCCACTAGCAGGAAATTTTTCATGATTAGAAACTGTTGGGAGAGAGTTTGCTTCAGTCCTTTGGCAGCTGCAGACTTTGTAGTCCAAGGAATTCCTAGAGCTCCAGCCATGGCTGCTGCTGGAGGAGTGAAGTGTGAATGATAAGGTTCAGGCTCTGTACATTGTTTTTATATTTACATCTCAATGCCATAAAACTGATTAGTTTTACCTTCCCCACACAGGGGCCAGCGTCTGGAGGAGTCTCTGGAGTATCAGCAGTTTGTAGCAAATGTTGAGGAAGAAGAAGCCTGGATCAATGAGAAAATGACACTGGTAGCCAGTGAGGATTATGGGGACACACTTGCTGCTATCCAGGTATGGAGGAAGTTGTCATCACTTTATTGTTGCATCACTGTTGGTTAGAGCATAACAAATTTTTTAACTGTCTTTACAATTTAGAGGTTGTTTGTTCCTTTTGAAGTCCTACATTGTAAAAATGTAAATTTACTTTGTAAAAGCATCCCAATCATGTTATTTCCTGTAGAAATTACTTGCAGTTTGATGTAGCCTTGCATCTCTTAACCTCTGATTGGAAGTCAGTCTCAGTTTCTTTTTGTCCACAGAAAACCAGTAAGTTGTGCTAACCAGCTAAGATTAATTTTTGACAGAAGTTTATGCTAACTGATTTATGAAATGAATTACTTTTTAATAAATGGTGAGAAATTATTTTTAGAAGTGCCTGTGTCTTGTATTTGCAGGGCTTGCTGAAGAAGCATGAGGCATTTGAGACTGATTTTACTGTCCACAAGGACAGAGTGAATGATGTCTGTGCTAATGGAGAGGATCTCATTAAAAAGGTGAGCATGAACTAGTAAAGAGAAACCTTCAAAGGCTCCCCAGGACATCTTCATGTTACAGTGGACTTTCTCTTCTCTGTCATGTCTTTAAAAAGAGCTCTTAATCATTTTTTGTGGCTGGAAAAGCGTTTGGTGTTCTGCTTTCAAAGCTGTTTCTGAGACATTATCTTTCAGCTGAAGTTCTTGCTCTGTCACCAATGTCCTGAATGCCTCAGATGACTTTACCATCATAGAGGATGGCTATATTTTTTTTTCCTCCCTGTCACACAGAACAATCACCACGAGGCAAACATCACTGCCAAGATGAAGGGGCTCAGAGGCAAGGTGTCAGATCTGGAGAAAGCAGCAGCTCAGAGGAAAGCCAAATTGGATGAGAACTCAGCCTTCCTCCAGTTCAACTGGAAAGCAGATGTGGTGGAGTCATGGATAGGTATGTTCTGTACAATATTTGGTCACAAACAAACCTTAAACTCCTTCATTTCCAAAGGTCTCCGGTAGCTCCTTATGTGCTGTTGTAACAAGCAGACCTAAGCCCAGAGTAATCAGCAGTGCTGTCCCTACTTCGTGCCTTTGTAGTAACCTGATCTGGAACAGAGGCAATGTTTGAGATGGAGAAATTACATTTTTGCAAAATTTGTTTCATTTTCCAGGGGAGAAGGAAAACAGTCTGAAGACAGATGATTATGGACGTGACCTCTCTTCAGTGCAAACCTTGCTCACCAAACAGGTCAGTGCTGATGCTGCTGCCACCCCGTGAGGGAGGGACCAGCTGAACTCTTGTGAACACACAAGAATCCATGTTTGAAATATATGCAGGGTATTGGAAAGGTTAAAGACCAATACAATCTCAAATGCCTTTTGTTCTTTTAATGCTTCAGGAAACGTTTGATGCTGGACTTCAGGCTTTCCAGCAGGAGGGAATTGCAAACATCACTGCTCTGAAAGACCAGCTGCTCGCAGCCAAGCACATCCAGTCCAAGGCCATCGAGGCCCGGCATGCTTCCTTGATGAAACGCTGGAATCAGCTACTGGCTAATTCTGCTACCAGGAAAAAGAAACTCTTGGAGGCTCAGGAGCACTTCAGAAAGGTGAGTGACCAACCATGGGGCTACAAAAATCTAATTGTGCACTTGATAAAAAATACACACTTGCAGCTAACCCTTTTGGAGATCCTGGAGAATTAACAAGAATTTCTGAGATGCTTGCAAGGCAAACTCTTGCATGTTCATTCCAGATGAGCTCATACAGAGTTTTTCTATTACTGAAAAACTGGGTTTTTTCTCTTTTCAAGGTTGAGGATCTCTTCCTTACCTTTGCAAAGAAGGCCTCTGCCTTCAACAGTTGGTTTGAGAATGCTGAGGAGGACCTGACGGATCCTGTACGCTGCAACTCCCTGGAGGAAATCAAAGCCCTGAGAGAAGCTCACGACGCTTTCCGTTCCTCCCTAAGTTCTGCCCAAGCTGATTTCAACCAGCTGGCAGAGCTGGATCGCCAGATCAAGAGCTTCCGTGTGGCTTCCAACCCCTACACTTGGTTCACTATGGAGGCTCTTGAAGAAACCTGGAGGAATCTGCAGAAAATTATCAAGGCAAGTCAGTGAGGGAAAGAGTCTCTTCATATTTTATGACCTTTCAGTCGTCCCTGGAAGTTGTTCTCTGAGATAATGGGTACAAGAGTTTGTCACCATAATACAGTCAAAATATTTCAAAATTCGTGAGCAAAGAAAAATTGCTGTTAACTATAAACTGGTGCTATTGTCAGTTGTTCTCGTGGTTTTCCATTTGTGGCTCTTCCAAAGGCAAAGCACGTGTCTCACTTCCTAACTGTAATAGAAATTTAACTTGTCTGCTGTGCAGTGAAACAACTGTTGGTTCAATTGCAGTTCTCAGGACTCCAGTTCTGAATTACCCCATGAGATTCTTTTCTCTAGGTATCCAGGACACCAAGCATTCAGTGTTGTTTTGAGGCTCAGAACTGTGCTTTTAGATTTTGCTTTCTGTTACAGGATGAGACCAATCCCTTTGTTTCTCTGACATTACTGTTGTTCATTTCTCAGGAACGTGAACTGGAGCTGCAGAAGGAACAGCGAAGGCAGGAAGAAAATGACAAACTGCGTCAGGAATTTGCTCAGCATGCCAATGCCTTCCATCAGTGGATTCAGGAGACCAGGTATAGTTTGTCTTTCCAGGACCTGCCCTCAGAGAATCCCTTAGGTAGTATTTGTGTGCATCCTCCATCTCTTTGGACTGTCAAAGTTGTAAATGTCTCCTACTGAAAAACAGCACATCAGGACTTGTCCATTCCCTGCAGCTGGGATTTGAGGGAGGCCCCAATAGCTACAGGGGAAAGGAAAGCCCTGGAACACCAGACTTTAAAAATGTTCCTATTTCTGAATTATTTTTCCTGCAGTAATTCTAGTTATCCAGGACTTCATTTTTCTCCAGTTATTCCTGAACTAGGCTGTAGCACAGCTGGGGAGGTGGAGCACAAATAGCTCCAAGCAAACTGGCATTTCTGTTAATTCCCCTTTTGTATTGAGCAGTGTATTGAGAATCTTACTGGAGTTCAGATAGAGAAAGAAGATGTGAAAAGAGCTTAAAACTTCGTAATCATTTCCCTGGGCTATGGTCTAATAATAACTTTCTCTAAGGATAGGGAGTAAAGATAAAACAACTGTGTTAGAAATAAAAGTCTCAAGGTTGAGCATTGCAGGTGCCTGCACTCAGTGCTGTCAGCAGCTCTGACAGGTTCTGGTTGGGGGTCAGAGGAGGTGAGTTCTGTTCTGTGTAACCCTGTGATTCTCTGTCTGTGTGTTTACAAATAGTTCTGTATGTGTCTTCATGAAATAATGAATTATAAATATGATTTTTAACTTTTTGATGTTTGCTTCCCACCCAAATCTCTATCCCTCTCTTACTGTCTTGTCTCTGTCCTGCTGCCTGATGTTTGGATCTTCACATTCTACAGGACTTACCTGCTAGATGGGTTAGTATTGAATTTTGTATCTTGCAAATTTTGGTGATGTGTTCTGCTCTATGTGTTTTCTCCTGCTGTTACATTGCTTGTGAAAGCTGTGCTCAAACCCCTTTTATTTAAAAAGAGCAACCTTTTGCTGAGGTGCACAGACACAGGAAACAAGATTTTGGAGTAGTTAGCTATAAAGCAGTAGAAACATAACAATCTCCTAGTCAAAAGCAGAATTACAACAGGCAGCCACTGGCACACCATGGAATTCCTGACTTTTGCTCTTGCTTTCTCTGAGGGCTTGCACAGGAGAAGGCCCTTAATTTGGGAAGATATGAGAGAATGTAGCTCCTTTCCAAAGGCAGGCTAATCTGACATTTATAGTTTTTTAGCTTAAGAGACTTGCCTTGTGAAATGAAACATTTGACCATAACTGTTCTGAGCACAGTGAAACCTCCAAAGTTTTGATAAGTAGAAGGGAAGATTCTTACAACATTTTGCTGATATTACATATCTTAAAACCCTGTAGCTTGCAAATATGAACTGCCCACTCTTCATCTGCTGCAGAACCATGGCCCACACAAATTTTAGCCTTGACATGAGAAAACCAACCTTCCAACATGAATTGAAGAAGCTGTTGGAATTTGCCAGCAGTTTTAAGCCCCCTCTGTGTCCACAGCAATGGTTCCTGATGAGGATGGGTGCTGGCCATTTGTCTGGAAGTGGAAAGGAAATAATAAGATCCTTAAATGTTTTCAGACTACCAAAGCCTCTGCAAATGTGTCTGCCCCGTTAAATTCCTTCAGCAGGACGAGTCTCAGCACAGTGGCAGCTTTGTGATAAGATGTGATGTCAAATGCCAGCACTCTGTGGGCCAGGGCAGAGGCTGTGAGTGAGCCTCTGCACAGGGCTGGAGAAGGCCAGGCCCTTGCTCCTAAAGAGAAAGCTTTTCCTAACAGAAGCATGGAATCTTCACAGATAATTCTGCTGCTTAGTTGCTCTGTAATGATCACAGTCTCTTGTGTTCTGCCAGATAAAAATAGTTTGCCCTGGTTTTGTTGTACAGTTTAATGGAATGGAGCAGATTTTCCTGGAATGGGTGAATTCCCTCCTCCTTTGTCAAGTAGTGATGTAGATTAGTTCTGGTATCCAAGAACCAGTGAACAGAAAGGAGCCATTCACTAAAAGACTCAGGGTCAGAGTTAGAGATCCTCATGCCAAGCTCTTTTGTTGAACAAATTACCAGAGGGCTGCTGATATGCCAGGCAGAATTTGTCCCTAATTCTCTGTGAATAGATTAAAACCGTGGATTTAGTTCCAAGAGGCACTGGCTGTGCTTAGAGCTTCAGGGAAGTGTCAGGAGGAGAGCTGCCATGCACACTCCTTGCTTTGCAGCTTGTGTGTGCTCAGCACTGCCTGGGGAGGGGTGTTCTTTGGGGAAGGGAGGAAGAACAATTTGGAGTTTAGGAAAAAAAATGCTTTTAAGCAATCTGTAGATGAGCTAACTGCAAAACTTCAGCTTGTCTCTTACCGAGACTCACTTTTTGGTGACTTACCTGAAAATAATAATGGTTTATTTTTGTGTATGTGCAACCAGCATTTAAATAATTTTCTCTCATTAAGTACTTGCTTGTGTTTGCTGCAAGGCAGTGCTGGCTTGGAGTGTGGCTCCACTGCAGTGGCCGTGTTTTGGTGTGTTCTTTCCTCTGTTCTTTCTTTCTTCCTTCCTTTTTGGAATTTACTTGGTTTCTTTCCTTTGACTAGCATAGCATATCGTCGTGTCATTCGTGTCTATCAGTATGAAGTTGGGGATGATCTATCTGGAAGGTTTTTTTCCTCTTATTTTCTTACCTCACTTTGGTTTTCAAATGCACTCGTTAATTCCAAGGCTCGCTTTCCTTCCAACTAACTTTCACGGCTTAGAGATGCTTGGAGGTTTTGTTTCCCTGTTGGTTCTTTCCACGGTTGGTTCCCAGCTTCCTGCTCAAGGCTCTGGGCGTGCGCTTCATCTCTAGGCGGGCGTTGAGTCTGAGCCTTAACCCTGTGGTGAGAAACACCCAGATGTTTGGTGCATTTCATTGCTACAGAGTGATTCAGCACTTGAAATCCCCATTCTCAAGAAGCTCAAAAACATGTGGGAAGACAGTCCAGTGGGGATGAAAACCTGGTTTTAGTGACTGAAATACCAGAGATTCAGGTTTTAGGAACTTTAATACCCCAGAGTCAGAGGACACCCCATCTGCACAGCACCCAGACTCACTGTCCACGTGTGGGTCACCCAGTGCGAGCTCTCACCGTACGTGTTGGAAGGACAGAGATTCCCAAACACGGCTGCTTAGAGATTGCTTGGGATCTTGGGGTGGGGGAGAAGCAGCATCCAGAGACTGTCCATAGCTAGTCTGTATGAAGGAGATCTTGGAGCCCCTGGCCACTGTGGGAACCTGCATGTAAAGCCCAGGGTGGAAATCACTGGGCAGAGTGGCTGAACCTCAGCTGCTCTGGGTGCAGCATGGAGAGGTGGGGTGGGAAAGGCACCTTTCCACCAGGCACTGCTGAGCAGCAGAGGTCTGTAGCTCTCTGCGAGGATTATGCCACATTAAGATTACTTTTCAGCCAAACCAGTAGTTCTCACCATCTTTTTTTCCCCTCATTTTCCCCTTTGTAACACACCTTCGTAGAGCTCCTGTACCTGACTGCAAATACAGCCCATCCCCAGTGACTCACCTGCAGTTGGTGTGTGTGGTGTGTGCTGGGCACGGGGCAGGGGGTGGGACTGCACTAAATTCTAATTCCATGAGGTCCAGTAAAGCGGGTGCTTTGAGTCTGGCATGAAGTGTGGCTGCTGATCATGTTGCCTTTCAAATGGGGCTAGAAATTAACTATATACAGAAATAAGAATCAGACAAAATGTACAGTGTCAGTCTAATAGGATGAGTCAGAATAAACAAAACACAAATCCAGTGTTTAAATATATGAAAGGATTTTTCATTTCAAGGAAGGACTGTTAATTTCAAGCCCCACATGCCATTTTTAAATGAGATAAGTGCCTTCTCTCACTGTTGTTCTGTGTTTAGGTCATGTATGGTGGAAGAATCAGGAACACTGGAGTCACAGCTGGAAGCTACTAAAGTAAGTGATGTGCACCTATGGCTAAAACAGCATTTCCAGCTGGCTTGGGAACACAGAGCAGGAAGGGAAATGCATGGAATTGTGTGGGAAAATCTTAATTGATTTCAGACATTTGGAATACTGAAGAGACCTCTGGGATTATCTGTTTACATATCTGATGTCTACTTCATCGCAGGCCATTAAACAACACTGATTTAGTTTTCTATTTTTTTTCCTTTTTCCTAAAGGAGGTGGGGTAGGGCAGAGAGGATACAATATTTTTAGCACATTTCCTAATAAGAAGTTTTTTAGTCTCCAGAACTGGTTTGCAAGCTCTAGTTTAGAATAGTGAGCATGAAGATGAACATTGCTCTGAATCTTATTTTACAAATCCCAGTATATGGACATAAAGTCCTAGGAGAAAAAGAAGAGTATAACCCTTCCTCCCCTGCCAGCCTCTGTTCTAACTTTTCTAAGTTTGGGGTTTTTTTGGTGCTCCATGATTTCTCTCCTCTTTGCTCCCTTCTCACAGCGCAAGCACCAAGAGATCCGAGCTATGAGGAGCCAGCTAAAGAAAATTGAGGACCTTGGAGCAGCCATGGAAGAGGCACTTATCCTGGACAACAAATACACAGAACACAGCACTGTGGGGCTGGCACAGCAGTGGGACCAGCTGGACCAGCTGGGGATGAGGATGCAACACAACCTGGAGCAGCAGATCCAAGCCCGGTACTGCCTGGCCCACGTGCGGTTTGAAGTGTCTGACTGGGGGTGGGAGGAAAGGCAGGAGCTGCCCATGCCTGCAGCCAGCCTTGCATGGTCTGTGCTAAAGGGTCTCCTGTGCTCAGAGCAATGGATACAGTGAGCTTGTACATCCCCAGCACCTCCCAGTTCCCTTCAGAGGGATGAAGTGGGCAGTTTTAGAACAGCTCTTGTTGGCCATGAGCAAGGGTGGGATCTTAGTGGAACAGTTTTATTCTGTGGAATAAGTGTGTACAAATGTTCCCATGTGGAATGGTTGTTTGCTCCTTTGTCCTCACTGTGTGGTGCAGCTGCTGGGCTGAGTACCACAGCTCAGGAACTGCTACTCAGCTTTGCTGCTTCCTTTTCAGGAACACCACTGGAGTCACCGAGGAGGCCCTGAAGGAGTTCAGCATGATGTTCAAGTGAGTTGCAAGGAACATAGGCCAGAGGAAGGCTTGGGAGATATTTCTGGCACATGGATGGCTCTTGTTTGCAGGATCTATTTGTGGCTCCTTTGTTGTCTGCCCCACTTTGTGCTGAGCTGCTCCATTCTCTGCCAGAGGGAAACAGCCTGCAGCCCCTGCTGCTGGCAGTGCCAATGCATTCCAGCTGAGAATACAGCTGGGGTTGTTTTGGTGGGGAAGGGGTGATTTTTAAGCAAAGTTAAGAATTTGTGCATATTTTTCATGTATGCTAGATAGAACTATTTATTGATACAAACTCATTTGTACAGAATAGGGGCTGGTTATAACCTTGATCTAGTTTTCAGCTCACTTTACAGCTCTCAGGACTCAGTAACTGACACACGTGGGTTCTGGTTTTATGTTTTTAGGCACTTTGACAAGGACAAATCTGGACGACTCAATCACCAGGAGTTTAAGTCTTGCTTGCGCTCTCTCGGCTACGATTTGCCCATGGTTGAGGAAGGAGAGCCAGACCCTGAGTTTGAGTCTATTCTTGACACTGTAGATCCCAACAGGTATGTGAGTTGGACCTCAATGTACTGCAAAATTCATGGAGGTATTGGCTGGGGAGTTGGCTGGAAGGTTCTTCACAAGCTGAGAGCTGTGGCTGTTTTTACAGTCACTCATGTGAAAGCCTTAAGGAAGGCAAGACTGACATTTGTAAAGACGAAATTCACTTTGAGAGAATGATCTGGTGTTGAGTCTCCTGCGTTAAGACTTCACTCCTCCCAGAACAGTTCAGCCCCTCTCTGGAGGGCCTGGCAGTGCTGTGCTCTGGGTGCTCACACTGTTTCTCTGGCAGGGATGGACACGTCTCACTGCAGGAGTACATGGCCTTCATGATCAGCCGGGAAACGGAGAATGTGAAATCCAGCGAGGAGATCGAGAGCGCCTTCCGCGCCCTCAGCTCCGAGGGGAAGCCCTACGTGACCAAGGAGGAGCTCTACCAGGTAACTGCTGGTTGTTGACCCCAGGGAGGAACACACAGGACTTTTGTTCATAGCTAAAGCCCAGCACTAATGGCTTGGAGGCTCATGTCACTGGAGCTGAGTCAGTTCTGACCCTGCCAGGGGATCCCCTGCAGCAAACACAGAAATTGTGTGACAGTCCTACACAGTTGCTTTCTTGGCTCCATAGAGGAAAAGCTTTAGGTACCAAAGACCTGCTCAGGTTGAATAAAACAAGAGGTACTCAAAGGTCTGGAAGGGAGTGCACTGTCCTCAGAACTTCCCTTCCATCATTTGGGAAATTAGATGGGGGATGTTTCTCCAGACAGCAATTCAAAGGAAGAGCTTGAGCCTAAGTTTAGACAGTAAGAGCATCTCCTCCCTCTCACTGCCCTGCCAAAACAGCAAGTTTTTCCTGTCTGAATACCACCAGCTGGCAGGGAAATAAAGAGTTTGCAGTGCTTCCTTGTCCCAGTTACCTGCTCTGTCTTCTGCTTGGTGGGAAGGCTCTGGTCAGGCCTTCCAACCTGTAACCAAATAGTGCCAAAAGCCAGAGCATTTCCATGCTGGGCGTAGATGTGCTGCTCTGGTTTCTGCCCTGGGGAATGGGAGGGCTGCCTGTCAATGCCCCCTGGCAGCCCCAGAGCCCTCTCAGCCCTACGCTGTCTCTCTTTCAGAACCTGACCCGGGAACAGGCCGACTATTGCATCTCTCACATGAAACCCTACATGGATGGCAAGGGCAGGGAGCTGCCTTCTGCCTACGACTACATAGAATTTACACGTTCACTCTTTGTGAATTGATCTGAAACACTAGCACCAAAAGATGCAAAGGACATGCTCACGTTTGCTGACTGTAGCTCTGCATGTGTCTCTCTCTCTTTGTGCTCTACAATAATCAATGTTACGTTATGATGTAACCTTAAAGTGCTTAGCTTAAAACTCTTAGGGAAAAGAAACATGTTGCAGTGTGCTTCAATAAAAGTTACTGGTCGAACCACATCATTTTGTGTTTAATGGTTAAATGCAAATTTAACTCTTATGTGGAGGCAACTCCAGCTGTTGGTTACCTGTGTTTTCCAGGCCAACACTGGAACAGGTGAGTGGGGAATTGTTCCTGGAGTCAGGACAGTTACAAGCTTCACAGAGCTGTTGTGCTGCTCCCTCAGTCCATGATCTCACTTGCCAGCTGCTCCAGGTGACTCATTTCCCTTGGTCCCTGCTCAGTGAAGTCGGAGCTCAGCTGCCAGACTTTGACTGTCCCAGCAGCATCCCCTGCTGCCAGGAGCCGCGTGTGCTTGGTGTTGAATTCCAAACAATACACAGGGCAGTCACTCACAGACTGCTTCAGGGACACTGTGGGCTTCTGCGTGCTCCTCCCAAGGTCAAACAGGTGCACCTCTCCTGCAGACACAGACATTCATTGCAGCTTCATGGCAACAGACATCTATCTAACAGCAGGTAAGTATCTGCTTAGTCTGGCACTGAGAGTTATTTTTAACCTGTTTCCCCTGCTGATGGGTGTCTAGGCTGTGACAGACAGCTGACATTACTGCAGGCAGCATGGATTTGTTCTGTCAGAAACCTGAAACCAGCTTGCCAAATTCTGTGAAACCTCCATTCTTTAACTCAAAAATGTTTGGGCAATTTTCTAAGGAAAAAGTTTTCATTTTAAACCATTACTTCTGGAAGTAGATGCCAAAAACAAGCTGGAAATAGATTTAGCCACAGTGGTCTTGCTGTGCTGTATTCCTGTGAATGACTGTGGCAACAGATTTAAAGGTACCATCAGAAGTGAAAAATAAATGCTGGTTCACCTTGTTAAAGTTAGAAATTACTCCTTTGTACTAATTACACAGTGAAAACAGCGGCCACTGCTCTGTGCTTGTGGGATCTGCTAATCAGTACAATCGACCTGACTAATTAATATCCAGAACACTCTTAATTTTATGCTCAAGAGAAGGCACCTGCAGTTACTTGCCTTCCCCAGATGCAGCTGCAAAAACCAGTGGTCGAACTGGAGACCAGCGTACACAGAACAGGTATTTCTTTGATAACTGTAGAGCAAAGAGGGGCTGTGTCTGCAACATGGAGTGCAAGTGAACTTGTCCGTCGGTCCCACAGCTCAGAAAGAGGTTCCTGGGGGAGAGAGGAAGCGAGAAACAGCTCTTTTTGTTTTACTGCTAACGATGAAGAACAGAAATCAGTCAAGGAGCATGACCTCGGACAATATTCCTGTTTTGTAAAGGTCTATGTTTCCTAAAGCACAAATTGCCAGGCTGTGCTGTGGGCTGTTTGTTACTGCCCTCAATTAAGCTTAATGAGGGCTTGTATTGACCGCCATGGGTTGTGGCCCAGGGCTGCCTGAGAACTGCTGATCTAGAGCTGGGCATTGTTCGAGCTGGGCTTGTCTCATGCAAATTAAATGCAAACCTGGACTGTCAGCATGTTTCACAGAAACAGGGCTTGGGGCCTCCACGGCTGGTGGGTGAATTGCTGGCAGAGATGGGAGCTTCTCATTTAAATTCTGGCAGCTACTGATGGCAGAAAAATCTTCAGTAAGAGACTTAGTGATCTGCCCAAGTGAAGGACTTTATAATCTCCTTGGCTTTAAACTGAGTTTTAATTGTAACAAACTGGATGATCTAAAGAAGGTGCTAGTGTTGCTCATGTGCCCACATGCAGCACAGTCCAGTAGGCAGCTTCGCCAGAGCCAATGGATGTTTTTTCTCTGCTAGGTGACCCTTTTTTGGAACTTGTACACACCCCAGGGGCTATTTTGTGTTTAGAGCCAGGCAGTGATCGTGTCCCACATGCAGCACTTGCCTGTGGAAGGGCGAGCAGCTCACGGAGTACACGGGCCCAGCGTGAGGGGAGAAGGCGAGCTCTGCCGGCGCCCTGAGGGGAACGGAGCCGCCCGGCGGCGGGAGGGCCGGGCCCTGGGCCGTGCTGGAGCACCGCAGGCAGTACCCGCCTTCCACACCCACAACGAACACATCGGCATCGAAGGGTGAGAAGGACAGCGAGGTCACCCCCACGGCTGCCTCTCCCCAGGCCACCTGGGCAGAGAGAGACAGAGCTGGTGTGAGCTGGGGCTCCCCAGAGAGGCACAGGTGGGCAGGGCCTGCTGGGGGCCCAGCGGGCTGTTCACAGCACAGCTTGTGATAGCTTCGTGTTTGTACCACTGAATCCTTCCTACAAATGGGTTCACATGAATTAACATCACAAGCAAGTTCTCCATCCTGGTAACTTCTCTTTAGAGCATGGCAAAACCTCAGCTGTTGTCAGTCTTCTCAGAATGATTTCTGTATGGCAAAGGAGCTGTGGATCAAGGGTGTGTATGTTCAGAAAGGGCTTTTCCTGGCCCTTCTGGGAGCAGGGCAAGCTCTGATACCTGGGCTCCAAGGTTCAGTGTTTTTATGGAAAAGGCACTCTTTGAGCTGCTGAACTCACCTTCTTCAGCCGAGTGCTGCGAGGGATCTGCTGAGCCACGATGGCAAATCCTTCAGCCAAGGCCAGCCGCCCATCCCGCTCCTCCCTCCACACGAGGATCTTCCCATCTGTCCCCACACTCAGCAGCCGGGCGTGGTTTCTGTGCCTGGTGTCAGGTAACCAGTGAACCTGTTCCAAATGCCAAGAGCTCAGGACAACGGGGACTGTCACAATTGCCCAGCCCACGCAGCCTGTGGTGACACAGGGGCAGAGCCAGGCACCAGCCTGGTACCAAAGGAGCTTCTGCTGGGAGCTGGCACAGACTGATGTAAGGAAAGAAACACATCCAGTGTTCAGGGCTGAATCTCCATTGCAGTTTCTGTGGTTCACCTGCCCTGACTTTTGGGATAGGCATTTATGGCACTTTCACCCAGTTCTAAACAACAGCATTTTCCTGAATAGCAGATGAGAAAAATACACAGAATGTCCAGAGTCACAAGGCCCCAGAAGGGCAAAATCCTTAGGAAGCCAGACTGGATGACATGCTTGTAAAATCCCCTTAAAGCATGTGGCTTTAAGCTTCCAAGGATCATGGACACTTTCCCATTTGTGTTTTTAAACCACTCCAAGTATCACTGGTTGCATCTCCCTTAATAAACAATTACAGTTTGGGAATCAGTCTGCTTTTCATTTAACCTGGACAGTCAGAAGTTATTTTTTACAGGCTGTCTGTTCAGGAACTAGATTTGGGGGAAAATAACCAACCAAAAAAGAATATAACTGCTGAAATGTCTGTGAACTGCCTGGCTGTGGACAGGAACCAAAGGGATGACACAAAGCAGTGGCAACTCTCACCTGCCCCAGCCCTATCTGCTAACAGTGCTCTCTATTACCTGATAGACTGGGTCAGTGTGGGTGTCATCTGTCATCCCTGTCCTCCAGATGACAGGGTCTTCTGTCCTGCTGGTGTCCCACACCACCAACTCCCCACTGAACAGGCCACCTGAAAGGACAAATACAGAACATCTGAGTTCTGACAGCTCAGAACAAATGCACAAATGGAGCAATGGTGGAAACAGACCCACCAGCTTCAAAGGTTGGGCAGTTCTGTGCAGGGCACAGCCAGTTCTGGTGTAAGAGAATATTGCTCTGCTGAAATAAGTTTATTCCCTTACAGCCAGGGCTGGATTTCCTTCTCTTCACCTCTCTCTGAGGAGAAGATATAAAGGCAGGTGTCACTGAAGAAGCAGCAAGTTCCAGTTCAGATGTAACAGTGCACTTATCTGTGTTGGTGGCCATTAGTTCCTCAGTTTGAGGAGCTGCAAAGCTGTTCCTTTACAGGAAATCTGAGGCTGGGCTCAGAGAGAGAAACCAAAGGATCCAGGTTGCAGGAAAAAGGGTATGTTTCAAGCATGGTCTGAGTTAAGAACAACCCACCAGCTATCAGTGATGGCTGGGAGGGATGGAAAGCCAGGCACATGACAGAACTGGGAACATCCACCACCAGGTCAGGGTGCTGTGGATTCAACCCTCTTCTGTCCAGATTCCAGGTACAAACATAGGATTTTTCTGTGCTCCAGTCCCCATCATCCAACCTGAAAAACAAAAAGCTACATCTTGCTTTGAGTGTTCCAGAGTATTCCAGTCCAGCAGAGCTCTGAGATTCCCCATGGTCACCTCAATGTGCTGCTTTGGTTCCCATCATGAAGGGATCATGAGGGGATGGAACTTCTCTGGGGGCTGGTTTATGCAGGATGTGACAGGGAACATGTCTGTGCTTACCTCAAAGTAGCAGCCAGTAAATTTTGGGTACAATTTCCCTATTCCAAGACCTACTCACCATTCAAATAATGGAACAATCAAAAGAGTGCATATGGAAAGTTCATGGAATGAATTCTGCTGAGGGTACCCACAGACACAAAAACCACATCCTCATCTGCAAACTGCTGTAGACTGGGAGAGCAGAAGGAGCAACTAACATACGAGTTTGCCCTGTTTTACTCTTCCCTATGCATTCTCTCATGGAAACCCTCTTTTTGCTGGGGCTTTTAATGTAAGGAAAGAGGAGCATTAAAAAAAATAAAGGGAAAAGTAAGGCCAAGAAAGAGGGAGCTGCTATAGACATTAATGGATTAGATAAATTATTTGTGAAACCCTTATTTCAGAAATCTTTCAACATGTTATTACATGTCCATGGCACCAGGCACATGCATAAACAGGTGCCAGGTTCATCCAGGGTGCTCAGAGACCACATTAAACATCATGATCTCAGTGAAGATAAAGTGCATTCTCCCAAACCTCACCTACAGATATTTGCAAGTGCATCTGCTCTTTACATCTTTCAAACAGAATCTACCTAGAAACAAATCAGTAAGATTGTGTATCCATTTTCAGGGTGGGGGGAAGGTAGAAGAATTAAAAGATAAATTCAGGACTTGCCTGAAATTTTGTTACTTTGAATATTAATAATTTAACTTGCATAAGGGGTGGATATAGATATATATATATATGTCAGTTTATTACTGCAGAGAAAGCAAACATATCTAGACCTCAGGTCAGCCTGAGCCATCACATCAGCCTCAGCTGCACTCCCAAATCCCTCTGGATACTCACCGGCCATAGGAACATGCAATGACAGATCCTGTGGCATTCCATGACACACCAGTGACCTGCAGGTTCTGATCCTGAGCCTCTGGGTATGACAATGTATGCAAACACAACACCTGGAAGAGATCAAATCCAAGCACTGAGGCAACAATCTCTGAACAGAGAGAAATGAGATCTGTGCCCAGTCCTGGTGTGATTGTGGGGTTACAGTGTGGGTTTTCCTCAGTCCAAGAATTTATGTGAAAAGGTTGTTGAATTCCTGTTGGGAAACAAACCCACAACACAACTGTCACTCAAACAACCTCTCAGAGACTGCACAGCTCTGGAAGGCTGTGCCTAAGAATTTACAGCAGCTGCCAGGTGTGAGTTTGGCACTCTCTGAGCTTCACAAGTAACAGTTTGAAAATGCCAGTCCCAACATGTACTGTCTGATACAAATTGCTTCCATTCCTGAGCACCATGCACTAAACAAACCTAAGCAGGCAGAGCTGCCAACTCACTGACTGCAACTGTTCCTAGATCCCTGCTAGGCTGGAGTGCTCTGAAGAGGCTGAAGAAAAGCCTACACCAACTGCAGGCTTCCTCCTCTCAATGCTACTACAGCTCAGTCACCAGCAGGAAGAACAGTTTTACCAAGCAAGGAGAAAGCTGAAAAAACCCCAAGGCAACCCAACTGGTAATGTTTAATTATTAGAACCTGGCAAGAATAATCACAGCAATAAGGACTAACAACTTAGAGTAACTGAACTCTGCTTGGACAATGACCTGAATTCTGTCACTTACTGTTTCATCCTGATCTGTCCAGTTCACTTCAAAGCCATCAAAGGCGTGACTTTTCCAGTTTTTATTTAGTTCTTTGATAACAGCATCCTCCACTCTCTGAAGGAATGACAGAAGCCCAGTGTAATCTACTTGGACTTCTTGCTGGAAGTCTTGGACAGCATCTTTGCTCTGTTCTGTCTGCACCGCAGCATCTCGTGCTATATGAGACTGTGCTGCAGCTTCTGCTGTTGAAATTTTCCCAGTCTGGCAAGTTTTCTAGTGAAAGAAGACAGACAGTCTATAGTCTAAGCAGAAAAACAAGTGTTGCACAAGGCATTCAAAGCACCTTCCCCTTCCTGCCGTTTCACGGAGACATTCCAGCCCCTCTGGTTCATGGTTAACCACAGGGTACCTCCGTACCTGCCCAGGTGTTGGTGATGCGTTTGTGACCTTCCGATAATCTGATCGGAGGCAGAAATGCCCGAATACCAGACTCAGGCACTGCTCTAAAGCACGGAATGGGAAGGACGGGAGAAGGCAAGAAGGCAGCGAGCTCCAGAGTAAGGAGCGAGCAGCGCGCACGGTGACAGCGCAGCATTGTCAGCTCTCAGCTGCGGCGCAGCAGCCGCTCGGCCGGTTCTTTGCCACTCCGCACACCGGGGCTAAATCTGCACAACGCTGACAGGACAGAGCCGGCGGGCGGGCACAGGCCCCGCACGGTGCCAACAACTACCGGAGCGGGAGGGCTCGGTCCCGGGCCCTGCTGGAGCCGCGGGACCTGCGGGGGGGTCGCGGATGAACAGAGAGGGGTGCAAGTCGGGGCACGGTCCCTGAAGGTCCGGGGAAGGCGCAGCCTTGACAGCCGCCCCCTGCCCGGCCCGGCGGTACAAGAGCGCGGAGCGGGGCCGCCCCGGGGGTCTCTCACCGCCTCGCAGCGCGCGCTCCGGGCGCTCCTCCACAGCGACTGCACGTCGGCACCGGGTGCCGTCCTGTCCGCGAACATGCCGGGGCCGGAGAGGGCCCGGGGGCATCGGGGGTCGCTCCCGGCGGTCCCGGCCCGTGGCGCTCCCGCCACCCGCGCCTCCGGTTCCCATGGAAACGGGCGCGCGATGACGTCACACGAGCGCCGAGCCCGCCGGCCTGAGAGCGGTAAAGTGAGCCGGGTGGGGCCATGTTGGGGAAGGGCGCGGGGCGGCGGGGCTGGGCGGGTGGTGGCTCTGTACGGCCTATCCCGGCACCTTCGTTACAGCCGTGGGTCCGGCTGAGGCTGCTTCTCCCCCTTCGGTCGCTCCCGCCGTAGCTGCGCTGGGGCCCGGCTGGTCCCGCTGCGGGCACGGGTGGCAGCGCACGCGAAGGGCGCGGGGTGCCAGGAGTTAAGATGGCGGCGGGGAGGGGGCGACAAAGCCGAGCGCGGTGGAGAGCGGGGACTGGGCCGCCTTGCGAGGGAAGCTCTATTGGCTGTCACCGTGTGGTTGCCCTGGAATGGGGCCGGCTCAAGGCACACTTCGTGCCCGGGGTGTGCTCTGGCTCGTTGCTCTGCTCGCTGCCGCCGTTGGTTTTGATGGGGGAATGAGGGTAATTGGTGCCCAGGCTGAGTTGCTGTGTGGCCGGGCTGGCTGCACGCCCGCGGGGCTGCTCTCCGGGAGCCGCCCGGTACCGGGTACCGGCCCCTGCATCCGGATACCCTGTGCTGCTCCTGTCCGCAGGGACACGGACTGCTGCTGGAGCTTATTTAAGTGGTTATTCCTAACAGGAATGTCTCTACTTGGAGATTTTTTCTAACTAACTCATTGGAACAACCTGATGATGAATGCACAGGCTAAATTTAGTGCTGGCATAAGCAGGCACAGATGCACCAACTTCAGCGGAGTTATTCCGGCTGTTGCTGGGAAGGAGTCTGGCCTGTGTGTAGGAATCAAGGCTGCAGGATACAGAGTAGGAGCTCAGCAGAACGATTGTAGTGCTTTCACCTCTTGAGCACATGTGAGTCCATTTATATCACAGCTGAGTGCAATCGTTCTGCTGAGGAATTTAAAGTACTACACAATTAACAATGAAGTAAGAGTCCCTAGGACGAATAGTAGAGAACTCTTATAGCCATTTTACAGACAGTGAAACTGGAGCAGGAGGAGGTTCAGTGGCACCTCCTTCAAAAGTAAAAAGTCCCAATGGAACTGAATCCTGTAGAATTTCAAATCCTGGCTGGAGTGGACCATCATGATACCCCATAGAAGAGACAAGAACATAAAAGCATAAACACTCTTGGGCTGGACTGATGGCCCTTTTAGCCCTGTCATCTCTCTCTCATCAGCACAGGAGTTAATCTGAATTTCCAAAGTTCAAGCTTGGCATCTCCAACAGCAGCTGGTTCATGTGGAAGCGTGAGCAATGGCAGTCAAAGACCATCTTGGATGTAACTGAGCACTTTCCCAGCTCACTTCTCCTGCAGGCAGGCTCCTGGCTTTGGGTCACTGCATGGGGCAGCTTTTCATGTGTTGAAAAACTGATACAAAATATTTGAACCCAATAGCAGAGTAGTTTTCTTAAGAGGGTCTTAATACTTATCCTCTATAAATAGATCATCTTCAGTCATCAATAAATTATCTTTAATTGCTATGATTAGAACTGCCAAGGCATATTACTCTTTAGTAGAGGAGTAAATATTATGAGTGTAAATTAATCTACAGGCTGTATCATCATAAAAATGCTAAGCACAAACTGCAATTTAAAAACTTTAAATAACTTGTCAGGGGGGACTTAAGGAGAAAAGTTTGTGGGTTTTTGAGATGGCAAAGAGATAAGAAAACTGGAATTTAGGTATGTGAAACACAGAAATAAATCCACTTTTTAGCCAGTCGTATGCAAAGTTACTGCAAATGTAGAACATGTTCCCTGTATCGTGGTGCATGTCCGGGCTTTTACTTCCCTGAGGATGAGAAAAGAGCAAACAGCTCCAGACAAGGACTGTTGTAAGTAACTGCACTTTGATGCTTTATTCCAATTTCTCTGGGGTTTCAATATATCAAAGATATTTCAAGAAATCTTATGTTGCTTTTTTTTCCTGGCCTGGCAGTATCAGATATATGGATGTTTCTGTCTTCACATCATGAGAAATAAGGCAAAATCGGGGATGAGTGGGGGAGGGCTGTTACTTGCCTGAGGCTACCCAGTCTCTTTTAAGTGGCTGCTTTTACGGGGCTGATCTGTGCTTTTTCCTCCCAGTTTCATGAGACAGAGTGTAGGAAGTTTTCACTTTTACATAATGGAGCAAATCAGCATCAAAAAACAACAAGAGAAGGTTGAGGTAAAGAGAAAACAAAAACGAAAGCGAGGGGGAAAAATCAGAAAAAAGCTGCACACTAGCGTGTGATCGCTGTGACCTGAGCAAAAGAAATACTCGGAGCTGCATCTCGGTAAAAATTCCCCCACTAGTGGGTGCAGTGGCTGCCCTCGATTTATGATAAATGAAACCATTCAGTTCTGTTGAGGCTCCAGACAGGCGAAACAGGAGATTGTACCCGAAAACGGAGAGTCGTAACTGAGCCTTCTCCTTTTACACCTTCCCCTCCATTCCTTCCACCCCAAAGAGCTGCACCTAAAGAATAAAACAACAAACACAGATCAATCCAGCCATGAGGGAGTTCTTGACTTGGTCTGGCAGGGAGTGGCTTGACAGGGGATTGAAGGTATTGCCTTTGGTGTTTGATGACTGTTCAGAGGAACAGAACTTCATGTGTATTCTTATTTATTCATAGCAAACAGCCAACAAACAAAACTCTTCAACCAACAGCAAGGGTTTGTTTCAAAGAATTGTCACTCCAGAACCTACTTGTTTCTCCAACTTCCATAACCAGCAGGACCTAATGCTGTTCCTTGACAGTTCCCATCCTACCTGTGCACTGCTGAACAGCCCGAGGTGACAGATGTGGTCTGCCTGAGGCCTGGGTACTGAACTATTGCCTTTGCATTAACCAAAGGATGTAACCTGGAGTTTGAAGTGGCTTTATGCTGACATTTTCTGCTTGTTATTTGAGTATGGACAATATCGGATCAGTTACTCCCATGTTTCCCTTTTGTTAGAAATTAATGATTTTTAAATTCACCAAACCTTGAGGGAAGTGAGGTCCCCACAACTGTCAGTGTTGAACCCATGTCCATGTGTCCCACCAGGTGCTCAGTAGCTTGATGAGGGTTCAGGTCCTTGTGTGGACTCTGTGTGTTACTTCAAGCTGTGTGAATCCCCCAGCTACTTCTTTTCCAGTGCCATCTGTAACAGGCTCATGCATTTTCTCTAATTTGTGACCTCCTTTTCCCTGTCCCCCCTCCCAAATGTCCCTGCAAATGCTGTGCCCTTTTTGCTTTGAAAACCTATTTTTCCTTGTTAGCAGAAAACATCAGCTTGCTTCTGAAGTCCTGTTACACCAAAAGACAGGATACATTACCAAAAGAATCCATCTCCATTAAAATCATGACCTACTGTGCTTTGCAGAATTAGTCGGGGGTTCCTTATAAATATGGCTGTGGTTTCTTGCCCTGTACAGGTATTGTTTACCCCCTATTCATTCCTTCATGATTAATAACAAGACAAAGATTTTAGTCAAGTGTAAGCAGCCCAGGAAGGAGCAGGGGGAAGCTCTGTGGCAGGTGGCAGCAAGTTACAGCCACAGGGGCATAAAGGCACTGCCAGCAGGGCTGGAATGGCAAGCAGAGCTGGCATGGGGCCGAGTGCCATGGATTGTCCAAAGAGGCATCTGTGAAAGGCTCAGGATCCTCAATCCTGGCTGCCATGGTGCTCTGAACTCAGTGGCAGCTGGGAGTCTCTGCCTTGGGCAGGGCATTGCTGCTGTCAACAGGGTGACTGGCAGTGTCTCTCCTTTTGGTCTCAGCAGCCTCTAGTTCCTGCTGAGTTCGTAGCAGCATGTCCAGCATCTCATCTCAGAAATAAAGGTACAATCTGCTGTGCCACTCCTCAAAGGTACCTGACCCTTTGCAGCGCTGACAGCGTGAAAGAAAACAGAGATCCCTTAAATTAATCCCATATTCAGTAACCATGCATGACTAAAAATTAGTTATCTGTTCTGTACATCACTTCATCAACTCATATTGCATCTGTAGTATCTCAAACAGTTGTTGGAATTTTAACTGCTATGTTTAAAGCCAGTGGCTATATTAGAAAGCAATGTGGACAGATATTAATCCTCTAAACAGAACTGGCTCTCCTTGGCAGAAGTGTGGTTTCAAAATGGGACATTCAGAATAAGTTGTTACATTCCACTTGGTACCAGCAGAATTTACATGGTAGTTCTGGGTCGCTCTTCAGAAATCTCTGTATTTATTTAATTTCAAGCATGCCACTTTAATTTCTGAGACATTATTTCTACAAACACCAAATGTTCAATAATACATCTTAGTTTTACTGGGGTATGGATATGTAATTTAAGAGTGGAGAACAAATAATGTTCCTACCATGTTAGCTAATGCAGCAGGAAAGACAGATTTGCAAGGACTCCTTTTACTGATATAAATTTCACCTCCATTTAGAGAGTTTGCATATTGCCAGATCAGCTAGACCAGCAAAAGCACTTAGTGTGAAAGCCACTTCTTAAATGGCAAATAAAAATATCTCATTTGATTTTTTTTTTTATCCCAAGTATAACAGAGATTAGAAAGAATCCTGGAACGTATTATACAAGCACAGAGAGATAACTTTACAAAGTTATGCACTGCAGAATTATCACCTTCTCAAAAGCACAGGGAAGATGAAGGGAGGCAGAGTATCTTGTATAGACAAATTGGATATGTCACTGCAAGTGTTTTAACTGCTCACAGAAAATGCCAAGTGATTTGTAATGATCACTTTCTTTTTATCGTCTCCCTTTATCTTGTAGCAGAGTGACAGTCTGGTTCTGAGAAATAACAGAATGAACCACCCATACAGCTTGTTTCTGTAACTTCTTTTTTCAGTATATATGTAGGGTTCCCAACACAAGTACTGATCCCAGTCCAGCTTGGAAAAAAACAAAAAAGAAAAAGGGAAAACATGACAAAACAGGGCTTAAGCAGCATGAATGTGGCTCTCTCTGGAGAAGTGTAAAAGACAATTGCACCAATTACATGCTGGTTTTGGAACTCCATGTAGCCTAAGCCTATTGAAATATATATTTGTGAGCGGGAGAGGAGGGGAAGGAGGATGCTCTGGAATGAGGCCTGGAGCTGGAATGCTGTCGTAAAGGCAGCAGTAGGAGGGAGAGCTATAAACTGGCTGCAGTCCTCAAATTTTAAAAAAGGTCCGGAAACATTTAAATGCCAAATTATGTGACACCTTTCATTCCTGTTTTTTTCTTTTGTCCTTAATTTTCCATTTAATTGACTGAAACTTTTCCTATTTAGGCCACCAACTGTGTAAGCTGGGCTGACTAAAGGCATTTTTATTTTTCTCTACTCTAGCCTGACAAACTGCTTATGCAACAGCTTACACCTTTAATAACACCAATAGAACTGCATCAGAACTTTTAAAAAACCACAGATTTCTTAGCATCAAGGCCTGAGAGAACTTGCTGCAGTGCTGGCATGTGACAGGAGGCAATTTATAAGGAATTAACTCTGACAGTCACTTTATACAGCTGATTTTCAAAGATCTAGGCACTAAAGATGTGTTAATGAGGGTACTGAGGCTTCATAATTAATTATATTAGCATCTCTTTGTTACTCTCTACAACGGTAGTGGCTGGTTGACATTTCAATGGGAGGCTGGTGGTATTCTTTGTGATTATTATCCAGGAGTACAGTTATACCTTAGCTCCCGGAGGGAAACGTTGCATGTAAATGCCGCCGTGAATTGCAGGGGCTTTCGGACCTCAGTAAAAGCCCTTGAAGGAGACCCCGCTGGAAACTGAATGGATGTCAGTAAAATTTCTCCAGCCTGGAGTCTCTCTACAGATATGGACTCTCCTCCCCCTTCCTTTCCCTCCCCCCTTCCTTCCACTGAGCTGGTCCTTCTCACAAGGCTTAAAAACAGCAACATCCAGCCCTTGCTGAATGTCGAGTTCCAGACCCCTAAAGGAGGGAATACTGACCTGAACAAAGCAGTGAACAAAGTAAACCTGAAAATAGGGAATATTTTCATAGGCTTGAATTTTCAGTGCAATAAAACCAGAGCTGCCAGAAGGAGTCCCAGAAGTGGTGAGTCAGATAATAGATGTACGGCTGTGGTGGGAGGGAAATGGTCTCCACTTTGTTTTATACCACCCCACCCCCCCTTTACAAAGGCAGATGAAATTATTTTCCAGTCATACCACTGCAAAAACAAACATGGAGTTTAAAGGTTATTTCCTTTGTGTGTTTCTGAGAGACATTAGTTTTGACTCCAGAGGGGAAAGAAAGATGTTTTGTCAATGACCTCAATTTCTACTCTGAAAGTTTTTACAGTATCACCTGAGGTGGCAGAGCTGCTCTTTTGTTTACTGATATATTCCACTTGTTTGTGTTAATTAAAAAAAACTTACAAAACCAAATTGCTGTTTTTTCACACCAGTTGCAGTTAGAACCTTGTTATGGTTGGGCTCAGTTAAGGGCACAGTTTGACAAACACCTCTGCTCAGTGTAACTTGTGCAGTGTGTTCCTCACTCTTTCATTCCTGCCTTCATGGGACTCTCTTGTAACATTGTTCCTGCATCTGCACCAGGGAACCAGATCAGAGTACTAGTCTGAGTTTTAAAAAAAAGGGGTTGTGGGGACTATTTCTAATTGAAATCAGATTCAGATTCAATTAAACACACACAAAAAGAAAATCACTGGCACAATGCAGGAACAATGTAAAGGGGAAGAGGGGAGGAATGTGTGGTGGCGACTGCTTAAGTAGGAACTTCTACCAGAAAATCGTTTGTCAAACCATGTCCTGAAGGACTTTACTTTCTTCCAAGCCAGAACCACTCTTTGCTGTGTGTGCAGGTAGAACCTCACAGGCAGGGATTACACTTGCAGGACTCTCAGAGCTATTGTAATACCAAAAAATAATAACTGTTCCTACAGACTGACACAATTAACCAAATTCCACTCACAGATCATAGTTGGCAACTCATGCAGCATTTTATGTAGCTGAAGTTGAAGACCAGTTCTATTCCTGAGTTCCATCTCTGGCTCTAATGAGCCATAACTCTGAATAACTCTGGCATTCAGTTCACCTACCAGTAAAAGAATTACTTTCCTCACAGAGCTTTTTACATTTAACCAGATTTTTTAAATGAGCTTTGACATTCTCAGATGAAAAGAATAATGTGCACAATGTATTATTATAACAAAAACTGTATATGACAGATTCCTACATGTTTTCCTGTCTTTTGTCTCACCTTTCCTGTCACCATACTCCTACACGAGACTAATACACACCGTAAATGTTTGAGTAATGCCAACTTCAGACTAATGAATTGTAATTAATGCACTTGTTCTTTGCTGAGCAATGTTGTGTTTATTTTTATCGGATAATTTTTGGATAGAGACAGAGGTTACTCCCCCTGAGAGTTCAAATATCAATAGTGCTCTACATAACAAGGGAGGTTTTTAATGATTCCCACAAAAACGGCTGCCACTTGGTAACGAGACAATGGATGAAATACACTGAGTGTAAAATTTTTGCCTCTAGTGCTATTCCCAATGGACCAAATCTAGAAGTGATAGTCAAATTTGCTTAGGATTCAGCAAGAGTTTTCCTGCTGGAGGACTAAGGAGATGACAAATAAGAGTTTTAAGAATTGGCCAGAGTTAAAATCCTGGAAAGCAAACATTTATACATTGACTCTGTAGAAATGTCTCCCTTTTAATTTCCCTATGAGTGGAGAAGATGGAGAGGATATTCTGTATATCTCCTTGCAGAAGCACAAGGTACAGTTTTATCTCGTCCTCAACATGTCTGAGAAGCTTATGCCTCATGTTCAGAAATGTCTAAGGTTCCGTTGACTTCCAGTTGAATATTTTAAAGAGTATTTTGACTGCCTCTTTGCCTCTAGTATCTGGGAACAAGCACAGGTGTTATGTAACCATACATCTCTTCATGGAATTACAAGCAGGTGCTCTGCTAAGTTAGAGATGTTGGTGTAGAAAAAATAAAAGCAGGTTTAGCAACGATGTCTAATGGATATTTCATAAAAAAATTAAAATAAAAACTAATACAAATAGGATCACTGTATTTATTCAGTGCCATATTATTAGTCACTGCCTGTTGTCTGTGTTACTGAACTGCTGTCCTGCTTCAAGGCAATTATCAGCCCCAAAATATTTTCATCCAAAGGTTTAAACTGCAACAACTGTGAGGACATGTGGAAGATTCCTCTGTCATTATCTCACCCTTCAGTTCTAACATGAATGCTTGACTGGGAAGGTCTGTGACTAGTGGAGATGAATAAACAGTTGGAGCTGGTATTTGTGTGTGCCAAACTGTGTGTGTAGAGCTGGGGAGGCTCAGCAGTTCCTGGGGGCTGTCAGACTGATCACACACAGCAAAGCAGCCCCGTGTCTCTGCCTGTGGCTCCCAGCAAGCCCTGATGTGCCAGGCAGGCTTTGCTATCAAGTACAAGCTTGTGTGTTCTTGAAATGTGCCTTCAACTCACAGGTGTACTCAGTAACTTGAAAGCTTTCATATACTCTAAAAACTTGTCTTGCACTCCAAGGGGAAATCTTTGTTCTTAAGACAGAGCCCGAGCCTGCAAATTCTCTGTGGAAAACCAAGCTCCCAGCATAGATGGACAGTTGTTAAACATTTCAGCAATGGTAAAATGATCCTTGTTTAGTATTTCTCTACAATAATTTCCAATTCTTTGGGATGGAAGGCTGTGAAACCATGAGCTGCTATTAATTACACTGACTTACTTGCATGATTGTATATATGCCCATTTTGCCTTGCAGAAATACTTAGGGGAGATTCATTCTTCTTTTTTTCACACATCACTGTATTATATTGGAGAGGATTTTAGCACATTTTCTGATTTCATTTGCCAAATTGGGGTTCAAGTTTACAATTTACAGCTGACTTGACAGTCCAGAAAGTACACATGATTACCAATTATGTCTCTGTCTTGTAGTAACATATCCAGCCAAGGAAAGAAATATTGGAGATCTGAGCCTTAAGAACAAATACGAAATTTTCTTTACAAAGAAAGGAAATTGAGTTTGTTTAGTCAATTCATGAGGAAAATGTGCAATTATAACTGTACAATCAAACCCTCAACAGTTATTCAAGGACTAAAACTGCCTTAGAGGTTAGCTACAGGTCATGAAAATATTAGAAAGATTTGAAAGAAGGTAACTGAGTATTTATCAATAAACCCTCTACATTTTTGGGGGTTCTTTTGTTACTGTTTCAGGGATATTAAATTAATATTCTAATATTTACATGTATTTGTATTATTTTAAATATTTTTATATAATCAATATATCCTTTTTTGTTGATAATAGCTAATTTTAGGGTAGTAAAAACAGATCTTGGAAATATTTTTTAACAGTATAGCAGTTAAAATTCATGAGTACTTGGTTTTAGGTAAATCAGAGTATCACTATAATCATGTACTTCAGGAATACCTGGTAATTTATAGACTAAACAAGGGGTTCTAGTAGGGAACTGACAGGTGCCACTTGTTCCTGCTTGGAATTAGCTTTCAAACTTGCCACCTGTATTTCAAATTACAGACCTTCAAAGACTAATCTAGAGAAAGACAATACAGTAAATTACAGGTGAAAAAAGAGGAAAAAAACCACAGCAGATACAACTGCATAGTCAAGAGACCCAAACGAAACAGAAGGAAGAAAATCAAGCTGCACACATGAGTTTACCTTGTCTGAGTTGGAAGATATCCATATCAATCAATCTTGGGAGATGCAGACAGAATAAAGAAAGAGTCATCTTGCTGTGATGGGCTTCAGGAAGCCCTTGAGACATCCTCCCCTTGGGGAGGACTTGATAATCTTGCATTTATACAGTTGTGATGCTTTGCTTACCTTTTATGCCCAGCGGTTAAAATTGCTGTATGTGAAACCAGAGAAGTAAGGGATGGCAGCTCCTCTCTCCTGCTGTTTGCACGGGGAAGCACAACACAAACCCTGCACATGCCACAGCCCTTGTGGGTGGCAGTGGAAGCAAGGACATAGCTGGTGGGAAGTGACAGCTGGGAATACAAAAGAAGAAAACAATGGGGATTTGGAAGCAACAGGTGGGAGCAGGATTCAGAAAAGTATAGTCAGGACTTCTGAGGAGGCAGGAACTAATCTGGGCCTCATTAAAAGAACAACTTGAAGAGGCAACACAGGAAACGAGCAGGAAGACTGTGCTAATGTTGTATGACTGGGGATGCAAATACAGACAGAAAATTCCTATTTCATCAAAACTGAACTTGTTTGTTAACCTGACCTGTATCCTAACACTCATCTGTGAATGATATGCTGCTGCTTTTGATAGAAAAGAGTGACTTGGCTATTCCTTTAAGAGCAAACATGGGCAAGCTGTAGCTGTGGAGCTGCACTGAGCTCTTCCATGACAGGTGGACAGGAAAGGGACAAAAAGGGTTATTTAAAGTCTGCCTGCTCTCGGTGCAGTGGCAGGTGTGCTGGCAGGCAGCTCTGTGACCTTCTGGAGTTGAGCTCCCCAGTAACTGAGCCGGATGTGACTGACAGGGCTCTGTGCCTTCAACACAGAATGTCCCAAGTTATTTATCCCAAGTTATTTATATGGGTTTGTTTAGTCTTGAGAAGGCTCGGGGGCACCTCATTGCTCTCACAACCACCTGAAAGGAGGGGTGGGGGCCGGTCAATTCTGCCTTGCCTGCAGTGAGAAGCCTTAAGCTGAGATGGGAGATTCTGATAAGATATTTGAGAGAGATTTTTCACTGCCAGGGTGGCGATGCTTTGGAATAGGTGGAGTCACCATCCCTGGAGGTGTTCAGGCTCTGGTTCTGGCTAATGTGTTTTAATGGTATGGGAGTTACAGTGCTTATACTGGGTGAACTCTACAGTATTGGACATGATCATAAAGGTCTGTTCCAACCTTGGTGATTCCATGACTGCTTTGTGCCATGTCCCAGGTAAGGCAGGCAGCGCAGGGAGACCTGGATGTCCCATCCCCAGAGTGCGACAGGCTGGAAACGCGACCTCCCTCCCGGCAGGGAAGCGCTGAGCCCACAACCGGGGTAACACCTCACGGAGAGGGACCGCAGCATTCTGAGCACCCCTTGGGGGTCGGGGTCCCGAAATCCATTCCTGCCCCGCGATGCCCCCCGGTCGGGGGAGGGGACGGGACCCATCCCGGCCGCACCAAGGGCTCGGTGCCCCCGCGGGCCGTGAGGGGACGGGACGGGACGGAACTCGCGGGGCCTCGCGCGCGCCGCCACAGCAAGGGCGCGCGGGCACGTGCAGCGCGCACATGCGCGGCCCCTCTCCTACACACCCCGCGCGCGCCCCCGCCCTCCCGCGCGCGCCCCCGCCCTCCCGCGCGCGCCGTCCTCTGTGTCTCCGCGCCGCGGCCACGCCCCCCCAACGCTCCCCGACCAATGAGCGCCTGGCTCGGGGCGGTCGGGGGGCGTGGCTTCTCCACGGCTGCGCACGCGGGACTTCCCCGGCGTGTGTGTGTGTGCGGAGAGCAGTGCGCCTGCGCATCGTACCGCCCGCGGCACAGCGCGCCCGGGGCGGGGGGCTCGGTGCGCACGCGCGGTGCGGCCGCCGTGGCCCGGCCGGGCGGAGGGGGGGGGGCCGCGCATGCGCGCCGCGTGCCCGCCCCTCGCCAGCAGCAGAGGAGGAGGTGGCGGTGGCGGCTCTGGGCGAGGGAGCGCGAGGGGAGTGAGAGGTGCCGTTGCCGCTCCGGTATCCGGCAGGACCGCGCGGAGGAGGCGGGAGCGCCCCGGCGGCGGAGGGACCTGAGTGGCGGCGGCAGCAGCAGCAGCAGCAGGAGGAGTCAGTGCCCGGCCCCCCCCCCCCCCGCGCAGCCCCGTTGCAGCCCCCCCCCCCCCCCCTCCCTCCCGCCCGCCCTCCGCGCTCCGCAGCCACCAACATGTCGGCGCCGGCGGCCAAAGTCAGTAAGAAGGAGCTGAACTCCAACCACGATGGGGCCGACGAGACCTCAGGTGAGGCCGCGCCGGGGGCGGGACGGGAATGGCGGCAGCCGGCACGGCCTCCGCCTCGCGCCGACCGCCATTTTCCCCCGCCGCACGGGCCGCGGCCGCGCCGGGGGCGGGCGGAGCGCGGGCCCGGCCGGGCGGATGTGCAGGCCCGGCGGCGGCGGGAGGAGGCCATGTTAGCGCCCTTTTGTCTGTGCTGCCGGCCCGGCTTCCCTCCCCGCGGGGCCGGGCGGGGGGCGCTGCGGCTCGGCGGAGCAGCGGGACCCCCCCGCCGCCCCTCCCGGAGCAGCATCCGCGGAGCCTCATTGTGCTCCGCCGCCGCCGCCATGATGCGCCGCCGCCTCCCGCGCCGGCCGCGGCCGCGTGGTGCTGCCGGGCCGCGCGGGGATGGAGCGGCGGAGACACGCGGTGCCGGGGCCGCCCGCGCTGGCCCCACGTGCGATCTCGGCTTTAAAGGTCGGGGTTGCCCTCGGCCGCAGCGCGGTCCCCACGTGCGTCCCCCGCGCCGGGAGAGGCAGAGCTGTCCCCCAGCGCGGGCCGGGCCGGCGGGACGCGCACCGGGCGCTGCTCCGCTCCAGCCGCTTCCCGCTGCCGCTCATTCATCTCCCGCGCGGTGGGTAAACAGCGCTCCGTAAGCCCGGCCTCGGCCAAACTTGGTCCAGGGGAAGTGCCCTTTAGAAAATACCTGCCAAACGGCGGCTTTCGCGTCTCTTTTATTTGTAGCTGTATTTTTGAACGTTCTTTTCGGTTTTTGGAAGGTGGTGTGTGCTCAGATAGGCCATTTCTATTGATATTCCAGCGCTCTGTAAATTACTCTGTGTTTCTTCAGATGTGTTGGTCGTAGCAAATGTGGCTTACAACTTTTTAGTTAAAATATTATTGGCTTATAATTTAAGTTGGCTTGTAAAACAGTGTAGCGGGATGTGAGCTGTGGGTTCTAAGGGCGAACTCAGTTTAAGGGCTGTTTTATCAAACTTTGCTGCACTTCAGCTGCAGCGCGCCCTGTGAAGCTGGTGCTTTGAGGCCTTGTAACTCTTGTGACATTTAATAGAAATACTCGAGAACTTCTACAGTAGGTCACTAGAGAATTTCTCAAAGAGAAACCTCAGGTGATTTGTCAGGCTTGTGAATGAAGGGATATTGACACATTTTCATCTGTTTTTCAGAAAAAGAGCAACAGGAAGCAATTGAACACATTGATGAAGTACAGAATGAAATAGACAGGTAAACATTATCTAACTTTTAAAATGTTTTAGCAGAAATTGAAATGTAGCTGACAAAAGTGAAAGTGTTGAGTAAAGGGAGCACTCAGTAGTACTCACTGTCTTTGAACTCCGCCAAGATATACCTGTGTTCTGACTTGATTAGAGACATTAAAATAACAAAGAAGTGTCCTGGTTTCTTGCTTAATTGTGTATAATTAAAGAGGTAGAACTTGAGTTTAAAATTTTTAATTAATTGTGGTATTTTTGATAATAGAAATGTATTTCGCCCTGGCTTCTCAAGTTAATGTGTAAGCTGCTTGGCTAAAGTATTTCCCTGTTAGCAAGCAGAACCAAACACTTGGCTGAAAAGTCAGCTTTTATTATACATTTTTATTATAATATTCATGTGCTTGTGCAGTAATAGACAGAAAATGTGTCTGAGGTGTTAATTTTGTATGCCAGAGCTCTTGGGGCTGTGGGTTCTGTGTCAGTCCCTGCCTGCATGTTCTCTCCATGCCCAGTGTCCTGCAGGGACTGCAGGTGGCTCTTGGGGCTGTGAATGTGTGAAGCTGTTGCAGTGTGAGGGCTTTGCCATTTTACAACAACAGCTCAGTTTTAAGTCTTCAGATTTTACTTGCTCAGGGTGCAGAATTTCTTTGTTGTAGCTTCCTTGCCTGCCTAAAAGTTTTAGGGGGCAGGCGATAGGGCTGTGTTACCCTTCTACAGGTTTTATGCAGGCAGAATGTTCAGAAGGTGTTTAGAAGGTTCCATTCAGACCAGTGAGATTGCTTCTGGCAGAGTGTTTTTTAACAGTTGTTACAGCTCTGAGCTTCTGGGGTTTTTGGGACACTTCATCTGCAGAATATGGCAGACTGGTCTTATCAAACTTTTAGTTAACTGCTCTGATGTGTCCTTAAATCCCAGTTCTCTTCTGTGCTTAACATGGCTCTTTCTCTTACAGACTGAATGAACAAGCCAGTGAGGAAATTTTGAAAGTAGAACAGAAATACAACAAACTCCGCCAACCATTCTTCCAGAAGAGGTCAGAATTGATCGCCAAAATCCCAAATTTCTGGGTAACAACATTTGTCAACCACCCACAAGGTACATTCTTAACAGCCCTCTTTTTTCCCCTGTAAATTCAGTGTTTGCTTGATTGTTATGTGAGTGTCTTAAATCTCTCAGGGTCTTGTGGGGTTGTTACTAAGTGTACAAAACACTTCCTTTCTGTCCTAGATTTCATTTTTTAAGCTTTTTCTTTCTTGCACTGGTTGGCCAAAGTTTACTAAAATATTTCAATCCTAAAATTTCTTTCTGCATTTTAAATTGCAAGTTTCCCACTTTATTCAGTTCATTGGAAACGTAGACAAACAAACAAACAAAATTGTTCTGGATTGTTTGGGTGTTTTTTTTTACTGGGAAGTGAGCTTCTTGGGACTCCTGACAATAAACTTTGTACAAAACAAGTTTGTAGGCTGCTTAGATTGGGCAAACTACATGTATGAAAATCTGTTTCACAGGGAAGGGTGGGTATGTGTGGGTAGGCTGTTGGCTGGTAACTTGAAAAGAAAGAGCCACGAGGAGTTGGCTTGGACAGATGTGTTGCTTTTTAGATCTTCCTGGCTGTCAGTTTCCTGTGTTTTGTCTGCCTGTTTCATGACTTGGTTAATGTGGGATTCTTCCTTTTCTCTCAGTATCTGCACTGCTGGGAGAAGAAGATGAGGAAGCACTGCATTACTTGACCAGAGTTGAGGTGACAGAATTTGAAGACATCAAATCAGGTTACAGAATAGATTTTGTAAGTACTTTAAATGGTTCATTCATTTGTGATTTTGCTGTTTGTTTTCGTTTTGTTTTTCTTTTTTTTTTTTTTTTTAATTTAATTGCATATTGGGTTGTAGTTTATAACTTGAATATCTACAGTTACCTGTATAGTGCCAGGTTTGACTTGTTATGTGTGTTTCCATTCTCTGGGTTCTAACTCTTTGCTTTTCACTCTACAGTATTTTGATGAGAATCCCTACTTTGAAAATAAAGTTCTCTCCAAAGAGTTTCACCTCAATGAAAGTGGAGACCCATCTTCAAAATCGACTGAGATCAAATGGAAATCTGGAAAGGTAAGGATTGCCTCTGGGAGAGCACAAGTGTGACCAAGTAAAAACATTACCAAGTGCATTAGCTTGTCTCTCCCTTGGCCAGAATCTAGACTGTGTTGTGTTGTTAACTTAAAATAACTATTAAATGAAGAATTCCAAGGACAACAGGTTTAGGGGAATCAGATAGCAATGTGTAATCTTGTTTTATATTTTTCTCTATTTCTTTGACTTCATTTCCAGATGCCACATCTTTTGTAGAATTTACAGCCACAATAATGTGGGCATACCTGTCACCCAGGCAGTGTTCAAGAATCATTAATTTACTGCAGTTTATTTCTGTAAAAGTTCTTCAGTGTTATCCTGAAAATTTTGATCTGAGTTTTTAAAAGTAGAGCTGAGGCTTGCAGTTAAATTGCAGCTTGTTTTGTCACTCTCAGACCAAGGAGAAAATTTAATGTTTTTCGTATTGAGAGCCAAAACATTTCCTCTTGTACCAGAAATTGCATTCCTGTACAGACCAGTTGTGATCTTTACAATAATGCACAAAATTAGTGTGAATTCTGCTTTGTTCTTCTTAAACAGTCTAAACCTATAAATGTTGTCATTCTGTCAGGAGAAAAAAACACTGGAAGTGTGGTGTAACCATATGGTCAAAGAAATAATTAATTTAATTTCAGACTTAACAAAAAGATTGTTACAAATTTACTACTTCTTTTCTAGGGTAAGGTGATAGATACAGACCTTACATGTATTCTTGTGACCATATTTCAGCAGTTTTTGTGGAGTTTTTTTGCACTTACTACAGAGAGTGGTGTGAAGACTTCAGAGTGGGAAATTGTGGGCAGAAAAGCCTAGGCAGGTCTTTATATCCAAATGCTGAAAGAGCTTAGAGGTGTGGGGACTTTCTTAAACTGGGTGTATGTAGTAGTTGCTGAAATTACAACTACTCTGAGTGGCATTTAGACCTTGTAAGTTCAGTGTGTCATTAAATACTTGCCATACTTGTGTTTTCCTGAGATAGGGAAACGTAAATCAAATGTGAGATTATGTGAGTTTTCAGTGTTCCAGTGGAGGCCATTGAAAGAAACCAGTGGGTTTACTGTTCTCTCATGTTTATGAGAAATGCAGTATCTTCTGTCAGTTGTTTGGGCTTCAGACTTACCCTTGAAGAGGGAGAGGAAAGTGACTTCTTAGGGTTGTTTAGAGAAGTGCATCTTTTAAATGGTGCTTGTAGGAAAAATATGCCATAGAAAGGTGACTTTAGGGAACTTCTTAACTTTCTTTTCAGGACCTGACAAAACGTTCAAGCCAGACACAGAACAAAGCCAGTAGGAAGAGGCAGCATGAAGAGCCAGAAAGCTTCTTCACCTGGTTCACTGACCACTCTGATGCAGGGGCTGATGAGCTAGGAGAAGTCATCAAGGATGACATCTGGCCAAACCCCCTACAGTACTACTTGGTAGGTACAGCCCTGAGCAGGGCATTGCACCCACAGCAGCTCTGGGAAAGAGTGAATTTGATCACTCTATTGATGTTGCAAATGTGTCTTTAAGGTTCCTGATATGGATGATGAAGAAGGGGAGGGAGAGGAGGATGACGATGATGATGAAGAGGAGGAAGGATTAGAGGATATTGATGAAGAAGGAGATGAAGATGAGGGGGAGGAGGATGAAGATGATGATGAGGGAGAGGAAGGAGAGGTGAGTAATCTTGCCCTTCGTGTGGTGTTTGAGAGGGATCTTGTAAGAATACCAATTGTGGCAAAGGTGAACTGGCTCTTTTCTGCACCCCAAGGTGTGAGAACTGTGACTGCATTAACTTGAGTGCTTTCAGGTAGCAATAAGTGTGGTTGTGAATGTGAGAGACAGTGGAAGCACACAGTTTCAGTAACTTTGTAAGGGAAGTGCTCTAGGAGAACTAAAATGTGAGTGTGACAAAATTCTTGCTTCATGACTGAGTATTCTAGCAACACTTTACATATAAATGGCTTTTGTTGATACATCCAATCATCCTTCCCACTTGTTGGTTCATTTCTGCTTATGGCCAGCCTAGCTAAGACTTTCTCCTGGATTTAGGAATGAAAACTTTGCTTTAGTAGTAAGTGGGATTTCAGGTTTAGCATCCAGGGTGTTGGGAAGTTAGTTTAGAATGTCTTTGTTTCTTGAAACTGGGTGTGGTGTGTCTGACTTCCAGCAGCACAAACCACGTGCAGGGAGAGGAGGGCTGTGCTGGGCTCTGTTCTATAACCTAGAATTTGGCATGTGAAAGGTGAAGCATTTTGTTCTTTACAGTTTTAAATGAGGGGGAAAAGATGACCCCTTCATTTTCCACATGTTAAACTTGTGTCAGTGCTTGTAGTGATTCTAAGTCACAGCTTCTCAAAGCTCTGCTGTGTTTTCCTTGGGACAGCCAGGGAGTGAGTGATTTCTGTGTGGTCACTAGCTGGGCACCCAGGGCAAGTGTTACCATCCTTTAGTGAGGGAACAGATGATCATAGAGCACCATGAGTAGCAGTCTAAAAAGTTCTGGTCACTGCATTTGCTATCTGAAGTTTAGTGATTAGATTTATTTAATTCTTGCTTATCTTTCAACAGGAGGATGAAGGAGAAGATGACTAATTGAACACTGATGGATTCCAAACCCCCTTTTTACCTTTTTAATTTTTCTCCAGTCCCTGGGAGCAAGTTGCTGTCTTTTTTTTCTTGTGCTCAGTCGCCTTGTTCTCTTGAGGTCTCTTTTTCTCTCCTCTACACCATGGTTCACAATTTCTTTTGGGGAAATATCTTGAGCAGAATACAGTGGAAAAGAATCTACCAGTTTCTGTTTCAAGTTCATTTTTATCCCTTTCTGTCTCAAAACAAAAACTGTTTATGAATTCAACACACCATGTTCTGTGGGAAAAAAGAAAACCTTCTGCTCCCTTCACTCTGCTGGAAGCTGAAGAGTGCTAGGCCCCTGTGTAGTAGTGCATAGAATCTAGCTTTTTTCCTTCTTTCTCTGTATATTGGGCTCAGAGATTACACTGTGTCTCTATGTGAATATGGACAGTTAGCATTTACCAACATGTATCTGTCTACTTTCTCTTGTTTAAAAAAAAAGAAAAAACGACAAAAAAATAAAAATAAAAATGGGGTTATAGAAGGTCAGCCGGGGTGGGTTTCAGAAGTTTGGGTGGGTTAAGTGGGCATTTTGACAACATGGCTTCTTCTCCTTTGGCATGTTTAATTGTGATGTTTAACAAACATCCTTGCAGTTTAAGATGACACTTTTAAAATAAAATCTTCTCCTAATGATGACTTTGAGCCCTGCCACTTGATGGAGAATCAGCAGAACCTGTAGGATCTTATTTGGAATTGACATTCTCTATTGTAATTTTGTTCTTGTTTATTTTTAAATTTTTTTTGGTTTGGTTTTTTTTTGGTGGTTTTTTTCCTTTTTTTTCTTTTTGGTTTTTTTTTTTTTTTTTTTTGTTTCACTGGAAAGGAAAGAAAGATGCTCAGTTTTAAACGTTAAAGTGTACAAGTTGCTTTGTTACAATAAAACTAAATGTGTACACAAAGGGACTGGTTGGTCTTCACTGAAAGAAACAGCTTTTATATCCTATTTAGAACTTGCTGTAGTTTCTTGGCATTTTTGGGGGCATTTTGTCAGTATTTCTGTAGTGCAGTGCAGCCTTGTGGTTGTGTGGACTGAACCAGTTCATGTAGTTCCCACTCTTTCAGTACCTGTAAAGTGTTTCCTGTGGTAGTTCCTACTGCACACTGACTCTCAAGTTCCTGTAGGGTCATGTGCTGTGTGTGAAGACACAGGTATATATTCATGTTTGGCAAAAAGGAAAGTCACTTGATTTGTAGAATTTTTAGTAATTTGCAGTACTGTATCTCCAGTACATCAGTTTGCATGAAAATACCATGCAAGCTCAGAATAAAAAGACCAAGGGGTGGTTTTAAAATATTTGGGTGGTTTTGTAAGTCTTTTCAGTTGAAAACAAATCTTAATTGCGAGCTAATTTGGGGGCTATTTCAAAGAGCAAGATTCTTAGTAAAGTTCATGTATAAAAAGTTGCTACTTCACTGCTTTTTTTTCCTTGGTAGCAGCATGTATATGTGCTTTAGATACACTGTACTCTCATTTTAAGAGACTGCATTTGAGAAACTTGTAACAATTTCACATAAGAGGGTGTTGGAACTGGTATTCCACAAAATGTAATGGAAGTTGTTTTAACATGCTTTGCTTTTAAAATATTTAAGAAAAAATGTTCTATCAGCTCATCTGAAATTCAAACAGCTCTTTGGATGTGTAGAAAAGACTGTCTTCTGGGAAGACTTGTTATATTCTCTGATTCCTTTTCCTCACAGAATTTGCTGTAGTCAAATTCAGCTTTTTTTGATGCTTAAGAATACACTTGGCAGAACAAGATCAATGTCTGGTTGAGACGTGCACAAATAACGTGTGAGGGAAAACATTCTGTAAGTGTGTGGTCCAGCTTGGATTCAATCCAGTTATCAGAGACAATGCAACGTCCAGTCTCATGTGATCAATGCAAAAATAAGACAACCATGTACTTTATTCCATCTCAACAAAAGCTTCTGCCCTCATCCTGCTTTGCAGAGCCAAGTACAACGTTGATCAGTAATGGTTTCTTACCATCTAGAGAGAGAAGGAACAAAACCCATGAAGTCCTATAAATTTTAGTGGTTTTTAATTTGATTCCTTTTTGTTGTAAGATTGAAATTAGCTTCCTGTTGTGGTAGAGGGTCGATGTGCTGTTTCTTGCCATGATGCCTCATTACTTAATTTTTATGTAGTCCTAATTGTAGTTCCTCAAGGAAAATTATCTTTTGCTAGTCTTGAATGCTTTAGGAAAAATATTGTGCCATTGTTGTTCCATCCCTGTTGGTTACTAGCAGAAAACTTATAAAAAACTGTTTTGAAAGTAATCAAAGCTTCAGGCTCTGTAAAGTCAAATACCAGGAACAAGAAATGAGAAGTCTGGATAATTAAATGCTACTTAAGAGATTTTTCTTGCGCATTCTTTAGGATTTTACAGGGTGCCAAAATACTCTTGCTACTGTACTGATAATACTGAATTTGCTGTGAAACTTAAAGGTTTACTCCTGGCAATGGCTAAAGAGTAAACTGACATGGTAAAAGAATAAACCATATTAGTTAAGTGTTATTTTAATTATTTTTTTCTAGCATGGAAATGATTAGGGAATAACACATTTCTCTGCAATGCTCAAGAAATACTACAGCTGGCCATTGTGTGCTCTGACTGTTCACTTAATGTCTAATTTGGCTGAATATATGTAATGGGTGTCCATTTTTTACTGAATTTATTTTATATGTGTATAAAGAGCTTTTTAAAAGACATCTACCTTGGATAATAATGGAAGATGCATTCTTATTAAATATCATTAATTCCCCACTGCTTGAGTTCCTCACATACAGTTAATCTCACCATGTGAAATTTGTCACAGGTGGTAAATGACTTCAGGTTTTTTGGCTTGAATTTCCAGGGCTAGAACATAAGAGTTGGCAGCAATTTTATAAAGCTGCTGTGCTGGGGCTATATGGCCTAACTATCTCAAAGGTTATTTTTAAATTTAATTGCTATAAAATGGAATCTTTTGTCTGTAATTTCTCGTGCCAAAGGAAACAAATACAGCTGAGTGTGTAAATACAGCCAGGAAGGTTTGGGGTTTTTAAAGAGATTATCTGTGTACTTATTCATACTTGTCAACATAGTTTCTGTCCCTGTAAACAAGCATTATCTGAATCGATTTCTCAGTCATTTATGATATTCATTTGAATCTGTAAGCTCTTTGTACCACACTAAACCAGGTGCATAAGGATAGTTCTTTGTTTATTGGATACTGTTCCTGAATTTTGAAGCCATGTTGTTTTTTGTTTTGGTTTGGTTTTTTGTTTTTTTAAAGAGAATGAAATCAATGAAATAATTTCTCTGCTGTACCTTCAAGCTATCCTTCTGTTTGAAGGAATTAAAATACATTTAACTGTTACTTGATGTTACCATTTTCTAAGAGTCTTTTTGAAAAGAATCAAGTTTTTTAGTCCCAGACTCAAATCTTTAGTCCCAAACACAATCTTTCACGGGTGACGTGGACAGTGCTTGCTTTTCCTTTATGGAGAAGAGCAAGGGGAGGTCGCAGGTGACTGGTACACGACACTTGCTTCCTGCGGGAAACAGATTTATGCTTTATGTCCTTCCTCCCTCTCCTGCATTAAAACTTGAAACTTTTAAGACTTTTTCTTAATCATCACCTTTTCCGCGTGCTCTCTCGGGTATAATTGAGGACAGGGGCTGTCGGTTCATGGTCGGGATGCGCCTTTAGCCCCCGCCCTGCTCCGGGAGCCCCCAAAGAGTCCGCGCAGCTCCCGGGCCGCTGCCACCGCCCCTTGCCGGCTCCTGGGTAGGACCTGCACCGGGATCATCCCCGGCACCGGGGCTGGTGCCCTGCAGGATCCTGCTCTGCCTTGTGACATTTCCCTTCCCGCGGGACAGGGGCTGCCGGATGGGCAGGAACTGCTGGTCCCACGTACCGGCCCCCTCTCTCCGCAGGATTTGTGGGACACAGCTGAACCAAGCCCGGGGAAGGGGGCTGGGATGTGGGGTAGCCAGGGACACTGCCTTGGGGTCACCCGAGAGCTGAGAGCCAGCCCTTTCCCTCCAGGCTGGGGAACTCCAGCTCCCCAGCATCCCTGAACTGCCCCCTGCCCTTCCTCTGCCTCCCCTGGACTGTCTGAGACCTGAAGGAAAGAGGGGGAAGCTGCTGTAGGAACCCCGAGTGTGTGGTGGGCAAAGGACCCCAGCCCAGAGCCCCCCAAGCACATCCCCAGTGACAGCCAAACACAGCCTTGGCCTGATCTGCTGCAGCTGTGGAAACATCCCTGCTCCTCTGGAACTCAGTCTACACTTGCTAGTTTGATTTTCCCCTCTCCAGTATTCCCACTGAATGAACAGTCAAATTAAAATAATTGCTTAAACACTAAACAGAGCCTGGACCATGTTCTAAATAGCATCAGGTTTCTAAAGGATTTATATTAATCAAATGCACTTGCTTTATTAACAACAGGGGCATATTCAAAGGCTTTGTATTACTTTAAGGCTTTATTATTTCAAGTCAGTTAAGCTAGGTTCAAATTTTTAATTTTTAAATTTTATCATGAGTTCCTTGTATTAATTACTCAGTTGCAAATCACAAAATGTTTAGGCTAGAAAAACTTTTCTAATTAAGTAAAAAGAACACACTTCTGTTCATTAGTATTTTTCTGAATTTGTATATGGGAAGACTATCACCTTCAAATGCCTTCTGATTCACAGTTGTGCACTACTCCATGATTGAAAAGCTATTAGTAGGATAGTAACATTATTTTGTTTAACGCACTGGGCTTGTGACACACAGTCTGTTCTGCGTGATGCTGTGGCACTACTGCAGCACGGTGTTTTTTCACTACGGTAGCCAGGGGATTGCTGCCAGCCTCGCCAATGCATGTGGGACGTTTTTACACTCAAATATTCAGCAGAAACTGCGTGTGAAGTTCTGCAGGGGAAAACGTCCCCAGAGCCCAGCATCGCCCCGTCCCAGGGATGGGATGCAGGGATCCCGTCGCAAGCAGAGCTGCGCTTCGCTGCTTCCCCTTCGAGCAAGCGCCGGTCACGAGCCCTCGTGGAGAACTGAAACTGGGAACCACCCGGTGGCCCTGGCACAAAGGGCCCGGCTGGGGCCACCGCGGGGCTTTCTGCTCCAGGCTTCCAGAGGGACGGAGCGGGGATCCGCCACCGTGCCTGCCGTCCCCTCCCCTCCGTGCCACCGCGGGCACTGACCCTTCCAGCCTCTCTCAGCCTCTCCTTCCCCGGCGGGCGAGGTCCGGTACCTCCGCGTCCGCTGCGTCCTCGCTCCTTCCCGCCGCCTCACCGGACCTCGAGCGCGCGTTCCCCCCGGGGCGGGCGGAGGCGGCGGCGCCTCCTCAGCCGGGGGCCGGAGCGGCGGCTGCCCCGGGGCCGTGTGGGGAAGGGCGGCTCCCGCTCCTCGTCCCGCTCCCGCTCCCTCGGGCCGCCCGCCGGCAGCTCCCTCGGGCCGCCCCCGCGAGAGGGCGCTGGCGGTGGCCCCGGGACCGCCGAGTTTGAAAAGTGCCGGTCCGGGCGGAGCAATGGCGGCAATGGCGACCCCGCAGGTGAGCGCTGAGGGTTCGGGGGCGGCAGCGGGCCGAGCAGCGCCTGGGGGGACGGCGGTCCCCGCGCCTTTTGGGGTTCCCTGTGCCCTTTGGGGGTCCCTGGACACTTTGGAGATCCCTCCATCCATGTCCCGCTGGGAAAGAACCGCACCCCGCTCCGCCCTTCGGAGGTCCCTCCATCCATGTCCCCGCCGGGAAAGCACTGCGGCCCTGCGCCCTCTGCGAGTCCCTGTGTCCTTTGGGGGTCCCTCCATCCATCCCCCGCCGGGAAAATCCCGTGTCCCGCCCCGCCGGGAGCCCCCGCAGAGGCGGCTGTGCTGAGGGGCTTCACGCCGCTCCCCCTCCGCTCGCATGGCCGCGCCCCAAGGAGGTGGGAGAGGGTGTGGGAAGCTGGTGGGATCCCCTAAAAATGTCCCTCTTCGCCTCAGGGAAATGGGGTTCGGGCCAAGTCGGTGCCTGCTGAGGAAATCTCTCGGCGTCGAGGAGGTGTTGGGGGCGAGGCGGCTGCTGGGGCTGGCGCGGGGCCGGGAGGGCAGCCAGGCTCCGTGCTGGGAAAACATTCGTGTCTGGAACAAGCTCCCCGCAGAGGGGAAGATGTTCTGCCCTCTTCCCTGGAGACGAAAGTTTCAAGCCTAATCTGGGAAAGAAGGGACAGAGAGACCGACACAAAGGGCGCTGGCTGCCCCTCGCCCGGGTTCTTCCCATCCCGGTGCTTCCTGGGCTCGCTCCTTCCAGCCCTCAGCCTTGGAGTTGGGAATGCTCCAGGCAGGACCACAAGTGTCTTTTTCCTAAATTAGCCGTGACTTCTTCTTGTAAGACATGATTGTAGCTGGTATGAGGCTCCCTAACGTGTGTCTCATCCCTACGGTATGAAGTTGCCCTGAAAGATGGGATTTAAGATGTCCTGGGAATGTTTGGGCTGCAGGGAGGATGGCAGCCTCACCATTGGCTTATTAAATCAAATTATAAATGAATTTCTGTGTTAGTGGTGAAAGTGTAAAGGCCAGGACTGCTCTGGGCTTTGTGCAGGTGAAACTCATTTCCAAGCTGGGCATAATTAATGGGATGGGATCTCCCTGGCTGCAATCCAAAGGATTAAGTGTAACTCATACTGCTGAAATTTTTGCTAGTTAGAAAGCAGTCTGGACACTTGGGTATGACACGAGCCTGGCAGAAATTCTGGGTGAGCTCCAGCATCCCCACTACAAGTGCCAAAAGCAAGCCAATTTCAGCTGCTTTGGGTATTTCTCTGCAAGCTGTAAATGTGTTTCAGGGTTGTGTTGGAGACTGACCTTTCCAGGGAACCCAAGAACAGCTGCAGCACGGGCTGTGGCAGTGTCCTGACACCCCACTGAAATTCCTGAGCCAGAAGGCAAAGTGGCTCAACCCAAATGCAAATTTGTCTTTCCCATGCTTCTCAAAAGTGGAGTGTTTTATCTTCCTGGTGCAAACAATGTTCATGTTATGGCACCCTCTGATCTGCAGAGGGGAAGATGGGGAAGTGAAACACGTTACATTCTAAATATAGAAATTTAGCCTGATGCATTAACTGATATTCAGATTAGTTTTTCGCAGAGACTGGTGTAGAGGAAAATTGACCTGGGAACTGCTGAGACTGTACCTGTTCTCTGAATCAATACCCAGAGCTTCACATTCAGCACCTTTTATTGGTATTATTGTTCTACCACTGCTCATTCCTTTGCTCTGAGTGGATCCAGGGGGGGAAATTCTTACACCCATTTGCATAATTTGAATATAAGATGAATCTATGTGCTTTTATTAGTTATTTAAATAAGAATTGTAACCTTCAAACTCCTTTTAGTAACTTGCTACAGACTGGATAAAGAGCTTTTTGATTTTCCAACTTAGGGCTGGTAAAGGTTGCCTGTGACTCAGGAATTCCATGATTCAAATTCTTCCTCACAAAACTTTGGATGTCTTTCAAAGCTCTGGCTTAGTTCCTGGCTTTACTAATTGGGCGAGAACTTCCTGAAATCAGGATGTTGGTCTGAACCTTTTTGTTTTGCTACCAATCTGAACAACTCCTATTTTGGCCATTGCAGCCAAAGCTTGGATTTAGGCCAACTTTTCAAATGGATTTTTTTCCCTTTTTTCCTTGTGCTATTGGACTGAAATTGTAGCAAAAACTAATCAAGGATGTTTGGTTGAGTCTTTGATTAAGTAATTGTTTCTGGAGGAGGCTTTGGATGCACAGCACACTCTGGAAGTGTATTAATGTACATGAGTAACACAAAGCCAGCGTGGTTTGTTGTTGGAAATGTGGTCAGCCAGTGACAGAGTGTGAAAACAAGTCGGGATTCCTGAGCCCTGTCTTTAGGCACTGGTGTGCTCTGTGATGTTAAGCCAGTCACTGTAGCAGTGCTTGACCACTTCTTTTGCATTTAAGCCATGGGTGTGAGTCATTAATGGGAGGTTATGAATGCATTCATTGCTTTGGATGCCTTAAAGCTTGGATGTGTTGTGATGTTGGGTAGCACCCTTAGGGATGCTTTGCAACTCCTGTCTGAATCCAGTGTTTATTTGGGCAGTGAGATAAACCTCTGCTCTGCCCCAGCTGGGTATGTCCAGAGTCTGTGACAGAGCAGCTCTATCCAGAGCTGTTGCTGAGCCATATCTCACTAGAACAAGTGGTATTTGAAATTATGTAAAACAAAGCCCAGGACAAGAGTGAATGCCATTAATGCTACTCAAAATAATCAGTGTTTAACGTGGCCTTTAGAGAACAGAGATTGAGACATTAGTCTGCTCACCTTTTCAGACACAGCAAACAGTCAAATTTATTCTTTTGCATGTTCATTTGTGGAAACAGCTGTAGGGCTCGCGTTTTTCTTCTTCAGGGACAACAGCTGAGGGTTAACACATGCTTGTAGCATTCCTAAAAGCTCTAACAGATTAGCTGAGAAGTGTCTTTGAGCAGTCAGCATCAAGGCATAATCAGATAAAAATCTGTATCTAAAACATCAAACTGGTAAAAGGTAATTTTGATCAGAACAAGAGCAAATATTGGCTGAGCTTTGATTCTTGAAGAACAAAGATGTGTGTAGACATTAAATAACAAGGGGTCAAATAAAATGAAAGTTTTTCTCCATTATGGCTTAAAATCAAATTAAGGCATGTTAAGATCAAAGTTGTGTTCTGTCCTCTGCAATTGAAATGTAGGTTTGTCTTCTTGAAAAATTGGTGAAAAAAATGACTTGAGAATTTCTGAAAGAAATGAAGGAGTGGAATCTAATGAGGGTATTGCTGCAGTGTCATAAAAATGGTTGGACAGTGTTCTCTCTGAAATCCTCTTGCTCCATGCTCTCGGGCTGCAGGGCAGCTCTCTCTTGCAGCTGGGCAATGACGTGAACTTGATGGATCCCAGCTTCCAGCAGAAACTGGAGGGTGAGAAGGAGCTGCTCCGCCGGGCCATCCAGAAGGAACTGAAGATTAAAGAGGGAGCAGAAAACCTGCGCAAGGCGACAACAGACAGAAAGAACCTTGTCCACATCGAGCACGTGCTGAAATCTTCCAACAGGAAACTGGAGCAGCTGCACTGGGAACTTCAGGAGCTCAATGCAAGGATTTTGATACCAGACAAAGAGAGGAGTACGACAGGTTGTTCTTGGGTCATGATTGACTGCAACATTCTCTTAGAGTGCTTCAATCTCTAGAGATATTGAATTGATATAGTCTTCTACTGAAGGCTCACAAGTAGTGGGAGCTTCTTGGTGTTTAACTGATGAAATTATCTGTGCTATAAAAAGTTCAGAATGGTGCTATAAAGGTGAAAGGGAGTATAGGGAGAAAACCAGCTGAGAGTGGTGGGCATGGGCAATATTCATTATAGGTGGAATTGGAAAGATTTGAATAGAATTTCTGGGCAGTTCAACATCCAAGTATTTTATAGGATAGTGAGTATAAAATTGGAAGAGTGCTTGTTAGGACAGGCTCATTGTTAAATTAAGAAATATTTACAGATATGAGTTTGAGTTTCATTTGAAAGTGTTTCCCAATCAGTTTTGTAGACAAGACCTTTTTGTACCTTATTTTATAGCCTAACTTTCCTTTGCAGAGTCACCCATCTGTAACCCGGTGAAATGAAACGAGGCAAGATGACTAATGGTATTGATTGTGTTGTTTGTGCAGATGGATCTGTATCTCCAGATCCCTGTCTCTGGGAAAGAAACCCAGATCCCATGGCAAGGAAGGTTGAAGCTTTGAAAAAGCAGCTGCATGTTGAAATGAAAGTGAAACAAGGAGCTGAGAACATGATCCAAATGTATTCAGCATCCAAGGTAAGCAGGAATAAAGAGCCATTTGGGAGCATGAATTACTGGATCAAAATTTGTATTTTAAGTCTGTACACAAATCTCTCTCTGATAATTGATTTGGGAGAGAGATTAATTTGCAAAGCTTGCTTGCCTGAATCCTAGATCTGTACTTTGAGTCTCAGCATAATGACAGCACATAAGGGTGGTGTAAGAGGTACATTAAGTCATTGATGAGGAAAGAAAGCTAAGAAGGCATTGGTGTTGTAACTGAGTTAGTTGGTGTGATGTTTTGATATCACTGAATTGTTTAGGATAAAGCACAGCATGTGGTATCTCTTTATGTGAGAAAAATTTTCAGAGGTTTAGTGGATTCGTATTCATCTCATTTTTTGAGTTTGGCATAATCATATTTAAAAGTCAAAAGGTAATTTAAAACATTTCAAATCCAAGCTTATGATGAAGCTTAATTCAATAAGACCAGCAGTGTAAGAGGGATGTGATATTTTTATGTGTTCAAAATCTCTGCTCTGCTTACAGAACGCTGTAAGTGCAGTTAACCAGGGAACAAAGAGTCTCAGGGACTGCAGGATTTGGTATTAACTGGGCACGTCCTTGACCTGTCCTTTCCCTCTGCAAATGGAGATCGTGATCTCAGAGTCCTTGATCCTCAGTGGTGCCTCCTTTACATAATTACTTGAGTATTCCATTTCAGAGTCAGTTATGACCCTTCATGCAAGTACCACCTCACCCTCATATGTGAGCACCTCATCATCACCCATTTTTAGTGATCATGGTTCTCTCTGCATCTGATTCCTTTGGGCAGGAGCGGAAGCTGTTGGCTACAGCTCAGCAGATGCTTCAGGACAGCAAGACAAAGATTGAAATAATCCGCATGCACATTGTGAAAGTATCTCAGTCAGCAGGAGGGATGGAAGACACAGTGGATCCAGCAGGTAACATGCTTTAAGTAACTGATACAGCCCACAACAGATGCAGACAGCACCCTAAGATCCACAGTGCTTGGTTGATTTTCATCCTTGCCATGTTTTACCTCCTGAATGGCCAGTGAGGGTGGGGACCACCATCAGTGCTTTGGAGCTGCGGATTGAGGAGCTGAGGCATCACCTGCGCATTGAAGCTGCTGTAGCAGAGGGGGCAAAAAATGTGCTGAAGATCCTGGGGGGGAGTCGGGTACAGGATCGCAAGTTTTTGGCTGAGGTAAGCAGACACTGCTCAGGCCTTCTTGAGAGGGTGGTTTCATGCCTCCACATTAGTGATTTAGCATGAACAAGCAGGGTTAACCATGTTACTAATTTAGGAATTTCCTGTCTCTCTGTCGAGACAGACTGGAATCGCTTCCCCTTCTAGGGATAGCGTTCCTTGCTTTAGTGAAATTTCTCAGGAACATCAGAAGTGACACTGGTGGGAGTTCAAGCTCTGTGGGAAAATATTTTATCTTTAATTTATCTGTATCCTGTATTAGCAAGATGTTGTCTTGTTGGGTTTTTTTTAAGCTTACTCTAGTTCATAATACCTGGACTACATGGCTCTACATGGAAAATTTCTGTCTACTTTCTGTTCTCCTTCACACTGGTAGGCTCAGGGTCGTCTGCAAGAGTCCTCTCAGAAGATTGATCTGCTGCGCTTCTCCCTGGAACGTCAGCTCAGTGAGCTTTCTCCTGACCACCCAAAAAGAGCACTCATCAAACAGGAACTGGTGAACACTTCCTCCCTGGGAGCCCGGCATGGCAGCATGCAACCCACTTCAGTCATCAAACCTACAGCCCTTACAGGTAAAGGGATCCTGCATCACACGTTGTTGTGAGGAGGACAGAGAGAAAAATTAATTCTATTTTTTCTCATTGTTGTCATATGGACACTGGGTTTTCTAACAGCTGGACTTCTGTCTTCTAGGTCAGGCAGAGCTTTCTGAGCATACAGATTTGCAGTCTTATAATCTGGAGTCAATTTAAACTATTAACCAAGAAATCGTGAATCTGAGAAATTCTGGGACCTCTTTGAGGTCAGGCTGACTGGAATCACTTTATCTTTTATAATAATAATATTCCTTATTCTCCTAAAATTCCTCAGGAACGCTGGAAGTGAGACTGATGGGGTGTCAGGATCTATTGGAAAATGTTCCAGGACGTTCCCGAATGACAAGTTCTTCTCCCATCTGTGGCAGCCCAAGTGATTTGAGGTCCCTTTCCCGGACACGAGTTGGCCTGGGCATCCATGGCCGTGGTGTTGCAGGAAAATACCGGAATGAAGAGCCAAGCAGTGAGTACAGGGTTCCCTGTGGACCTGCTGGTGGCATATCAGAGCAAGGGGGCTTCTCACTGGCTCAGCCTGGTACAAGTGTTGTTATAAGAAACCCAATTTCTGCAAAACTAAGAGAGAAAGTGAATTGCATTGTGCCTGGTCCTCCTAGGACTCTCCTGGAAATTGGTTGGGATGTCCATCTTCAGCATGAGAGATTAAACATTATAATCCATGTTTCCTCCTTTGTCCAGATGAGGTCCTTGCTGTGCTCAAAGTGGACAATAAAGTGGTTGGCCAAACAAACTGGGGACCAGTTAATAATCAGGCGTGGGACCAGAGCTTTGCCATTGAGCTGGACCGGGTAAGTCTGCCTCAGATTCACGTGGTGTTTATTTTTCCATTTAACCTTACCTGATTTGCTTGTTTAGCTCTCATTCCACTTAGCTCAACCCTGTATTGCTGCTGTCCCCATGGCCTTTGATTTGCCAGTTAGCTCAGCCTTCCCCTGAAGGCAGAGCATCACTGCCAGAGATTCAGCTTGAACAGCATCTGCTGTCCTTCTCTCCTTATCTGAGCAGTTTTATTTCATCTTATCAGCAAAGTGGCTCTTAGGGATTTCTAAATGGGGACTCCAAGAGGGTCTGTAGCTAAGAAGATCTAAAAACATCAAAAGCAGGGAACAGAAGCACTGAAGAAGTATTTTATGCATACTCTTTAGTTTACTGATTTTATTTTATTTATTATTTTTTTACAAATACACGTGCCATTTCTAGAGCGTGGAGCAATATGTAATTATTCTGCCTTTGTTTTCTCCCCCACCATTCACCTATCCCACCAGTCTCGTGAGCTAGAAATTGCAATTTATTGGAGAGATTGGAGAGAACTCTGTGCAGTGAAGTTTTTACGTTTGGATGATTTTCTTGATAACGAACGTCATGGGATGTGCCTCTCTCTGGAGCCCCAAGGAATGCTTTTTGCAGAGGTATAAATGTAAGCTTTGTTTCTTTCTCAGAGAATTCTGTCTCTTTCGGGTGTCTGCCCTGAAAGCAGTTGTTCAACCCAGAGTACAAGGAATGGAAGGAGCAATAATCTGGAAGGGCAGAGTGATACCTGAAACCCTCTTGCATCAATAGCCTGTGTAAGAATAAGGAACAACAGGGTAGAATAGATGTGCACATCCATAGCCTGGAGTGACTCTTCAGCTGCTCCACTGTAACTCTGTGTGTGTGTGTGCTGCAAAATCCGTTCGTTTTTATTTGCTTTCATTATGAGTCATTGGTGGCACTTTAATTAAACATATGGCTTAATGGTCAGGATTGAATCACAGAGACTGTAGAATCAGAGATCCAAACTCCCTCTGGCTATGCTTATTTTATCATCTTTCTGAGGCTAATAATAGTTTGAAGTGCCATCAATGTAGAGATAATCTTGATAATCCCTTAAAAGCCGCAGTATTTTCTCCTTTGTGTTGTGATGAAAGTTCTGTAGTTATAATTCCAAAGTAGGATCTAAACCTCATGTACCAAAATTTGCCTCCTCTCCCTGCCTTCTTGTTTTTTGTGGTTGGTTTGTGGCATTTGGTTTTGGGGTTTTTTTGTTTTTACTTTTGTGCCATGAGCTACTGTGTTTCTTACAGTACAAATGGGCGTGTTCTTTATGCATGGCTTCATTTCATTTCATTTCATTTCATTCAAATTAGATAAAGTTTTTGGGAAATACAAATTGGTCTTAATTCTGGGGGTTTTCTCAATTTCAGGTAGCAGATAATTCCAGTCTCAAAACCCACAACTGAAGTAGCAGCTAATTAGAGGGTGAATCTGGAATAACCAAGTTTGGAGTCTGGGATTGACTCGAAACTTACCAGATAGAAATGGAGATTTTGATGAGAAAAAAGGCATGTGTGAAAATTTGGGTTTACAATTTAAATGGAGAATCCTGAAAAAATCTCTTTTGCTTCTCTGCCAGGTGATGTTCTGTAATCCTGTCATTGAGAGGAAGCCAAAACTGCAGCGACAGAAGCGCATTTTCCCCAAACAGAAAGGTGAGGTGCTGGAGAAGTGACTGTCCAGGGTGGGAGCAGGGGTTTGCACAAGCAGGTTCTGCTGTCCTACTCAATCTGACAGATGTTAAAACTTTTTCTAATTACTGTGTATGTGAAAGTTTGTTCAGTCACATGAAGTGCAGGCAGTCTGGCTGCAGCTCCATCTGTAATGTAATATTGTCATGGTGCTGCTGCTCACAATTAACATTGCTAAGAGGATTTAATTGCTAGTTATTTAAGAGACTACTTAGCTTTGGGGCATCCAGCATAGAAGGATGTGGACTTCTTGCAGCAAGGAGGGCCACCAAGATGCTCAGAGGGCTGCAGCCTCTCTGCTCTGGACACAGGCTGAGAGAATTGGGGCTGTTCAGCTCAGGAAGGCTCTCAAGAGACCTTGAAGCCCATCCCAGTGCCTTCAAGAGGCTTCAAGAAAGCTGGAGGGTCTGGAGTGACAGGACAAAGGAAGAATGGCTACTTACTGACAGGGCAGGATTAGATGGGATATTGGGAAGAAATTGTTCCTTGTGAGGGATGTGAGGCACAGGTTGCCCAGAGAAACTGTGCCTGTGCCATCCCTGGAAGTGCCCAAGGCCACGTTGGATGGGGCTTGGAACAACCTGGGGTAGTGGAAGGTGTCCCTGCCCATGGCATGGGGTTTGAATTACATGGTCATTGAGGTCCCTTCCAACCCAAACCATCCCATCATTCTATGAGAAGATCCAGGACTCAAACTGTACTAATTTAACCAGGCATGCTGTTACCAATGAACAGATATTGGGAGGTTTTCTGGAAAACTCTGAATGACAGAACACTGTAGCATGAACAGGCTACTGACTATCAAGTCTCTTGAGCTGGCATCTCAGATTTATGAGATTTATGGAATGGAATAGCTTGCATACTTTCTTATTTCTCTGCAAATTCTTTCTTGTGAAGCTGAATAAGGTGAAACTTTACATACTGAGCTTTTGTGGCAGTGGGGATAAATGAGATTTTATATTTATGCTCTTCAGGAAGTAGTAAAAATAATGAAAATCTCCCAAATATTTTACTCTTTTTAACACATTTTCAGGAACTTCCTGTTAGCAGGCTGCATAATTAAAATGTAGTGTTGAAAGAGAAGAAAACCTGACTTGAAGTAAAATCAATTTTTAATGCTCTATTCAATTTCAACTGGAAGATTGTTATATTATATGGAGCTGAACTTAGCTGAAATAGCAGATCTGTTTCATCATCATCATCATTAATCTTTATTCCCTGAAGAAAAGCCCATTCCTCCAAGGGTGAGCTACCCTTTTGGGGTAACCCCCAGGTGTTCAGTTGAAAACTAGAGTTTAACACTCTGTGAGACTGTAATTTATGTGTTATAATCTTACTGATGTTTGACTCTGGCTCCTCCAGGGAAGGAATTTCTCCGAGCTCCTCAAATGAACATGAATGTTGCAGCTTGGGGTCGCCTGATGATGAGTTTCCTCCCTCCCTGTAGTTCCATCAGCACGCTGAGTCCCCCGCTTCATGATCCCAATCACACAGACTTTCCTCCAGTTTCCCCACAAAGTCATGGGGATTCGGTGTCCAAACTGAGTAGGTAAGTGCTGTCCTGAGTGTTGGAATGGGTGCAGGGTAGATCTTAAAATTCTGTTGCACCTTACTGAGGTGAAGGAAAACACTGATGAGAAAAATTTGTCCAGAAAAAAAGATGTACAGTTTCTGTGTTCTAAAGGAAGGAAAATTCCATTAATTAAATGGCTTCACCAGTACAGTAACTGAGCTATGCAAGGTCACCATGTGATTGTTGGAGGGGACATAGCTGAGATTTTGAATGTGCTGTAGAAGAAAATTTCCCCTAAAATATTTTTTTTTATTGAATCAGTTATTCTCTAAAGAGATTATTCCCACTGATGCACAGGACCTAGGAAAGAAAAAAAAATCATTACTCAGTTTCTGTGTTGCTATTAAAATCAAGATCTCTTTAAATTCTTGACTTACTTCTACATACCTGTGTTTCATTAATTTTATAGCATCAGAGAGCCAGTGTTAGAATGTGAGTCTAACCAACTTCTAATTAATTTAGGAGAGAATATGTCTTGTTGGTACTTCACAGACCAACAGTGTGAGCCAGGGAGTCTTGTTGTCCAGTGATTTGGACTGAACTAACACAGCAGAGGTGATGCAAAGGTGTTTGTGTACAATGCTCTGCCCTAAGGCAAAATCTCCTTCAATTCTGTCTCACAAATGCAGTGATTTCCCTGTGGCTAAGCTTGCATTTGCTGATGAAGCACCACCCAAGCCTCCACGGCTTTTTCTGATGGCCAACTCCAAGGAATCAGCTCCATCCCCTGCAGATTCTCCGGTAACCATCTGGGCTAATTGGGAATGTTGTCTTTGCTGGTTGCTGTTCTTTCAAACCCTGTTCTTCTAATTTATTGCTGAAGAAGTTTGCTGTACTTTAGGCAGGTGCCTCATTAGCTGGCTGATCTCCAGGAATTCAGAATCCAGGGAACCATTTTGGCATGGAGTCTTCAAAAAGAGTTGCACGAGTTTTTTCCCCCCTCTTTTAAAAAAAATGATAACTTGCTTTAATTGGAGAAGCAAAATGGGAGGTAGGTCAGCTTTGGGAGTTCAGGGCAAGAGTACAGAACAGACTGCACAGAGAAAGCAGGGAAGGAGGGTCAGCAGCCTTTCAGAAGCAAATGAGGTTCTTTGTCATTAAAGAAACTGGGCAAAACCAAGAGCAGCTCTACTTTTCTGAGAGGAATGAACAGGAAATTTCTTTGAGCAGTAAAATGACCTGTTCTGCCACCTGTTTGTACCCTTTCTCATTTGGCTTTTGTGATAGAGGAAACTGCATTCTTTGATCATTGGGACTCTTGACATCTAGGAAGTAAATGTTCTATCCTAGACTTTTAAAAGTGTTTATTTTAAAAGGTTTGACCCTATAAAAATTATTGTACATGGGGATAGTTTTGTGTGCTCATAGATAATCTGTTTTTATGCTACTTACGTCCAAGCAGAGGCAATGACCATCTGCAAGAACGTGTCTGTGGTCATGCTGGATCCAGACAGAGGAGAGAACTTGGATGTGGGTGTTCAGGTTAGACTTGGTGATTTCAGAGAATGACCCACTGTATTTTTCTTTCTCCTCCTAGTGCCTGAAGAGGCTACATGTTGAGGAGAAGTCTTGCAGCTCTCCTGTAACAGGATTTCCAATCCCAGCGTCTCCAAGGTAACTGTGGATAGCATGAGCTATCTCAGGTCACAGATTAAAGAGTCACTGGGCTCAAATTTTTGAACATAAAGTCTAAAATTCTCCTCAATGTGTGCTTTAGTTTCTCAACAACAAATTTTTAATGCTGAGTGTGGACAATACAATGAAAAATCTGCTCTGAGCTTCACTTGTCTAAATGTCTGCTGTGTCTTATCTGTTCATTAACCCAAATACTGAGTCTGTTGGTACACTGTGCACTGCAGTGTAAGAGGTGATTTGGTAGAAGGTAAAGTCATTTAGCTGTCTTCAAGGGCTTACTTGTGTTTGAAGTGCTGTGGTGTAGTATATTTAGATGTGTCTGTGTGCTAAGTAATACATTCCAGAACTACTTTTGGCAGCCCTCACACTCATCTATTTCTATTGATTTGCAGTACATTGTCTCTTACTATGATGGGAGGCATAAAACAGGAAGTTGATTATAGTCTGTGGCACTTCTGCAGACACATTTTGTTTAAAACAGGGATACACAGCAGTAAATATACCCAGACAAGTAAAAAACCAATTTACTATTGTTGAAAAAAGACAATTTCCTTGCATCAGGGTTACCTTCTTCTTTCTTAAGTGCCAGAACAGCAGCACAAGCTTTAGTTGTCAGGATTAGGTGAGGGGTGGTTGGCACAGTTGTTTGCTTTCCTTTTTGCTATACAGAGCTTCTTTCCTTGACACAAACACACACTCTGATATCTGCTCATGCATCTCTTGGGTACTGTCTCTCCTCTGTTTTTCTGCAGGAAAAGGACAGTTCAGCTGGAGGATTTTCACTGCATTGCCATGTTGGGCCGTGGCCACTTTGGGAAGGTAGTAGAGAAGTCCACTGTGGAGGAGGGCAGTGGTTGTGACAGTGGGGCTCTGCCTGGAGGTCTGAATAGAAGCATTGCAGGACAGGAGAGATCTGTTGCAGTGCAGATATGGAACAGCAAACCCAGCCCAGCCACATAAGCAGCTGCTAACTGTTGTTAACAGTCAAAATTCTTGAGGATTTGTAACTTTGAAGCCTGGAGAAAGCTGTCCTGAGAGTGCTAAATCAAGGCACACCATTGCCATTTCTGTCATGAGGATCACTAGAGGAAGAGCTCCATTCCCAAGACTTTGCATAGCTCCCTCTGTGAGAACTCTGAGGTGCTCCTAAAGCACTGGGCCAGCTGTGATAGTCCTGTCTGGGAGAAGGACATAACTTACACTGACCTCCTTCATTTTTTGAGTTCCTTGAGTTTGGTATTGAGGATGATTGTCTGGAGTAGATGGAAATAGTTGGCATCAATTTGAGTTAAAGTAATCTGATAAGGAAATACAAGATTGCTTAAAGTACAGCTTTTCTGTTGTCTTTCAGGTACTGCTGGCCCAATACAAGGCAACTGGGAAGCTGTATGCCATCAAAGCCTTGAAGAAAAAAGACATTATTAGGAGAGATGAAATTGATAGGTGAGCTTTGTTTAGAGATGGTACTGTTGCCAGAGGCTACATTACCACAATTGTAATCAAATGTTAGCTGGTATGGTACTGGCTGTGGTACTCTTAAGGTTAAATTGGATAACTAAATACTTGGATAACTAAAATCAGAAATAAGGAAACTTAGAATGGTGTCTAACTTTTGTAAGAATGGCACCTGAAGAACACTCTAAAACTCAAGGTTTGGAAGTATGTAAGATAGATATTATATTACCCCTCAATTTTTATTTCTCTAACTTCAGATGTAAAGATTTTCTTCTTCGTCCTCTCTTTCTCAAAACAGGCTTTTCTGCTGAGTCTGTTTAGCACTGACGTTTTCATTCTTTGAATCCTGGCAGCTTGAACTGTGAGAAGCGAATATTTGAGGTGGTCAATTCTTCTGATCATCCATTCCTTGTGAACATGTTTGCCTGTTTCCAGACCCCTCACCATGCCTGTTTTGTGATGGAATACACTCCAGGTGGGGATCTGATGATGCGCATACACGAAGATGTCTTTCCAGAGCATATGGCACAGTGAGTTAGAATTACTCTTGTCTCCAGGCACTATATAAATTTTTAACTTGGATCTCATATATTGCCTGATAACTATTTCTGTCTTTTAGGTTTTATACAGCCTGTGTAGTCTTGGGGCTCCAGTTCTTGCATGAGAAGAAAATTGTTTATAGGTAATGCAGCAGAGACTCAAGACAGTTCAGCAACTTGAAGGTTGATTTTTCCTGTAACTGTGTCTGGAGCTCACTTTCTTGCTGGGGTTTCTAATCTTTCTGCCTGTCTTTTTCTCTGTCACTATCAGCATGTTCATCGTGCTCACAGTAGAGAAAGTCACCTAGAAGCTATTCATCTGGCATGTTGCAGGTGATTAATCCTCTGTGACATGTCAATACATTCTGGGGGGCACCTGTAAGTCACTGCTTTCTTTTCACTGGAAAAAGTAATTTGTCATGTTGTTGTGGGAGCTCTTTTCCAGATGAATAATCCCCACTGCTCCACGCTGCTTTTTAAGCCTTTAGTTTAGGGAAAAATATCAATCAGTTTAGGGGAATCTTCCAAATAATGCACGATTAAACCAAATGTAGACTTTACTCAATCTAGATTTTATTCTCTTTATTAACACCTACCTTCTACCTCTTGCAAAAAAACCATGTTGGGTGTCAATCCTCAGTCTTCATCCACTGTTTTCTTTCATCTCCTTTGCTTGCAGGGACCTGAAATTGGATAATCTCCTTTTAGATGCTGAAGGATTTGTGAAGATTGCAGATTTTGGATTGTGTAAGGAAGGTGAGTAACTGGAGAAGCTTAAATTGAGCCATCAGGATCAGTTTAGGATCTGGGCTTTAGTAGGTGTTTGTAACTTGTATTAATCCCCATTTAAAAAATTAACATCAAAAAAGCCAAACAACAAAAAACTCCTCACCTGTCTGGCCATGATGAATTTGGGAAGAATCCTTTGTTGTGTGATCTTCAGGAAACTTATGAAAGCATTTAAAATGTGCTTGTTTGCTCAAAGGAGCCAGAATATAGGATCATATCAAACATGTAGATGAGTAAATGAGCAATGGAACATGCAGGAAGTTTCCTTGGGTTTGCTCTTTATTTAAGCATTGTTTGTATATTTGTTATTTGGAGTCGTTGGGGGCCTCAGGTTTCACACTTCTCACTGGCAATTCCCCATGCCCAGGTAACAACATCAGGTGACAAACTACAGCTTTCAGGAGGTGAGGCTGCATCAGATCCATTCAGTAACTTGTGCTGGATTTTACCAAAGTGTCCTTTTCCTACAGGAATAGGTTTTGGAGACCGGACAAACACCTTCTGTGGCACCCCTGAGTTCCTGGCCCCAGAAGTGCTGACAGACATCTCGTACACGCGGGCAGTGGACTGGTGGGGCCTGGGTGTGCTCATTTATGAGATGCTTGTTGGTGAGGTAAGGCCAGCTTCCCTCAGGGAATCTCACTAACCAGGCTTGGGGACCTGACCACCCCAGGTAAAATATTGCTAAATGTAGCCAGCTATTTATTAGTACTTCAGTTACATTTTTCTCATTCATAGAGCTTGCCAAACAGTAATTAATTAATCCATAAAACTCCCTGCTAGTCTCATGCTTATTTAATAGTGAGGAATGGGTGCTATGTGGATTGAATAATAGAATGTCCCAATTGCAGTCACCATTCCCTGGAGATGATGAGGAGGAAGTCTTTGACAGCATTGTCAATGATGAAGTCCGGTATCCACGATTCCTTTCAACTGAAGCACTTGCCATAATCCGTAAGGTAAAGGGCTGCTGGGTCTCTGGGAGCCTGAGGGATCTGCATTTACTGTGTAAGTGGATCCAGAGGGACTTGTTTAGGACTGTACAGCATTTGTGTGTAATCTGGAGCTGCCTACATAGGCTAAGGGAATATTTAAAATTTGCATGTATTTCCCCTCCCTTCTTTTTACGTAAATGCAGTTCTTCCGTGTAAGGATGACTAAGCAGGCTGCTTACTGTTCCTGCTAAGTCTGGCAGAGAGAAGTGTTGATTCAAGGGCAAGAATGTCAGAGCCATTCAGTGGAGATGACTGGATTCAGTTTTTGAATGTGACCCCATAGTCACAGGTGCACAATAAAGCTGAGATGCTCCATGCAGTTTATGGCAGGTATCTTATTGCTGTTGGCACATTGTTTACAAGAAACTAGGTCTGAGTTATTCCTGGCAGATGATGACCTTGGTGCAAAGTGAGAATGAGGAAACACCGAGGGATCAGTCCACCTCCTTTTCTTTTGTTTTTCTCTCTGGATCATTATTTCTGTCCATTCTGGTTCCCATTGTTTAATTTTGAACTGATATCTCTGCAGCTGCTTCGGAAATGTCCAGAGCGTAGACTGGGAGCAGGGGAAAAAGATGCAGAAGAGATTAAAATTCAGCCCTTTTTTAAGGTAGGAACTTGGTTTAAACCTCTCCCTTGTTTCTTGTGTTTGAGCAGAGAGTGATTTGCTCTCTGTTGGTATCAAGGCTTATTTCCCTTTGTTATCAGAGAGATCTTAGTGATAGTTTCTGTTGCACCTCATTGCTTCATTCAGAAATATGTGTTTCAAGTCTTGCTTGAAATGAAATCCCCCAAGTCTATTTTCTGAGATCTTTATGCTTTCAGAGTCATTTTATTTCTGATCGTGCTACTTCTATGTACAAATATACTTCACTTTAGAGACATGAACAAATATTCCTTTTAAAAAGAAACTGCAGCATCAAAGATGTTATCTAGTGATCACAGTGATTGTCAGTCAGTCTATTTGATCACCTGCATTTGCAGGACACATATGACTCTTAAGAGAAATGGAGGTTAAATTGCTTTGTGTCAGGGCTATGTGTTTGTTCCATGCAAAGGTGTTGTCATCTCTCCTCATTATTACTCATCTGTCCAAAAGTTTTTAGCCTTATAACCCTTGTCTGGCTTTGCACTGGAGCAAGAAAAGAACTTGGATGTCACCAGAAATTGCTGGGATCCACAGATCCACCTGGCATGGCTGAGCTGTAGTTTTGTCCCTCCTAAATACAGTTATAGCTGTAAAATACACTGCATGGAATCTCTGCCTTCTTTTCTTACAGGGAATTGATTGGAATGCCTTGTTTGCCAGGAGGCTGAAGCCCCCCTTTGTGCCCACACTAAGAGATCCAACTGACATCAGCAACTTTGATGAAGAGTTCACCTCCCAAAAGCCAATCCTTACTCCTCCTGAGGAGGTTTCTGTCCTGACCCGGAAGGAGCAGACTGTCTTCAAGGACTTTGACTTTGTTTCCAGACATCTTTTAGATGTGTGATTCCTCGGCTACAAAAACATGAAGAGATTGTTACCACCTTGAGAGAGCATAGAGGAGACTTTGCAGGGCCAGTGGAAAAGCCAACAGGATTTGTAGTGCAGGTAGTGCTGATGGCCCCAGGATGAGGTGCCCTGCAAGCTGAATTAACCTGCTGTGGGTTTTCCAGCCTCCTGTGTAGGAAGGATCCTGCATGTCAATTACCTTTAAGGAATAATTAACGTTTGACAGGGTGTATCTTCTCCTGTCATTGAACGTAGATGAAATTTGGAATTTAAGATGGACTTGAAATCAGATCATCTCTGCAACCCAGGTTACTCTTTGCAAAAAGCCTAAGTAAGTAGTGTGATTTTTAAAGTTGTAGCATAGCGGGGAAGTGGCCACTTCTCACTGATTTTCTAGAGATGCAGCATTCCCTCCTGGTAATGATTGTATGCCATTTCCCACCCATAAAAATGTGTATGCCAGACAAGGAATGGATTTTAACACTACCAAGACAATAATGTTTGATAATGATCCAAGTGATTTATTGGAAGGAAGATGAATCTTTCTATTTAAGGATGCCAACTCTTAGCTATTGATTATAATGATATCAGACTCCACAGCTTTGCACATGTTTTTTTTCTTTTTTGAAAATAAAGATACCTTTCTATATAATAAATATTCAGCTTTTCATCTCCTTTATGTCAGCTGAATGTTTCAGATCAGAGCTAACCAAAATGCTCAACAGGCAGGACTTCTGTTTTCTCCATAAATGCCAGTAGTAATATTTTCTATAATGCCAGTAGTAATATTTTCTTTCTTTCTTCCTTCTCACTCAGGTTATCTGTGTACATATTGCACGGTGTCATCAGCTGAGAGATACCAATGACTGCAGTCAGTTTATGTCTCCACAGATTTTATCAGTGTGTACATCCTGTATAATTTTTGGGGACAGCTAAGTAATGACAGTCAGTACTGGAAAATCAGTGAGTTAAAGGTGATTTCATTGCCTTGTAATCTATCTTGTAATTATACTTGATAAGACACATTTTCGTGTCTTAAATTCATAATGTTAGCTCATTGGGCAAAAAGGGAAGGGTTTTTAGAGATAAGGCATCTGATGCAAACAAGGACACCATCGTTGCTCTTTCAGTTTTTCACCAGACGGAGACAGGAGTGGGACTAAGGCAACTGTGCTGTAGCTGGAGACAAGGATCTAGGGAATTGTTAAGCCAAGGCAGGTCCCAGTGCTTCAGGATTCAGTGAGGTAAGAGCTCTGTTTGTGCAAACCAGGGATATTTCACACTCAGCCTAGATTTCCTATTTTCAGAGCCAAGTATAGCTGCTTCTGAAAATTCCCCTGTACAAAGATCCTTTCAACCTCCTGCTCACCCTGGCAGTGCACTGGCCTGTTTAGAGCAGAATACACATTTTCCTCACTCTTGTTGGAGTGGCAGTTGCTGTTGGCCTCTGTGGTGTATTTTGTGGCTTTAGTTCAAGGCCACTGTGCAGTGGGAGGTAGCACAGTGGATTGTTAGCATAGGTGAAGTCTAGAACTTGGGTTCAAAGAAAGAGTCACAGACAATTTAAAAATGCATATTTAATATTTTATTTTATAATTTATGGTTGAGTAAAAAAAATGGTAAATTAATACCCAGGTGTATTTTAAAGAAATACCAGACAGAGCAAAACTGCTTTGAGCTGTTGTACCTGCTGATAAACTTTCACTTGACTGATACCTGAAGAACCAGGAATTGCAGTGTGACAGATGATCCACATGTTAGCAGGTGCCACAGCAACACAAGCAACCTGCAGAATACTTCTGAATGGTGTACACTTCTTTACAAAAACAATCCTTAGCATTCTGATATCCCTCTGATAAAGCTTCTACCCTGAACAAAGCAGACTCTGCACAGATTACAAACCTGGAGCTGGTCAAAAAGGGATCTTTTGCTGCATTTAAATTGCTTTTGGACTGTTGTGCTGTATTAGTAACTACACTATTTTTTCATGAGTGTTCATCAACTTTAAACCCTGAGTGCTTCTGAGTTGGTGTTAATTCCTGAGCCAAGACAATTAAGGCACAAGACAATTTTAGCTAATATTTTCTTGTGGTGGTTTTTCTTGTTTTGTTTGTTTTTGTTTTAACAGAAAAGGGTCAGGACTAAAATTCACACCACAGCCCTTTTTTTGTTTTAAAGCTAAGATCAGTCATCCCAAACTTCCTTTCAGTTCCCCATGGAAATCTGAAGTATGACCTTTTATTTCAATAGAAAACAGATCCTCTTGCTGCTGTCCTGAAAGCTGTCAGCATCTCTCATCTCAGGACCTGGCAGCTTTTCTCTTGCATTGAAATTGTATTATTTTATTAAAATATCACTAGTGAGTTGAGGTAGTAGTAGTTTTACCAGCAGTGTTACTTTAGGCATGAGGCACCCACCTCTGCTCCTGCTTCTCTCCCTGCAGCAAAGGCCTGAGCACAATGTTATCTGCAGAAATAACTCAGTAGCCAAGGATTACTTTTCTGTCCAAAGGAAAGTGATGGTATCATTCTTCACTGACTTGATTCAAAACAGTGAATTGTTAGCAGCATCATCAACTTAAAAAGCTGTGAGGAAGCTGCTCAGGGCATCACAAAATACAGGTTAATTATCTCATAAGATTAACTGGATGTCTTACAGCTCTTTCTTATGCACATTAACAGTATTAAGCCTTAAGTCTTCATGGAAAGCATCAAGTTGAGGCATGTGGACAAAATAAAATTTGCTTTTGGCTCTCTAAATATTTACTCAAATATTTCTCTTACATGCCTGATGCTACTGCCAAAAGGCACTGCAGTTCTCACAGTCAGAACTTGGCTGAAAAAAGGCCACAGGAATTACACTGATCCTGGCTGGTTTTATCTGTAATTGCTGCTGTTCCCTAGTAGCAAAAGGCAAGGGAGACCTTGGAGAAAAGAAGTGAACACAAATAGTCACACAAATCTTGCATTTCTTCTGGAGAGACGTCGATGCACTTAACAAAAGGAAATAAATTTATAGGGATACCTTGCTAAGTCTGGAAATCAGCTCTGCTGGCTTTTTTCCTTCTCAGAGCTGTATTCTTTGCCTTTAACAGTGCTGTTTATATATAAAAATAACCCTGACTATCCCTGAAATGTACTTTGCAGGTGAACAGGTTGTGGTGCAGGTTGCATAGTCCACAGTGTGTTAAAGTTCAGTGCAAGGAAACAGCAGCCATTGCATTAGCAAAGTTTTACCCAGCAGCCTGCCAGGTGTGCTGGCACACTGGGACTAGACAGGCTCACTATTCTTGTGAAAATAGATGTTCTCCCATGCAGTGAGGTGGCGTGAACAGAAGAATCTCCAGAGATTGAGGATTATCCCTTGGTCAAAGGGGTTCTCCAGCTCAGACTGCCGCAGGTAGGAGATGCGGTGGTGGGACATGAACTCCCAGGTCGTGGTGTTGCATGAGATCAGGTACAGGTGGGAAACAAGCAGCAGTAGGACCACAATGGTGAATATGAGTATCAGGAGGAAGGACACAAGGAGGAAAATGTTGTGCTGCAGCCACTCCCGGGATTGTTCAAAGTAGAGGCCTGACCTTTCAATTCAAACAGAAATAAATCTGTAGTTAAAAAAGCAGAACTAGTTTCATAAAGTAAGCAAACCTGATGACACATTTAAGTTTGATTCATAACTAATGAGCTGCTCAACAAATAATCCTTGACTACAGAGAGTTAATATACTATGAAGTCCTAAGAGACTGCACCACAGGGATTGGAAGCTAAGTTTAGAAGATTCTGTTTCCCTGACAGCTGTGAGACACAGTCACCCTGGGTTAACTCCTCTCCTGAACAGCTGGAACCCTCTTGGAGTTTCCAGCACTTGAATGTGTAAACAAAGATTGTGTTACAGGGACTGAAACAAAATGAACAATGAAACCTAAATTACCAGAGACTGCTCAAGATTAGGGAGCTCCAGGATGCAAAAGAGGGTGAAGATCCAGAGCCAGTCTATGTTCTATGCCAGCCCAAGGAGCACTACAGCTTTCAGCAATCTCAGGTCCAAAAGCCATCTCCCAGCCTTACCAAGCAACATGGCCTCCCCACAGCAGAACCACAAGCTGCACACTCAGGTAAACTATGAAGAGGGGGTGATTCCTTTCTCCTACACAGTTCTCAAGCCAGGGGCAGTGATGGTCGTAGCGCCGCACGCAGTGCTGGCACTGCTGGCAGTGCTTGGCTCGCATGGGTTGCTGCAAAACACAACCAGGAAAAGAAAAAACTCACTGGCTATAGTTCATGGCTGTCCCACTCCCATTTGGTAGAAGAGAACATCATTTAAATCTGTCTTTCCCCACAATATTGTCCCTAAAACGCTTGTGAGACAACAGCACATCAACATTGCTAAGACAAATCAAAGGGACTGTGATTCTCCTGGTCAAGACCCAAATGGGTGGCATTCAAATCAAGTGATTATCCCACACTCCTCCTATCTACGCATTTTCATTATTATCCACCTATTATAGGAAGTCCAGCGTGACAAGGAGGGAGACAAAGCCAATCAGTGTAGTCAGGAAAGCATGAGCCAGAGTACTGAGGGGAAAAACTAGAACCACTACTACCAAATAGAGTGGGCAGGGATGTGCTGCTTTTTGGGGATGTACAGAGAAGTGCCTCCATGTGAGTACAAGACACTTGCACAGAAAACAGCCCAATTACCAGGCACAGAGAAGGTGAAAGACCTGGCTGAGAAAAGCAGTGCTTCCTAGGATTTGTCCCCTGCAGTGTATAAATGCTTTGCCAGCTTTTCTTCTTGCAATAAGCTCATTCCTCTTGGTTGATACTCTGTGGGAATTTATGGGAGCTGGGGTAATGCTTAATTTCATTAAACTGATAAGGATCACTCTGAAAACAAGCCTTTCTAGGCTTAGGCAAACTGTTTTAAGAGCTAATTTCATTGCTGCAATTTCTCCTTCATGCTGTCTTTTACCATTCGGGCCAATGTTTTGTTGTTTTAAGGCCCTGAACAAGTTCACAACAATGAGCAGTTCCCACTCAGCTGCCTTTCTGACTATCAAGGTATTTTCAAAATCACTTCTTTGACAGTACTGCAAGGTCTGGCTGACATGGCAATAAGAATGTGGAATACAATTTTCTCATGGCAAAAAAAAAAGATTATTGTCTCTATAAGCCAGCAGGGACTTGTTTCAGCCTTGGAAAACTGGCCTGTGTGCCAGTGTCCATCACTACGACTTGTGTAGCTATCCAGTGTGCCCAGCCTCCTCTGAGCAGCAATTACAGACCACCAACAGCAGCTGAAGAACAATATAAGCTTTCAAATCACTCATCCCTTCCTCTTCCAGCATGTTCTGGATGCCCACCTTCACCAGGCAGTAACCACAGCGCCGCAGCTTAATGTCACCTGGAAGCTGAGGGATCACCACACCTTGTCCTTTATCTTCACCTTCCTACAAAAAAGAGAAAGGAAGGGACTGAGGAGGGTTCTTGGGTTCCTGTCTAGGCATGACTGAGCTGTATTGCTGCATACTTTTACTTAACAGTTACACAGTGTTTGCTATCTCTATCATTAGGACAAAATAATTCATTAGAATACCTACAGAATCTGCAGACAGTTATGGTACAGTGAGAGAGAACAGGTTACTGTAACCCTCCAAAGAATGTTTGCAGAGAGGCAGAAATAACTGTGGACAAGATACAGTCTGGGACAAAAACAAGGTTAGACTTCACTTCTAAACACAAGAGTGTCTTTTTGGTATGAGCAGTGCTAATTAGTCATACACAGCCAACACTGACATTAATGATGGATGACTAAGATTGATAATGCTTTTGTCCTACAGTCTATAAGGCAGTGAACCTTGAGCAGACTAGCAGTTACTGAAACTTTGCATCTCCATTTATTTCACTGTAACTTGTTTGTGGATGTGTCCTCTGAGAGGGCAACAAATCCATAAAGAGTTCAATAAATAGAGCTGCAGAGAGCACTGTCTGCCAAGCCTGCCCTTCAATTTGGGGCTTTTGTTGCACTTGTACCACTTAGCAGTGGTTATTGTAAAATAGGTCGTATACACATTCCACAGGGCACTGCAGCCTCTGCTCTAGGAGAGGACTTGAGCTCAAATGGCTCAGTTATGTAGTGAAAGGCACATTTAAAGCTTGTAAACCCTATTGCTGTTACCAAATACCAGTGTGAGACAACAGTCTGTCCTCATCTTCAACGGTCTGTGCATGTGTCCTTCATGCCAACACAACAGAAACTGTTTCAGATTGTTCTTATCTATCAGAGTGGAAAAAGCAGAAAAGCCTATAGACTTTACAGCTACTCCACTTTGTTCTATTCATAAAGGGCTCTACCTTCACTTCCTCTTCAGGCTTAACAAAACCCGGATCCATGAGAGACACCTTGAAGTACAGCAGGATCGAGCATAGAACCAGCAAAACGAAGATCAGCGGCTGAAGCAGCTCCCCGCGCTCCTCTTGCTTTTGCAGATCTGAAAGGTACCCATAAAAGACAGAGAGCAGCAGCTCCTTGTGAAGCCTCCTGAATTTTTCTCTCTAGCCTCAACAAATGGGTCCTGAATCTAAGAAGAGGAAATGGGGAGAGACCAGGCGGAGAGGCTGAGAAGGGGCTCCCCAGAACCCCCCGCCCTCGGGGCACCCCCGGGCCGCGGTCGGGCGCAGATCGCCCGTGTCCTGCGGGGGCCGCACGGCCCGGCCAAGATCCATCCCCGTCCTCCGCCCGCCATCCCCGTGTCCTCCGCCCGCCATCCCCGTCCTCCGCCTGCCCCCGGGGGCGGAGCGGCCCCGGCCCGGCTCCGGCCGCCCCCTCCCCGCAGCCCGGCCGGGCCCCGCCTCACCCGTGCGGTGCAGGAGGAGCCCGAGCGCCAGGGCCGCGCTGAGGGCCGTGTGCGCCGCCCGCACCCAGCGCCCCGTGGGGCCCATGCCCCCCGGTTTCACCGGCTCCGGGGCTCCGCCGGCCCGGAAGGCCTCCGGGCAGCGCCGGACGGGACACGGGCAGCGCCCCGAGGCGGGGCCAGGGCGGCCCAGCCCTGCGGGGGAGGCTCCGCTGGGCTGTTGGACTGGCTCCACTCCCAGCGAGGGCCCGGGTTCTGCTGGCTCGGACTAGGCAACCACCGGGGTCCCTGGCTCCTTTTGTCCCCCACACCGCCCCGGCGTTGTTGTGCCCTGCGAGGCCTTTCCTTGAGGAATGTGTTTCCCCTGAGCCCTTCCCGCGTGTCCTCCCGCCCTCACCCCGGGCTCTGGAGCGCAGGGCTGGGCAAACTGTTGAGAACCTCTGTTACACCGGGGCTGCTGGGTGTACGGAGCTGGGGAAGGCTCGGGCAGCAGGTGCCGTTCAAGGGCTCCTCGAGGCGGTTCCCGAGGCGCTGCTGTGCGTTAATCCTGCCCTTGCTAACGTGGTTATTCCATGTGTTGGTTTCCAACCCCCGGGAAGAAGCGCGGAGAGGCTTCTGGCTGGAAGCAGCCCATTAACCAAACAGAGCCTGGAGAATGTCTGTCATAACTCGAGGAGGGATAGGATGTGGTTGAGATGGCTGCAGTCAAGAGACTCCTGGCAGGGTGAGGTAATTGAACCCTCCCGAGGGCTGCCGAGGGAAGCAGGTGTGTAAAAGCATTTGAATTGCACCTGAGATGCACCTTGAATTGCACCTTTGATTTTTGTCTCTCGCTAACAATAAAAAAACCCACCAAGGTGACTGTAGCACATAATATATTTACACTTTGAGTGTCTAAGGGGGATGAATGTTATCACAGATCTGTAAAAGTTCCAAAATCAGTGCTTTCTCTTTAACTCCTTTCAGTTTTAACCTTGCTGCTTTTGTTACCTTCTTTCCCAATAAAAATTTGGGAAGAAATACAATATTCTTTATAAATTTACCATCCAACACCTGGTAGTGGATTCCTTGGTATTGTTTGCCCGCAAATTGGTTATTTCAGTTTCTTCATATGAGTTAGTGCTGATGCCAGGAAAGCACCTGGTTGTGTGGGTCACTTAAATGGTTTACCTGAGACAGCTGGGTTGAAATGTTAGTAAGAATTGTCAACTAAATTTCCAGCAATCATTCAAACTCTTTTTTTTTTTTTCTTTTTTTTTTAATTCTAGGTAAATACAAAGCCTACAGCTCTCTTCTCTCAGACACCTCAGGCTTTACTGGTGCTCAGAAGAAGGTGGGTAGTGTCTTTCCTTCTTCACAGAGAGGTGTAAATTTTAAAGCTTAATGAAAGCAATTTGAGTAGTAATAATATTATCCACTTGAAAGTAGAAACATTTTGATGTTCTAGAATAATCTGTCCTAAGGAATGTATTCTCACTCTCTTTGCGATTAAAATAATTTGGTGCATGTTACTCTTTTTATCTTCTCCTTCAGCTTTGAAACCTGTCTTGCAGAGATCAGGGCTTATCTCTTGTGTCAAGGGTTTCAGCCTCAGTGACTGGTTGAAATTAGGCTCAGTTACAGAAGGTCTCTACTAGAAAGTTTCTGAGGAGAACCTTGGTTCCTATGGCATCCCAGCTTGGAATGCCATGCTGCAGGAAGGGTAAGGTATCTCTCTGGACTCTTAGAGCACAGCATGTTTTCAGAGGCAGTTCACTTTCATACAAATGCTCCTCCCATCCTGTTCACCTTGCTCCTTTACAGGCTTCACAGTGAATTCAGTGACCACTGAATTAACTGGCACTGAGCCCTTCCAGGACCAGGGCCTTAAGAAGAAAGTCAGGCTGGCCTTAAAGCAGATTGGCTTTTCCTAAGTGCTCAGATCCTGCCCCTTCCAAAGCCCAGGCTGTGGAGTGTGAACTGCAGATGCATCACAGAGTTCAGAGCAATCTGGACACTCAAATATTGTCCTGATTTTTTTCTCCTCTCACACAACTTCCTAACAATGCTCTCGTCCTCCACTGCTTTCTTCTGTTGACAAGCAGTATTGTGTCTTTTGGAGTGATGAAAGGCAAAGGCACTGAACAGCATCATCAACACGTGGCAGTTCCTTTCATTTTTAATTAAATATATGACAGCCAATGGACCAATAATGTACCTAAATAAACCACATTCATAGAACAAAGGAAGAAGACACTCTTGAGCACTAGGTTTAATACACAGCGGGTATCCAACGGATACAACGGAAAAGTTAATTCATTCAGAATTGTAAGGAAGCAACAGTTGTGCATTTTGATTTTTTTGCTCAGTTTCACCAGGTACAAACATTTGAACCAAGCCTCAGCATCAGGCAGGTCCATGGACAGAGTAAAAGGAGATGCTTGCTCATTATAATTGAGGGTATTTTCATTGCAAAACAAGGAATTACATATTTAATTAGCTTAGAAACTTTTTTTAAAACAAGGAAAGAGCTACAGAGAGGATCAGTGACAATTACATGAAATCAAAACAGTCTGCTAAAGCAGAAGTGTTTCAGTTCAGCAGAGTATCTCCCTCATTCCTTAAGTGCTCTCTTCTCCTTCAGCCCTCGTGTTGCTTTTCATCTATTCCTGATGACTGTTGCCCTCTGTGCTTCATCCACATACATGGTTGTCGTGGAGACCAGCTGTTTTCCCACTTTTAATTCTCTTTTTCCAGCACAAGCTGTCCTCCAACACCTGAGCTGTGGCAGACTCCTCCCTAAACAGTCTCAAGGAAATGTCTTTTCTATGGGTAGTGCCTGACTGCAGTGCCCTCTAGCTCTTGCCCTACTGCTAATTAATTGCCTCCTTCAGGTAATGAGAGGGAATTGACTCACAGCTCCAAGGCTTGTCTTCCCACTTATCTTTTGCAGAGACCAGAGTGACAGCAGCAGAAGCCCAGCCAAGGTGACAAGGTGGGTAGGATTCAGTGCTGAAGAGGATAATTTCAGTAGGAAGGTGTAGGGAAACAGCAGCCATGGTGCAGATGAATTATCTGCAGTGTTCTGATTGCCACAAATATCAGTGCTAAACTTTCTTGGCTTGGTCTAGATGAGAAAGTCTGGTGCTTCTGAGTGTTAAACATCATCCAAGTAGATGCCAATCCTCATGAGCAATTCCTCCCACAGATTTTGTGAAATGGAAGCACTGGTGGGAAGTTGCTCACCAATTTGCTCTTATCTGCTCCAGAGAATATGGACACCTGGCACTGCAGGGTCACTGACAAGGGCCACTGGAGGACAGGGCAGCCTCCAGCCAGGGAGGAAACCACACACAGTTCAGGTAGAGGGTTCCTTGGTTGGCACAGTTTCTGCAGGGAGCTACTGAGTTGTGTTCGTGCTCTGCTCGCCAAGCTTTGGAATATTAAAGGAAATGTAGTAGTGAAAACATGAAGAGTCTGAGTGGGCCAACAGCTACTGAGCACAAGAAGCCCCTCTGCAATATCCTTACATGCTGTGAACTTCTCTACAGCTGGATTTTCATTTGAAAAATAGAACCCCATTCTGGTTTTCTGAGCAGGGCTGGTCACTGGCTGTATGATTTTGTGTGGAGCTGAAGTTTCTTGGCTTGTTCCTTTGATCCAGCAAAGCTGGAAGGCCTGAGAGGTATCCTTGGAGCAGTCAAGCATTTCAGGGTATCCAACTTCCCTTTTTACATTAAATCTTCATTAAAAATCTGCCACTTTGCCCTCCCTTCCTTTGCAGAACATTGATGTGATGTCTGCAGGCAACTCTCCTGTTCTGTCCTCAGCTCTGAATCTATGGCACCAGTTAAATCCTTGCCACCAAAACCAGTTTTCAGGTTATGCATTATGCCTGTTGTTTCAATTAGGGAAAATGAAGCCCAAACTGGTTTCAGACTTTCAATTACTGGAACTGTTGGATCGTGCTCTGGTGCTCAAAGGATACTTTTTACTCTTTGATCCTTACTGAAGAGAAAATGTTATTTTTCAGCTCACAAAATCTTGAAGACACTGAAGCTTGTAGGCAAAGCTCATGTTACTCTAATAGGGATGTTATTCCTTTTCATGTGCTGCCTGAGGCATTTACCTTGCTGGTGGCCTGACTCAAAATCTAATGTGAGGCTTTCTGCAATTGCCCAGTTAAGAGTTCCCTCTTTACCTGGGAATGGTGACAGATTTCAGCAAGCTGAGCTTTTCTGTCAGCCTAGCCTGCTTCCATTCATCTCCTTATTGCTGGGAAATTGAAATCTTTTTATCCTGGTTTGGGCTGAGGTACAGCTTGCTGAAGGTCTGTGAGCAGAGGTTACCTCTGCAGTGTGAAACAGCTTTGATGCAGTGTGGATCTTGTTAGTTTGTGATGCAGCAGGTGAGACTCCAGAAACTGCTCAACTCGTGGAAGCACTGGTTTGGAAAACCCAAACCTTTGGGGTCTCAAGGCAGATAAAACCAAACCATTGGTTGTCATTAGCCTTGATGTAGTTGTGCCAAAGTCTCAGAGTAGAGCTCAACTGCTGGGCTTGGATTGCAGTGAGAGGCTGGGATCTGCTCCAGCTGAGATGGGAGCTCCACTGTCTCCCCAGTGTGGCAGCTGCTTTCTGGGACAAGGCTTTCTGAAACCTCACATCTGTCATCTGTCCCCTTCTGCTCTACTCCCATCTTGCCAACACGGTCAGAATCTTGAGTGCTTTTTGTCAGTAGGTTCAAGATTTTAGTGACAGGAGCTTTCACTACATGGGCATTGGAAGGGAAGCAGATGTGGTGGGTGGTACTGCCATGTGAAACAACTTCCCAAGGACAGTAGCACTAAATGGGGAGTTAAAGAGCAAAGCCTGACTCCCTTAACAACCAAGGCTGTATTTGCAGCCCCTCTTAGTTTTGCATCTAGAAGGAAGATTAGCAAATGTTACACAGAAAACAGATCTTGAAATAAGCTCATAGGGACACAAATTCTTGGGAAACAGGAATAAGAGAAAAATACATTTCAAATGACTGCAAAAAAGTATAATTTGTCAAGTTTTGCAATCTTATGAAAACAATTTAAAAGTGACACAAAAATATATATAAGTTTGAAAAATACTTAAAAGAAAAAAGTACAGATCTCACAATACCAAAACAAATTGACGTATGGTTAAAAAGAAAAAAAAAAGACAATGAATAACACCGTATTGGCAGTAAAAGTAAACCTCTCCAGGCAGTTGTGTTCTGTCAGTTAAAGTGTCAGTTTGTGGATCAAGGATCCATCTCTAACGTGCTCACAAGGACAACATGAACTCTGAGCATTAGCAGAGCCTCATAGCAGCGACTCAAATCTGAGAGCGAAGTGTACAAGGAAAGAGAGCAGCGAGTTACTGTGCTCTGAGGCCTGAAATGTCCCAGCTTGCATGGCCAGGGGCTCATCTTCCTTCTACCAGGCACAACAGCTTTTCTGAGTCCCTTCTAAGGGAAGATTTGTCAAAGAACTGTGATGAGCAGTGGGCTATGACACAGACAACTGTGCTGTTGAGTGCCTGGCTGTGAGGCAAACCTTGGCCTTCACCTTCTTGAGCCATTATAGGTCTGGAGTGTCACAGGTGAAGACCAGCTCAGTGGGACTCTCCTGTCACCTGTGTCACACAGACTGGAGTAATGCTGCTGATGGGACTGGGACTGCACTGGTAAGTGCTTCTGGGAGTCAATAGCAATAGGGCCTTCTGCTTCTGAGAACAGGGAGAAGATGTTGGGGTGGAACAAAAGGTGCTATTTCCCAGGACTGCCCTTCAGAGGGTGCCTGGAGACTCCCCACCTCCAATTCCAGCAGTTGTGCTGCTGTGAGCTTCCTGGGAAGGGAGATTATGATGTGACTGGGCACAGCTTGTGATGACATTGACTGAGGAAGGGCAGAACAGCTCCAGTCCCCTCCTGGGACTTGCACAAGGGGGGTACAGCTGCTCAGGACTAGGGCCTAGCAGAGTATAGTATGCAGAGGGAAATACTCTGGCTTTGTAGCCCTTCCCTACAAAACAGAACACTACTAAAAAAGGTGGTGAAGGACTGGAATGAAGATGTGTAGCCCTTTGTGAACAAACCTTGTGCCTTGTTGCACAGGCTCCCTTCGAGCCAAGAAGGTATAACTGGTTCTACTGATCATCCCTGACCTTCTGAGGCTGGGTGGGCTGGCAGATCCCACCAATGGGGACAATGGTACTGCCAATGGGGACAAAACAGACCTCTTGACTTTATTGGGGAAGTCTTACTTCCAAATGACCCACATAGAATTATGCTTCCATTAATGTGAGTCTTCTATTAAAAAGCCCTTAAGGGAGTGAATTAGCTTGAAAGGTCTTCTCTAGTTTCTCCATTTCTAAGCCTCACTAAAACTTATTTTTTAAAAAGTTCTTTTGGTCTATCTCTCTGGTATTGTGTCCCCCAGCCTTTCTAACCAAATAAATAACTCATCACTGCCCCACTGAGCAGCCAGTGCTGATTTAGGACTGGTGTTCTTGCAGACATCACAGGACCTCATGCAGTACAGCAAAAGGAAATTTTCTAAAAAGTGGGAAATAAACGTCACACTAGTGATCACACAACTAGGTCTTCAAGCTCATGGTCATTTGAGGCTCTCTGTGTGGTCTAAAATAAATGGTTAAAAGATACATAATGTAATTGTCTTTGTTTTTTGTTTTCTTTTTATACAGAAATCATACACACAGAACTTCAACCTGAAACTTCATAACAAAAAAGTCCACTAAGTTAAGGAAAGCATTTTGTTGTGCAAAAAGTCCCTCCCCCCTCCCCTATTCACCTTCATCTACTGAGGGTCTCACACACACACATAAAGTTTCCTTCCAACGGGCGAGTTGGTAAGAAAGAGTCCTCCCTATGTACAGTGAGTTAGAGAGAAGCTGGATACAGTGCTGGCAAGAGGCATTGGGTGATTGCCTCTATCTGGAAGTGTCCATGTTCTCCTCCTTAAAGTTACTGCAGTGCTCTATAACTTTCCTATGGATAAAACAAGGACAAGGAGAGAGGGTTTAGTTTAAAGCTTATTGCACCTCAGCTGTGGGACAGTAAGGTAAGACCTGTCCCAGAGTTGATTTCTGTGTTAACAGTGTCCTGTTTGTCTCTGAGACACAAACTGTGTCAAAACCAGTAAACTCCACAAAAGCAGCTCCCAGTTTGGAATGTCAAGTTATGGTAATGCATATCCAGATCCAGTTGTGACCATTCATTCATTACCCCCACACCCAAAACCTCAGATGCCTTGAAATCCCACCAGGAAATACATTAATACAAATGTTTGTCCTTCACTGTGCTGTCACCTGTCCCATCCCACACACTGTGTGTAACTGTGACTGTCTTCTGCAGGCTCCAGTACCCTCCAGAATCTAGGAACCCTCAGCTGTGGGAACACCTGCTGCCCACTCACCAGGTATGTATTCCTAGATCTCTACCTCTCTCTTCTATTCATCCTGCAGGTATGAAATTACAGCTCTCACTTTGCCAATGATCAGCTGGCTTTTACAGCTCTGAAAGGATGACTCCAAAGAAAGGTGTCACTGCAAGGGTGATGGACTCTACCTTCTGAAAAATGCTCTCATTTTAACTGTACAGTTGGCAGTTCAGTGACAGACCAGTATGATTCTGAAGACAGGCAGCCCACCCAAGTACAGGGAAAAGTGATAACTGGAGACTACTGGCCTAAGAACTGCAATTAGCCATGTGGCTCCCTTGCTCAACAAGCCAGTCTACAAGCCAGTTGCCTGGTAATGATCTGTGTGTACTGCCCACCTATAACATCTCTCTAGTATTCTGTTTTCATCCTCTTTTTCCTCTGCTTCTCCTGTATTCAATTCATACCTCTCGTACACATCACTACAGGCCTTGCTTTGGTAACCTCACTTTAGTGGAAGAATTAAAAACTAAACTAAGGCTAAACTGAGAGTTTGTGATGTGCACTGGTGTCCTACCGGGCCATTTCCTTGGTCTCTTGTCGTGCTGAGGCCATTTTAATCATGTCCTTCAGGAGAGGAATCCCACCTTCTTTGATCAGCAGTGGGCAGTACTTGTCAGCTGCAGAGAAAAGAATAAATCAGGTCCTTGTGAACCCTCACAACAGTGTACAAAGAGTGGCAGGAGGGGAAGGAGAAGGATCAAAACAGTGAAGGAATTTCCTACACACCAAGTCTAATTAGCTTTATTTGACTGTGCTGCCTGGACATTCCTGCATGATTCAAAGGTTTTCTCTACCTACATAGTTTATCTTGCAAGACCTTTGCTGCTGACAGCCTCAGGTTCACCCCCTCAACTTCTACAGTGCAGGGAATATGATTTCAAACAGAGAACTTACGGTAGACAGAGACCAGGTTATAGAGCGCCCAGGTGGCCCAGTGCTGGCTGACTGGGGAGATCCCTTGTGGAAGAAGTCGAAGGATTGGTTCAAATGACCTGCACAGAAATATTACAGAAGTTGTTAAAAATCCAAGAGCTATTTCTTTCGACACCTTTGCCACTCACAGCAATACAATACAGCAAGGGATCTGCTCATAGATACCACAGCAGTAAATCCATTGGCATTTCAGGGCAGTGCTGGCAGGATTACAGCCCCCACCACTTCAGCACAGAAACACTGCTCAGAGAAATAGCTGCAATGAAGGCAACTGAGCCCAGGAATTGATTTCCATCTCCATTAGGCATTTCCTCACAAGAGCTGAAATCCAGCAGTACTGATCAGTTGGAGGAGAGACAAAACCAAACTATACCCGGGCAAAGCTGGCTGCACACGTGCAAGGGTTCCTGTGTTTCTTCTAACAACAATACTATCCTGTCCATACTGTAAACAGGCACTGGAATGCCAGTTCTGGAACCTTGCCAAGCACTAAGGAATTCTGAGTACCTGATAACCTCTAACAGGAAGGGGTTTAGAGGATTCCAGCAGTTGTATTAACCTTTGAAGGGATTTCTGGTACCTGTGCCCCAGAGAAGAGTGAAAGCATGTGGCTTTGGGAAGCAAACAGACTTAAAAGGACAGATTGCAAAGGACAGCAGTATCAGAAGAAAATGCTTAGGCAGTCTCAGACAGACCATGATTTTCCTGGACTACTCAATTTCAGCAGAAACTTGCAGGAGAAATTCTGCTGGGCTGCCAAACTTCTCGCATAGGAATTGTCAGGTAAGGTGTCTAATTTCAGCATCTTATGTAACATGTTTCAAAGGAAGATGTAAAATCCTCACTAAAGAATATGTCCCTGAAGATGTTTCTCCTTCACTCTGAACAGAGCCTCCATGCTAGGCTCTCTCTTCCTTTCTCTCTGTTGGTGTTTCCTTCCTCTGACAATTCTGGCTCCCATGTGAGTGGGCCAATCTTTTCCACTGCTCACCTGTAATTGATATTTCTCCTGGAGTTGATATCCCAGCTCTGGATGGCTGCCCACATCCTCTTCACAACTTCTTCTCTGTGAGGCTCACAGATCCCCCAGGCCTCTAAACCATCAAACATGATATGGGAGAGCACTCCACAGGCATTATATGACACCTCAATCCCATCAGCTTTGCTCTCCAGCAGGTTGCTGCCAAGACAGAAGAGATCACTTAGAGCTGCTGATGCAGTAAAGATTCACAAGTCTCCAGGTGTTTCAGGAGAAGATGATCACCCAGCTGGTGACCATCCAGGCACTCACCTGAACACACTGATGAACTGGGAGGTCATGAGCTGTGGCCGGAGCTCCTTCACCTCTGCCACATTGCCCAGGAGGCCCAGCATGTTGCGGTGCAGCTCCTGTTTCTCTGGGAACTCCTGGCCAGGCAAGGAACAGGATTATACACAGGTAGGACTCTGGTGATGCTGACAACAAGCAACCCTGGGAAAAGGCTGTACAGCACATCTAGAAAAGCTCAGTATTTTTGGGTAGTCAGCAATGGCCCCTTGGCAGGTGCCAAATGGTGCTGAAGGTATGTGTGAAAAGGGAGGATCAAAACAAGGCCCACTGTTCACTGCTGCTCTGCTTGAGGGGGCTGAGCAAAGATGGGCAAAGGGGAAGATGTGTTCACTATCAGTTTCTCTGTTCTACTGGCTGGGTGGAATGATGTGAGAAAGAAGAACTTACACAAGCTTTTTCTTTCTTATTTGTGAAGTGTAGGAAGTAATGCTTGGAGAGGAGCAGAGCCAGGGATCCTGCCCAGGCACCTGCATCTCCACTGCTCCTGTCAGCATCTCTCCAGAGACAATCAGACACTTACTTTCAAGCACTCCAAGAACAGTTTCATGCCACTGTAGTTAAGGAACATCTCACAGTTATCTGGGGTCTCATCAGTGATGTTCCAGAGGGCACTCCAGGAGAACTCCATCACCTGATCACACTATAGGGAAAAGGACAGAATCAGAGCTTTGCTAATGCAGGAGCCTAGTGCAAACCAATCACCTGTTTCCTCTCTGGCATCACCCTAGATGACTTCAGAGGTAAGAAAACCTTGTTGTTCACTTTCCACTTGTCAGTAAGTGGGTTTTTTGTTTAACATTTTTGCCTCCCTGTCACATTCCCCTGCCCTCACCCTGGAACAAGAAATTCTGCAGCATCAGCTGAGATGTCTTGTGTTTGTTAGAGAAGCTGAGTTGGCACTCTGGGCTGATTTCCATGCCTAAGTCAGATGGAAGAGAAAATACTCCATGTATATGTTTTTCTTTGAGAAACACTCACTGTTTTATCAGCCAACTTCTTCTGAATCAACTTTAGCATTGTCTGTGGGCAAAGAAAGAGGAAGAGTGAGAAACAGTTCAAAAATCATGGACCTAAAACTTAATCAGCCCTGCAGTATCACAACAGTTATGGCCAAATTTGATCTTTTGTAGAGAACCTACTTGATATATCTTTCTCTAAACCAGTGGGTCATGTTCCAAGCTGTAAGTATTCACAAAGCTGAAATATGCCACAGTCCCTGAGCTGTTGAATTTGCAGTTGACTCAGTTTTGAGCTGTATGACAAGGTCTGGGATGTGCTATAACTGCACCAAAGCAACAGCCTTTGCAGTTCTTGGAAAAGGTGGGGGATAGGGGTTGAGTTGGGAAATTGATGCAAACTTGGGGAGAAGCAGAAGGAGACAGTCACAAGGTGGTACCAGATCTAGGAATAACCTCATTTGGTGAGGTCAGGTTTTAGGTTACAGTGCTTTCCTGCCCTCACACCAGCCTGTCTCTGAGATCATAACCTCCAGTGCTGCTAAGCAGGTAAAGGGGTGGGTTCCAGGAGAACTCAACGTTGCTGGGACACTGGTTCCCTTCTGTGATACTGCGAGGTTGGATCATGGCTGGAGGCATTTGATGGACAGCTGTAAGGGAATTGTCCTGGCCTGGGTTAGGGATAAGCAGACACCTTGGGACCATACCAACCATGACAAACCCCATCTTGCCCACAGCTTCTTTGTGGTCGTTGTCCACCTGGCAGACCAGGGCGTTGCAGAGGTGCACAGCGATGCGCTGGATGGACTCGTCCTGCCGGCTCTGGTTGAGGATGTTGAGCAGGAGCTCGTTCACTCGGCGGTACTGGAACTCCAGCTCCTCGGGAATGCTGAAGTTACACAGTGTCAGGCAGCAGTTCCGCTGCACCTGGGGCAAAAGGAAGCAAACACTGGGCCAGGTGGCTACAAAAGCACACACCCCACCATGTCATGCTTCCTTGCTGCTTGGTACTCAAAGCATCTTCTTGCCTGACTACAACTACTGAGATTTCTGTTCTCTGATCTTGTGCTGTGCTTTAGCCATGCTCCATGACCATCACTCCAGTCTCACAAGGCCACCCAATTATCCAGGGCCCATTGCTTTCCAAGCCAGTTCCTCACTGTCTATTGGCTCTCTACACAGCTGACTTCCAGTACAGAGATTTGAGATGTTTCTTTCTGTTTTCAACATGCCCTTTACCCACACAACAATTTCACCCCACAGTCAGTGCTGGGTATCTGTGTGTCATACACATGCTTTGACCACTGTTCATGGATAAAAAGGAGCACCCTGCATGTAATCCCCATTGCTGAGTGGAGACCAGGAGCAGACATGGGCAGGCAGTAACTTCTCTGCCTTGTTTAACTCCCTGCAGGCAGAGGAAACCCAAATGCTGACACCAGGCTAAAGAATTGATACAGGGAAAGAGGACAGTGGGAACCAAAGATGCCTGGGCTCTTACTGTGACCTCCTGGTAGGACTCCATGCCATTGAGCACCACCTGGATGACCTGGCGCCGCAGCTTCACGCTCTGCTCCATGCGGTACTCGGAGTTGGTCAGGTAGAACAGCGCGGCGCTGCCCGTCACCTGGATGTTTTTGTCATCCTTGTGGCACTTGAGGGCTGTGATCACCAGCTGCAGAGAAACAACACAGAGCTTCAGTGCCACAGACTTGCTGCTGATTCTTGGAGTGACTGTTAGAAGCCCACAAGGAAAGCGTGGTCCAGGCATTGCAGGAACGTGCTTAGGAAATGAAGGTACCCAGTTCCACCGCGCTACTGGAACTTCATCTGGAATGGCCTGGGTGGAAGAAAAGACTGGGAGTGCAAAATTCCCCTTCCCAGGGTGAGGCCAAGGCTTACCTGGAGGGCTCTCAGCAGCTGGCTGCAGCGCTCGATGCGGGCAATGTCGAAAAGCAGGTTGATGGCCCGGGAGGTGATTTCTGGCCGGTGCTCGGTGTAAGCCTCGATGGCATTCAGGACTTGCTCTTCGTTCTTGTCTCCACTCACCTGCATGGAAGAGCAAAAAGAGTCAGGGAAGAAATTATGAAGGAGGAAAACCAACATGCAAGGAAACTCTGGAAGGTCAAAGGGTATACCTTCCCTCTGCCCTGAGAGTAGATTCAGCCCAGGATGAGACAGAGGTTGAGTCACTTGGGGCAGGAGGGTGCTATTTGAAAATAGGACTCCTACTGTCTTAAATCCTTTTCTGTAGTCACAGACATCCTCCAGGAAGGATGATTTCTCCATGCTTTCCTCCAACGTTTTTCAATCCTTATAAAAACTATGTGGGGTACAGGTCTTGCTTTCTGGCAGTTTTCTTGCATCATGAAGTAGTTATTGAAAGATCAGAGCTCAGCTGTCACACCCAAGATCCAAAGAACTCCACCCTTCTGGCAGCCAGGGTTCTCATGTTCTTTCAACTTCTAACAAGTTCCTACTGCCAATATTCCTGCAGCCTCCTTACCTTGTAGGCTGGAATATGGGTCAGGCGGCAGAGGGATGTTTCAAAAAGGCCCAAGAACTGCAGCGGTCGTTTCAGACCCCGGAAAGGAGCAATGCTGCTCTTTGCTGGCTCAATGCTGGGGTGAAAACACAAGAGATTGCTCATGTTGGTACCATGTTTCTTCAGGTGTCTCCTGCCACAGAGATGGCTGCCAGCCCTCCATTCACTCTGACTGTACTGCTTCAAAGCTACATTTCATTTTATACCAGGCAGCTGCTTATGAACATAACTCTAAATATTCATCCCAGGTGATCCTGAGTGGAAGGTGAACATGCTGAATGGAACCAGCAGCAAGAATTACTGCAGACAGGATGCAGCTTTCCCAGGTAAAATCTGTCCCGGAAATTCATTAGTTGGAGTGAAAATTTCCTCTTAAAGGGCTGTAGATTTCACTTGTCCAATGCATGTGTAATGTGATAAACATGCGAAGTCTGTTTCTGTTAGCATGCAAGAACACTGTTTTGGCTGCCATGTTCCTTATTGACCAAGAGCCAGTGCGTTTTCACCAGCTCTGGTGAAAGGAGCCAGTACTGTCTCACTTTTTTGATTCTGTTCAGCAAGTGCTTAATAGGAGGGCAGAGCTCTTGGCTGATGTGGAAAACCAGACCTCTAGGTCTGCCTCTGCTGAGGGGCACCAGGATTTCCAAATATCTGCCCAGTATTCAGGTCAAATCTAAAACAGGCCTTTAGATTCCAAGGTTTTCCTTTAGATTCCTAAAACACACAGCCTTCCTATGAGTGCTGATGTATTGACTCAGTGTATAAATGTTCTGTCAGAAGAGCCTGGATTTCCACAAGGATAAGAGTATTCTGTGTAGGAAATGTGTAACGGGCTTTGGAGTCTTTTCAGAAAAAAATCCAGCAGAAGATCCCTGGGAGAATGTGTGTGGGGAAAAGAACTGAAATGCTTCAGATATGCATGGCAGGCAGATGGAATGAATTCTTTATTACTCTTACAAGTCCTTACTTGTGTTGCATACAGCAATCACAGCTGATTCTCACACTAGTCTCTACTGTCAGGGGAACCTGGCAAGAGTTGTATCCTGCTTTTTAGTACTGATTAGACCTACAGAATTTGGGAACTCAGAAGAGGGAATTGTTCTTAGTTCATCTTTGACTGATCTATCCATCCAAGCAGACCTCAGTAACTGCTGTTTGCTTACCTTGTCTGGCCCATCTTCTCCTCCATGCTGGGGATAGTGCAGTTCTCCAGCATGGTGTGCCCTGAGATGTCAAGTGAAGTGAGGTTCACCAGGTTCTCCACAAACAAGTTTAGAACCCGCCGGGTCAGCTTGAACTTGTAATAACTGGACAGATGGTCTCGGGAGATATCCAGGTGCCTGCAAGAGAGAGAGAGCATCTCACAGCCTGGAAAGCATTAGCTGGGGCTTCTCCCTCCCTGCCAGAGCCAAGTGTGATTATTATTTACCATTATTTCCTTCCCAAGATACAGGAATGTGGTTCTGTAGGTTCTGGCAGCAGCAGCTGGCCCTGTGTCTAACCAAAGCACACAGGTATTTGGTAGAGGGCTACTTGGAATGGACCACAGTGAATCATCTAGCCCACACATCACAAAGGAAATTGCTCCAGGCTCAGAAACTGCCTTTTCCAACCTCCATCACAGCAGCCACCTGAGCATTTCTACCTGGAGATTTAGATGCACCAGAAGATCTGTGCATTCCCAGAAACGTATCTTGCCTTATCCCACAAATTAAGTTGCACAGGGTGTTGTCAGCTTCCCCCATCTTATAATTTTTCCACCCCAGGCTATTACATTATCCTGATTTCTTTCAGGTATTTAAATGCTTAACCTTTGAGGAAATCTTGCTGCTAAGAGAGTGGTGGGACAAACTGACCAGCATTGTGTGCAAGTGGGGTTCTTTACAGGACAGAGAGACTTTGCTGGCTCATACCAAAGACTGGAGCAAACATCCCACTCACAAAAGGGTCTTCTACCTGTTGCACACCAAGTGGGGTGATGGGGTCACATATAAGTTGTTTTTTGTTTTTCCAATGGGAAGTTTCTGCTAAGTGGTGCCTTCTTACAAGCAAAATTCAGGCTGCTGTTAGACGTGTCAGATATGTACAGTGACGAGTACAATCAGTGAGCCTGTTCACAGGAAGGTTTGTAAGCTGAGCCCAGCAGTGAGTGCCTCTCTGACAGCAGGCAAGAAGACCATTCCTGAAAGACCTTTCCCTATGAGCTAGAGAAGGATAAAGAAGGAAGAACAGATCTGCTGACCTGAGCTTGCGAAGCTGTGCAATCACTTGGATGTGCTCCTCTGAAAGGTCCATGTTGTAAAGCACTAAGGAAACCAGACTGTCCTTCCACTGGGTCAGGAATGCCACATCATTCAGCTGGATCCCAGAGAGGTCGAGAGCTGCGAGAGAGGCCAGGGGCCGCAGCAGCGTCTCCACGTTCACCCCCTCGATCAGCCGGCCCAGGTTCAGGATGCGCAGGCGGCTGAAACCTTCAAAAGTGAAGTCCTTGACCAAGACCTGGCGGGTGGGGTTCACCAGGCAGTCGTCCTCACAGCCCCCAGGGTTCTCCTCCTCGTAGAAGATATTGCTGCAGCCAAAGAGGCTCAGGGAGATCAGTGTGTGGCTGAAGCTCACCAAGGTTTGCAGGCTCTTGGCTGTCAGCTTCTCACAGTTAGTCAGGTAGAGCTCAATAAGATCCTGAAAAAAGGGAAATCAAGGTTAGAGATATTTCACAGGTAAAGTGCCCACCCTGTTTGCCCCACACCTCCCACTGGGACAGCCTGAAATCATTTATCACCCAACTTGACCAGTGTCCTATGCCATTTCCAACAGTGGCTTTGGGAGCTGAGAAGGAAGAAGCTGAGGTTAGTCCAAGCAACCCTACCTGCTTCCTGATGGCCTCCAGGTCCTGGTCCTGCACAATGTGTTCCCGCAGGTGGATCCGAGCTAGCCTGGTGCTCCGTGGGTCTGAGAAGAGGGTGAAGAAGCTTTCATGGGGTTCAAAGATGCTGTCTGTCTTCACCAGCTCCACGTACCTGTGTGGGGCAATGGTGTTAGCACAGCACAGGCTCAGCCACAGCTCTGGAACCTGCACTGGTGACAAGGAAGTGTGAGAGAGTTGTGAGCACACACCAACCCACCCCCTCCCAGTATCACCCAGATCAGCCTTTGGGGCAAAGCAGCTCACCCACCTCTTATGGCACAGAACCAATGATCCCTAGGAAAATCTTGGGCAAAGATTTGTGCAGGACTCAGTGTGTGAGCAAACTGGATTCTGGCAAGCACAGACTCCAGGAATTTTTTCCCGAGCTGTTTAAACTTAGTAATTTGATTTTTTTACCCCCCCATTTTTCAGAAAATTAGCTGGCCAGAATTCTCTGCCAGACTTTGTGAGCACAAGTTCAGCCAAGAGAGACTGTGACAGCCAAATTACATAAATCCCTGGAAACAAGTTGCTTTGTAAAACTATGGGAGCAGCAGCCTTAAAATTTAACATCTGTTAGCACTTTGGACTCTAATTTCTCTGCTTGGACAGAGTGTTGTAATGCTTCAGTGATAGGAAATGGGAAGGCTTCTTTGTTGCTCACTGACATTCTAGGAAGAAGCAGTGACTGTTTCACTCTGGGTTTACTCTTTTCATTTCCCTTTTTACAGCATCACGTTGAGCTCTGACTAACTTAGAAAGGGTGACTACCACAGAAATTAGAATGATAGCAGTACAAAAGGGAACACTTCCTTCTGAAGTTCGTGCAAACCCTTATTTGCCCATATGATCAGCTGGAGAACTATACTCCCCCTTCTCTGAGCTCCCAGCTCTTCCCAAACCAGGCCTGAAACGTACTCATTGACAAGCTTGTCACAGATCTCGCTTGGCAGGAAGATGTCGGGGTGGAGCCGCAGCGTTTCGTTGTCCAGGAGGTAGCAGAGAGTCCCCTCCAGGTTGCGAAGGCAGTAATCAGTGCACAAGGTCATCAGAGACTCAGGACTGTCAGATGCCATCTTGAGGGAAATTATGGGAAGGGGAAGAGCAGAAGGAAGTGTTTGATGCAGGAGATCCTTCCCTCAGATGAAGTCCTGGGACGAATTTATGGGGCCATCAGGATAGCTATAAGCAGAGAAGGGAAAAAAGATGCATTGAGAAAGGCACAACTGCAAGTGTCCCACAAAGCTGTCACAGCAGCAGGATATTGTATTTACAGCTCATCACTTGCTGACCTCAAAAGGACCTGCAGCAGTTTGGCCTCTCTGGCAGTGTTCCCTTAATTCCTTGATATTCCTACTCCAAGGGGATACTGTGGGAATGAGTTAGTGTGATGTGTTTGGAAATGAGGCTACATAGCAAAATGTTTCCTCATTGCAGGGTTATCTGGCTGACAAAGGCCCTTGGAAAGGGAAGTGGTAGAAGCCACATTGCTTGGTTTCCTTCAGGGTGGGTTGGATAAACCAGCAGAACATTTACTGTCAGCATAATCCTTTGTAAGGCACTGGTGGGATCTGTGGCCCTGCATCTCCTGCCTGTCATTCTATTTGCCAACATTCCAAGTCAAGTTTCATTTTCAAGTTCAGTGTTTCTCTGTAGTGCCAAGCCAGAAGCTTCATGCAAATCCTTGAACAAGAGCGTGAAGTGGATCAGAAGGCAGAGGGAAACACAGAGTGGTCTGGGATCCGCCTGAGTGCAGTGTAAAGGCGAGGCTGTGACTGTGCTGGACACCTCTACATCCAGCTCACCCTCACCACCCCAAATCTGTCACAAAGAGTGACTAAACTGGAAAAAGGCAAAGTGCTTTTGCCCTTCTTCATTTTTAGAACAGGATAAAGGATGGGTGAGGCAGACAACTGGGGGAAGCTATTTCTGTTTTCAGATTTGAAATGACCTGACTGCTCTGGTATCAAGACTTGCTCAGTGGGGTCCCAAGGGACCTATCAGAGAAGGTAGCTTGAAGACCAGCAGTGACATTTCACTTTCAAAGGGTCAAATCACATTACAAGCAAACCTAAACTTTTCTAAATATTTCCACAGATACGAAAAATTGCATTTAAATGTTTATTTTTGATATAAAACCTGTATCTTATCAAAAGTCCGTCCCTGCTGGCCCTGAAAACACTGATGCTCTGGAGGTAGTTGTTATTCTCTGCACCACAGCTGAGCAGCCATTGTTGGAGAAGTTGTTGCAAAATGTCCTGAACCATATTCTGTTTCTGATCTTTATCCCGCAGCAGGACACTTGTGTGTCACCATCTCTCTGCTTCTCTAAAGCCTCTGCTGCTCTCTTTCCTTCACTCCTATGGTATCAGTACAAGAAAGAAGAGCTTAACTCCCGTTCCTCAGCTTAATCACTCTAAAAGGTAATGCTGAGGCAAAAAACCCCAAAACTTCAGCAATCATACAAATTATACTTTAAACTCTCTCCAATCATGATGTTAAGGGAGGAAGTTGCTCCTTTGGTCACTGAGTGCTGACAGGGGGTTACAAGAACATAAAACTGAGACTTTTCAATAGTGCCACAATAGCTCCATTGAGGTGCATGAGGTCCAATCAACAAAAATGGAGAGTTTTCACTTTGATAAAGGAGGAGCTCCACAATCCACAGTTCTCACCTTTGGAGTTAACTAAGGTGAGAAGTCAAGGCTGAAATGTGCCACTGAGTGCACAGTACTGTCTCCATGGCTGGGAGGTCCTGGCAAAGGGAATGAAGGTGGGAGGAAGCTGTCCTGTGTCTGCTTTGGAGATGAATCGGCCTCACCTCCAGAACAAGTCCCTCTCGCAGATTTTGCCTGAAGCTTGCTGGAGAGAATCTTTCCAGAAAGGCAAGATCAACAGGAAGATCTGAACCAGCTGGGGAGCGTGTTCTGCTGTCCCTACCAGTTCCCCTGTGCCATCAGACAGGAGGTCCCTGCAGTCAGTGTTCTTCCACTGTTTACTACCGACGGCCAGAGAACTCGAAAACAAATTCCCATTGACAACCTATTGTCACGTGCAGCTGGAAACGGCCAGTGCTTGGGACTTGGCCAAGCAGCTCAGAGCACCAGAGGGCAAGGACTGCCTTCCTGTGGCTCTGACAAGCCTCTGTTCCCTCTCTGCTGAGACCAGCACAATGCAGCTGGTTGATCTCAGCCCTGAAGAAATCAGCTGCCTTTTAACTTCTGAGCTCCCCGTGATCCACCAACACAATCCCAGGCAGAAGTTTAATATCAAGAATAGTTCAACTGTCCCACTGAAATAGGAGCAAAGAAAAGCTTTCATTCTCCTGATTTATCACAGCTATCTGAGCAGCTGCTGTGACCTTTTCTCCAGGACACAACACAAGCTGGCCTCTCCCTCCTTAGACTGAAGACATGACACCTCAGCAGCAGAGAGGGAAGTAAAAATGCTAATAGCTGCCCTGATCAATACTGTCTCTAGTCATAACTTCCATGTGTGACAAAAAGAAAAGAACTGGAGAGGCTGGAAAATCATTAACATTTGTCTAACTGTTCTCCTCAGGAAGCTTCACACAGGATGAAGCTGCCTAGTGACTGCCCCCAGTGCTTTTCCAGTAATGAGCTGCCTGGTGCCATGTGGGTTTTCGTAAAGACAAATGCATGAAAGATGCTGAAAATTCAAGAGCAAGAACTGAAAAGTGACCAGCTTCAGCTGCCAGTATTTTTTCCAATTTATTTCTCTGACAGATTTGCTTCCATCTTAGTGCACTAAGGAGCTGAGTTCCTCAGAGCCTTGGGAGCAGGGACACAAAAGCCCTTTCCACGGGCACACGTGCAGTAACAGCACCCTCCTGCCATCCACGGACCCAAAACCAGGAATAGCACAGGCAGCTCTACTTACCCCCTCCCCAGCATCCAGGACCCCCCAGGCTCTTTGCAAATATTGCTTCTTTCCAGGCTGGATCTGCACTGTTACAGCATTACCTGCTGCACTGGCACGTGAGGCTGGGGACCTCTCCTGGGGCTGCCAGTGCCAATATCCTCTCCCTTGGACTTCAGACCCATCATCTCTCGCAGCCTCTCTCCAGGCAGTGCCCGGAGCCAAGCCAAGCCTGACTCACCGTGGCTCCACGCCAACCACACAACGTTTACGCTGTTGCTACAAAAATGATTGGCAAAGCTGACTGTTCCAGCATCAGGGACTCATCCAAGGAGAGGGCAAACAATATGCACTGACATGAGCTGATTACAGCGACTTCAGAATTACAAATGTAATGTAAATGCAGAGTTTGGCACAGGTTATGCTCTGAAGGGAAACTGCACTGTCACTTTAGCTGGCATCCTGCAGCTGTAAATCACTGTGATTTCATTAATTGATGGGTCATTGCTGCCTCTGTGGGGAAACACGATCCCTTCTGACACTAGGGAAAGTGAAGTAGGAGAAGATGGAACTCTCCTCTGTCCCAGCAAAGCCTGCAACTCCCAAACTTGTAAGGCAGCCAGGCTGACATCCTAAATGAGACGGCTCGGACTCGTCGGGGAATGCGTTGATCTTTACCTGCCTGCAGTAAAGATGTTCCTTCAGCTCACTGAATTAAATTTCATCACGGATTTTCATTCCATAGATCACCTGCCCAAGAACCCTACCCGGAGTCTCTGGTCACGGCTCTCTGGGCGCTGAGGCTCCATCAGCCCGCGATGGTGTCTGTGCACCCCGCGGGCAGCGCTGGCCCCGAACCCGAGCCCTCCCTCGTCCCCGAGGCACTCAGAGGTCACCTCGCCGTGCAGCACCGGAGCTGCTGCCGCGGGCCGGAACCCCGTCCGGCGGGGCCCGGCTGCTCCCGGCAGTCACGGGGAGGGGATGGGGACTGCGCCGGGGGCACCGTCCGGCACTGCCGGGGGCGGCGGTTCCTCCCCTCGCCCGGGCGGGCAGGCCTGTTGCCCCGGGTCGGGCTGGGGAGGGGGGCACCGGTACTCACCTGGCGCCATGGGGGACTGGTCCCGGCTGGTCCCGGCTCCCCGGGGCGGGCCGGGGTCCGCGTCCTGCTCGGGCCCGCTCCCCCCGCCGCAGCCTCCGCTGTCAACAAACCCGCCGTCACTTCCTCCGCCCGCGCCGGAAGCGCCAGCGAGTCCTTCCCCGGAAACACCGGCCCGGCCGGAACGCTCGGTCAGCGGGGACCCGGCGGGGACGGGGACGTTCAGTGACGTCACAGATCCGTGACGCCACGCGGCGGAGGCGCTGACGTCACCGCGCGGGGCAGAGCTTGGCCGCGGCGTCCCGGCAGGGCCTCCCCGGGACAGGTCGGCGCAGCCCGGGCTGTCCCTCGCTCAGGAGCTGCGGCTGCCGTCGCCGCAGAGCCAAGGTCCCGCCGCGCCTCCTCACTGAGCGGGGCCATTCCCGCGAGCCCCGCTCACGGTTGCCATTGGCATGGGCCGCAACGTGCCCGGGACAGCGCGACCACCCCGCGTGTCTCCTCAGTGCTCGGGGGACCGGCTGCTCCAGCCCGCGGGGGCTCTCCTGGCGCTTGGTGCCTGGGGAGGGACCCACGCCGTGTCCCGCAGGCCGAGGGGCGCGGGGAGCCGGGACAGGGCAGGGACCGGGCCCGCGGGGCTCCGGGAGCGCCCCGAGGAAGACAGGGGGCGGGGCTTACCGGCCTGTGAAGCAGCGGGGGCGGGGCTTGGTGCTATGGGCGGAACTGAGAGGGGCGGGGCTTTGCCCGGAGGGGGCGGGGCCAGGCGCTCAGGAAAGGCGCCCTGGGGCGCGCGGGGCGGGGCTTAGCGCAGGGAAGGGTCCTTGTGGAGCGGGCGGCTCCGCCACGCCCCCGCAGGGCGGGGCCCGTCCCGCATCCCCCTCCCCGGGCAGCGTTTCCAGCCGGAGCGTTTATGCGGCGCGCGGGGAAGGGGCGCCGGGGCCGCCATGTCGCGGCTGCACCAGAGCAGGTTGGTGTCTCTGTAGGGACGGGGGTCCTTCCCCTCCCCACCCTGCCGGGGCTGCGCTGCACGGGCTGGAGGCTCTCGAGAATCGGGAGCTCTGAGGGGTTGGGGGCTCTGGGGGGTCGCGGGTTGCCTGTACCAACCCTGATGTCGCCCGCGGCTTCGCTCCCCTCAGGATCGCGGACTTCCAGGAGGTGCTCGGCGAACCCACGGTGGCTCTGAGCAAGCTCCGCGAGCTGTGCTTCAGCGGTGAGTGCTGCGGGGACCACCCCGGGCCGGGGAAGGGGCTCCGGGCACGGCGGCGCCCCGGGCCGGGGAAGGGGCTCCGGGCACGGCGGTGCCCCGGGCTGGTGCCGCCTGGCTCGGGCTGTCCCCTGGGAGATCACCCCTTGGACAGCCCCAGCAGTGTCCCTGGGGAAGCTTCGTGCTTCCTCCCCGTGCCCCTCGGGGAGGAAAAGTGTTGCCAGGCCTGTTTGTGAGGTGACATCAGCAAGCCGCGGTGAGAGATGGGCTAACGTGGTTATTTTTCTGCCCGGTGTTCCACAGGAATTCCCTTTGATGGTGGGCTGCGCTGCCTGTGCTGGAAGGTGGGTTTTGCTTGCGGCGCTTTTCTTTCTTGGGAGTGATGCTTTGGGTTGATTAAGTACACATAGTGCTTTTTTGGCGGTTGAAGTTGTAAACAAACAATAAAGCCAGAGCTTAAAAGCCGCTAGAAGTCAGCAGTAATTTGTAGAGATCAGCATTTTGCATGTGAACAGCCTCAGTTTTAAGCAAGCAGTGCATTTTGGTCAGGTTAGCTATTGATCAGTCCTACAAATAGTTCTGTGTGGAAAGCCAGTCCCTGAAATATTCCTGACTGTTGCTTAGCAAAGTATTTGGCTTCCTGGAGAGAAATCCCAGTATTTTCCAAGAGCCAGTTTGAGCCACTGGGTTTGCTTTGCTCATCTTGCAGGACAGCTCATAGAATACTAATTCCTGTTCATCTGTTTCCTGTGCAGATACTCCTGAACTACCTCCCTTTAGAGAAAGCCTTATGGAGCTCTTTGCTGAAGAAACAGAGGTGAGGCTGTTGGTACTTGTCCCTTTATTTTCAAAGATATCTGCAGAGAAGAAGAATAGGCTTTAAATAATTAAATACTTTCATAAAACAAATTGTTCTTGTGTGTAATGTGCTGTTCTCCCTTCTGCCTGGTGGACTGACCCCTTCAATTACACTGAAGAGAAAATCAGATGCCTTCTAGCTGAGCAGGGTGGGGCAGAAACATCTGTTTGAGCTCTGTCTGTGTGCTCACCTTGACCTTACTTTCCTCATTTCAAATTCCTCTTTTCTTCTTTAAGGGATCTGTATTCCCAGTTCCTAAAGGAAATGATTATCCAGCCTGGGATTGCCAAGGCCAACCTGGGTGTTTCTAGGGAAGATGTGACCTTAGAGGATCATGTAAGTGTTGTTAAGCCTTTGTGCTGCAGAAAATTCCTTGGGGAGTTTCTGGCCCCCTGGGCTGCTCCTGGCTCTGTTCCCAACTGTTCTGCCCTGCCAAGGGGGGAGATGGTTCCCAGGGCTGGCACTTTTGTGGGTTCCCAGGTGCCAGCCTGGCACTTTTGTTGTGCTTGCCTTGAATGTATAATACTGGCAAAGCACCAGCAGCTCTGTAGAGAGCTGTTTCCAGCTGTGCACTTCCCTCCTCCTGCCCTTTGGGGCTGCCTGCCCAGGCCATGGGTCTCCTAGGGAAAGGGAGAGGCTCACAAGAGGTTCCTGGAGCCATGAGATGCTCCCCTGGGAATTTGGGTCCATGAGTGGATTTGGAGCAGAGGATAGAAAAGAAGCAGGAGAGTCAGGCTGGGCTGTGGTGTGGAAGGCAGGAGAGTTGATTATTTCTGATAATGCTGCTGGGTTGTTTTTTTTTTTTTTTAACAGACTATTTCCTGCATGTCTTGGCTTTCTCCTTCTCTGAAAGTGCTGTTAGGAGTGTGTGTGTGGGAGGAGTGAGTGAAGTAACTGATCAGAAGAGACTGTAAAATGATACAGCTGCTCCCATGACCATTCTGAGCGTTCACTCCCCTGCAGTCACCTGCCCCACTGTGATCTCTGCAGCCTTGGTGGTGTAAAACTGGCATGTCTGTAAAACCACACAGGCAGGTCACAGTGATCTCTGAATCCCTTGGAATGTAGCTTGTTGTTTTTTCCTTGGTTAGTTGTTAACTTTGTGTGGATCTTGGTGTGGAGAGAAGAACCACAACATCAAAGTGCTGGGTGGGTGGATAACTCTTACCCCAAGTCTAAATACCATCTCCATGGTACAGGTTTGGAGCTGCAGTCAGTTTTTTTTCCTTGTTAACAGAAGGAAAAAAAAAACTGATTTGGGAAAAAACTCTTGAAGAGATGAGTGAAAAGGATCTAAAATGTGAGAGAAAAAATGACCCTGATGTGCTCGGATTGTGCTGATGGCAGGGTGACAGCAGAAATGTTAAATCACTGTATGTTTACTGAGGATATTGATATGTGTGAAACACGCTTGTTCTGTTTCTGTTGTTTCTCTCTTCAGCCTCTCAATCCAAACCCAGACAGTCGATGGAACACTTACTTCAAGGATAATGAAGTGCTCCTCCAGATAGACAAAGATGTCAGGTGTGTGAGGCACAACCACTCAGATTCTGAACTTGGGTGGTTTGGTCAACAAATTGTACTTTGAAAAGGAAGTTTAATATTAAACCAAGCCTCTCACTCAACATGGGGCACGAACTTCCTTCTTGTCCCTGATTTCCTGCTGTGTCCATCCTAGGAGGCTGTACCCTGACATGGCGTTTTTCCAGCGCCCCACGGATTATCCCTGCCTGCTGATCCTGGACCCCCAGAACGAGTTTGAGACGCTGCGCAGGCGCGTGGAGCAGACCACGCTCAAGTCGCAGACGGTGGCACGAAACCGCAGTGGGGTGACAAATGTGAGCTCTGGGTTGGGGCTGTCCTTGTCACAGGGCAAGGTCTCAGGTTGGGAAAGGGAAGGGTCATTCTTGGGCTGTTCTCTGTTTCACTTTCTGCTTGTGCAGTGGAATTAAGGAAACACCCCAACAGATACTCAGCATTCTGGGGGCTGGACGTGGTGGAATCAGTTGAAGTGCCTGACAGACTGTAGGGAATTATAGATGTATTTAATTTTAAGGACTGTTTTTACCTGACTTCTGGTAGAATTTGGAGTCACAAGTTATTTTATGCCTGACATATGCGTTCCTGTATGGCAACAAAATACTGAAGAGTTAATTTACTATGAATTTATTACAAATTTCCATAGTCCTCCAGAACTGGATCTCAGACCTGGTATTAGGAGAAGAGCAGAGTAGCTGTTAAAATGTGCAGTCTCTTTCCCCTTTCTTGAGTGTTACAGCACACGTGCTATTGGGGAAGGTGGTTTCTCCCACAACTCTCAATACCCTTCCCTCATACTACTGACAAAGAAGTGGAACTGCTGTGGTTTTTACTGTGTGAGATCATGTGGTGCAATGATTCAGAAGGAACTGTGCATTACTGCACAAACTTTGTTCTTCAGGGACAGCCAGCCCCAGGACTTCTCTGCCTGTGTGCTCCCAGAGCTGCTTGTCTTGGTTTATGTGGTATAAACAGCCCAGATCTTGTGGGGGGCCTATGTGTGTTAAAAGCCAAGCTTGGCACATGTGCTGAGGGATCTGTGCCCCTTGGTTGTCCTGATTCAGCCTTGTTTTCCAGGTGAGCTCCCCTCTTAAAAGCACCCCCAGCTCTCTGAGCGAGTACGAAGTTCTGCCCAACGGCTGTGAAGCTCACTGGGAAGTGGTGGAGAGGATCCTGTTCATCTATGCCAAGCTGAACCCCGGGATAGCCTATGTCCAGGGCATGAATGAAATCGTGGGGCCTCTTTACTACACCTTTGCTACAGACCCTAACAGTGAATGGAAAGGTGAGGAAGCCTTTTGACTGCTCAGCAGTGGCCGTGGTACTGCGACTTCTCTGTGTGGCATGAGGAGTTTTGGGGAATTGGTGGGAGCTGAATGGGCTGGGAGTGGTGAGGACATGGGAAGTGGGGATTTTTGAGCAATTTTTGTTTATTTATTGAAGAAAATTCCCTTAGAAGCTCTTGTTTCCTTGTACTTTATATAGATGGTAAGGAAAAAATTGAAAGGGAGGACTTTGCCTGTTGCTTCTGCTTCACAGGAGCTCTGAGGGTGTGTGCTGGTGGCAGATTATGTTCTTGTGCATAGATAACTGTTTTGTGACCTCATGTCACGAAGACCTTGTGTTGACACAGGGTTAGTATCTGCTGTGGCTATGTAGATGTTTCTAGTTTAGAAAAAAACCTAAAAAAAAGGTTGTTTAGTTTTGACCCAGACCAAGCAAGTCAAGATCTGGTGGGATCTACTCCTCAGATCCAGTACAGCAACCAGATTATGGAACAAGGACAATTTTACAGCTCTGTACCTCTCTCAGTGAGGCTTCCTCTATTCTCCCATGTTCTTCTTTTCTTTCCCCAGAACATGCTGAAGCAGACACATTTTTCTGCTTTACCAATCTAATGGCTGAAATTCGGGACAACTTCATTAAGAGCCTGGATGATTCTCAGTGTGGTATTACCTACAAAATGGAGAAAGTGTACTCCACCCTGAAGGAAAAAGATGTGGAGCTGTATTTGAAACTGGTGAGGAGCCAGGTGTTTCTCTGGGTCTTGGGTGGGATGTGAGAAGTGGCTTAACCAAGAAGTGGCTTGGTTTTGTTAAACTGCTTGAGTAGAACACAGAGTGTATGAAAGGCTTTGCCTGTGGGGCAGAGACTCTTACCTGAGAGCTGAAACAGGCTCTCCTTAGAGTGAGCCCAGAGTGAGCTGACACAGCAAAGCTTCCTCCCCTGCCTGCCTCTGAAAGCAAACTGTGGTTGTTGCACAGCTGCCAGCTGGGAGGCTGAAGGGGCTTGGCCATGATCCTTGGTCACCTGCAGAGCTGGAGCTAGAGTTTTTACTCCCTTGTAGACATCAAAACATGAGTTTTGCTGTAGAGCTCTTCAGCATTCCAGGCTACAGAAATTGTTTCTTCTTTTAAGAACAAAATAAAAAACATCTTCTTTTAAGAACAAAATAAAAAACACTGCACACACACACTTCTATTGCCACTGGCTGCCCTGGCAGCACTGACTTAAACTCCATGGAGCACATTCCAAAGGAGAAGTGAAATCCAGTGAGCTGGATGATCCCACTGGCCAAATTATACTGTTCCCTTTCATTCAAAGGTTTTCAGCTGCTTTGGGTTTGTGTGAGTTTTGTAGAACACATAGAAGGCAGCTTTCATTACAAACATCTCCAGTCTTATAGTCCATTTGGTGTGAAAGTGCAAGGAGACTGGGAGGGAAAGCTATTCTTGTTACTGCAACCTTGACCAAATTACACTGAAGTCTTTTTCCGCCTAGAAAAGTCAGGATATGTTTCTTCTATAATCCAGAAGAGGGTTTGTCCACACAGTGACACAGCCCAGAGTGCTGGCTGGTACAGATCCACTGGGGAGAAAAACTGCTTAATGTTTGGCTGGCAGGAAATGGTCTTGGCCATGCAGCAGCTGGTCCTTAAGAATATCAGCAGAATCCTGAGCTTGTTTGACCTTGGTTAAACTTAGGCTATGTTGGATTTAGCATCAGAAAACAGGAAAACTTCAGGCTAAAGGTGCTTACAGCATGTTTTACCACCCATCAGTGTGAACTCTGTTCCATCTTTGTTTATCTTGGTGAATAGTAAAGCTTTTCATAAATACAAGGGTTCTGGAAAGGAGAGGAAATCCTGACAAACAGTGCCTGTGCTAGTGGGGGAGGGCTGCAGCTTTGCAGATAAAATACTGTTGAAATGGGAACTTTAAAATTACTTGGCAGGTTTAACAGAACACAATAGAGCCTTTAGGGAGAAAAGCTTCCTTTACTCCATGTTGTGGATGGATAGGGGAGCATTTTCTGACTTGGCTGGAGGTGTGGAGTGTGGCTGCACTGAAAATCTCTCAGTCAGGGTTGAATGGGAGAGTCTCCAAAGGATGCAAAGGTTTTCCTGCTGCTGCAGGATGAGCTGGGAGCTTAGAGCAGCACTGGGGAGGAGACAGGGATGGAAACATGGGGTGCATCTCTTGCCTGTAGGGAGCTGACCAGGAGCACGTACTCATTGTTTGCCTGGTGCCTGTCTGACAGCAAGAACAGAACATCAAACCCCAGTTCTTTGCCTTCCGCTGGCTGACGTTGCTCTTGTCCCAAGAGTTCCTGCTGCCAGATGTCATCCGCATCTGGGACTCCCTCTTTGCTGACGACAAGCGCTTCGATTTCCTCCTGCTCGTCTGTTGTGCCATGCTGACGTAAGTACACACACACAGCCTTCCTCTTCTTCTCTTCCATGGATCCAGGAGTCTTCTCTAGGCACGTGTTAGGGCATCTGGTGAAGAGGTTATCGGGTTTAAAGTTTCTTTGTAAACAGTCAAAAGTAGCTGGAATAATTTCCGTCTTTCAGACTCATCCGGGATCAGTTGCTGGAAGGAGACTTCACTCTGAACATGAGGCTGCTACAGGTAAGAATTGAGTGGGTGCAGAGAGCAATTGGAAAAGTCTTAAAATAGTGCTGTGAGAGAGGATGACAGTATGTGAGAGGGTGGGAGAGTATGCCTGGTTCAAGACAAGTACCACATTTGTGATGTTTGCTTGAAGGAAAATCTGCAGGGATCAGTGGGAGTCTTTAGCACATGCACCCTTTCTACCCTACAGAGAAATTATCATAGATTGGAGGTTTCTAATGTTCCTTTGGTTTGCAAAAACAAAATTTAATCATTTCAAGCAAAGATGTGGAATCTTATGTAACACTGCTAAACTTTTTGGCCAGAGGGTTTTGTTCAGTTCTGAGATCTGTGAGAGCCTTAGGTTGGAAACGCCTGCAATGCACGGTTGGATATCTCACGTTCTGCCAGTTCCTGCTTTGGGCTGTGCCAGATACTGGCTTTGATAAGGCTCTCTGGCATGAGACAGAGCCCTGTGTCAGGCCAGGTTACTGTGCCCTTGGAGGACAAAGTGAAAAAAAAACAACAAACCTTCTGGAAGGGTGTTGAAGTTTGATCAGTTACAAAACAGGAAACTGTAGCTGTTAAAGAAGTAACTGAACATGGCTGTGTGTTATAATAGGCCAAGAACTTTGTTGTCAAGGTTTGCCTTGCTTAAATAAAACAATCTGTATCAAGAATGCTGGGAAGTCACTGAATTGCCTTTGCTCCTTTGCCATAGGATTATCCTATCTCTGATGTTCATCTGATTTTGAAGAAGGCAAAGGAACTTCAAGATTCCAAATAGTCCATGGGCCTAACAAAAGGTGTCAGAGAACTGTGTGGCAGTGGATCTTGGGAGATGGCCCCTTGCAGTGTGCTGCACTAAAGCTCCTACTGGTCTCTGCAAGACTTCAGGTTTTGTTAGAACTACTGGCCACCTTGAAGACTTCTACTCTATTTATTAGGTCAAGGACTGATTACTTCCCTGTCTACTTGGGTCCTGCACTCCAGATTTTTCCACATCTCAAATGCCTCTTTGCTGCCAAAAGCAGTTCTTTGTATCTTTTTTTAATGACTTTGAGTTTGGGGAGAAAGAAACCTTCTGTCTGCATATCCCTGAAGGGATGGACTCCTGTATCGTGGAAGTAACACACGGAGTAACTTCTGATGGGGAAAGGACAGACTTAAGTCCAGTGAATTTTGGTGGGTGAGGATAGAAGGATCTTCCTCCTGTGAATAGAATGTATTCCAGTGAAGTCACCCATTCTGCCATTCAAGTGGATTCTGGATTCTCCTCTCTTGTGTCTGCACTTGGCCATCCCTGAGGCGTGTGAAGAAGAAGAAGAAGGTTGCATCACTTTCTGGTGAAGGTCACCTGGCAGTTTGCACTCTTTTGACTGGGAAAGAGACTTGGGAAGCTGAGGTGGGAGGACACGGTGACAGCTGGTGGCTCTGTGCACTCAAACTGCCTGAATCCAGAACTGCCTTATCAACGAGGTGTCCTTGAAAGCAACATTGTGGTGGTTTTAACCCCCCTATGAAGTGTAGTTCCAAGTCAAGCCTTACTACACACAGCCTTAGAGCAGGGAGGCCTCATGCTGCTCTGAACTGGAGCATATCCAGCTACAATCAGGATTCTGAAACACAAGAAATGGACACCTAATCATGTGCAATGAAGACAGATTATTTAGGGATTTATACAGGCACACAACTGGAGTTTTCTGCCTCAGTGGCTTAAATACTACTACTCCCATTAAGGTCTGGTCACAGTAACCTTGCTATTGTCTCACAGTACTTCTTGCCAGGAAGAGACAGTTCTGATCTGCAATAAGAGTCCTTCTCTAGCACAATCCAGCAGGCACAGAGGCATCTGTCATGAGCTGACTGCTGGGGCTGACCACTGTTCTGTCCTGGTCCTGTTGGAGTCACACTCCTGAGCTGGACACTTGTTCCTCCTGAGAGGGAAAACGGCTGCACTTCAGATATGGTCCAGTGGGCTCAGGTGAACAGGGACTGAGACAAACCACAGGGAGAACTGCTGAGCTGCACAGTGCTGAGCTGAGCAGAAACCCTAATCCTCAGAAACTGCCAGCACCCAGGTGCTTGTGTGGTGCAGAAGCTCTTGAGTGAACACTAATCCAACGTGCTTTTCCCTTTCTTTCTGTGCTGTGCTGGCTCACCTCTGCTGTTGGACACTGCAGTCTTTGGTATTTATGGGTGTTGATTTGTTAAAGGTCAGTCAGTCTTTGTTAGATCTGCTTAAGCTGCTGCTGGCCTAGACTTGCCCTAGCAGGAGGGATGCTGGCAGCCTTCAGCTTTTTTTCCTGGTGTTATTTCCTTCACTGAAGGCCTTCACAGGCTGCTGTAATTCTCACCAAGGTGTGTGGGGAGATGGCAGGACAGGTTGGTGCACGTTCCCATGTTCTTATTGGCAATCCCAAGCAATCTCTGCCTCTTGAGAAGATGCTCAAGTACCACTTGTGCAGCCATGTGTTGCTGCTGTGTTGCAAGAGCAATTTAAGGTTTAAAGCAATCTGTAATTAATACCTGTGGCAACAGCATCCCTCTCTGCTGCAATCTTTTCTTGAGGGTATAGTTTTCCTCCAAGAAAAATGGGACAGGTAGACCAGGGCAGCAGTGTGGTGGAGCATCCTGGGCTGCTCTGGCCACTGGGTGGATGTTCTCTCTGAGCTGCTCCAGGTGGTCTTATCAGCTCTTGGGTACCTGCACTAGGGAGGCTTTTGGCCAGACCTGGTGTGGTCAAAGAGCCTCCTGAGAGGTTCTGTACAAATGTAGAACCAGAGGGCCCCACTCTTGGGAGGCAGAATTGTACCTGCTCCAAACACTTCTGCCTCAGAACTGCTATAAATACTGCAGCTTTCCCATTCCATGCACAAACTCTGCTCTCATCTCCCTGAATCCTTGCCTGGGCTGTTCATTCTGGGTTCCCCTGGCAGGGTTTCCTTATGCTGGAATTTCTTACTGGCAACAGGACCATCTATGAGTGTTCCTGTTCTGAGCAGCTGGAAGTCTCCTTAAAGTAACCTGAGGAGGCAGCAGGCAAATCAGGATGAAAGCATTACTTGGAGATGAACTTGTGCACGTTTCCAGCATAGCTTTGGGCCCTGGGGGTGACCATCCCACTGGGGAAGGCACAGGGGAGGTGGCAGCACAGGTGTGGTGCTGCTTTCTCCCTTCCTCGGTGTGCAAGGCCTTGTGTTCTGTCACCTTGCTTCAGGGGGTGACAGTGAGTGCTTTTGGAAGGAGTTTGCAGTGGTTTAAAGGGATGCAGTGAGAGATTTGGCTGCTGGAAAGGATCTCTGGGATAAATTCTGTAGCCTTATCCAAACTATGGCTGCCAAACCTATTGAGTTCTGTGGGGAGAGCTTGCAACAACTTTGAAACGTCCAGACAGGCTGTTCCATACATAAAAAGCTGTTTTATATTCTGCTTATTTCCTTCCTGTGTGGTAGAACTTCTGTCCTGCTGTTGAAAGGAGTGGTACTTTTCATTGTCTTGGGACATCTATTTCTTTATTCCAAGACTTTCTCCGTTCTTTAAGAGCAAAACCAGATTTTCTGAGGGGACAAAAGAAAGTCTTAACCTTTTACCAGCTTTTGAATCTCCTCGTGTTGCCCTTGGCTTCATTCCTCAAGGTTTTTGGTGATTTATTTTTCTTGTTTTTGAAGTGAGACAATACTTAACTGGTGTTTCCTTACTTGTGTGACCAAGTAACACCTGTTCCAGCCTTGAGATGTTTCTGCTTCTGGTTTCTTACAATCCTGACCTGCTGAAAGAGCTGATATTTAGGGTGGGAGGTGTTAGTCTGGGGTGCCTTGGGGACCCATTATCTCACAGGGACTTGAACAAAGGATGTTTAAATGGGTCTTAGCATGTGTTCCTCACAGGCAGGACTACTGCCAGGCAGGGGAAAGGGAAATCACCTTCAGCTGGGAGGGAAATCAGGACACTCCTGGATTTGGGAAGAGATGAGCTTTCCCTGGGAAGGAGAGGTCTGTTCTGCCTGCACCTCACTGCAGTTCAAGCTTTGTAGAACTTGGTGGCTTTGCCAGTGAGGTGGATCAAACTGCTGGTGGTGGTCACTCGGGAGACTGATTTTGAGTTGGAATTTTGTGATTCCACCTAGAATTATTCACACTTCGGCATTGAACAGAGTGAAGGCCAGAAGTTGTTTTGGGAATCTGGGGTGTTTGGGAATCAGAGGCTGTTTTTCCCGAAGGAATATCAGTGACTTTGTTGTAGCTGTTTGGGGCAGTCTTCTAAAATGCCCTTTCCCCAAAGAAAGGGACAGATAACACTTTTTTTTTTTTTTTTTCCCACTTTATTTGCGAAGAACTGCCAGAAAATGGTGTAGTGAACATTTCATCACTCCTTCTTTTATACTTTTTTTTTCAAACACTATTTTTGTAAGGTTTCCTTTAACTAAACGGATGTCTGTGCAAACCTCTCCCGTTGGTGTGAGTCGGAGTTGGGGCCGCTCCAGCCTTTCTGCGGTGTCCGTAGGTGTGACAGAGAGCCCTGGGGAACCCGCCCGGCTCCTCCACCGCCTTCTCCTTTCCGCCATGGGTTTGCTTTGCCTTCCCCAGGAATACGCGGCACGGGTGCCACCGCTCCTGCGAGCGCTCTGGGTGGCGGTGGGCGCGGGTGTCCCCGGTGCCCGTGTCCCCGGTGTCCCCGGTGTCGGTGTGCCCGTGTCCCCGGTGTCCCCGGTGCCCCCGTCCCCGGCCGTTCCCCAGGACAGCAGCCCCGGGATCGCGGCGCGCCCGCCGCTCCCGCTGTGCGCGCTCCCCCTTAAAGCGGCGATGCCGCCGGCGCAGCGCGGCCGCCCGGGGCCGGGCCGCGGCCCGTTTAAGGCGGGGCCGGGCCGCGCGGTGGAACGGCCATGCTGCGGGCCCGGTGGGTGCTGCCGCTGGCGGTGGGCGCGGGGCTGGGGGCGGCCCTCGCCCGCTGGGAGCGCCGGGAGCACCGGGAGCGGGGCGATGCGGCCGAGGGGCTGCTGGCCCGCCTGCCCGTGCTGCCCGTCGTGGCGGCGGCCAGCCTGCCCGCGCCACCGGGCTCGGTGCGCACCGAGCTGAGCAAGTACGGGCTGCCCGGGCTGGCGCAGCTGCGGAGCCGCGAGTCCTACGTGCTGTGCTACGACCCGCGGAGCCGCAGCGCGCTCTGGGTTATCGAGCAGCTCAACCGCGACACGCTCAGCGGCGCTTCCGACCGCGCCGCCTGCGACTTCCAGGAGGACGACACGGTGCACGAATATCACCGCGCCACCAACGCCGACTACCGCGGCAGCGGCTTCGACCGCGGGCACCTGGCGGCCGCCGCCAACCACCGGTGGAGCCAGAAGGCCATGCGGGACACGTTCTACCTGAGCAACATCGCCCCGCAGGTACGGCCCGAGGCTGCGCGGGGAGCCGGAGCTGCCCGCGTTCAGGGAAACCCCCGGGAGAGCCGCTGTGTTTGTGCCTGCAGCTGTTCAGGCAGAGAGGGGTCAGAGTCACTCGGAGGTGCCGATTTACTGATAGATTTAACAGCAGGGATCCTGCAAATGCACCTGCCTGTGTGTGCCTCTCAAGCCATGAAAGAGAGACCCCGTTCAGCGCAGTTCCTGTCAGGAGCAGAATTAAACAATTAGATGCACACTTGCTAAAACTTGCAGCCTTAGGCAATGGGTGTGCAAACCAGGCCATCACTGCTCCCAAAGCAGAGGTGATAGTGGAGATTTGGTATGGAAAGTGCTTGGGGCTCTGTGAGATGTGTTACTCTAAACAGTGAGGAAATACCCCAGCAACTGACTACTGGCTGTGTTTCTAGAATCCTCATTTAAATCAGAATGCCTGGAATAACCTTGAGAAGTACTGCAGGAGCTTGGCAAAAAACAACAGGAATGTCTACGTCTGCACAGGACCCCTCTTCCTGCCCAGGTAAACACAAGAGCTGAGCTGGACTAGCACCCAAAAGATGCATTGAGCTTGCAAAGGAAAACAGGCTGAGGGACCAGGAGGGGTCTACTAAGGGCCCTCTCAGTAGGTGAGACCAGCTGTGCACAGAGGTTCTGTGGAAAGGTACCTTAGAATTAGTTTATGTATTTCCCATCCAGATGATGATTTCATGAGTCAAGTGGGATTGCCGAGCTGCAGTGTAACCAGCTTGTTTTTGTTGTCAGTCCTTAACAATTTAGTAGATTAGCTGATTACCAGATTAGACTGCAGACCCCATCCCTGCAGAATAAAACTTTCAGGTTCAATGTCATGGACTGCTTCTCCACTTAAGGACGTGACTTTATTTTCAAAGATCTCCACATAGCACCAAAGAGCAGCTGTCTCATGTTGAGATCTCTTCAGGAGCAGGAAGTAGCTTGGAAAGTCTGTTAAAGAGAGCCAGCAGGGAGGGGATTTGGGAGCAGCCCCAATGCTCAGCTCACCCTCACCATGTCACATAGCCTCTGCCCCAGCCATGTTTTACAGCCCTGTTGCAGAGGCAGAGCTGCTGCCTGCTGTGGGTGGGGTCTTAGGGGCTGTTGGAGGACTGAGGGGGTGGAGTGACACCAAAGCAGGAGCTAACCTGGGATGTTGCTGTTGGTGCAGGATGGAGGCTGATGGGAAGATGTATGTGAAGTACCAGGTGATTGGGAAGAACAACGTGGCTGTCCCCACCCATTTCTTCAAGGTGCTCATCTTGGAAAAGGAAAGTGGGGAGATTGAGTTGCGCTCCTACGTGATGCCCAACAGCCCTGTGGATGATAAAATCCCCCTGGAACGGTTCCTGGTTCCCATTGAGAGCATTGAGAGAGCCTCAGGGCTCCTCTTTGTCCCAAACATCCTCAGGAGAACAAGTAACTTGAAAGCCATCACAGCTGGAAAGCAGTGAACCCTGATTAGAACAAATACAGGTAACCCCTGGCAAGGGACTGGCAATCACTTGCAGAATTCCTTGTGTAAATGTGGGAATTAAGATTCAAACCTGTGCTTCTCCACTGTTCCCCTTGTGTCTGACTGAAACACACACAGAGCAGGGCTCCAGAGTGGTCCTGCAGGAGGCTCAGGAGCACCTGACACTGTAGTAGCTCTCTAGGATTTGCTCCTAATCCACTGCTGCCTTGGAGTTGTGTGAGGCTCACTCAGGCAGAAAGGGAAGTCAACTGTTGCTGTTCAGCAGGGAAGGAGGGGAGCAAGGTGGGTGCCAAGGGAGCAGAGGAGGAGTTCCTGCCTTCCTGTGGCCAAAGAACTGTACAATTGTTTTCTTTCAGAAGATGGTTTTAGCAGTAAAGCTTTGAACCCATGGTATTGGTTGTTTCTTATCTGCTCTCACCAAAGCTCTGAATATCTCAGCAGGAGGAGGGGAGGATGGAGCCAACTTTTCCAGCTGCTTTCCTGTCTGAGCTCACTGTAGGCAGAGCTTAAGGCATCACAGACAGGGCCAGACTGTAATGAGATGATGTGTTTCAGTGCTGAGGCTCAATTGAAGCTCCAGCCCTTCCTGCTGTTGGGAAAGATGAAGCCTTGAAGGGGGGCTGGGGGAAGTCAGGCTGAGGCAGGAACAGCTTCTTGGCATAAGGATAAGTTTTGACTTTGTTTCAGTCTGAAGGCCACATTGCTCCAGAGGCACTGCCTGAAATCCAGGCCCACACCTGGATTTCACAGCAACTGAGGTTCCATACAGCTTTATTGCCACCCCAGATGTCAGAGTTGCTGAGACCAAGTCTGCTGCCAGCCTCATACCAACTGCTGGGAAGCAGCAACCAGCCCTGGACCACGCAGGCAGGAGGGCACAGATTTGGGCTCCCAGCAGCAGTGAAGGCCTGGCTGGGTGTTGGGGTGTGTCCACAATGAGCCTCTGTGAGCCACCTGCACTCCCAGAGCCCAGAGCACGCTTGCTTAAACTGCTGATGAACAAGGTGAGAGACAGCTCTTTGTGTGGAGCTCCAAACAGAGTTTATTGCAATGTAGAGGGTCCAGGGACAGAGGCCAAACAAGGCTCAGGACGCAGGGTTTATAAGGGGGAAAAGGGGCGGATCTGAGGGTCAAGGGCCAATGGGAACTGAGTACAATTGTATGGAGGCGGGGCAGCCAACTGGGGAACCAATGAGGTAACAGGGGTGGAGCACTGCAATAAACCAGCACCAATAGGAGACAAGGAAGGGGAGAACATTCTAGAGAGAGTCCATATAAGGAAAAAAGAGCAGTTGGACTGGGTGATACCAATATAAGGTGTGGCATTAACATGGGTCTGCCAGCACTTATGGGTGAGACCACTGCATTCAGAGCCGTGTCTCTCTTTGACCCTGGGTCTCCACAGCTGGGCAGTGCTGCCAGTTCCAGTCACACTGTGCCTTGGTCCCTCCAGGCTCCTGGAGTGACCTGCCCAGCACCCCACATTTGAAGAGCTGCCTCCCCAAGGGCAAGGTCAGTGGTTTCCCTTCCCTCAGGTGTCTTTGGGTGTCTTCACAGCCTCCTCAATGTGTGGTCTCAGCGCAGACAGAGAGATCAGCAGCGCTTCCTGCAGCAGAGCCAGGGCAGTCAGAGCACACCTGGGCCATGTGTCACTGCCCAGGCAGACACCCAGCACTGCCCTGTGCACACCCAGCACCCTCAGCCCTACCTCTGTCCGGATGGTTCTGCTGCCTTGGCTGGGACACGTGTTCAGGTAGAAGTCAAACAAGATGCTTGGGTCGGTGACCTCCAGGTTTGGGTCCACATCAACCCCAGCTTCCAAGCCCTCAAGGCCTCCAAATACAACAAGGGCATGCCTGGGGAGAGCACAAGGACAGGGTGAGAGGGCAGACTGTCTAGGTCAGCATCCAGGCTCCCGTGTGCTGCTGAAACAGGGAGCTGTGTTGTTGCTGACAGTGCCCACTGCAGCTGCCTCCCCAATGGCCAATGTGACAGCCCCTGCTACCAACTGCAGAGAAGGAGGAAAAGAATTGGCCTTGTTCTGAGGTATTTCCCCTGCTCTGCTGCCTGCACCAGCCTCACTGGGAGTTCTGAGTGGGGCCAAGCAGGCAGGACACAAACCTGAAGGAGGGCAGAGTGACCTGGTCCACGGAGCTGCCCCGCTCTGAGGTGCCAATAGAGAGATCATAACCTTCCTTGAATGGGCACTCGGAAAAGACAGCACCTGGAAAAGAGAGTTTGGAGTTACTGCTGCCATGTCCTCAACCATGTGCCTTCTGGACAGGCTAAAACACTCCATGGTTAAGTGGTGGCAGCAAGAGTTGCTTTCAGTGCCAAAAGTGCAGCTTGAGACAGAATGACTCCTCCTTCCCACATAATTCCCTTGCTGCAAGAGTCTCCCACATCCTTTTCCTCAAAGCTCAAGACAGGTGCCAGGAACCATCCCCTAACAGCTTACAGTGTTCCTACAAGGTCCAATCAACCAGAAGATACAAAAAGAATTTTCCAGGGCTCTTGAACTCAAATTTGATTGCTGGCTGTGATGTGAATGAGTGGGATGTAGTTAAGGAAATAGAGAGGGGCATCAACTCATCTCTTGCTGTTGTGCAGCCCTTTGGAGCAATGGTGAGTGGAGGTTACAGGGCACAGTCCTGGAGGGTGACTGGGGTGGTTCATGCCTTGTTTCATCCCTTAAGTCTGCCTGCCACGTGGCTGCTGGCTGCACATGTAACATGCACATCTCCTTCAGACAAGATTTCTAGGAAAGGGGCCTGAGAACTGGTGTGGACACCCAGGCAGGGAATCTCTGTGGATACTCACTCAGGCAGGAGGCCAGGCGGACGCTGTAGCCCCAGTACAAGCCTGAGACTGCCCGGGGGTGCTGCGAGGACACCACGGTGCCTTTCCGCACTTTGGCTTCTGAAAGAAAGCAAAGAGGTTAAACAGCCCCTGTGATCTGGTGAGATTTGACCAGCCACAGCCATCACCCTCTTTTTTTCCAGAATGTGAATAAGTATTCTGGAAATTTGGTGAGTTTTGGAAAGCCTGTGAGTGTGTTTGGGCTGTTTACTGCTGAGAAGAAGTGACAGTTCTTTCCAGTTCTTGAGGCAGGCATGGTAAGGGTGTTATTAGATTTGTGTATGGAGTGAAGGGAACATGCAGAACTGTTGGGTACCTTCAAACCTGTCATACAGAAGGACCAGCTCCTGCAGGACTGAAGTTTACAGATGCTCCTGGGGCCATGGATTACCTGGATTCTGGGGCTCCTTCAGGCGCACGGTGACTCGCAGACCAGGGTTCAGCTGTTTGTCAATCTGCACCTCCTGCAGTGACAGTCACCATCAGAACCAGACATTCTGGAAGGACTGGGGAAGGTGGGGAAGGAAGGGAATCCTTTGAGGAAGTGGGGGTCTATTCTGGCATGGAGCTGAGATGAAGAGCTCTGTGTGTGGGTCAGGGGCTTGCTCATCAGTCTGAAGCTTATTTTGCTACTCAAAGGTTCAGCTGCATCAGTAAAGCAATGATCTGTTGGAATGCCTGGGGCCTGCTGGGGCCTGGGAAGCCACAAATATTACCAAGTCAGAAGGGACAAGACAGCAACAACCTTAAACCCCCCACCAGCCAACTGCAGAAACCCAGCAGGACCCACCCTGCCTGCTGCAAATCTGCCAGAGAGACAAGGGAAGTTGTTCTGGCATCTGTGGGTAACAGACACACCTTCCTCATCCCACAGTTAACAAAAGAGCCTCGGCCTGGCTTGGTTGGCCGGTCCAGCACGACGCCCTCCCGGTACTCCGAGTCCTCGTCCATCCGCATGTGGTGGGGGCTGTCCAGGGGGTTGAGCAGCCCTAGAACAGCACAGAACAAAGAGGTGCTGGGGGAAAACATAGGTGTAGGTGCAGGTGCTCCCCTGCTCCTTCCCTCTCAGGTCCAGTGCTGAAGTGGGGAAAAGTCCTGGCTGTCCCACACACAAGGAGCCAGAGCTCAGGAAGGAGAGAGACAACTGCATTTACCTGCAAACTGCAGGTCCTCGTGTTTTGGAAAAAAGGATTTCCTCAAGTACCTGTCACCAGAGAAAGGTGAAATGTGAAAAGGTGTGTTTATGGAATCTGGATCTCAATTCTAGCCCTGTTCTGACTCAAAGGAGCTGAGTATACAGAAAAGCAAACTTACTGAGGGCACTCCAAGTACTGCAGGATCCGAGCCAGCTGCACACAAGCCTTGCCTTTCTTCCCAATTCCTTCAAAATCTCCCTCCACACTCCTGAAAGTGAAAGCAAGCAGCTTGTTAACTCAGCATGAGATTGGTCAAGTCTCCAGAAGACCAAGCCTTGCTTCTTAATCTGACACCAGCAGCACATCCCTCTCCTCTAACCCTTCTAAGAAGGCTGCTCCAGAGACAATCTGTTAACAAATCATCCTTGGAACTCTCTCCAAGCCTAGTACCTTTTTCAGGTTTTTGGGTTTTTTTTTTTTAATCTTTCTGTATTAATGTGATGTGTCAAGATATCCTGTTCCTCCACAGCAAGGTTTAAGGGTACAGGAGAACTTGGCCTCCTGTTGCTTTGTCAACCCCATGTTGGGATAAATGATCTGAGCTGCCAAGGGCAGTTCAGTCAACATCTTTTTCCCTGGGGTATAGTGGTCCCTGTAATCCTGGCACTGGGGAGAGGGACATGCAGTTCCTTCCTGGCCTTAGCTTAATAGAAGAATGAAGAAACAGAAAGCTGAGAGGAAATATCATGTAGAACAACATGGCTCTTCCTTCAGAGAATCACAGAATGGCCTGGGTTGGAAGGGAACTTGACAGGAGGTGGAACAAGATGATCTTTTATGAGCAGGAACACCTTCCTCTATCCCAATTTGCTCCAAGCCCCATCCAAGCTGGCCTTGGACAGGCACAGTGCAACCACAGCTTCTCTGGGGAAGCTGTGCCAGTGCCTCACCACCCTCAGAGGGAAGAACTCTTTCCTGAAACCCATTCTAAGCGTGCTCTCTTTCAGTCTTGCCTTACTTGACATCCTCTCCGTGCTCGTCGAACACCACGATCTCATCCACGCAGAAGATGGCGCAGGCGCGGGCGATCTGTCCGGCCAGGTAGGAGCGCAGGGCCGGCGACTGCGCGTTGTTCAGGATGGAGCCGGGCAGGGCCACGCTCAGCGTGTGCGGCCGGCCTGGGGAGCAGAGACATGAGAGAGCCGGTGTGCAGCGTCACATCTGCTGCTTCGGCTGCGCTCCTGCGTGATGGGGGAAAAGCAACTTCTGTTTCTTAGATTAATCACTGGTTTTCTCTTTAGAAGGATCTCTACTGCAGTGGTTGCTGCACAGTGTTTGTGCCTGTTTGGGCATGTGGACTGATCCACACCGGATCTGTGAAGTAACACCTTTCCTATCGATAGGTGACACCGACTGCCTTTTAACAGCCAGGTTTTCTAGCACTTTCCACCCAGGTCTCCCCACTGGGTCACAGCAGCATCACCTCTGTCTTCCTTCTGCTCCTCCTGCGTCTGGGCTTCTTGTTCTGCCAGCTCTCGCATCCGCTGTTTGTCCAGTTTCTTCAGCAGCTTAATCTCCTTCCATTTCTTCGTCTCTGCTTTCCCTGGGACGGAGAACAGCGCCTGGCATTAAACACCGCGCCGTGACCGCCTAGCGGCCGCAGCCCCCGCAATACTCGGCCTTCCTTACTCTCCTGCTTCCAGCGCCGCCAGTCCACCTTCCTGTCCTCAACCTACGGGGACAGCACGCGTTACCGCCGGGCTCCCCTCCGAGCCGGACCCGGGGAACGGCCCGGGCTCCCCTCAAGGTCGCGGGCTGGACCCAGGCCCCCCTTAGCGCCCACCTGCGCGCCTCTGGGCCGCTTCCCCACGCCGCTCTCCGTGTCCGCCATCTTCCCCGCGCTGCCGGCCGCGCCCCCGCGCTGCTGATTGGCCGGAGGGCTCAGGCTCCGCCCACGGTGGGGAGGAGCCTATGGTCACGTGGTTGGTGTTTGAGCGGCCCGCGCGGCAGCGGAGCTAAGCAGGGTCGGTCGCGTTCTGCGGGAGGATGGGTGACCCCAGGCGCAGCCCCGGGCGCCGAGGAATATCACAATTCCCATGTGGGAGTGTGTATAAAATCTGTGTGCTCGTGTCTGCGAGTCTTTGCACAAGCCCTGCGTGTGTTCTGGATGATACACAGAGGCACCCTGCCCTTTGCAGGTTGTGTCATGGCCCAGATAAGAGCCCTCGCATGTGGGGGTGTTGCAATTAATCTTCCTGTTAACAATCTAATTGCACGGTTCTTTCTCTATTTCAGCGACTGCGACTCTCCCCATGTTTGGTACTTATATGGGTGCAAAAGGGCTTTCAGCAGCACCCTCACTCACCCAGGCTGAGCCTGCAGGTGAGATGGGACACCAGGAAAGGCAGGTGGCTGCTGCCTCCTTCCCCCTCTCTCTCCCTCCTGCTGGCCCATGCAGCTCTGCTTCCAAGGGGATTGGCACCACCAGCTGCAGCCCAATATGGAAAACCCACAGAGCTCTCCCCACCAGCCTGAGTGGGACAAGTAGCTACCATCACAGGAGCCAGCACAGATAAGGCAGCTCTCAAGGAGAGCTCCATCAGTCCTGCAGTCATTACAGAGACACTCTTCCATGATTGCAGTAATTCCACTTTAATAATTTAACTGCTACAAACACTCATTGCACAGTCTGTTGCACACAAGTCCCAGATGGTTGATGATGATGTTTTACACTCTTATCCAGGCTGAAATCAATACTGATGCAAGAATTTCCTCTCCAGAATTGCTCGTGTTATCCCACCAGCTCATGGGGTGGGAGGTTGTGGTGGCCACCAGCAGTAGGAGCAGCCAAGGCCACAGTGCCTTTCCTCCCCAGCCACTGTGTGCACTTGTCAAAGGCCAGAAGGTTTTGCTCTGCAGCCTGGACGATGCTGCCAAACCCTGAGAAAGTGCCAGGAGTAATTTGGAAGGTTTGACAATAGCCAGGCTATTGGTGAAAGCTTCCTGGGGAAACCAATTGTGTGGTCATCTTCTCCAGAGATGCATGGACGAAAATTGTGGGAAAATAGTTTGTGATGGGAAATGTCATTTCACTGGGTTTGTAATCATCAGGATCACAGGAGTCACCTTACTGATGGCTGGTGATGCTGTCTAGTCCTGTGGGAACGTGAGTGTTGGTGGAAATGCTGCCCTGAGTGGGGATGTGGAGCAAGACAAGCCACATTAACCCTCCAGCACGGCCTTAAAAGGTAAGTCCTGAAACACCTTTTCAGAATTTAGTGATGAGACAGAGCCCAGGAGCCATCCTCACCTTGTGTGTTACTGGACGCATCCCACAACTGATTAGCAAAGTTTTCACATGTAAGAAATGTCAAATGTTGTCAGTGCACACAAAATCTCACTTCTTGAAATAATTTCACAGTGACTGAAAATGTTCCCCAGGCCCTGGGCCTGGAAAAACTTAACCATTTGTCTGTCAGAAAATGTTGTTGAAAGCTCTGAAGTTAGAACATACCAAAGTTTTTAGGCAAGTGAAGAAGAAGAGCAGTTGGGGCAGATGAGGACCAAGGAGAGCCTGGCTCTCTCAGTGTATTCAGGAGCTGGTTTTCTCCTGTTTCCATTTTTGCAATATGTCACTTGCTGCCTTCAGTGTAGCTTCCTCCTAAAAAATACCACAGCTTTGGTCAGTGGCTCCCAGCCAAATCCTATTCCCCGTCACTGCAGCAACTGTTGATACAAAAATCCTGTTCTCATTCTGGAGCATTGCAGGTTCAGTTTGAGACAGGCACAGCCACTGGGCAGCTAAAGGGGCACCTAGAGAATCCCTTCCTTGGCCAAGAGATGTAGGATGCTGATGGGAAAAGTTAGGATGTTTAGGATGGCCCTGGCACATCTGCTGCCCCCAGCTCAGCTCATGTGTCTGCAGGAGTGGTTGCTCCAGCTGGGATGCCATGGTGGGGCTCCAATGCCCGAGGCATCCTGCATTTCTTCCTGGCATTTCTCCCATTAAACCAGCCCTGATTATTGCTCCCAACCTTGCCTTCCTCAGTGCTGTCCATATCTCACCTTTGCAAAGCAGAACCGGATGAAATTGGTGTAGTTGTTCTTGTGGGCCTCGCTGTAGAAAGCGGAGAGCGGGATGGCAGCAAGGCCCTGGGCAGAGGAAGCACAGGGAGCTGAGGGTGCTGCTCTGGGCTGGCTGCAGCCTCTGTGCCCCAGCCCTGAGCTTGGGTGGGCACAAACCCACCCAGGGTAAAGGCAGCAGGAAGGGCCAGACCCTTTCACCTTGTTCTTGACCATCCACTTTGCAAATCTGGAGTCGTAGGGCTCATCTGAGTTGGGGACATCGGGGACATCAGATTCTGCAGGAGAAGCACAGCAGGATAGAGGCTGGGGCAGCTGCCAGGTGCCTCAGCTGAGCCCCAAGCCCACATCCTTGCAGCTGGGATGAGGAACATGCAGCCCATCCCTGCTTTGACGATGGTTTATGCAGGTTCCTGTCCCTGCCAGCAGTACCATGCCCCACACCCAGCCCACCTGGGCAGGACTGCAGGTGACTCACTGAACGGGGAGATGTCTGCCACCAGGAAGTAGGTGCCCTCTGGGATGATGGGTTTCATCCCCACCCCATCCAGGCTCTGAACCAGCCAGTCTCTCTTCTGCTGCAGCTCCTTGGGCAGCTGGACAAAGTAGCTCTCTGGTTTTCCATAGAGCATGAGCTCCCTCTGGAAACCCTGAGCCACGGCCTCCTGTAAGGAGAGAAGGGCCAATGCCCAGTGGGAAGATGGTCAGGGCTTTCTTGGGAACTGAAGTTCCTGCAATTCACAGCTGATTAGGGAGCTCTCTGCCTCCAGCCCCTCTGAACTGCCCCTTAGATCTATCAATGCAAGATAAGGAATATACCCCAGGCAGGCTGGATTCTCCCCTCTCCCAGACACAGAACAACAGTAGGGAGAGAGGAAGGAGCCTCTCCAGGGCACCACAAATCACTTGTGTGTGCCTTTCAGGTCAGCTGTGGGCAAGAGGACCACCTCTCACCCCTGCTCTGAGGGCTTGGGCATTGCAGGGCCAGGTGCAGGGAGCTGCCTTACCTGGGCAATGGTGGCACAGTGGTACACGGAGTTCTGGTGCACAGTACGGAGGTGCTGCAGCAGCCTGTCAGGGCCCACAACCCAGCCCACCTGCAGCCAGGAGAGGAGGAGGAAGATGGTGAGTCTGGCTGCCTGCTCAGACTCCCCTTTCTGTGCCTGTGCTGCTTTCATTGTATGTTACAGACAGAAATTTCATGGAGCACCTCTGGTACTTTCAGACCCTGAGGCTCAAAGCTGACCGTGGCCACAGTGTCCCCAGTGCTGTCCTGTGGCAAAGGGACAGGGATGGGGACACAATGAGGTGCCACATGGGATATTCACCTTCCATCCTGTGGCACTGAAGGTCTTCCCAGCGCTCCCGATGATCACCGTGCGCTCCCACATCCCCTGCAGGCTGGCTGGCAATGAAAGGAGAGAACCCCCAATGGCAGAGCTCAGCGTGCTCCTGTCTGGGCTGAGCCCTCTGCCACCATAATCCACGGTGATCTTCAGTGTTCACAGCACATCTTTCACCTGGATGAGCCTCAAAGCACATCCCAAGCAGGCAGCCAGGTTTCTCAAGAGCATCTCCTTTCAATTAAGCATTTTCACAGGCATGTACCCAGCCCCAAGGGCTCTCAGAGATGCCAAGCACCATCACCCTGCATCAAGGTGATGGCATGTTACTCCAACTGGAAGAACGGGCTGAAACGGTGTTGAAATGGATTTCCTGGAACTACAGACATTCAGAAAACTGTGGCTTTACAAAGCATGGGAAAAAAATCAGTTTCACTGGAGCCAAGTGGCTTTTTGCTCTAGATCTCCCGTCTGGCTCTGAAGTCAGAGTTTCTGTTTAGGACCTGGTTCGGAGGCTGAGATTGAAATGCAGCGAAATACCCGCAGTGGGGGATTCATGCCTAGTAGAGCTGTGCCTGCAGGCAGCTCCTGGGATTTCCAGGAGCTCCTGGGATTTCCAGGAGCCGCCAGTGCAATGCCCATTCCCTGCCCTGCAGCCCCGCCCAGCCCGGCCCGGCCCTGCCCCGTACCGATGCGGATGTGCTGCTTCCCGTCGTAGACCAGCCACTCGTACACCTCGTCGCTGATGCACAGCACGTCGTGCTTCACACACAGCTCTGCAATCAGCCCCAGCTCCCCGCGGCTGAACACCTGCAGCAGGCACGGAGTGCAGCAGAGGCACAGCAGGAGCATTTCTGAGCCCCTGCCTGTCCCTGCAGGTTGTGAGTGTCCTCCTGGCACCATCTCTGTGCCAGGGAGGGGAAGGAGCTGCTGCAGTGGTCTAACAGTTGTCTTTGCTGGCACATAAGACAAGGCTTAAAACCACCAGAAGACTGAGCACAGCATGTGGTGCTCCCACAGCACCCCCTTCCCTTGTGGGGTGAGGCTGAGTCACTGCTGCCCTGCAAATGTGGCACCCCAGCAGCTTCCAGGGCCCAGCATGGCCAGCAGTGTTACCTTGCCCAGAGGGTTGTTGGGTGAGTTCAGGACGATGGCTTTTGTCCGTTCACTGAATTTAGAAGCCAGTTCAGCTGGGTCCAGCTGCCAGTCTGCACTAGACATTAATTTTCCATCTTTTGGAGGATTCTAGAGAGAACGTGGGAATCTTGGTTCGCTTTGCTACGTCTGCACCTTGTTTACCACTGACCTCTTTGCTGACTGCTGTGACTCTTCCCTTCTCCACCCACTCACCGGTCTCAGAGGCACAAACACAGGTGTCCCACCAGCCATTTTCACCATTGGCTCATAGCAGTCAAAGAAAGGTTCAATGATTATCACCTGGAAGAAAGGGACATGTCAGCATCCTCCTGGTCCTGCTCAGACCTTCCCTGAGGAGTGCAGAGAGCAATGGGAGGGACAGGACATTTTAATCCCTAATTACTGTAATGGAGACCTGCATTGCCTGTGGGGAGTGTCAGGAAGGACACCACCACTCAGGACAAAAAGGGTTATTCTGCTTTATGCAGAAATGAGGCAGTGCCCTGTAGCAAATAATTTCTTCCTTTGGAAGCTCAGGTACTGCAGAAAGGGGATAAAACTGGTTTTGCTTTGGAAAAGGACAATGAAAACCAGCCTGTGGGTCCCCTGGGGGAAGACTGGCAGTGCAACAAGCCCTTATCTTGGGTTACCTCATCACCTTCATCCACTAAAGCCTGGAAGCAGCAGAACAGGGCCTGGTATGCCCCCACAGTCACCATCACATTGGTCATAGGATCCAGGTCTCGTCCAAGCAGCTTCTCGAAAAACTGGGCCAGGACCTTCACCAGAGGTGGGTGGCCCTGTGGGGTGAGAGGAGGGTGGGAATTGGGTTGCAGAAGACTCCTAAACCAAGGATGAACCCTTGGAAGGGGACTGGGAAGCCAAGAGCCCTATGAGATCTTCCAGCCCGGCTGCTTCAAACATCCCAGTAAAGCAGGGAGTTACTGGGAACAGTAGGCATGGATCAAGGCTGGATGTGTGTTTTGCCTCATGCTTTTTGCTGTTTATTGCTGCCTGGTGAGCTCTGAAGAAGGCAGGGCTGGTGGGGATGGAGGGGGTGGTGCTGGGGAGGGAGATCTGTCACTCACAAAGGCACGGGTGTACTGGTGCAGCGTGTGGTTCCCCCCGCTGAGGGCTCTCATCAGTGCCTCTCTCAGAAAGTCTGGTGCAGGGAAGTCAGGGAAGCCCTGGCCCAGGTTCACCTTGGAGTAGGTAGCAGCCAGTTTTACAAACTCCACCCTGGAGAGAAGGGAAACAAAAGCACTTTCAGAGGGTGTGAGCAGCGTGCTGGCACCAGGTGTGCTCGCAGCATTTCTCTGGAAGGAGTGGGGTTGGTGTCCCTCCTGCAGAGCCATCCTGCTGCTCACAGGCAGGCAGGACCCAGCACGGGTCAGTTCAGACCTGTTGCAATTAAACCAAGGATGATGAACTATTGCACTGGGGGAACTGTTTTAATTCATTCTCCCAGAAAACAGCTTCTGTAGTCAGTGTAAGGTCACAGCTGAAAGCCTGTGATGTTTCAGATCACCCTGGACTGAGCAGGAAGGGACTTGGAGATTTTCAAGCTCGTACCAGCTCTGCAATATTTAGCACCTAAACACTGTGAAGGTCTCTGCAGAGGGCAAGGTGGGTTGAACTTGCTGCTCATCTCAAACCAAACAAGAGCCAGCTCACTGGAGGTTCGTAGCTTGAGCCCAGACACAGCAGGGCCTTGGGGAAGGACCATTGAAATCTCTTCCAGCACACAACTTTCCCAATGCCACATTGTGCCTGGCAGGATGGGAATGGCATTTGCAGCAGCCCTTGCCCTGCCTCTCTGCTTGTGGTGCCCCAGGGTGAGCTTGGAGCAGGTGCCAGGCTGCAGCAAACACTTGGCTCAGATTTGGGTGGATGGGTCAGAGGGAGGGTGGTGCTTCTGCCTGCCCAGTGGTGCAAAAAATCTGATACAGGCTGAAGTGAGAGCTGCAGGTACAGCACTGACTCACAGTAAAGTCTTCTGGGACAAACTTGCTCTGATGTGCTTCCTGAACACGTGCAAAGCAGTTGAGGGAAACTTCTGCTCTGTGCTGTGTGGCTACTGTGGTCTCAATGTGGTTTTAGGATGCTTAAAACCACATCTACCACCTGGGTAAACCAGATATTCTTTTAACTCACCAGATGTTTTTATCTATTCCCTCCAGCCTCCGAGCTTGCACTGGTCTTGACATTTTTGCCTGCAGAGAGTGAAAAATAAAGTGAGTTTCAAGCTTTAAAATGAGGCCACAAAGGGGCTGTGGCCTCTCCAGGGAAGTTTTTCCCACCAGAAGGTGTGCCCTTTAGTATTGCTTCATGGGCTGCTCCTGACTGATCTTGGAGCAGTAATAACTGTTGCAGTGGTTTCTGCTTTCACTTACAAGTTTCAACAAGAATTGGGAAAATAGATGAACAAGAGAAGCTTTTGTACACTCACTGGGGAGGTGGCAATGCCTTAAACCTCATTACCTGTTTGGATTAGTCATGGGGTCAAGCTCAGCTAGGCTGTAACAGCCAGGCCAAGGACCCCAGACCTCAGGCTTTTACCTTCCATAACCTCTCCATCTTCATGGGGAGGACCTCCTTACTCTACAAGCCATTAAATATCCCCTTTTCCTAGAAGAACAAACTATTTTATTCCATGTTGCTCTATGAAGTAGCAGAAGTAGATACTTTTCTGTCCTGATGAAGTGCTTGTGGAGAGGGCTTGCTCTAAATCCTATAAAATGTGCAGTTTTCTATTTAAAGTTCATGTTAAACCCAAGCAGTAACTAGGTACAGGCAAGAGAGAGCACAGCACAGAGGTCAGTGTGATGTACAGACACACTGAGGTACCAAGCTGTGACTGGTTTGAAATTTCCATGTACATCATGGCTCAGGGGAGTGGAAAGAAAGACAGCAGGAAACACTGAAAGCAAAACCCTCCTTCCAGTTGGATAAGCACAGTGGGAGAAAGTTAGATGTGCTTTATGGGGAATTCATCACGAGGATGAGGAAAAGCAGCAGAGACAGAATTTAGTAACTCAGCAGTGCAGGGAAAAGGCACCAGACAGGGAAAGGGCTGGAAACTGGAGACAAATGATGCTCAGTGCACCAGAAAGAGACAGTGAGGGGGCAGGAGGAGGGCAGCCCTGAAGCAATGAGTCAAGAAAGCCATTGTCACCACAGCAAATAAAATACATTTGAACTGGCACAAGGAAGGCACGTGAAAGCAGCTGAGGTGAGGTGCAGAGCTGGGATGTGCAGGGGTCTGTGCCCTGCCATGCCAGGATGGTGGGGGGGACCCTGGGTCAGCCTCCTCCCAACACTCAGCTGCACAGCACTTACCTGCTCCCCTCTGCTGTTTCCACAGCACTGCACCAGAATTTGGGCAGTGCCCCAAGGATACTTTGTGCTGAGGTCCTTGGATTTTTATACAGCTTCAGCCCTTACTGGAGATCTTTGCAAACACCCAGACGAGGAGCTCTGTGTTTCAGAGGGCACCAGGTGGACTCTGCTCCACCCTGGTGCCAGGCAGGCAGCCAATGACAAGCAGAAGTCACTGAATCCATGGCAGCCTCTCCTCTCCTCTCCTCTCCTCTCCTCTCCTCTCCTCTCCTCTCCTCTCCTCTCCTCTCCTCTCCTCTCCTCTCCTCTCCTCTCCTCTCCTCTCCTCTCCTCTCCTCTCCTCTCCTCTCCTCTCCTCTCCCTCAGTTTTGCTCTTTCTGCAGAAGCTCATGGCTGTTACAGTCACAAGACCTGGTGCCTGAGCTGATTTGGGTGGGAGCAGAAGGATTTATGGCTTGGGAAGTAAAAGATAGCTGGAGGTAAAATATTAACAGCTCCAGTGCTGTTCTTGTAAAGTGTGGCTGCTGAGAATTTAACAGATGACCAAGTGTGATGGGGATCAGAGGAAGAAGGTGCCTTAAGCCTTGAAATTCCCAGTTCTGAGGAAAGGCCTTGTCTGCTTTAGGAACAGAAATAACAAATACTCTTTTTTTTTTCCTGATATCCCCTTCATCTTATCTTATCCCAGCCTGTGTGTGATGCTGCCATAGAGAGCAACACAGGCTCAGGACAATGCAGCCCTCAAATCTGTTTCAGCCTGTTCTGTCCCCAGACAGAAGAGGCAGTTTGCCTGGCAGCCACACAGGAGAGCTGGGTGCCAGTGCAGAAGCCTTGGCATCCATGATCTTCCACCACTGACTCTCTGCTGTGTGTGACTGCCTTGCTCTGCATGTTGGGATCTCTGACTGGGATGCTGATATTCTCCAAGTACTTTGCAAGCCAAGAGGCTCTAGTACAGACCATCAGAAGAAGCAACCACACAAACAAGGAGCCTTCTCCTCTATGAGGGATATCCCCTTACTTATGAGGATCCTTTAAATGCTCCCTGGAAATAAGCAGATATAGAGGAAATTGCACCAGAGTGGCTTTTTCTGATATGTTCTGTCAGCTCTGAGCTGCCCTGGGCAGGCTGCCAGCCAGGAACAGTGCCACTGGGCATTCCATACCTCTCTGGAGCACGAGCTATGTCCAGCACTGCTGTTCCTCTGCAGCAAGAAGTGGCGCAGGGACGGTCCCGCTCTCCTGAGCATGCCACGGCTCCTGCTCTCTCACTCCTGCAGGCACACACCTGCAATTCCCAGACAAAGGACAGGGCTGAGACAATTGCTGCACAGGTTAAAGCACACCTGTAGCTGGGATCAGGCAGGCCCAGACCCAAAGCCGAGGCTGCTCTGCCACAGAGAGGAAAAGGCAAAGCCAGCTGCTTTGTGTGTCATCACTGCAACGTCCCCAGTGCTGGGGCTGTACTTTGTGCCCATGACACACAGGATCAGTATCACAAGGGCAACCATGACTTCTGCCTCCTCTCTCCCAGTCCAGGCTGCCCCTGCTCTCCTCTGCACCGATGGGAGTGGTGTGGACACCAGTGAGAGGGCATCCTCTGGGAATTTGGTACTCAGCACCAGCTCCCCATCCAGTGTCACTGAGCCCAGGTAACTCTTGCCTCTGCCCTTCCTCCCTTGCAACACTTTCACCTTCCTGGCCCATACAGAAATCTCTGGCCTCTCAGCTGCTGCAGCTCTGGTTTAGTTACAGAATAAGTTAAACTTATTCCAATAAGTTTTATTCCAATTAACAGGAATAAAACACCTTCTATGTCTAAAGTGATTTTGGTGATTATCTTTCCTTCAAGGCCCCAAGCAAATTGATTTCTGTGTGTAAAATGCAGCCTGTTCCTTCACCTCAGGTTTCTTTTACTATTCTACAGCATTACTTACACATACAATATTTAAGCTAAAATAAGTGAATGTTTTGTTAGGTACTTGAGATAAAAGCAATGAGGCTGGAGGATGTATGCACCTTTATAATGATCAGCCATGAATTAATTTACCTATCTGCCAAAAAATTAATTAAAACAGATTTGAAGCTTACCAGCCCACAGGTAAGCTCTCAATACTCCTAAGGGCACTTTGGATCCTTACATGCAGGATGCAAGTCTCCAGTGTCTGCATTTTTTGTCATTTCTAAAAAAAGTGTAAAGCAGCTGCCAGCTGAGACCAGTGAGGTTTCACATCTGTTTGCCAAGTGGGAAAAAATAGCACAATTTATGGAAAAATTGGAAGCCAGAGCATCATATTGATTATGACTGCAAAATCTCCACTTTGTGCTTGCATGACACTGAGATGTGGGGGGACACTGCTTTGGGCTGCAAAGCAAAGGAGTCCTGGAATGAGGAGACCTACCCTGCAGGGGACAGAATCAAAGTGTGGCAGTAAAAAAGGCTTTATCAGATAGCAGCAAACACAGAGCTGTGTTGGAGCTGTGCGCTGGACTGAGGGCAGCACCCGGGAGCAGCCGACCGGGACACCGCTGACTCTGGAAGGGTCAACTGGGCTGAGCAGAGGATTTTGGAGGTGACAACTGGGAAGGTCACCTCGGGGACTGGTCACTCACCACCTCCAGCCCGCGGGTCGCGGCCGTCTCCTCCATCCCGGTGCTCCTCGATCCCCCCCTTGGCAGCTCGGGGGTGCACCCGGGAGGCTTTGGGGACACGGCTGTCCCTGGATGTGCCCCAGGAGGAGCGCAGCACCAGGGCGAGTGCAGGGCGAGAGCAGCAGCAGCAGCGCCAGCAGGAGCTGATACTGAGGGACAAAGCAGCTGCCAGAGGGACAGCGGGGACAAAAACAACTTACATCGAGCTGGGCCGCGCTGCTTTAGGCTGCAAAGGCTGGCACAGCCGCCCAGGCTGCCCTGGCACACATCTTGCCTTCTCCTCTGCCCGAAAGCCTTCATGTGCGGCTGGGACTTCCTGGGAGGAGCCGCTAAGGCCGCAGGAAGGCGGGGTGAAGCTGCAGCCCTGGTGAGGAAAAGCGTTCTGAGGGCTCTGAGGGGTTCGGCTTCCTGGGGAAATACCCCAGCTTGTGTTCAGGTGGAAGCTCATGCTGGCATAACCATAGCGGCATATTTTTTGTGGTTTGTAAATACTTTAGCGTGGCAATGGCAAGGAATTTGCCTTCGAGTGAAGCCTTTGATCATTTTAAAAAATGAATTTTTAAGTCAAAATCCTCTCAAAAATTTCGCCCTGCAGGCTTAATATTATTCGAGAAGGGAATGGATAAGTGTAAGGTCCTTCTGCCACGATCCTGCAGCATTACCTGGCCCTGGGTTGTGGGTGGGAGCCGAGCTCTGCCTCAGTGCTTGAGAGCTGACAGCTACTGCAGTGAGGTGTTGAGCGAAAACTGCCTTCTCTTCCCTCTTCCTTTAGTGACAAGGCTTGACCTGCACCCGTGAGTCAGGTCCTGTAAGTCTCCTGAATAATTTCTGTCGCCCTTTCACAGCAGGAAAAAATGAGCCATGGGGAAAGGAAGCGGCTGCATCCGCTGTGCCAAAGGTTCCCAATCCCAACGCGACACCCCTCAGGCATCCCTGAGGTGATTAAGCAGGAGGGAATGTCTACAAGGAGAGGAAAACTCTGTTGTCTAAATTTCTGTTTAAATCAAACACTGAAACAAACAGATGGAAGGAAAATTTGGTTCTGTAGAATGTTTGTGTCAGATATGGAACCTTCAAATGGCTCAGTGGCATTTTTTCCCGCGCTTTCTTTGCCCTGTCCTCCACCAGCCTTGTGTCTTCCCTGGTTGTTGTTTGTCCCTGAATTGAACTTGTTTGTTTAGATGTATTAGCAAAAAGCCAATTTAGCAGAAAAGTGGCCAATTTTCTGTCAGGTCCATGAGTTGAACTGGTTCAGGGTAGATATGAGGGCAAAAGGTCTTGCAAAGAAAAAGAGATGTGGGCAGGGAGGAGTAGGGAGAAAAAGGGATGGACACAAGCCCCCACCTTCTCTGTCAGGATTTAGACGTTATATTGGTCCAAAAGTATGATGAAACTTCACCCTAATGCCCTCTTGGAATTTAGCAGAAATTTCTGGATGAGGTCAGTGATGTAAAGGGCACATCTGACCTTGTACTTTTTACTATAAAACTCAAGGAAAGTTAAAACCTTCGTTTTCTTCAGGTAATATTAATTTAATAAATGCATTGGAACATGAACAATTCTTAACTAGCGTTTAGTTAAAAAAACAACTTAGCTATTGCACTGGGCTGATAAGAGTTTACAGCCTTATGTCCTGGCACTGGGATTCCAGCTCCTCTGGTACAGGTCCTGTGCCTGTGGCTACAGGAAGTTGCTAAGACTTATAATATTCCTTGAAAGCCACAGATGCACTTACTTTATTGTTCCACACATCACTGGTGTAGACAAGTTAAAATTGGCTGCACTTAACCACTCAGAACCACCTGCTGTACACTAATAAAATTACAACTAATGCCTTTGAACCATCCTTTATTCATTTAAAAAGAAATTATGCTGCACAGTGTTCTCCATTACGTCAGACAAGTAACAAATAGCTACGAGTGAATCACTTTTTTCAGATACCACAAACTTTTCAGCAGCTGAATGCTTTCGGTTCCTTTAAGACTGGCGCCATTTTGAGCGCTGCCCGGCACCAAGATGGCGCCGCCGCCCTCACCCCCCCCCCCGCTCTTCCCGCCCGCTCCCCTGTGGCGCGCGCCCTGCACAAAGATGGCGCCGCGCCCCTATTGCCATGCCCGCCCCCAAGATGGCGGCGGGACGAGGCGATGGTGGCAGCGCCGGCCGGGTGAGGTCAGATCCGGGGCGGGGCCGCTGCGGGCAGGGCGGACAAAAGGCGCCGGAGCGGCGTAAGGGAGGGTGGGCGCCGCGGGCAGGTGGGTGCGGTGGGTTCCCGGCACGGCCGCGGCGGGCAGGTGGGTGTGCCGCGCTCCCCTCACGCCACGGGCGGGCTGAGGAGACGTGTCCCCCTGTGGGGTGATGTCCCGGAGGGGATGGGGTGGGACGCCGGGTCGGGGGGGCGCGGCTGAGGGGGCTCGGAAGCGGCGAGCAGGAAGGATTTGCTGAGTAATTGGGCAGCGATTCGGATCCTCCGTGTCCCGCCGTCCCTGCTCTCACAGCGCCCGGGGCAGGGGGGTCCTCGCCCCGCCTGTGGGGTGAGGCAGGGCCGGGCTGTGCGCAGTGTCCCCCCAGCGAGGGGAGGACGCCGCTGTTTGTTACCTGCGGACGGAAGCGCGGTGGGATTTATTTATATCTCCCAGAGGATGTTTCTTTCTGTGTCCGGAAAGCTGTGGTGGAGTGGCGGGGGCTGGTGCCGAGGTGTGCTGGGTTGAGGCTGGTACCCATTGCCTGGAGCGGGGAGAAGGTCAGAGAGTCCTCTCCTCCCGGTGCTGCCTTTGCGGCACTGTGGCACGGCTAAAATGCAATAGCTTTGGTTTGCAGCGTGTTGCTTCAAAATCTGTTAGCCCGAATGGTAACTTTGGGATTAAGAGGAATGAACCCTCGGACATCTTCAGCATTATGGGGTTGGACTTTCTCCCACTGATGTCTGTTCTTTCTCATTTCTCCCTGTTGTTAACGCAACACTCTCCGATGTTTTGCAGTCCTCTCCTACATGGCTGGGAGGCTGGATGCTTGAGAGATCCCTCTAAGGATCTGCTCCCTTGCCTGTTTTCCCATGCCCCGTGCTGACATGCAGGAAGCAAGGAAAAAAACCCCAGTCCTGTTGAAATTTTTGTTGGTGGTGCTCAACTGCTTCCACTTTTAAGAAGATCCATGTTGTGAGCGAAGGGGGCAGTTCCTTGGATCTCGATTGGTTAGGTGTGTGATCTGTGTTTTCTGATACCTTATAGTAACGTTTAAAGTGGATCAGGCTTTTCAGACTAGAAATTAGGCAGTAAAGTCATCTCTTTCCCCATCTGACAATGATTTGTTATTCTGCCTCTACTTGTGTAGGCTTAGTTGTGATACTAGCATTCAGCATCTCTTTTGGCTGGATCTGCAACACCTGCTTTTTGGTAACTTCAGTTAGAATCACAGATGCTGGAAATTCCTTCCTGCTGAGTTTTACTTGGCTCCTAGTGTTCTTGCCATATTTCTAGGTATCAGCGTGTCTCTTTCTGGCTCCCAGTGACCCTCTGAGTTGTTTGTTGCTTCTTAGGTACTGTTTGCCGAGCTTTTACATGTCCCTCTGTGAACTTGATCCCCTCTTTTTTGCTGATAATCTGTGTTTCATTTCAGGGAAACTGTTCCCATGGCTTGTGGGGAGTGCAGCGCTTCAGCACTCGCTCGGGATCCAGCAAGTAGGAATATCAGCCACTTCCAGCACAGAGAACTGACGTGCAGATAGCAGAACCCTGCTGCAAGGTGAGGGCTCCGGGCCAGCTCTGAGTGGTCAAGCCAAAAAAACAAAAAGACCCTGCTTAAACATAGATACAAAGCCCAGCACATGAGATAATCGATACTGAGGAAAGGTGGTTGGTCAGACAGTGGTGGGGAGAGTGGCGGTATTTAATTGTGGTAGTGTTAATTAAATTCTGGGTGCCCTTAGCTTGGAGATGACAAAGGAACTGAGCCTTGTAAAAAGTAGAATATAGCATTATATAGTCACCCATAAAACTAAATCCTGGCCCCATAAACCCTGACTTGTTACTGCACTTAACAGTAACTACAGAGGCTGCCCGGTAAATGTTTTGGTGACTGCTGCCTGAAAGGAATGCAGCTGAGAAGCAGGAGGAGCTGTTGGTTTGGTGGGTGCCCTTCCATTTCCCGTGGGCTGATATTTGTCCTCCTGTATAGGCGTCTCCAGGCAGTTTTTCCCAGTGCACTCACCTGTCACCTGTGTGGGTGTCAGTTGGGCAATGTCAGAAACTCATTGCAGGAATTTCCCAGCCTCCTTGGTTGTGCACTGGGACAGTGATTAAAGGCATTGCAGAGTGCTGTGCCCCTCTTCAGGATGGGAAATTCTGTCCAGCTTGGCTGTGTTCTGAGCAGGGATGTGCAGTGTGTTCATTCCAGAATAGAAGAAACCCCTAAGGCTCATCTGGTGTTCTGGCAGTTCACTGACCCTTTTCTTTTTTTAACTTTGTCATGGTATTTGAAAACTCTTAATTCTTGTAGGTCAAAGACAACATGCATAAATATTTCCTTAAAGCATGCCAGAAGCCATGTGTTAAAAGCTAATGTTGCCATGCTTGAGATGTGAGTGCCTGAAGCCTTCCAATGATGACTTTCTGAAGCTGGTTACATTATAGTAACTGCTGCAGGCAGTCAAGAGAGATGGTCTGTGGTTTGGGGGTCCCTTGTGCTATTAAAAAAAAAAAAATCAAATAAGCAGTGGAGGTCACGTGTATCAAATTATTGCTGTTTGATTAGAGCAGGCTTTTAAGAAGCCTTTTCCAAATACTAAAGAAGTTTTTTGTTCAATAGAGTACTTCAGAAGAAAGACTTTTTGTGTTTAACTGAGCTTAATTGGTATCTCAGAAAATAGAGGGACACTATCTGGTGAGTGGTGCTGGAGAAGGGTTTATTAGGATTTCTGTGTGGGGCTCATTAAATAAGGGGAGCTGTGCACAGGTATTGTTTTGGTAACAGTTAAAATTCAATTATTCAGCTGCAGTGTGGTGAGTCTCCCTTTATGCATTCCTACAAGTGTTTTCAAACCCAGCCTCAGTTTAGGCTTTGCACACTAATACTGAACAGGTATTCAGCAGTCTACATGCTTTGGAGAATGTCTCTTGAATGCTTCCAAGCAGCTTTTTTTCTTAGACTGTTGATATGGTGCATGTGTCTTGTATTGCAACTTGAAATCCAGTTCCTGTAGCTGGGGTATCTCTGCCTTTCCTGCTGCTGTGAAACTGCTTTTGAAACTAAAAGGTGAATTCAGTCCTGACCCCCTTGCTGAAGTAACAGTGCTGCCCTCACCTTGTGTACCAAACCTTGTTCACATCTGCTATAAAATTACCTTGGCAATTCACAAAGCTCCTCTAGTGACTGCTGCTCCTGGAGCTTCAGCCTGCTTCTGTGCACAGTAAAGATGTGTGCTAGTTAACAGGCTCTCTTTTAGAGTTTTGGTTTTATCAGGCCTTGATGATGCTGGGTGAGGTGGTCTGTTTTTTATTAACTAATACAGTCAGAAAATGTTCTGAGCTGGAAGTCACAGGTTTGGAGCAGGTGGTCCTGAGGGCAAGCCTTGTAGGGAATGTATGAAGAGGTTCTTGCTCCTCTTTGCTCAGACTGGGGTGAGATATTAATGTACTGATTGTTGATGTCTTAATTGTCTTGCATTGCTCTTGTCTGTGTTGTCTTTCATCCTGACTGCCTCATCTCTTGGAGCTTGAAAATAGCTGTGGTAACACCCATGGATTTGTGCATGTTGTGCCAGTCTGTCATCAATGAATTAAGTTATCCTTGCTTTTACTCACTTGGAATTTATTGTTGACTTCTTATCTGCTGTTAGTTATGCCAAAGCTCTGCTCTGTCTGCCCTTCCCACAGAGAACTGAGAGCAGCTGGTTCCTCCAGCCCTCAGTGCTGGAGTTAAATGCTGCAGAGCCCCCTCCTGCATCTGGTGAGGTGCTTGGAGCTGGTCTGGTTTTCTTGAGTAGTTACCAGCAGAATGAATTCAATCACTTGTATCAGGCAGCACAAGGGACTGCTTCATTGTGTCCTGTTGGAGAAAGCCAGTTGTGCTTTTCCAAGACAGGTTCAATGCCCTGTCCTTGAAGCATTTTTGTTATGGCAAAGAGAAAATTAATTTTGGATAGGAAGCCTGTAGCCATGTACATTCATAATTTATAAGCTGACACAGCCATTTTGCTCTGGTTTACATCAATGTTGCAAGTCATCTGATGGACTTAAATTTACAACACCAGCACACAGTCCCTGCCCCAAGTGTCAGTGATGCTGGTAACTACAGACTGTGCTCAGTTCTGTGCAGCTGGGGCAAAACACTGTCGGGAGGCAGAAAATGTGGCAGGCCAAGCTAAGTCTAGCATGGATTGTTCTGGTGGTGCAGCTGTTCTTCCCTGTACTTGTCAGGACACGTGTGGTTGTGTGATGGTAAACAGGAGCTGTTGCACTAAGCTTAAGACTGACAGTCTTGCATCTGACAGAGTCAGTTAATGGGTAGGTGCAAAGATGATAAAATACTATCCCTAATGTAGGTGGATTATTCTTTTTAATGAACTTCAATAAAGACAATGTGATGCAGTGGATTCACTTCATCCTGCTATGTCATGTGGCTTGGGTGGGGCTGGACATTGTGGAAACCACCTTACCCTGCTTTCAGTGTTGAGTTCACTGCCTGTTCCACCCTGTCAAAATGATAAATGACCCTTCTAACCTGACAGAGAATCATAGAGTGGTTTGGGTTGGAAAGGACCTTAAAGATCATCTAGTGATCATATTCATTTCTCTGCCTCAGAAGATGTTTTGTCCCACAGGAGGGATTTATCTTTTTAAAGCAGAAGGGGCCTGATACAGGATAATGGTTATTTAGGGCTTTGACATCTGGCTTCACTGCTGTTTTGTTCTAAGCAGCAAAGGACAAAACAACTGCAGTTGTTCCATCTCATGTCTTGGGCTTTCCCAGTTGATCATGTGGCTGTTCTTGAGCTGGGAAGGTTTTCTGAGGGGTGCCTGAAAGCTGCTCTGTTTTCAGCCTCCCTTTTTTCCCCCCTCTTAATTCTGGACCTAGTAAACATGGGGGAGGAGAAACATAAATTCCCAGTCCCATTTCTGCCCAGTAAGCTCTTGCATTTCCTGAATTTGAACAAAGAGCTCTGTGTCATGCCCTTCTTTAGGATTTCAGGTGGCAGCTTGCTGAGGAGGGAAGCTCTGCTCTGTTGAAAACTTACTGTAACGTGTTGTAGCGCGTTAATAATCAGGGCTGTAGTCTTGAAAGCATCAAGGTTATTATTTCCAACTACCTTTGATGCTGTCAGCACCTGAACAACTCCCTCTTTCTCTGGGCTTCTGAGAGGTAAGAAATTCTGTCAGGAGGGTTTGACTTGTGCTTTGCAGTCCACAATTTTAAATGAAATCAACTGGTAATTAAAATATGTGTAGATGAAACCAAAGGGTTGCCAGATTCAGCATAAAAATTCATTGATGTCTACTTACCCAGAACTGTTTTGTGAGACTAAATGTGAGGATTTTCTTCAAATCAGGGGGGTTTGTGCATTCTTGTATGTGTCTTAAGGTTGTGCATATAAGTGCTTTCTGGCCAATAGCTTTGTTAGTAACAGAAAAGAGGAGGAGAGAGGAGGCTGGATAAAGTATTCAGCAATGATGAGTCAAGCTGACAAACTGGCCAGTGAAACAGAACAGTGATGTTGTTTCTGTTCACTCTGTCCCGAGCTGGATGTGCTGGCCAGCAGCTGCAGGCAGGAATTTGAAGTACTGTTCAACTAGGTGTCTGCTGACAATAGGTCAATCTTCAGTGCTTGAAATTAAGTGGTTTTGGATAGAGGAATTGTCAAAATCAGAGAATAGTTACTAAATAGTTCCTCTGTTAATACCTGTGGTTTGTGGGAAGCATTCATGCTCTCAGCTCTGTCAGCCTTTAAGAAGGTACTTGCTGCTTTTATGATGTCTGTCAGCTAGATGCATTTAATCTTGTTTCTGACTGGTTTTACTGTATAGGTGTGGTTTGTTCAGAATGTCCCTGTTATTCCAACATGAGTGATTATCTTTTTCCTCCAGGTGTGTTTGGTAAAACATAGGATTAGTACTTGGTGATGCTTATGGTTGGCTGAAGGCTGGGTAGGTTTGGCAGGCTGGTTATGTAAGTCTGGACCTGCTGTTCCTTCACTTGGGGCAGCCTGTTCAGCATTAGTGGGGAGGCTGTAGGTTTGTGCCCAGCAGGCTGAGGCAGGGATGGTTCCTGGTGGGATGCAAATCTGGATCCAGGTGAATTTGCAGGCCCTGAAGAGGTATGTAGTAGCCAAACATGGAATGTGTAAACATTTCAGGAGCATATTTATCTTGGCTGTATTGATCCTGTTATATAACAATGGGGCTTTAGCATACAGATCTTCTACTGAGCAATCTCAGAGGTTGCTGCTCTAAACTGTCCTGAGGTGGTTCTTTATTGGCTATAGAGAAGCTCAAGGTAGTGTTGCTTGATGTAGCTGAAACCCTCCAATGTAAAGTGATTTCTGAGGGGGCAGGGGTTGGGGGACTGCTCAGGGACTGTGTGGTAGATGTGGCTGGTAAGTTGACAGGAGTTTGGACAGAGAAGTTTTGATGTATCAGCTTGTGCAAGTTTAGTAAAGTCAACTTGTCCTTAAACTTAAGCACTCTCAGAATCTCAGTTTTGATGACTTCCTGTGGCAGAGGTGGCTACACTGCAAATACATTGCCTGGTCCTGAGCTCCAAGTGGAGGGCTCTGCAATTTGAAGTATATATTAAAGAGCTTGGACCCTTCTTCACCAACACTGCTCTGACACTGAACTTCCTTTTCTGTAGCTGTTCCTGTCCATAAACTCATTCACCCAGTTCAGGTGTTCTGTGCTCAGCCCTTGGTGAGGCTGTGTGCTAGCAGTGACTTGGCAAATAAAGCTTCTTCACAGTGAATATTTTGCTGCTGACATACCATCTTGGAATCCAACTCTTAAAAAGAGCAGAAGCTTAAAATCTTCAGTGTGCTGGTCCTGGGGATCTTGGTTTGCTCTTGGTCACAAGGGAAGTAACTTTATTTCTGGCCAACTCTCTTCATGCAAGCATTGTTCTCAGTCCCATGCCAGAGTAATACCCTCCGTGTAAATCCCTCTGTTCTGCTGCCCATTTTGGGAGAGTTGGTGCTCCAGCTACCTGCGAGTTGTCTCCCTATAGAGTGCTGGAAATCCCAGTCCTTGTGGGAAGAATCCTTCTCTGCAAGGGAGAATCAAGGGACAGAGATGAGCCCTGAGAATGTGACTTGTGGTCTGCTGTTGTCATCCACCCTGGCAGCCAAACTGCTCTAATCCAGCATGGAGAATGTTCCAGCGAGAATCGTGTTCTAAAATCATTACAGGATGGAGTTCACAAAATCAAGATGACATTTGATGACAAGATACATCTCCTGATGTAGAACCATCAGGAGTTAGAATTGAATTGCATACACAGGGAATCTGGTGAGGAGGGATGTGACTTTCCCCATCTACTTTTTCACGTTTTTGCTGGGTACTTTTCCCTTTCATTGCAGATACTGGGAATAAGGCTAGATAAAACAGTAAATTCCAGCTCCTGAAAAGGTGGCCCCTAGTTTTATTGTTCCTCTTTGGGACTTGAATGGGTACTCCACTGCTGCCAGAAGTGAGAATTTGCTGTCAATGTTCTTTTCTTCCCCTAGTGCCCCTTCATTGTTCCTGGAAGGCAGGAGATTTCCTGCTCCACCCTGTTAATTGCTGACACTGAACTGGAATAGGTTTCAAGGGATGCTCATGATTCTTTTTTTTAGCTGTCTTGTAAGTGCACAGTTTAAGGGGGATTTCCTACCCCATGTGACTGGTAAGCAGAAGTAGGGAGCCAGCTGTGCTAATTTCTTTTTGGTTTCCTTCCTACATATCCTGAGCTACAAATCAAAGTGAGTAAAAGGTTCATTTCTTGTGAGAAAGAGTTGGACGTTTTCTGGACTGAGCAAAATGAGTAAGCCCAGCTCTACAACACATTTGCAAATGTCATGAGACCCCAATTCCTGAAAAGAGATCATCCCAGTTTCATAATCCTATTATGGAGGGTCTGATATTTCCTAAAAGTTTGTCAACCAAGAGGGAGGAAGCAGGAAGGACCTTTGAGGACAAGTTGGTATCAAGGCAAGAGGAAAGAGATAAACATATTTTTTCCCCTTGATATGGAGTAGAAGGAGTAGGTTCTTTCATGAAGAGCTGTTTAACTGCTGGATTCATTTCAGGTGTTCTGGTGTGTAGAGAGAGCTTCTGCTTTATCCTGCAATTATTATTTCTGTAGTACTCACAGACAGCTTTTCCTAAATGTATCTTGCACGTGGGCTCTCCTCTCCCTGGGGCAGATGAATTCCAAGGAGGAAGCTGAAATCCCTTGCCTAGGGCTTGCAGCAGGGTAGTCCCAGGGCTGGGAGGGAGGCTTTCAACACCTTGTGAGTCTCCTCTGGCTGCTCAGGTGCTGTCCAGAAGAGGTTCAGCTTTGCCTGCTCCCTCCCCTGTGCATGCACAATTCTCCTGCCCTGTTTAGTGCAGTTCCTTCTGCAGAGGTGTGTCAGCCACTTCTCAGGGGCTCTGCAGTCCTACAGGACATTTTTTTCCTCTGACAGTGCTCTAGATCACTGTTTTCATCCCTTGTTTGTGACTTTGCTGGTTGATCATTAATAGATTTGCTGTTCCTTGTTTTACTGAATTTGTAGGACAAGTAATACCACTTTTTCCTCTCAAAATTACCCACAAAAAGAAAGTGGAATTTCCCCAGTCTGGCTTTTGTGATGGACTAATGTAGTGTTGGACCTGGATGGGCAGAAGGAAAAACTTTACTTCAGGAATGGTTTTCATCTATCAATCTACACCTGTAGCTGCTTGAAACTTTCCCAAGCAGCACTGAGCCAGAGCTGTCATTTGACCACTTATTGTTGTAAACAGCAAACCAAAGAATAGAGTCCTGTATTTAGTGTCTCTAGGGAATGTGGTGCTTTCTGAGTTCACGTTAGGAATGGCTTTCTTTGCAGTTCAGTGGGGGAAGTTAATTTGAAATAAAAACTTGAATTCCACCAAAGCAGGTGGTGTGGGCACCCCCACCCCCCTTGTCACAGAAGGCTTTGTCCCAACTAGTGATATTGAGCTTTTGGCCCTCCAGGACTTGTTGGACTGTCTGTACAAATGAAATCTTATGGTTTGGGGTAGCATGCTTGAATTTTTGTTTTCTCCCTTATACTTGAATTGTGTGAGTTTCAAAATGATTGAAAAACTAGTGCTTGTCTTGCTCCTGAACTTTGCTAAAAGGATGCTGTGGTATTACTGCTTTTTCACTGTCATTAGAATGAGTTACAGTGACTCTATGTCCTTCTGTGTTACCTGTCAAATAGGGGGATTTTGTGAGCTCCACTATCCATGGATCAGTCAGGCTTTGGGGCTTGTTGAAGAGCTTGCTCAAAGTTTCATCTGCAAGTCTAAAGGACAGAATAAGCACTACCATCAGGCCTGTGCTTCCCAGAACCTTTTGATTTCCTTTGTGACACTTAAATCCCTGCTGGGAAGAACTCTAGGTTGGTCAGAGAAGCAAATTCTTCGAAGCTTGTTTCCCCCTTCCTCTGTTTCTGAAGTAAGTAAGGCAAAAACCCAGCTGCTGCAGCATTTCAGTACTGAATTTCTCAAAAGGCAAGTAGCTAATCTTTCCTTGGAGAATTAACATAAAGGAAGGAAGCCAAAATTACTTACTTGGAAAAGTCATGATGTTGAGCAATGTTTTTTCTCTTTTCCAGCTTGCTTTATGAATGTTATAATGAGTTGCATCAATGAAGTGGTTCTAGGAAACATAACTGTGTTGTATGTAGATGTTTTTCCTTGCTCCTTCAATCTGAGAACCAGCCAAATGCAGAATTTTATGTAGAAGCAGTAACAAACCAATGATAAATATGGTCTGTGTGTAGATTTTATCACTTCTAACAGTGCTGGCAAATTCCTTCATCCCTGAAATTAAATCCCTAGATAAAACAGTAAATTTCCAAGTACTGGTCTGGTCAAGGGAGTTAAGTCTGCCCTGTGAGATTTCTTTGAGTGTCTTACCCCACAGACTGCTAACAATAAGCACCAGTTCTGAGGTTTTGTGACAATTTGTCTGTCACGGAAGGCTGACGTCACTGCCTGGGCTATAGCAAATGACTCACAGGCAGCCTCATCCATTTGTCTCACAGTTACTTGAAATTGCATCTTGGCTAATCCCAGTTTTGCTATGCCAGCACTTAACACGTGTTTTCTCACGCCCTCTTGAAGAGCAGGACAAAACTCTCTAAGCTGTTTCTGGTTTGCTTCCAGGTGAATCATGATTCCAGTCACCGAGCTGCGCTACTTCGCTGACACTCAGCCAGCCTATCGCATCCTGAAGCCGTGGTGGGACGTCTTCACGGACTACATCTCCATCGTCATGCTGATGATCGCCGTGTTTGGAGGGACGCTCCAGGTCACCCAGGACAAAATGATTTGTTTGCCCTGTAAATGGGTTACCAAGGACTCCTGCAATGACTCTGTCAGGGGATGGACGGTGGCAGCCCCGGAGCGTCCCTACTACAACACCAGTCTTGTTCCCTCTGCTGACTCGGGGCCTACAGGGATCCGATACGATCTGGACCGGCACCAGTACAACTACGTGGATGCGGTGTGTTACGAGAACCGTCTTCACTGGTTTGCCAAGTATTTTCCTTATCTGGTGCTGCTACATACCCTCATCTTTCTGGCTTGTAGCAACTTCTGGTTCAAGTTCCCAAGGACCAGCTCCAAGCTGGAGCATTTTGTGTCTATTTTGCTTAAGTGTTTTGACTCTCCATGGACAACGAGAGCATTGTCTGAGACGGTGGTGGAAGAGAGCGATACCAAACCAGCGTTTGGAAAAATGAATGGTTCCATGGACAAGAAATCGTCCACGGTCAGTGAGGATGTGGAAGCCACTGTTCCCATGCTGCAGAGAACAAAGTCTCGAATTGAGCAAGGGATTGTGGACAGGTCTGAGACTGGTGTCTTGGACAAAAAGGAAGGTGAGCAAGCCAAAGCACTCTTTGAGAAAGTGAAAAAGTTCCGTACTCATGTGGAAGAGGGAGACATAGTTTATCGCCTGTACATGAGACAGACCATAATCAAAGTAATCAAGTTCATTCTGATAATTTGCTATACTGTGTACTATGTCAACAACATAACGTTTGATGTAGACTGTAAAGTGGACATTGAGAGCTTGACTGGCTACAGGATGTACCGCTGTGCTCATCCTTTGGCCACTCTCTTCAAAATCTTGGCTTCTTTCTACATCAGTCTGGTGATTTTCTATGGTTTGATCTGCATGTACACACTGTGGTGGATGTTGAGGCGGTCGCTCAAGAAATACTCCTTTGAGTCCATCCGGGAGGAGAGCAGTTACAGTGACATTCCTGATGTGAAAAATGACTTTGCTTTTATGCTCCATCTGATTGATCAGTACGACCCCCTCTACTCCAAGCGCTTTGCTGTCTTTCTGTCAGAGGTGAGTGAGAACAAATTGCGGCAGCTGAACCTCAACAATGAGTGGACTTTGGAGAAACTACGCCAGAGGATCACCAAAAACTCTCAGGATAAGCTGGAATTGCATCTTTTCATGTTGAGTGGCATTCCTGACACAGTCTTTGACCTCATTGAGTTGGAGGTCTTGAAGCTGGAGCTTATCCCTGATGTCACTATTCCCCCCAGCATTGCTCAGCTCACCAGCCTTAAGGAACTGTGGCTCTACCACACAGCTGCCAAAATCGAGGCCCCAGCCCTTGCCTTCTTGAGGGAGAATTTGAAATCACTCCACATCAAGTTCACAGACATTAAGGAGATTCCTCTTTGGATTTATAGCCTGAAGACACTAGAGGAGCTTCACCTGACAGGGAATTTGAGCGCTGAAAACAACCGATACATTGTGATAGATGGACTGAGGGAGCTGAAGAGGCTGAAGGTGTTGAGGATGAAGAGTAACCTCACCAAGCTGCCACAGGTGGTGACAGATGTTGGTGTCCATCTTCAGAAGCTTTCCATCAACAATGAGGGCACCAAGCTCATTGTCCTCAACAGCCTTAAGAAGATGGTCAACCTGACAGAGCTTGAGCTGATCCGATGTGACTTGGAACGCATTCCTCACTCCATCTTTAGCCTCCACAATTTGCAGGAAATAGACCTGAAGGACAACAACCTCAAAACTATTGAGGAAATCATCAGCTTCCAGCACTTACATCGTCTCACTTGCCTTAAATTGTGGTACAACCACATTGCCTACATCCCCATGCAGATAGGCAACCTGACCAACTTGGAGCGCCTTTACCTGAACCGTAACAAGATAGAGAAGATCCCTACTCAGCTCTTCTATTGCCGGAAACTTCGGTACTTGGATCTCAGCCACAACAACTTAACGTTCATACCACCAGATGTTGGACTTCTTCAAAACCTGCAGAATCTGGCTGTGACAGCCAACAGGGTAAGTGAGCAAAGAGCTGAGTTGCTGTGTGAGGAAATAGTGCTGGCACTTCTGTTATCTGTGTGATTAAACATGCTACAATGGTCTGTGGATACAACTGGCACTGCTTTTGTATCTCTCTGAGGGGTTTATCTAAGGCCAAACATTGCAGATAGCTCCAGGGCAAGACTGTCTTCCAAGAGTCCTTGTCCTGTTGCATTTCTTCTCTCAACAGTGAGGCTGCTTCCAAGTGCCAATTAGAGGCTGTTTAGAAACCCTGGAAGTCAGTTGTTTCTCTGCAGTTGGAAGCATGTAGTCTCTAGATTAACGTTGATTTTGGGCTTAAAATAAAGATCTGAGAAACTGTAGTCTTAATCTAAAACTATGTGCTTAAACCTGACTACTTCAGACATGTACATACACTGTGGGAACAGCCATATAGGGAATACATGTCTGGCTTACAGCTTTGCTTAGTGTAGTTTGCATTTGCTGGGAGTACTCCATAGTTTGGTCTTGTAAACATGTGCTTTTTGTTTCAGTCTAAGTGCAGGGCAGATAAGAGAGGATGACCAAGTGTGCTCTGCTGCCTGATTACCATAAGATGTTTCTTGGCTTGTGTTGGCAGATGTTTATTTGTTTAAAGCAAACCATACCCATATCTAGTTCTTTGTTTTTTTTTTAAGACTAAGGAGACTTCATTTACCATATCTGACAAAGCTGAAGCTTTCATTCATTCTGTCTGCAAATTCCTGGGAGACTTTTTCCCTTTGAGTTTATTATGACCTTAAGTTGAAAGAGCCTCTAACACAAGTACAAATTGCAGACAGATAATTAAGTGCTTCTGGTTTCTTCTGGGACTGAGCAGGATTGTCCTGGAGCAGTGCTAGTTTTCCCTGTCATATATCAAGGTCCTTCCTACTACTGGCAAGATCTGTTCCTGGCTGAACAGTGCCAGATTACTTGTGAGAGGCACGCAACAGCTTCAGTGTGGTTTGGCTTTTCACAGAAATGCTCTCAAATCAAGTATTTAATTGCTAGTGTATTTCAGTATTAGACAGGGTTCCTAAAACTCCAGCCATAAGCTGAGGTTAGTGTCTGAGAGCTTGTGCCTCTGCAGAGTAGGAGCAGACAAGGGGCAGTCATTCCAGCTGAACATGTGCTCACTGGGCTTTCCTGGCACTGGAGGGTTATGCATCTGTTTGTGTGGGTGGCTGAAGCTCTGGTAAACTTTGTGGTACGTTGCTGTTCAGAACTCAGATAATTCTGTTCCATTTGCCTTCTGGCAGCCTTCCTAGCACAGCTTCCTGAGGGTTAATCTGCAGTGTGTCCTCTGCAGCTTTGGGGTGGAGCATTTCTTGGATGAGTGGAGTTAGAGGCAGTTCCATTTCCTGCAGCACAGTGTGGCACCACCATTTCTCTCTGGAAAAAAACCCATGCAATAGGAAGGCTGGAGCAGCCTTTGCTCCAGTGGGTTCAGGAACAACATGTGGTGAGGACCCCATGGAACAGCCAGACTGTACTGGATATCTGGGAAAGCCAGAATTACTGACAGCCTGGTTACTCCCAGTAAATGGTGACAGCAAGAAACACGAGGACTGATAGACTGGCACTTCCCAAGGCCAGGAATTGTCTCAAATGTCTTCTCTTAGCTCAGCAGTCTTAGTAAATAGAGGCTTCTGGAGTTGGCTGGCACTGCTGTCCTGTACTGGAAAGCAGGCTGTTCTAACACATTGCTTCCTTCCTAAACCAATACTTGTACCTCAAATAACTCTATTATTTTCAAGAGTCTGTGATCATATGTTGCTGTTTGCAAAACATTCCAGTACCAGTAACAATGACTGCATTGAATTGTCTCTAATTGGTCTGGTTTCATCTTGGCTTTTTCTTAGATTCCTCCTCATTCAGAATGGATTACAGGCTAATTTAGCACAAATGATATGCTACATAATTTGAGTTTAGAAAAGTCATTTTTGCTTTTAAAGGCAAATGACAGCCTCCAAGCTAAGACTTTGTATTAAGGGGAGGATCCTGAGTTGCTGCATTTAGTTTCTAGCCTAGTGTTTGCTAAACCTTAGCCATAGAAAGAAATTATTTGGCAAGACTGGACTATTACAAGGATTTGCTAGAAATAAGGCTTACTAAATTAGTGATTCATGGTTACCTGAAGGTGGTGCTGGGAAAGCTAACAGCTGCTGACTTTGTTGTTTTATTTTTGGCACTGTAAAAAGCCCCTGTGACTTGGAGCCTAGAAAGTCTTTGCAACCTCTCACAGCCCTATGGAAATGATGGAAGATTGCCAGTTCTCAGGGCCACAAGGTTGTACCCATGTAATCTCTGCCACCTTACAGCCAAACTAGAAGTCCTGATTAAACCCAGTCTTTGTTCAGTGTAATGCCAACTGTAGAATGGTGACTTAAAACAAAGGAGCTAAGATCCAACGACAGAATAAAGGATTTGGGATGGAAAGAAGCCAGTACAGATGAAAGCATGTGACAGTGTAGCCCAGCTGTGAGCAGATTTCTGGTCCTGGAGACATCATCTGCTTTAGCCACCATCATTGGTCATCTCTTGTAACTAGTGCAGTGTCTGAAAGAGGAATCCATACAATCAGCGTGCTGGGAGCACCCAAAGCAGGAAGCTCAGAAAGCAGGAACTCACTCAAGGGAGACGCGGACGATTGAAAACAGGGACTCTGTAAACCTTGGAGCTTCGTGTTGGCCATCTGTGAAGGCGTGTCTGTGCCTGCTGGTGACTTTGCCTATGATTGGTTTCTTTTTTTTCAGATTGAGAGTCTCCCACCAGAGCTGTTCCAGTGCAGGAAGCTGAGAACCTTGAACCTGGGGAACAACGTGCTGCAGTCGCTGCCCTCGCGCGTGGGAGAGCTGACCAACCTGTCGCAGATCGAGCTGCGAGGGAACCGCCTGGAGTGCCTGCCCGTGGAGCTGGGGGAGTGCCCGCTGCTCAAACGCAGTGGGCTCGTGGTGGAGGAGGACCTGTTCAACACCCTGCCCTTGGAAGTCAAGGAGCGCCTGTGGAGGGCAGACAAAGAGCAAGCTTGAACCCCTGAGGAAAGGGGAAAGCCTCTGATCAACTAGAAGGAAGCAAAAGGCCACTTCAGTCCCCTTTCACCCAGATGCTCCCCTCTATCCACTCCAATCACTATCAAACTGGCCAAGGAGTACTTGACAAATGTGACTCTGAATGAGTCAGCTTCTTGCCTCAGATGCAGGATGGGGGAGGCTTGGGATCAGGATGAGGATCAAGACAGATTAATTGGCCTCTGAGCAGGGCCCGGGGGGAATTAGAGGTGTTGCTTTTCTTCTGAACAGGAATTGGGGTGAGGTGGATGGTGCTGGTGAGAAGGAATGACCGTTGAATGGAGGAGAAAATGAACGTGGGGATTGCTGCATTGCTCCTAATAGGGCTTATATGTGTCAGGGGCCAAGGGAATCCAGTGTCCTGCAAGCAAAGATCAAGAGACAAGGAAACCTCTTGAACCTCCATCTCTGTGGCAGCTGGTACTGCTTCCCTCGGGCTCAGATTCAGTCAGTGAGCCCCCAGACTGGGGTGGGATAGGACACAGACAGCTGATTTTATCTAGCTGCTGGCATTGGGATTTGGGAGATAAACATCTTGCAGCTGCTTGAAGGCAGAATTTTTTTTTTACTAATTTTCTTTCCCCTTTGCACACTCCCCACCTTCTCCTCTGCCCCTGGAGAAGGAATCAAACCTTTAAGATTGCACTACTGTAATGGTTTCAAGTCATTTGTTTGGGTGAGTAGATCACAGCATCCTTCTCCAGCTGATGTCCTGGAGGCACTAACTGACACAGCTCCAGAGCTTTAGCCTGTTCTGAAATGGATGGTTATAGTGCAGGTGGGAGATCTGGATAAAAAGCACTCTCTCAGAAGCATGGAGTTGCTTCTGGCCTTTAGTTCCAAGTTCCTTTTTAATTGCTGGTATTTTGTTGCATATCAGGTAGAAATGTACAACTGGCCAGTGTGTCAGGGGCTGACATGGAGCTGGAGAGGAAATTTGGGCTTCCTCTGCACCTCTTGTCCCCCATTCTGCCTTCCCCCAAAATTAAGTTGTTAAATTAAGTTGTTCAGTGGTCTGCCAGTGTTTTTCATGGATGCAGTCTAGAGAGCTGCTTGATTGTTCTCTTCTGTTGTTCCCCTCACTTTAACAGCTGTCAGTTCCTGTTACACCTCTTGACCTAAATAAGAGGCTAATGCTGATTGAACCTGGTGCTGGAAAAGAAATCTTGTCCTCTTGTTTGTTCCTTCCCTTTTCATTCCCTCAGTGTTAAAGAGGGGAATGAGAATCCTCTGTGGACTGAGCTCTTCTGACTTCCTGAAACAGAGCAGCCTTTACTGAAACAAGTTTGACCTGTTTGGTGGTATTTGTCAAAAAACCCCTGAACCTTCTGGGCTGGCAGGGGTAGATAATGTGTAACAGTTACTGATTATCATGTCCTTAAGGTGGGGTGGTTAAGATGCCTCCAGGACACAAAGGTCTTCATTTTTCCATCAGAAGGAAGAGGAGGTGCCTGGACCTACAGGTCCTGGTTGTAACATTCTGCATCAGACCAACAGGTTGGCTCCAAGGTGCAGAGCTGCAAGCTGGGGGATGAGGAGTTTGGAGGCTCCCATGTGTACAGAGGGGGAAGCTCCATCCAGCTCCAGAGTGATTGCTGACAATCTGCCAGCCAGTGCCCTGGCTTATCACCTGGCTTGTGGTGATCCCATGGATGCTGGGGCAATAAGGCACAGTGTGGCTCTCTTCATCAGATGTAAGATATGACATATATATATACTAAATATGCTGAAACCATGAACAATGTTAACTGGACTCTGGATTTATTGATGTTCAGATGCTTAAATAAAGCTACATTAAAATCAGGAGATCTGTTTATAAAGCTGCTTTTAAGAAAAATGTAAATCTTGCTTCCCTTAGTCCATTCATTATGAAACGTCTAAACAGTCCAGGGGATAATATAATTAAATCTCCATCTGGGAGGCAAGGTACTGTAAAAGCTTTTCTGGCTTCTAATAGGGTTAGTGTCTTGAAATTGTGTTAGAGCTGGGGCCACAGCTGAAAGGATGGGGAAGGATTGATGCTGACTGAATTGTATTTATATTTGCCCAAGCATTTTGGATCGTGGAAAGGACAGAAATTGTTAGGTGGGCTTTGTTTCCTGAGTAAAGCAGAATGGCTTCAGGCTGAGCTACAGAAATGCTGTTTTCCAGTCAGTTCCCTGTGGTGGATGTGGGGGCTGTTTGGATGGTGAAGGAAGCTTTTTTCCTTAGTCTGTGCTAAAAGATAGCACTGGAGAATAATGGTCCCTGAATGGAAATGTGGACTCTGTTTGCTATTCAAGGCCACTGGGTGACTGTTTTATTACTCATGTATTTTAGACCAGGAAGGGCTGAAAGGGCAAAGCACCCCCTGGGAGTTTCACCTTGCTCACAGGAGCAGTGAGATTCCTCCAGGATGTCTAGATTGGAGATGAGCACTTTGACTTTTGATTCCTGGTGTGGTTTTAGTTATACAACCTAAACTTTGCACAGCTGGGTTAGAGTTTCTATAAACAGCTCCTGAAAGTATGCTGCAGTGCTTCTAGAAGCTTGCAAGCCTCCTGAACAGCTCTGAATCCCAGCAGGATGGGTGAACAACAGGCTGTTCTGCCAGAAGGGAGGGACTGCCTCCAACTCCAGTGCTGTGCTCCTGCTGCTTCCTGAGTGGAGACTGCCCTGGGCCTGAGGTGTGCAAAGCAATTGTAAGACAAGCTGGTAACTGATCATGCATGAAAATGCCAGCTTTGTGCTGCTTTTGCAATAGTCCAAGCTTAACTCTTTTGGTTATGGCTGCTGGGGCTTGAGAGCTCCCTGTGTGGCAGAATGGGGATGAGCAGCCTGATAACACTGGACACACAGGTGACACAAATACATTGTCACTCTGAAAGACAGCAATATGCATTATTTACTTCTGGTATGTGCTGCTTGGTCTTCCAGAGCATCAGTCTTGTATGATGAGATGGAAAAAGCTTTAAAACTTCCAAGGATAGGATCTAGACCATGAGTCCTGAACGTGTTTATGACTGAGGGCTGCTGTAAAACTCAACCCACAGCAGAACGAGTCACTGCTCAAACTTTGCTGGATTGCTCATTCTGTGAGGGATGTCCTTACATCAACCATCCATCCTCACTTGCAAGTATTCAATCCATGAATATTCTGTATTTTCCTTCAAGTTTCCATCAGAATGAAGCTTAGGGGGTTTATTTCTGACACAGATCAGTGCATTCACAAAAAGTATTCAGTTTAAGCAGACAGTCACTGCCCTGGTCAGTGTCTTGTTCTCCTGACAAGCTGTTCAAAACAGTAGCAAACCAGATTATTTATTAGCTGCTAAACCAGACAGCAACTTGAATTAAACCCACCTGTTTCCTTAATAGCACTTCTGAGCTGAACAAGTTCTTGGAGATCACAAGGACGCTCATCCCATGTTAGGATTGAAGGTTAGTGACATGCACTTTACCTTTCTTGCTAAATACCCCAAAAAGTGATAAGTTGGAATTAATTATTTTGAACCAGCTGAAAGGCAAGGAATACAAAACCTATTAAATGTGTAAAATTGTGCTGTACCCTGACACTGTGCACTGGAATGTTAGCTGAAGTTGTTCTGTGTTTCAGATTACTTTCTGATTTTGTTATTTGATCCCCAGTTAATTTAGTAGCTGGAAGTATTTTACTCTGTCAGTCTGAGCAGTTAAATAGCTTTTACAGGTGTCTTTCATGATGTGCTGTTCTTTCATATTGTCACTTCTTTTTAATAGCCTACCTCATTTTTTATTTTTTCTTATTACCATTTATACACTCTATTTAGCTCACTCCATTTTAATTAAAGTTCTTGGTGTTCATGACTGTAAATAGTATTTACTGGTTTCTGTTGCTGAACCACATGAAGTCCTTTTCTTTTTTTTCCCCCCTCTTAAACAATTGATTCCAGGAATTTTGAGAACAATAACACATCCTTTACAGAGGATGAGTTGTCTGGAAAAAAGTTTCAAATTTTATTGATTCCTAGGCTGTGACATTGTTTCCTTTCCTTACCTCTTTTCCTGCTTTAGAATGGAACTCGCATGGTTTGAGTTCCTTGGATTTTTAAATGTTTTTTCAGTCCTCCTTCAGGGGAGGAGTAACTTTTGTCCCCCTCATCAATAGCTGTGCCTTCTCTATAGGTCTGTTAATGTAACATCTCCCCAGAGGCACTTGCTCCCTGGAGTGTATTTGTAGCAGTGCCTGCCTGAAGCCAGCTCATCCCTTGGATTCTTTTTGTTTCAACCCTGGAGAGATTTCCTAACCTCTGGGGTGATTTCTCACTGCCAGACAATCCTGTCATCCAGTAAGCAGAGGCACCTGCTCTGAAGGTCACCTAAGGTAAGGCTGTGGGGATGCTGACTAGGAAAATTATTGCTTAAACTTCACTTTTCAAGTTTTTCTTCCATTTTAACCCTACTGTTTGGCCACAGTGGATAGTGTCATTTTCCCAAGCATGTGCCAAAAGTGAATGAGTTTTCTGTCCTACCTCATTCTAACAGTGTACAAAGCACAACTGGAATGGGGCAGGATTATTAAAGTTTGTTTCAGACTCTTCTCCCTCCTGCTGTGGGTTAATATTTAAACTGCTTTGGGAGTATGAAATCTTCCAGAAATCTCATATGCAAAATCCAAAAGTTTCCAAAGTAGCAACACTTGAATTGCTGGACCCCAATTGCAAAGGTCAGTTTCGTGTGAGTTCACACAAAGGCTTAATTTAGGATCCCTGGAATTTTCCATCCCTTCCTCCATTTCCTTTAAAGGAATTTTATTTGACAATGGAGGAGTTTTTCTGGAGGAGGCTTAATGAGAAGGGGGCTACTGAGCCTGAGTCATCTTTACAGCTGACACATGTGTCCATTTCAATAAGTCACTACTCATGGCTTAAACATGGTTCACTCCCATTGTGTAAATGGGAGTGCACCCATTTGTAAATTGTGCACAAGCAGGGCTGTGGTTTGGCATCTGGGACCTGAAACTTGGTGTAACATTTCAGAATCATGACATTCACTTTGTATGTGGGATTGTTTGGGCAGCTGAGCAACAGCACCTTCCCCATGAGCACTGAAGGCTGCTCTTGCTTGCTCTGAAAGACTTGTACAACTGGACACTTCACCAGAATAAAAGTTTTAATTTGCATTTTCTTTCTATGTCTCTGTTCTTTGGTGTTTCCTGTCTATGATGGCATTCAGCCTTCCATGATGTCACTTTTCAAAAGACAGATGTTAATAATTCCAGCTATTGTGTAGGATTATTGGGTTCTTTTACTCATTACAAAAGTTCTAGTGGATTATGACATTCCTCTATGAATTAAGTAGATGTATAAGAAAGAAGTGTTGCTCTGTGGGAAGCTGGGGCTGTGTGACAGATTTCACTATCACTTTACAAGTGTCCCAAACAGTTTCTATTTCTGAATTTAAGGCTGTTGCCATAGGAATTGTCTTCAGATCGGTAAATTATTTCAGTTCCTGCCTTCCCCATGGGCTCCTTAACTGGAAATGCTGCAGATAGTGTCTTTCCCAATTCATGAAGTGTTACAGAGAATCAGCCTGTGACTTACAAATAAATTTGAGTTTCTGTGCAGCTCTTTTACTGTGTAGAAAGGTGTTCTCTTGAGTTTTGCCTTCCCTCACTTCCTTTGTCTGTGACTACTTGACCACAGTGACATTGGCCCCACTTCAGACAGAGAATGTAAGCAGGCTTTGAAGCAGGTGAGTGGGAGGTCATAATGCTGCTTGTTGCTGAGTTTTAATGAAATGCAAGACTGAACCCCAAGAAAGGAGAGGAGAAAGTGTCCCTTGTCATCTAAGGCTCAGCTGGACCTCAGCTCCTTTTGGCTGGTTTACCTTTTGGAGGACTTACCTGGTCTTTGAGGAGCTGAGGAAATCATGCTTCCTTTGCTCCTTGTTTCTCATTAAATATTCTCTCACTTGTTGCTGATTGAAGACTTCAGGAGAGGTGAGGTGGTCCAGTGGAAAATTTTCCTCCTTGGAAACCCTGGCAGCTCCACAGCAGCAGTTTTGGTGTGAGTGCTGAGCTGCTTGAGCTGGCTTGGCTGCAAATGGCTTCAACAGGAGCCCTTATTGGGGTAATTGTGCCAGTCCAAAAGGCATTTGAAACACTTGATCTGCACCTTTCCTACAGCCATGGGCTGGGCTTTGGCAGCCTCCAGCTTGCCAGAAGTTTTCTTGCAGAGCTGGCAGGAGAAAATGTTGAGTCCGCAAAAAATGCTCTTGGAGAGGGAGGAAGGGAAGGAAAAGGAGCCATTTCCCAGTTTTGTCTGAGTACTGTCAACCTTTCTGTGTAAACTTATGGGGAGAGAAGGCTTTACAATGGTAGCATCCTTCTCTTTGCCTTTTGTGGGTCACTGTGTGGCTGGAGTGGTTTTTCTCTTGCTGGAAAGGTCTTTCTGAGCCTCAAAATAGCGGCATGGCTGGAACAGGAGGACTCCTAAGGACAGACATGGAGAGCTCCTGGAACCAGGATGGGTTTTATCTCCTGGCAGCTGCTGCGGTGTTTGCTGTGATCTGCTGTTTATATTGCTCAAAACATTCCATGGAACAGGAAAACTGTGGTTTGCTGCTGTGGCATGAACCAAAACGGCCTCTGGAGTCATGGTGTGTGTGTAAGGAGGGGAGTGGAGAAGGTGACGTGGTGAGCTGCTGGTAAAAGCCACCGTGTGTGGGAATGAGGAGGACATGACAGCACAGTGACAGAGGGCCCGAGGGTGGCGTGGGAGTGTTTTCCAGGAGTGTTTCTCCAGGACTGCTGCCTCCTGGGGACGGGTGAGCTGGGTCACACAGTCAACTTGCAGGCAACAGCCTACAGCTGCTTTTTTTCCCCACAGGTCATGCATCTTCCCTAAAAACTTTTCCACTCCATCAGTTGGTGAGAGTGTTAAGAGGAAGGAGGACCTACTGCAATATTTTTTTTTTGAGTTTTGCAGCACTGGAGACTAATTTTTTTATTCTTTTTTTTTTCCCCTCTCCAAGTTTGTAGTCCAGTGATTAAAGTCTCTGGCAGAATTTAACTTTTTAAACTACTGAATTCATATCCTCCTGTGTACAGGGAAAAGCCTGAAAAAAAGTTAAACCCCCAATTTCCTCTTTATTTAAAAAAAAAAGTTTTAGTAAGGTGCGGAGGGATTTTATCCACAATTCCCTTATAGAACAGGAAACTTTTTTTCAAACAACCTCTCTTTAAATGGATTTTCAGCTGCTAGGATGTAAACACTTTCCTGTGAGCATTTTGCATTCCTCCTTTTCCTGGGTTTTCCTTTGGCTGGGTGAGTGATGCAAGAACACGCCCCCATGGTGTTATTTTTGGGAAGTGCTGCTCTGAGGGTGTTCTCGGTGTTTCCTGTAGGAGCCAAACACGTTTTCTTCTAGAGAGAAAAACCTTCCCCAGAGATTCCCGGTGGGAGGGATGTGTTGGCTGGGAGCGCCACCGCTGGGCTGGCAACTGCTCCTCCCTCTCTGCCTTTCAGACCCACTTTCTGCATTTTTGCTCTCTGGTTTGAACTTTGGGTGGATTTGGCTTTACTTATTTGTAAATATTACATGGACTTCTGGAGATGCAGGAGAGTGAACAGAGCAAGTGAATGTGTAAATTATCAAAAGCAGCTGGGAATGCAAATAGCAGAAGTGTTCTCTGTGGGTTTTACCAAACCCTCAGTGAAAGCTCTTCACCACATTTTGCTCTGTTTGTCACCTCCTGGGCTGGGGAGCCCTTTCAGGGGATATGCTGAAGTGCTGGCAGGACTCATTGACATAGCAAAAAGGGCTCTGTAAGACCTTGAATCAGTGCTTTAAATTTGTTCTAAGACATCTTGATCTTTTCTTCACACTTGAATCTTATTTTAACTGCCCTTATCTTACTTACTCCTGTGATTACCAGTTTAACTGCCCTATTTTTAAATCTGGGTTATTAATTAAAAGTGATTCCTCCTTGGAGCTCAGATATTCATCAAGTCTGTGAGTGCACTTGAATAGAAAATTTTTGTGTGCTTTGTTATCACCAAGAGCCAAAGCAACACTGTGAACTCCTGAATATCCCTGCCAGGAGCAAAGAACTGGCAACAGGGACAAAAATCTTTGAGCTGTGCAAGAGTCCAACTGCCCAGTGCTGGCTTTTATCACATGCTGGGACAAGGATCACGTGGAGAGGCGGGGAGTGAGCCCTGCAGAGCCCAGGTGGCTTCGTGGTGCTGGGATCTGGGAGCTCCTGGCCCGATGGCATCCGTGACCCAGCAGCAGATCCAGAAGGTAAGGAAGGAGCTGCTCTGCAGGGAGGGAGCGTGTCCAGAGTGCAGGCAGTGTGTAAGACAGAGCCACTGCTGCTTAACCTGGCAGCAGTCTAGCCAAAATCTGCTTTGCTAACACTTTATATTCTCCTCAGCTTCTTCTATTACGTTAATTTTAGTGTGTGAGTGTCATGGCTACAGACTCTTCTGGGGGCAGCTTGTCCCACAGAGCTCTTGGAGAGATTTCTCCTGTGCCCCTTCTGTCTGTGTTGCTCAACTCTCATCCCTGAACTCGAAATCTTCCTGGCAAAGGATAATCTCCAGGGTATTCTATATAAAGAAACTGAGTTCACTGCCAGCAGAGTTCATTTTGTATTGTGTAGTGAACTGTGAGAAATCACCCAGGGATTTTTTTTTTCCTTAGAGAGAACAAAGCTTTCCAGCTTGTAAAGGAATCTCATTCTGATTTGGCACACAGGCATGACTGCCCTGTTTGTGTTAGTAGACTTGGTAGTTTAATAGCTGCTGGTTACAGGCATTAGATAAGATATCCCTGAGCCACAAAAGGCTCTAGTGGTGACATCTCTGGTTTGTGTAGACTGAGAGATTGAAATAGATTCTTCTTAACTGTTTGGAATTTCAGCCTCCTTATTAATCGTTTGCAAGAGAAACCCCTACTGAAATTAAAAATTAAGAACATACTGCCTGGCTGCAGAGCTGGAGCTGGGATGCTTTTCACCCTCTAAAGGGCCAGAACTGCTTTCTCTTGCTTTGTGCTGCTTCCCCCGAGAACGCTGGGGGAGAGCAGTCACCCCATCTCTTCCAGTTCCACAAGGATGGTTTCCTTGTCCTGGAGCGGTTTTTCAGCGCAGAGGAGTGCGACAGCATGAGGAGGCAGATCCAGAGGATCGTGGCGGAGATGGAAGTGCCCCCTCACTGCCGCACCGCCTTCTCCACCAGGGAGGAGGAGCAGCTCCAGCAGCAGGTACCGAGCGGGCAGGGCTGCCCCCGTGGAGGGCTGGCAAAAGGCAAGGAAAAGGCAAATAACCGATCAGGGGTCTCTCTGCGGGAACGTGACTCTTCTAATGGACCAGAACACCGGGAGAGGAGTTTGCTCTGCAGCTTTCTGCAAATGTTTGCAGGGTCTTATCAAGAGTCTTATCAATGTGTGGCTCTGCTGTGCTTTCAACCCCCAGTAGCCACAAGCAGCTCTCACAGATCACTTTGTACATGTTCTGCAGACAGAAAACTGGGTATTTTCCAGAAAAGCGAGGGTAGCCTCTGTGTGAGAGGATCTTGTAAAACCCTGATCAGCACAAAGATATGCAGTGTTGTGGAAAGCCTTTTTATGAGAGATTTTTCACTGTGTTTTGTTTATGCTGCGGCTTGGTGGGGAAAAAGATGCAGGTGAGTGTTAATGCTTTGACTGAAAGTTCATTTATGTTTTTACAAGGATGCTGTCTTTACTGGGCTCTTATCCCTGCAGGGTAGCTCGGATTATTTCCTAACCAGTGGAGACAAGATTAGATTCTTCTTTGAGAAAGGTGTTTTGGATGAGAAAGGTAAGCCCTGCAATGAGTTAGCTACACAGAAGGGATGGGAAAAGGCTGAGGGAGGGATCAGGGGCCAGTTTCCAGCTCAAGGAATGTTTCCAGCTTTTCAAACAATGTTAAATTATGGTTTTGTTTTATAGGTAACTTTCTAATTCCAAAGGAGAAGTCTGTCAGCAAGATTGGCCATGGTATGTTTAAAGGATGAGTTTGGAGAGGGATGGGCAAAAGAGACCTGGTTTTCAGACATGAGGATTTCTCTACTCACTGTACATAACTGTCTCTGCAGTTCTCTCCATGCTGCCCCTCACGCTCTCTGCTCTCAGAGCACTGGATCTTCTGTTCCAGTCCTTTTCAAAAACCCCTTCTCAGAGGTTTTTCAGTGATGAATAGCTCAGAGTCACTGACATGAGAAAGTTTGGACTTCAGCCCTTGGTTTTTTTATGTAACAGATTTGCTCTAAAAATTTACCACCTGAGACTGGTGACATTCAGTACAGACCAAACTCTCTCCTATGACCTGTGCCATGCTGGGTTGCTGATATTGAAGCAGCCCTCTCTCCTGTGGTGTCACCAACACCTTTTCTTTACCCTTACTGATCTGTTTGACCTATTTATTCTCTCCCAGTTCCTGAATTAGCATTTTTGATCCCTTTTGTTTTCCAACAATACATGGAAAATGAGAGCAGGATTCCCTGTGCCTGCAAATGTGAACTTTGCTCAGACTAAACTTTGCTACAGTTGGAAATTCAGTACTAAGAGTTCTTTTTCTTTGGTTTTCTCAGAAAAAAACCCTCTCCTCTTCCCAGGCCTGCTGCCACTTCAGCATTTCCTCAGGGGAAATGAAAACAACTGTAGGTTCCTGCTGACCCAGCAACTTAACAATTCAGAAGCCTTCTCTAGCCTTATTTCTGTAATTACTCGTTTTGGTCAAGTCTGATCCCTTGCCTGAGAGCAGCTCCTGCTGGACCTGAGCATGTGTCCTGGTGGCAAATCTGATCAGGATGAGCTGGAGGCACAACTCTGAGTCTTTGCTTTGTGGATTTGTCAGAGCTGGGTTGTAGCAAGAGGCTGCACAAACACTCAGCCCTGCTGGCTGGGGCTCTCTGAAGGGCACCAAAGATGAGCTCTAGCTCCTTTTTGCAGTACTTCACTTTTCTGGTAGGTCTTAAGAGATGAATTCACCCATATGCCTCAGGGTCATGTGTAATGGTTGTCACTTGTGTAATATCATACTGAATCCCATAATATTCCATTTTGTTCACTCTGTTGTACACTGGCTTTTATGTGTGTGCAGTTTGTGGCCAGGGAGTGATTACATTTGTGGTCTTTAATGATGACTGTATAACCTGTAAGTGTCCTACCACTTGTGTGTGATAAGTCACATTTATCCATCTTGGGAGGGATCAAAGTTTTTGGCTGCAATTTATCCTGCTTGGCTGTGATGTCTGCACCCCATCACTGAGAGCTGTTCCCTTCTCTTTCTGAAGTCTTGTCTGAGCTTTTTCTTTCCCCTTAGCTCTACATGCTTATGATCCTGTCTTCAAGCAAATTACCCACTCCCCCAAGGTGCAGGTGAGCTGTTATTGCTTCCTAGAATGGCCTTGGGGGGAAAAAAAAATAAATTGCAGAGTAGTTAATTTTTGTTTTCTACACTCCCAGGGGGAGTAATTTTGTCAGTGAAAGGAAATTTAAATATCTTCAAAGAATAATGCTAAATAGTGTGCAGGGAACATAAATCTTGGAAAATTTTCTTGCAGGAACTGGGAAGAAAACTAGGCCTTGAGAGACCAGTAGTTGTCCAGAGCATGTATATCTTCAAGGTACAGTAATTCAAGTTGTCTTGTCACTCAAGAAATAAGACCCTGTTAAGTGGGAAGCTGTGAAATTCTTCACACATCACTTTTTTTTCTTTGCAGCAACCTGGCATTGGTGGTGAAGGTGAGATTTGTGTTATCTCTATATCACACTGCAGATAATGCTCCTTTAGGAAAGGAATATTACCAGGGAAAAGGCTCATAATCAGACTTAAACCTGAGTTTGGCAATCCAAACCTTCTTAAAATCTTTGAAATCAACATTTTTTCAGAAAAGTTTCTACATCATATGCAGCTTGAACAGAGAGCTGGTTTTACATTTGCAGCAGGCTAAAAGGTGGGATTTTTATGTAAAATGTAATGTATGTGATAGGTGGGTGGGCAGGGGAGGGCCCTGAGTCAGGGAGATGCAACCCTGAAGTCCTTCTAGAGGAACTGAATCCCATTAAAGACCCAGTGACAGTCTCTTCTTGCAGTGACACCACACCAGGATGCCACTTTCCTGCACACTGAGCCCCTGGGCAGGATCCTGGGGTTCTGGATTGCCCTGGAAGATGCCACCCAGGAGAATGGCTGCTTGTGGTTCATCCCTGGCTCTCACACCAGTAAGAGCACGTGCCTGACCACTGCTGGTCACCAGCACAGTTCTGCTTTTCCCCACCTCTCGAGCACACAGGGCAGCTTTAAACTTCTGCTCACCCAAACATTCACTCAATGAGTGTAATCATAATGCTCTTCAGATTTTAAGCTGTTCCTTCCCTAAATCCTGGAGCCAGCTGTACTCAAATCATGGTTTATGATCCTATAGAAAGCACAAATGGACCAAAGGTTGGTTTTGCATAAGTGTGTGACTCTTTGTGTTCCTAAGGGTCTGTTGCTATGCACAGAAGGGGCCAAAAAGGCAAACAAAAGGCAGCTGTTTTCTCTGTTTCTGCCACAGCTGGAAAATCCTAAATCCCTACTTAATAAAAAAGACATCACCCGAATTATTAAGGAAAGTGTGAATATAGTAATAATAAAGTTCCTGTCATTGCCAAGAGAAACCACTGATATTGTTCCTTTGCTGTGCAGAATGTAGCCAGGTGTTTAATTTTTGTGTGTTTGCTTATTCTGTGGATTTGCAGATGGGATTACCAGGAGGATGGTCCGTGCAGCTTCAGGTGCCTCAACATGTGTGGAGTTTGTAGGCTCAGAGCCAGCCTATGAGGACAAGCAGTTCATACCCCTGCCCATAAGGAAAGGTACAAACAGCCCCAAACGTGGCACTTCACAGCTCAACAGAACACAAGGGAGCTAAAATCATATTTTAACCCTGCACCTTCCCCCCCAGTGGAAAGCCAGAGCTCTTATTTTGGAAAACAGTCCAGGTGATTCTTTCCCACAGGTGGGCTCATCCTCATCCATGGGGAGGTTGTCCATAAGAGTGAACTCAACAGCTCAGAGTCCTCTCGCCACGCGTTCACCTTCCACGTGATGGAAGCCAAGGGCACCACCTGGAGCAAGGAGAACTGGTAAGGTTGTGATCCTCACCAGTGGCTGAGGAAATGGAAGCCTTTCCAGTGCAATGGTTAGGAGAACTGTTGGGAGTCTTGCCTGTACGGTTTGTGCCTCAGCTGGTGTTGATTTCATACCTGCAGAACTGGAATAGCCTCTGAAGTTTTGCTTTTTCCTCTTCTTTACTCCCTAGGCTCCAGCCAACTCCTGAACTGCCTTTTCCATCACTCTACACTTGAAGTTAGTGACTGGCTGGCTTGTGGAGTCAATAGCTGATCAACATTCCTTTCTGATTGCTCATTCATGGTCTCTTTAAAAACAGCCTTCACTAGATCAGCTCTCAATATTAATTTATCCTCCTCCTCAAAACCAGGACCATTATCACAGCCCAAAACTGCAGGAGACAAAAGCTTCTACTGCAGCAGGAGCCCTGCCAGTGTCAGAGTAGTCCCCCAGTCCTTTTGGTAAGGAAACACTTTCAGTCTTGAGAACAAACCAGTTAAGACCATTGCACCTTGACTGGGACCACTTACAAGTATTTCTCCTTGTAGATACTCAGTATTTTCTTGTGTTGAAGAGCTTAAGTGCATTTCTTGGCTGGTTGACTTCAGCAATGCAGGTGACCATGTTGTGGGGAGAAGTTTGATTTTCACCCCTAGTTTTCTGTCTTATTGTTGGAATAACAGTGATTTAAAACAATCTTGTGGGTGAAATGAAGCAAGAGGTCTGCTTTTTATAGTCAATCTTCTAAATTAGCCTGGAAGACAGTAGCTGAGTGTTTTATCTCTGAGCGCGATTAAAAATACAGCAATTTTTAAAGATTCATGTTGAAATGATGGAAACAAAGAACCTCAATCAAACTCTTTACATTTAAATAAAAAGATAGAAATTCTTCATCTCCATCATCTTTTCTTTGAGGAAGACTCAGTGTGATCTTCTTCCAACAGATGGGGATAGTGTTAAATTGTCTGGTGAGCAGCTGGAACTCTCAATATGCACAAGAATAATTTCTGCCCCCAAAACCACACCAAACCCAAACCAACTTCTAGCAAGCAATGTTTGGAAATGCAAGCTACATCCCAGTCTGTACCTGAACTGAACAGTAGCTGTGTAGGTGTGATTTCACCAGCACTGGTGCAGTGGCAACCTTGAGACAGGAGCCCAGTGTCACCAATGCAGGAATTGTATCAGAGTAACCCTAAGGCTCCTGAGGTGGTAGAGTGGACCCAAATCTTACTGACTCATCCCTTTCAAAAGGAAACTGGGGAGCTGGGTCATGGCAACAGCAGGAACATTGAATGTAAAGTTTCTGCATTCAAAAACTACCTTTCCTACAGTTTGTTTGAAAGTTGGAAGCAGGGGGGGAAGGAAAGTAAATTTCTCTACCTCTGGTGCAATTTATGACATCAGTGGTGAAGGGTGTGGCTTGTGACAGAAGCAACTTAAATTTTGTCTGTGTCTTTCCATGAGAGAAGTGAATAATTTAGAATTCTGCTGAGGAAGGATAATTTGTCCTGACTTGCACCAGTACCTGCAGTGTGCAAAAGCATCTACTTCGAGTGCATAAATAAAATTTTAAAAAAGCTGGATTGATTGGCAGGATTTCCTGTTAAATGTGAGGGAAACAGCCCAGCAGTTACTGAGTTGGGTTTCCTACAGAGTATCTGACAATTTACTGTGCTAGTAACCAGCTCTGGCATCCTCAGGAACAGCAGCACCAAATCCCAGGAGCCCTTCCCAGGCAGGAGGATGAATTGGGCAATGCTGCTTCTCAGCTATTCCAATCCTGGCTTGTTGCAGGGACACACAATATTGGATTCTGGAGCCAATTCTGCTGACTCAGGGACTGGTTTCACTCCACCCCTGGTCTTAGGCTCCCTCCCAATGTCTCAGAGCTACAGGCCTGCAGGACAGCGTTGTGTAAGGTACCTTGGACTTCCCCCAGACTGTTCCCAAAAGTGAATTAAAAAAGGGTCAGAAGTGAACTTCATGATGCAAACTAGAAGCCTGGGATGACAATCTCCTGCTTGGACACATCCCTGGAGACAGGAAGGACCCCTGTGTTTTGTTCTAATGGACACTGGGCAAACCAGTGAGAACAGAATGTTGATAGAGAAGGGTTTCATACATAGAAATGAAGTGTTTTTTTGGCCACAAAATGGTAGTTATAATTTTAATTAAATGGATGGAATTCAGTAGCTTTAATCAATTCGTTGATAGAAGCATGTTTATACATTATTTGATTAAACATCTGGCTGAAAAAATGGAAAAGTAGGAAAGTGTAATAGTAGAAAATTTTATTGACTTGAACAGATTTTCTGCTGTCAGGATTAATGTGTAATTAATTTTAGCTGTGACTTGCTTCATTTTCCCCCCCATATTCATTCCTAATTGTTTTGGAGATGAAATCTTGAGAAAGATAAGACATTTTTCTTGCTGAAGCAAACTTCAGGGCTAAAGATTCACTGTTCTTATTAGTGTGGTCTGGAATGAGCAGTGTCTGACATCCCCAAACCTTCACCCTGGATAACTCAGCTGTGGCAGGTGCTGGATTTGGAGCTGTGTTTGTGCATCCTGGTGTGGGTTTGGCTCTGGCTGCTGTGGACTGGACAGAACTGGACATTTGTACGTGGTTCCTGTGCCCCCCCTTGTTATCAAACATGCTTTACATCGTGCTTATACAGAAATGAGAGTGCACACATCAAACACAAAACACAGGACTCAGTACAGAAAACAAGGTACAGAACAGAGGTAGCAACATCTAAGAGACCTGCTTGTTTATTTTGTCCTCTCTAATTGACTTACCTCTTCTTTCTCTGCTTCCCTTGGGTACCCAGAAGAAACCCAAACTGGATTATTAAACATAAGTGCTGTTTTTATCAGTCATGTTTGTTGCCGTTAGAACATAAATCTATTTTCCATGGGTAAAAACAAGACTAAATCAAAACCTTTATTTTAAATAAGTCTTTTTCATTTCTGTTCTCAACAATTTTCTCTGCTGTACCAAAACATCAGCTTTGAGCTTCCATTAAAGTGCATTTTCTAGTACCTTTCTCTAGGAAGGGAGAAAATTTTGTTTCTGGAAGTGCTTCTATGCCATGAGCATGATCTGGAGGTAGAGAGGCAACAGCAGATTATCAATTTGAGTAGTGTAAGCTTCCAGAAGAGAAACCAAACTCACAGATGCCAGAATCCAGGCATAGCTGGAGTTCAGATTCACATTGCTGTCAAAGATCAGAATGAGAGCCACAGCAATGATCTGGGCAAAAATCGCTGTCATTGTCCCTTCAAAGGTCTTCTTTGTTCCTGGCCATTTGATTTCCCCCATTGTACTGCCAAAAACAGAGGCAATGGTGTCTCCTACCCCCACTGCCAACACCCCAGAGTAGGGGACCAGTGCTCCTGCCCCAGGCAAGGTGCCTTTAGGAGCACAAGATCTGGGAAACAACCACACTGGGAGGGACATGCCAAGGAGGAGATAAATATGAGTCAAGATTAGAGGTCCACTGTCTCTTTCATCCAAGAAGAGAGAGAGCAAATGCCTCAGGGTTTGTCCAAAAGGTTTGATCCTGAAGTACCGCACGTACTCTAAGAAGATGAACACTGCCAGACACAGCACTGCAGCAACATAGAGGAGCTGGCGGTCATAAATGAGTCCAGGAACATAAGTAGCAACAACAATGAAGTGGAAATATTTCCTGGTTATGGTCGAGGCCTGGTGTTTTTTAGATTCAGATGATCTCTTGGCGTTCTGATAGAAAACCACCCCACATGCTGAGGCAGCCAAGAAAGTCCAATACACAAGGAGGTAAAGTCTTGTCTGTGTCTGAAACAGAAACTGGAGCAGCCAGAACAAAGGGTTCCTCTGGATCAGTCGGTACAGCCAAGGCATGATGACCCCTAAGCCTAACACTGCTGTCATCATGTGGAAAAACATGGAGGAGATCCACGTGCCCGAATCCATGAAAGTGAAGAGCACAGTGAAAAAAAGACCAAGAAGAACAACTCCAACAACTGCTACCAGGAGGAAGAAGTCAATGGGATCCCCTCTCCCCTCGACTACATTCAGTGAGCGTTTAATGAGCTGATTGAGAACAAAACTCACACCTCCGAGAACCAGCAGCGCTTCCCCAGGAGTAAAACACCGCGGCAACAAGTACAGCAAGATCATACTGAGGTAGACAAAAATGAGCAGCACTTCTAGAACCTCTATCACCTCTGAGACAGTCAAGGAATGTTTCATGGTGTAGATAATTACACTGCCAGCAACACCGGTCAGGATGCAGGTGTTGGTTGGCACGGGTTTGGTGATGCCCACGGCCAGGACGGACAGGAAGAGCGCCAGCAGCATTCCCGCGGAAGCCACGACGACGCCGAAGCGCTCGAAGTACACGATGCCGGCCGCCCTGCACCTCTCCTTCATCACCACCCCCAGCAGGGGGATGACCATGCTGGCGGGCAGGAGGCCGCTGTTGGCAGCGCCCCGGAACTGGAACACGGCCCCTCCCTGCTGCAGCAGCCGGTCCCATTTGAACTGGGCGTAGAAGGCCTGCAGGGCCAGGGCCACGGCGCACCAGGAGAAGCAGTCCCAGACCACGGCGTGCACCGACAGCACCACAGCGAACACCAGCAGGGACTCCACCAGCACTGCCTTGTCCAGCATGGTGCCAGCCCTGCCTGCCTCAAGCTTGCAGAATCTCAGCAGGCCCGAGGTGCTCACTTGTCCATTAGGAAGAATTCCTTAGGAAGAATTCCCTTCTGTGCTACTGCAATTGCTATAAAAAAACAACAAAAAAAAAGGCAAGCAATTAAAGCAAATACTTGGACAGCTGAAGTGTTTGCACAGCTGTCACAGATATATTTTATGAAAAATCCTTTTGCTAGGATCCTTTTTCTTCTGAGAAGCTGAGAGGCTTGAGAAACTAAATTATATAATATATAATAAAATATCATATATAATATATTACATATCATAATATATAATATAATCATAATATAATTATATCATAATATAATTAGAATATAATTATATCTATATAATTTCTGTATAATTTCTATAAAATTCTATATATAATTTCTAATTATATATAATTATAGATATTACAATTATATTTTACTATTATAATTATAATATAAAATATGGATATTATAATATAAAAGATAATGTAGATATTATATATTTTATAATATATTATTATATATTATATAATAATTATCTGCTTGCTCCTATGGAATGTAACAGGTGCATCTTTGATTGGTCTCATGTGGTTGTTTATAATTAATGGCCAATCACAGTCCGGCTGTCTCAGACTCTCTGGTCAGTCACAAGATTTTATTATCATTCCATTCCTTTCTATTCCTTGCTAGCTTTCTGATGAAATCCTTCCTTCTATTCTTTTAGTATAGCTTTAGTATATAATATATATCATAAAATAATAAATCAGCCTTCTGAAACATGGAGTCAAGATTCTTGTCTCTTCCCTCATCCTGGGACCCCTGCAAACACCACCACACACAGCTATTTGTTTCTTAAAGTCTATTTAAACTGATAGTTGTGTGCCAATTGGTAATGTCAACATACAGATGATTAAAAAAACCCCAAAACTGAGGTGAGTGAATCATGCACTTCACCTTCTCTGAGTGAAGGCTCACAGCCCACTGACAGCTGTGCTGCAAACCAAACTTTTCTTTAAACTTTTGGACTGGAAGATAAGCAGTTGAGATAATCAGCAACAGGCACATTTACTCTGTTAGGTTAAATCTCATCTTATCTTCTTCAAAGAATTGTGGGCACTGACAACATTGTGCAATTCTCACCAGCATTTATTGCTTTCTGGCAGCCTTGATTTCTCTATGGATACATAATTTGATAATCAGCCATATGTAAACCTCTGCCATTACACTGGCACCTCTCCTGCAGTCTTTGAAGGTCTCAGGTTCTTTATTTCTGTTGGAAATTTTATCCTTTCTGGCCCACCATTAAGCTGATTAGAGCAAAGTCTGCTAAGTAAATTCTTCTCCCCAAGTCTCAATGCCAATATCTACACCAGCTCCCCCATGGAAGGCCAGAGGTTTATTTAAGGTTCTCTTTTAGGTTTTCAGCCAGTGTTGAATGGTGATAGCAGATTACAAAGCTGACAAAGTAATAGCAATATGAGGAACTATTACAGTTTGTACTGTCAAACTTCCTTAGACAGTGTGTCTGCAGTGTTTAGATATTTATGACTTTGTACTGAAAACTTAATTATTGATAGATTGCTTTTTGGCATCCTTATTCATATAGCCTGAAATACTTGATTGCCAAACAGCTTCATTACATGCACTGTTGCTACACAGCTCCTTCAGGCCAAATGTAATCTTTTGCCATTGCAATTAATTTTTAAACAGGAGAAGAATTAATCATACAGTCAATAAAACAGAACTGGTCTGGACAATATCTACCTCCAACTCCCTGCTGTTTCTGAGAACTGGGGAGGGGGAAGCCTAAGGCTTATCTGAGGAAAAGCAGAGTAAATGCCACCTGCCAAGCAAGGACCGAGTCCTCCTACTCAGTCTGGCAACCTTAAGATTGCACCGCAGCTCCGGTATCAATGGCAGGGACACTGCCCTGCCAGGCTGCCAGAGCAGGCAGAATTTCACCCTGCCTGAGGTCTGTGCTGCAGCAGCACTGAATGTTTACACCTGACAATCTGCAATGCGATGTGTTTCACTGCTGAGTTATTTTGTTTTCTCGTGCGTGCCGCAATCCCCTCCTCCGCACCTCCTTTTAGGTAATGTGAGGCTCCTCGGCCCCGCCGCTCTCATCGTCGAACGGGACCCGCACCGAGCGTTTGCTGCCCGGCTCGGGCTCCGCATCCTGGCTGCTCAGGGCAGGGAAGCTTCCCACTGACGTGCTGCCAAACATCCGGCAGCCCTGGCCTCGCTGCAGCCCTGCCTGCTCCCTCTCCTCCCCAAGCCCTCGCAGCGCTGTGGACGCCCCTCAACCCGCGGGCTGCCCGCGTCCTGTCCTTCTACGCTGCTCGCCGCCGCCTCCTGACCCCTCAGCCGCGACATCCACAGCCCAGCCTCCGCTACTGGGAACGCCATCTGCCCGCGGGCGGTGTCGGAGGCGCTCCCGGGTGATTCCCGGTTCCAGCGCGAAGCTGCGGCCCCGACCCGGAGCCCAACGCGCACCCACCTGGCAGGACGCCGCCATCTTGCCGCGCCGCCTGTCACATGACCCAGCTGTGAGGGCGTGTTCGGGGGGCGTGGCCTGTGCAGCACCACGTGACACCGGCGTGGTGGAGGGAGCCGGCCCCTGGGTCACGTGACACCGGAGCGAAGATGGCGGCGGGCGGGCTGAGCGCGAGGTGCGGGACCGGGGCCGCTCGAGCGGAGGGAACTTGGGGGCAGCGTGGGGGAGCCCCCGGCTCTCGCTGCGGGCGGACCCCACTCCGCGGGACCGGGGGCCGAGAGGGGCCGGCGAGGAGGGAGCGCAGCGCGGGGCCGGGAGGTTTTAACTGCGGCGGGGCGCGCGCCGGGCTGGCCCCGCCCCCGCCTCGCGCGCGCGGTGAGGCCCCGCCCCCTGGGCTGGGGGACCCTCAGGGACCCTCAGGGAGCCCCGGCTCAAAGAGCGCAGTGAGCAGCGACTGTCGGCATTTTGTGGTTGTTTAATTCCGCCGTGCGGGATCAGAGCTGGGCAGCGCTCCCTGGCAGCCGTTGCTTTGGTGGGGCCGGGGGCTCGGTCCGCGCTCCCTTCCCGGGGGTGCCCGACGGGCGCTCGGCCCTTCCCTGAGGCGAGGGGCGCGCCAGGGCCGGCTGCGCCTCCCGCGCGGCTCCTGCGGACGTGCGAGTCAAATACACACGTGGAAATATGTAACGGAAGCGATTTAATGAATCCCGTGTTCAGTGATCAGCGTAGTTCGGTTGTTTCGTTTCTCTAGAGCACGTTTTTTGTAATTCATGACAACGCTTTTATGTTCTGGAGTTTCTCTAGTGTCTAATTTTTATTAAATTAATGACAACACTGTTACTTGTGGTCGTATACAGAGAGCTTTCCTTCCTTAGCTGTCTTGGAGCCTTATTAATGAAGAGACAACAAACCACGGTCTGTTTTTTTCACAGACGGGATTGTGAAGGAGTGTAAAGTAGGTGGGTTGGCGTTGCTAGGCTGGGGCTCAGATTTGACAGTAAGTGAAAGAAACGGTGTGCAAGATAAATAAAGGCATTGATCTGACATGATCACTGAACCTGGGATTCATTGAATTGCTTCTTTCACATTGCTCTTCAATTCTTGGTAAAATTCTGGGCCTTTGGGTGCTCTGTGTGGCTGGAGAGGTTCATGGCAGAGAAATGCACGCAACCATCGAGGAATGAGCAGGGAGAAATTATGCTGATGGGTGTGCTGCAAATAACAGGTGTTGTCATTAAGTGTCACCACATGGCAGAAGTCACAGATGACTTTCACTGCCACAGTGAGTTATTTTAATAATGTTATTCTAAAAATAAGGCTGTGAGTGTTCTTGTGTAGTCTTTGTGTGTGGAATTGGGGTGTTTAAATTCTCATTTGTAACTAGCTAGCGTGCTGCTAGCAAGTCATAGTTTGTCTAAATGAAATACTCTTTTTGGCCAATATCTTTTCTCTGGGCTGTTGTAAGGAGACTTTTTGAATGCATGTGCCAGGGTCAGGGTGTGATCTGTAAATTTTTATAGGGCAGATTGTCTTTTCTGCAGAGTTCTAATGAAGAAATGAGAAGCTGAGTGTAAATGTTCTGGTGTCTGTGTAAAGATGGTGCAGTTTTTCACTTCGTAGTTTTATGCTCTCCTTAGAGTGGAGGATGAAACTGATGGAAAAATTTGTTTGAAGGAGAGCATTGAATGTAACAGTAGAATATTGCTTTATGCTTTCATTTTCTTCTTAGGAGCCTGAAATGTTCAGATAGCAAAATTGAGCTGGTAACCTGATATCAATGTGAAGCTTTGATGTGAATTCACAGGTCTGGCTGTGTCAGTTGTCACCTCCTGGGTTTTTCCTGGGTTTTTCTAGGACATCTGAAGCTCATTAGCTAAAAGCTAATGTTCCTTAAATCGTTTTCTCACATTGCAGTGTCATTTGCTGCAAGTTAATTGCAGGTTTGAAAAGTGTAAGCTAAATGGAAGCCTGGAATAACATTAATCATTAAAATGGTCTCCACCTTTTCCTTGTGTTTGCAGGAGCAGCAGAGAATTATGGACAATTCTGCTGGGCAGATCAGCTTTAAGAGAACCAGTAAGTTCATTCCCTGCAGAGCAGGTTTGGCCATCACTTACTGGGCTCCATGTGCAAACACATCATTTGTACATCTCTTTGAATATTAGTGAAAATGTTTTCTGCTGCTTTTCCTTCTTTCTCAGCATGATTTTTGTTCCCATATCTCTGCTACTTGTTTATTCTTCCACTGCTTGTTGACAGCTGCTGCATGGACTGCCTGGAAGGGTGTATGGAAAAGGTGCTTCCTTTGCTGGAGTGGGCACAAGTGCTGCTGCCTGGACTGCCCTGGGGTGTTCATGTGTGGTACAACTGCTCTCTTATTTTGAGGGCTGGAGCCTGTGCTTTCAAGAATTTGCCCGGAGTTTGGGAATCCAAATGTTTCTAAACCCAGTCCATTGCCTCCCTAGGAATGGGCAGTGTAGCTCAGTGCCCCCTCAGTTCTGCATCTGGATTCACTCTGAGCCTCAGACACCTGCCTTGTGTTGTTCCTGCCTCTCTGTGGTGGTGGAATTTCTTTGCTTTGCTGAAGCTTAACAGATCTAATATTTGGTAATGCACTTTGAGGAGTCTGTTCAGTGCTGTTTGGTTCTGTTTTAGGCCCAGATTGCTGCAGAGTTGAACAAGCACTGGCAGAGGCTGTTAGAGGGACTGTCATACTACAAACCACCAAGGTACAGTCACTGCCTGATTTTAGAAATGAATCTCTACTGTGGAGTTTCCTAGCAAGTAAAGAAAGGTTACAGAATATTGTATGAAATATTGAAAGGTCACTGAGGAAGAAGCAAATGTTCAGTTTAAATTGATAGAGTGGAGAACTTTGAAATGATGCCTATTTAATTTTTTCCTTTCACTTTAGTTCGACTTCAGCAGAAAAAATTAAAGCCGATAAAGATGTTGCTGCTCCACTAAAAGAGTTGGGTCTGAGAGTCAGCAAGTTTTTGGTGAGTGAAGCTGCTCTTGGATTATTTTTTATCCCTGGAATGAATTGTTATAGGATTCTGATACCAAAGTAACCTTTGTGATGTTGAGTAGAGAGAAACTTAAGGTCCTTTCAGTTCAAAGTTATCTAAAGGATGTTGAAGTCCTTGTTGAGGCTCTAGGTCAAACTTCCAAAGTGATGAGTGACTTTGAGATGCTGTGGTTTTCTTGGTCCTTTTCAGCAGCAGCCACCTGCTGTGGGTCTGAACTGGGCTCTTCCAGGCCAACTGCTCAGCTAAAAACCTGATGTCCCTTAAATCAGTTGCCTTGTTTGACAATCCTCTCAGTTCACCTGCAAGGTTCTGTTTCTTTAAGCCAGAAGTTTAGAGTTCAGTGGCTGGTGGTACTTTTATTTAAATGTCTGATGCTCCTTTAGCTGAAGTTAAACTGCAGCTCAGTGACATTAAAGCTGGTATTTGGGTTTAAAAGAAGTGCTGATTAAAGCATCTGCCTGGTGCAAAAATATTCTTTTGTCATGTTATTTGTTTTGAAGATAAGAGCTGCCTGAGTATTTGGAGAGAATCTTAATCTTTAATGAATTCAGTTGCCTTTTATTAATTTCAGATCATTTCTCTTTCTTTTGTTCAGGGTCTGGATGAAGAGCAGAGTGTGCAGTTGTTACAATCTTATCTTCAAGAGGATTACAGAGGAACAAGAGACTCCTTAAAGGTCCCATTTATATTCTTTTTACTCCACATCTTTCCTTAATAACAGTTGGTTTTTGATGCAAATGGTCACATGTGAATCCCAGTTCTGACTGGGAAATGGCTTTGTAGCTTTTCTTCTCTGGAGCTACATCCAGGCTTATCTCTTCCTTCTTGGATCTCTGCAGGAGCTCAGCTTCTCTCTCTGTCACAGGAAAGCTACAGATTTGTGAATGAGAGTGGAGCTGAAAAATAAATACATAGTTAAAAATGAGTGTTTTGTGCTTTTGGAATCTGTCTTTCCAAATGAAAGGAAAATTGTCTTTTATTTGTTTTAGTCATTTTGTGAACATATATTTTGTCAGTAGGTGTTTCTCCAGTAGCTATTTTTTGTCATATTTTTTTTACAGACAGTTCTTCAGGATGAAAGGCAGAGTCAGGCTCTGATGCTGAAGGTCAGTCATTTCCATTTGTATTTTCTGGGGAAAAAATCTGTTGGCAGCAAACCTACTTTCTTTTGGTAGAAAATCTTGAAATAATTGAAGTATTCCTTCATATAAAGGATGGCTTTTAGAAGGTGCTTCTGAAATTGAGGGATGTGTGTGTAGACTTGAAGAGGGTTAGTAATTGCTATAGAAATGAAATTTTAGGCTTGATATTAAGGAATTTAGCTGGGTAGATGTACACTGCCTTATTTTCCAAAGCTTGTAGGTTTGTGTGTCACTGTCTGACATGGCAAGATTGATGATCATTTCTTACAGAGGGTAGTAGGGATGTCTTGTTGCCTTTCTTTTCCATGTTTTCTCATTTAACAGTGTATTTATAGACCTGTCGTTACGGCAGTGCTTGATTGAGTTCTGTAACGTTTTTTAAGTCTTGGTTGTTTTCCCCAAATTCAGAACTGCTCAGTTGAAATTCCATCTGTAATAACTCTGTATTCCTTGTGGTGAAGGCCTTGGCAGTGGCTGGGAGAGGGAGGTGGCAGGGACTTGGACACTGTGCCAGGTTGGTATTGATGGCACTTTACATTCACAGCTCGCTGACTACTACTATGAGGAGAGGATCTGCATCCTGCGCTGCGTCCTCCACCTGCTCACCTACTTCCAGGACGAGAGACACCCTTACACAGTGAGTCCAGGATGTGATGCCATTGAAACAGGCTAAATATGGGAGCTGTGGGGTAATTCCCTGCTTGTGCAGAAAGCCCACATGCATGAGAAGTTCATGGAGTTGTTTGTCTCTTTTAGGCACAGTACTTCCAGTGCGTTGAAAAGTTGGACAAGGAGCTCGTTCCGAATTACCGCAAGCAGTTTGAAGCACTGTACAAAGCAGAGGCTCCTACCTGGGAAACACATGGAAATCTTATGGTATTTTGTTTCTTACTATCGTTTCTCAAGCTTATAAAGTCATTTCTTACATGTAGTGTATTGGAAAATGCATATGTACAGATGCAGTTAAACACTCTCTCTGTAACAGAACACACTTTTGCTCAGAGACAGAGTTTCATGAAACTTACTGTTCCTTGTAATAAATCTGTGGAGAGCACTGGGGCCAACAGAGCCATTTATGTGTAGTTGTTCACAATCTCTCTGGACCTAGAGTGGCTTTCCTTGCCATTGACACAGTTGCTGGCTGCACAAGCTGTTGAAATGCTTCCACCCTCCTCAGCTTCTGGCTGCCCTGTGAGCTTTGACGTGTGATGGTGGAACTTTCCTTCATGCAGACAGAACGCCAGGTTTCCCGGTGGTTTGTGCAATGCCTTCGGGAGCAGTCCATGCTCCTGGAAGTCATCTTCCTCTACTATGCATACTTTGAAATGGCACCTGAGGAGCTCCTGGCCTTTGCAAAGATGTTCAAGGAGCAGGGATTTGGCACAAGACAAACCAACAGACATTTAGTAGATGAGAGCATGGATCACCTCGTGGATCGTATTGGGTGAGTATTGTGTGTATTTGTGATGTGGGTACAGAGCAAAACAATTGCTTTTCTCAGGAAAAAATGCATTTATAATTAATGTCTTTTTTGTTCTGTGTGGGCCATGACTCAAGGGGGGAATGAGAATCCTGCCATACATCCTAGTGGCAGAGAGTTATAAAGGTGGAAAAGCTGTCTTCAAATTTCAGTGACCCTTTTTGGTCTGTTCAACCAAAAAAGGTAGTTCTGAAGATTATAACTTTTCCTGTACCAGCATTTCAAGACAAAATTTGGATTATGTGCCGCTTGTTTCTTGTAATTTCTTATTGCTTCAAAGAAAGATGAACAAAGCAAACTAAAGGATGCTTTTTGACCTCTTATAGTTTAAGAAAAAAAAACCTCACCTGAATTCTCCAATGAAGTTACTGACCTATTTGTTTTTACTCTTCTACTGCTTGTAGCTACTTTAGTGCTCTTATTCTGGTGGAAGGCATGGAAATTGACTCCCTCCATGAGCGTGCTTTGGATGACAGGACAGAGGAACACAAGTTGGCCAACAATCAGCACATCCATCAGGTAAAACACTGGCAGAGTAACCAACCCCTCCAAGCCTAACAATACAGAACTTACTGTGGTTACCCAGGCTGTGTCTGTAAACTTTTGGTCCTTGTGCTTGTTGGCCAGGTGTAGAACCTGGCATCCATGAGGAGGACACAATGAGCTATGTGCTTGTTGAGTATGAATTACTTTCAGATCTCAGTTATTTTGCTTTTGATTTGTCTCTGTGCAGGAGATGGACAATCAGCTGCTGCAGTTAGGGGATGTCTCACATCATGCTCCAGTGCTTTTGGCCTGGGCTCTGCTCCGTCACACCATAAACCCAGATGAGTCCACAAACATCATCAGGAGGATGGGCAGCACTGCTATCCAACTGAACGTCTTCCAGTATCTGACCAAGCTGCTGAGATCCCTCAGCAGTGGGGGCAAGAATGTGAGTTTCTTCAATTGTGCATGTAAGCTTTTGAAGGTCTAACTGCTCCTGATGTCCAGCTGTGATGGGAAGCAGAGACTGAACCAATGTTCTTTTCAAACATGCTGTAAAGCATGTTCTGTCATCTTAATCTTCTTTCAGTGAGGATCAGAAATCAAGTTGGAACAAAACAGATTGTTATGCCCAGAGAATTAAGTAAAGCTTTTTTAAGCAAGGAACTACATCTCTCTTGAGCAGAATAGACTCCAGTTAATCAAAGTTTTTTATTTGCCTCCATAAGTGCATTTGCCATTGTGAATCTTGAGTATGGGATGATGTAACTCTGCACTATTCTCTGTATAGCACTCATTAGAAAATGTGGTGTACTAGGGCAAACTGCTTTGTAGACAGAAGCCAGTGAAAGCAAATCCTTTTGATTCCTAGAATTGTTGAGTGGTTGTTTTTTTTTTATTTTGATGCCTGCAAGGCATTTCTAGTGATAATGGTAATGGCAAGACTTCTCCGTTCAGTGAAATATTTTGTGTTAATATGGAGCTTAACTAACGACTGCTCCCTGTTTTGCTGCCCCTTTGCAGCAAGGATACATAAAAAGTCATTCACTTGATGTGTAGAGCAGACTGAGTAGAGTTACAGCATGTTTGTAATTCTTTCCCATGACAGCCTTGTGTGTTCTGTCTTTGCAGTGTACTGCCAGCACAGCTTGTATGTGTATTTATGGACTTCTTTCCTTTGTCCTGACATCACTGGAATTGCATACGTTGGGCAATCAGCAGGTAAGCATCCAAGAGCCTTTGCATTTGTTACATAATTTAGAATTACCTGTCATAACTGATGCTAATTGCCTATTAAATTGTAGTCTTGCATTTCAGACTGCAAATTTGAAAAGCTTTATGCAAAAAATTGCATAATTTATGCAAATTTGTGCTATGCAAATTTGCTTTAAGCAAATTTGAAAGCTTTATGTGGCTTAGGGAGACCCAAACGAGTGATTTGCTGGTTTTCCTTCTGCATTTACACCATGCAAATGTGGTAAACACCTCTACAGACTGGCAAATTAGTAGTGAAAGAACACATCATGCATTTGAAGTCCTATGGATGTGAAGCTAATTGGTGATCTGTTATTCCCAAAACAATGGAAATAATACAAACTCAATTTCTGAGTTGGACTGGACATTTTACAGCCCTCTGCAGACATTGTGGACGTGTTTGTTGTGGCCAGTTCATTCATTATGAGGAGCATGGCTTTAGGTTGTGGTCTGGGGGTGGGTGTGTTGGGTGTGTTTTGGCTCCTGGAAGTAGTTACATCTTGGTGGGTAAACATAGAAACTTAAATTCCAAAGATGTGGCAGAACCTGGTTGGAACAAAATCCTCCTGTGTAAAGTAGCTTTGATTTTTTCCATCCTGTCTTCCTTTGTAGGATATAATTGATGCTGCATGCGAAGTTCTGGCAGCTTCCAGCATTCCTCAGCTCTTCTGGAAAACGGTGAGTGTGTTTGCAACTTGTTTGACCTACCTTGTTTACAACTATGACCTGATAAGTGGTTCCCTTTTAGGAAAGGAACAGGCTGGTTGTATTTAGTGAGTTGGTTTCTAGGAGGGCCTGAGGAGCAAATGTTCATTTGCCTCTATCTTTAATTTACTTTTGCCCTTTCCTGCTTTTTAGGTACAGCCTTGGCTTTACACTTGAAAAGGATACTGGAACGAGTTTTAATATAGGTGATAGTTGATAGCAGGGCTGGGGCTGCAAGGATTGAACTAACTGCTGGCAAAAGCATTGTGCTTGTTTTTGTTGTCAGAATTAGGATGATATGTAATGCCTTACAGTCTTCTTGCCTTATACTTGCAGACTGCCTCATGCTTTAGTCTGTGCAAGTGTGATCTCCAGTCACTGGAGTGATACTTTTGTGCATGATTAATGTTAAATGTACAGCTTAAAACAGAACTGTAACCTTGTGCTATACTGAGACCCTTTTAGCTTTTCTTTTTAGTAGTGAGACATTTGTTTTCTCTTTCCACCACCAGGAACCTACAGCAGGTCTGGGTATTATCCTGGACAGTGTTTGTGGGATGTTCCCCCATCTTCTCACTCCTCTCCTTCAGCTGCTCCAAGCCCTTGTGTCTGATAAATCTACTGCAAAAAAGGTACAGGATCTCTCTGGGTGTTTGGGAGATGATTTATTTCGAGTCAGGGATGACATGCTCTGTGATTCTTTCTTCCCATTACATGTGCTTATCTCAGTTGCAGTCTTAGATAGCAGACATAAGCTTTTGTCTAAGAACAGTGAACATGGCTCCTTCAGAGTTGTGTGGTGTTGCAGGATGCTGTTTTCTGGCTTTTAGAAAACTTTTCAGCTTTAATGGTTGAAGATTAAGATGATAATTTTTGGGTGGTACTTACCTGATTCATTAGATGAGACTTGTCTGAACATGAGGGCTGTGTAATAATGCTTTGGTAGGGTTGATGTTTTAGAAGGATATTGTTGTACACCTCAAGTAAACTTGCTTGATACTGGAAGTAAGCTGGTTGATAAATTTTTAAGAAGCTCTGGCTCTTTGGCTGGTTGTTGAAGCTCTCTCTGATGCAGGTATACAGTTTCCTGGATAAAATGTCCTTCTATATTGAGCTGTACAAGCACAAACCTCCAGATGTGATCTCCCATGAGGATGGCACGCTGTGGCGAAGACAGGCGCCAAAGCTCCTCTATCCTCTTGGTAAGGAAACTGCACTCACCTTTTCTTACTGAAATCCTTTGGGAAATTCAGCTCTTTCTTTACCTGGCTTCTAACTCATGGGTAAACTCATTTGTGACTTTGCTTCACCTGCTTCAATCTTTAGGACTAGGTCAGACAAATCTACGGATACCTCAGGGAACAGTGGGCCAAGTGATGCTGGATGATCGGGCTTATTTGGTACGGTGGGAGTATTCCTACAGCAGCTGGACTCTGTTCACCTGTGAGATTGAGATGCTGCTCCATGTTGTGTCAACAGCAGGTGAGACAGGCTGGGAGCGTGAAAGAGAATAAATAATTATTAATTGGTGTCAGTTTGAGGTTAGTAGTAGGGCTGAATAGCTCTGAGTACATTTGGAAGAGCATGGAATATTATTCAGCAACCTGATGATGATTATTCTGTAAAATTCACTGCAAAAGGCCAAGAGCATGTAGTGTAATGAGATACACTTTAGATGAGGGAAAAGTTGAGATACATAAACAAATGTTTTTTGATATGGGAGAGGGATGGTTTTGAATCATGCAGATATGTGGTAAGAGATATGTGCATTGTTCCAGGCTTTATTACTGCTGAAGTACAATTTTGCATTCTAATGTTTGGTTTTCTTTATCCAGATGTGATTCAGCATTGCCAGAGGGTCAAGCCCATAATTGATCTGGTTCATAAAGTCATCAGCACTGATGTATCAATTGCAGATTGTCTTCTGCCAATCACATCACGAATCTACATGCTCCTGCAGAGGTGAGTCCCTGACAGCAGAGGTACCTGAGCAGATAGAGTGACCTGAAGGGTAGCTGATTATTTATTTTGCCAAGAGCTTTACAGGATGTGTGTCAATGCTTGAATTCCCCAAGACTGGTGTTCAGCTCTCAAAACTGTTCTGGTTACACATAGGTTAATGTTTTGATACAGCAGAAATGGCCCCCTCTTCTACTTCTTTCCTGAAAGGTGTGCAATTTTATCCCTTTAAAGGTCATTTTGATTAGTAGCTATATTTACATGAAACAGGGATAAACATAGCATTAGAGCAGTAATTCACAGGTTTTAAAACAGTTGTAATTATTAACTCCTCCCAGAGTTAACTGCCTGGGAATTGATGTTCAGCTGTATAATTATTGTTTGCTGTGACAACCTGCTGTCTTACCAGCCTTGCTCTGGCAGTAAATTGATCTGACTCAGGTGTGAGGGGGAGGTGGCAAGTCTAGACTGAAAGTGCTGACTCTGGTGTCTGTATTTATCTGCTTAAATTTTATATGTGTGTACTTCAGTGAGAGAGAAAGAAGCTTTTTGATTAAAAAAAACAGACTAGACCACAGGTGGCAGTGCTTCTTTCCATGCATGCTGTTTCTCTTTTATAGGCTAACAACTGTAATCTCTCCCCCTGTGGATGTTATTGCTTCTTGTGTCAATTGCTTGACAGTCCTGGCTTCTCGGATGCCAGCCAAGGTGAGGAAAGGACCTGCTGCTGAGAGCTGGTACATTTAGCTGTAAATCAGAAGGAGCATCTGTACCTCTTCTCTTGCAGGTTTGGACTGACCTTCACCACACAGGCTTCTTGCCATTTGTTGCCAATCCACTGTCCAGTATGAATCACATGATTAGGTATTAATGTTCCCCACCTTATTTTTTTTTTTTTGCCTAACCAATTCATAACATGCAATAAGAACTTTTTGCCAGTGTGCAATCTCTGCACCTGACATCTCTCACTTATGTCAGAATCCTGCTATTCATGTGATGAACTGTCTTGCTCATTTCACAGTGCAGAGGGAATGAATGCTGGGGGCTATGGGAACCTTTTGATGAGCATGGAGCAGCCCCAAGGCGAGTACAGTGTTACCATCTCCTTCCTGAACCTGGTAACAACTCTTGTCCGGGTGAGTGCCTCTGGAGAGCTCTGGTGTGACACCAGCTCTGAGCTGGTATGATTGAGAAATGAAAGTGATCTCAGCCATGTCTGAGATCAGTGTCTTTGCAGCAGGGCTCTCTAAGTAATATTTGCTTGCCTTTTCTTCTGCACTGCTGTTTGTACTTTCTCTGATATGATTCTTACCAAAAAAAAAACATTTTGACTCGTCTCAAATGACTACAAAAAACTGGAAATTGCTTGTAAATCTATGTCCCTGTGTTTCATTGTTTTCTCACACTTCAAAGACAATAAGAAATATCTTCCTCCAAAAGTTTCCTTGTTCCCCTCCTGGTTAAATAACATTTCTGTTTCTCCTAGGGACAACTTGGTAGCACCCAGAGCCAAGGCCTGGTGCCCTGCATAGTGTTTGTTCTGAAGGAAATGTTACCAAATTACCACAAATGGAGATACAACTCCCATGGAGTGAGAGAGAAAATTGGTAAGGATGTTAAAAGGGGGGGTATGAGGGGAAGGGAATAAAAGGGATCACCTGCCTTCTTTTTCTAGCAGCCATTTGGGATTTGCATTGTACAACTCCTGATATTGTTAGATGCTGTGATTTGTTTGAAAATACAAGGAATGAGGCAAAAGTTTTCAAAAACTGAGTAGTCCATTTCATCTCTGTTTTAGGGTGCCTAATTCTGCAGCTGATCCATGCTATACTGAACTTGTGTCCTGAAATGGATCCTCGCAGGTAAGACAGGGGAGAGGTCTCACACCTGCACTAGCCTGGTTTACAGTGCAGGAATCACTGCAACTTTGTTTCAGTTTTTGAATTCAAAAGAATAGGAGGGAGTACATAGCTGTGTAGTGCTGGTTTCAGCTCTTTGCTGCATTACTGAGTACAGGAAGGGTAGCAGAAGATTAGGGACAGAGCAAATCACGTTGGTTTCTAGAACTCTTGGTAAAAAAAAAGAAAAGAGTACATAGATTTCGTGGGACAGACTACCATCCACTTTCCCATTTGGTGTACTCTGGCGAAAGTAGAAGGGAGAGTAAAGGGAGGGGGTGTAGAAATGAGGAGGTTGCTTTGTGGTAGTTTTTAAAGTTCAATATGGCAAAATGCCTCAAGTGCTCCTGGTGACACTGTTCTGTGTTTGTGTCACAGCAATGCCCCCAGCCTGCAGTCCTTGTGCATCTTCAGCCTGGCCAACACCGAGGCAGGGCAAGCTGTCATTAACATCATGGGAATTGGGGTGGACACCATTGACATGGTCATGGCCTCCCAGTCCAGCAGGTGAGTGGGGTGTGGCTGTTTGGGCAGTTTCTGTGTGCTGGCTCTGAGAGAAAATGTCTTGGAACTCTGGTGGAGTTTCCTCTGTGAATGTTATAAACTAATAAATGTTGGTTGTGAGCACAGTTCCTTACTTTGGATTCTCTTTGGACACAGTGATGAGTCCCAAGGCCAAGGCCAGCTGCTGATCCAGACAGTGAAGTTGGCATTCTCTGTTACCAACAACGTCATCCGGCTGAAGCCCCCGTCCAGCGTGGTGTCTCCCCTGGAGCAGGCACTCACTCAGCATGGTGGGTACTGCCTGGGGTACTCCAGCTGTGCTTCTGGGTCAGCTGCAAATGGCACTGTGTGTCTCATCACAAACACTGCTGAAGGTTTCCAGGTTACAAAAAGTGGTTGCTACTGATGGGAGGATGCCTCTTCTCCCTCCTCTAAGGCATTCTTCCCCTCTGGGACAGCTTTTAAAGGATTAATCAAACATGGCTTATTGTTTGCTGCTTTGTAATGAGATTATTGTAATTACAGAATATACTAAATCAGTTGCTGTTAATGCCTCTGGCTGGACCCATACCATGTTCTTTTGGGAGACCAACTTAGTTCTTATCTTCTGCTGTGGAAATAATTTGGTAAATAGTTACATCTTGTTGTTTCTTCTCTTTGATTTTATTTGTGTTCTCTCCAGGTGCTCATGGGAACAACCTCATTGCTGTCTTGGCCAAATACATCTACCACAAGCATGACCCTGCCCTTCCACGCCTGGCCATCCAGCTGCTCAAACGACTGGCTACAGTAAGATGAGACACATCAGTGCTCCTTTGCTTCTCCCCTTGTGACTGATGCCACTACTGAACTTTTTTCAAATAATCTCCTCAGGCTTTTTTTGTATTAGGGAGCTTAGTGCAAGTCAGTTGAAGCAGAGTAGACTGGCATCTGTAAGTTAATGCACATGAAAAATCATGTAAAGGATCCTTTAGTTTTTTTATGTGATCTGCTGTTTCAGAAGTCACTCAGCACTCACTGAGAGGCATCCCATTAGCAGGGTTTTTTTCTGCAAAGTATTTGCACTTCCAGTTGTTCTCTTCCCAATTTTTGAGCAACTTTCTCTAGTCACTCTCTTAAATACAATTCTTAGACCTTCCTACCTGGAATTGTACCATCTTACTGAGAAGAGTATCCTATTTAAGTTTTTATTGGGACCTTTCAACTTTTAGACTTCTGGACTTGGTAAAAGTAGACTTTAGACTTAGAAAGCCTTTTGCACTTACTCTTTTTGTCTGCTAAACATCAGAATATTTGTAGCTTTTTAAAAGCATATAAATCCAGATATTGGCTCATTTATTTCAAGAAATGTAATTCCAAAGCAGTTTTTTCCTTTGTCTTTTCTATTTCCTTTGTAACCTTTGAGAAGTTGATGAGGATAGAGTAGAATTGCTCAAGAGGAAAGTTTGGATCACTTGTCACGTTTCTTCCTGCTTAATGACAACTGACTTTGATAAGTTCATAGATTCACTATTAAACATTTTTGAGTTTCAGTACAATCACCTTTTGTGTGTAATTAAGCATTGTGTACAGCATGTTTCTTTTTCCTTCTGGTGTTTGTTTCCATGGGCAGGTTGCTCCCATGTCTGTGTACGCCTGCCTGGGCAGTGATGCCGCTGCCATCCGCGATGCCTTCCTCACCCACCTGCAGAGCAAGATCGAGGACATGCGCATCAAGGTCATGATCCTGGAGTTCCTCACAGTGGCAGTGGAGACACAGCCTGGGCTCATTGAGCTGTTCCTCAACTTGGAAGTGAAGGATGGCAGTGATGGGTCTAAGGTACAATAGCAGATACTTGCCTGAGGACTCACTGGCTTTTTTCTGCATATTAGAGCACTGGATGCTAAAATCTGATATTGTACATTGTAACCTGATGTGTTTAATGTAAAGATAAATGCAGGTTGTGCTTGTATTTAATGCATGTGGTACTATCCCAGTTTCACTTTTCCCTGTAACCAAAGAGAAACTTTCCCCAGTATTTCAAGGCAGATACTGAGTTAGCAACAGAACATCTGCTAAGACCAAGGGTGCCTGTGGCCTGCTCTCTTCACTGCATGTGCTGTTCTTTCAGTGACCTTAAAACACTCATTCATTACTGGCAGTGAGAAAGATAAGGATTTGTGTACAATGGACAATACAGTTCTCCAGCATTATAACCTCTTGTCTCCTTTTGCTTTAGGAATTCAGCTTGGGGGAGTGGAGTTGCCTCCAGGTGGTGTTGGAGCTGATTGACTCCAAGCAGCAGGAGAGGTACTGGTGCCCTCCCCTCCTGCACCGCGCTGCCATCGCCTTCCTGCACGCGCTGTGGCAGGACCGCCGTGACAGCGCCATGCTCGTGCTGAGGACAAAGTGAGTTGGTGATCCTTGACAAGGCATTTTCCTTCCTCTTTTCCAGAACACTCTTTCTGTGCTTTATCAGACTTTTCAGGGACCTTTGCACCTTAGTCAGTGTGTGGTGAGGGTACGCAGTGTGTGGGCTTTGAGTGTGGAAGATGAGAAGCCCCAGTGTGTCAGAATCAAATATATTTCTGTTTCTTTTATACAAAGCTAAATAAACTTGTATTTACCAAAGCATATTTTATACATAGTTTGGGACACTCAAAATGCTGCTAGGCACGTGGCATGAGGGAGACAACTGATAATATTTTGTTTATGTCTTTTAGGCCAAAGTTTTGGGAAAATCTAACTAATCCCCTCTTTGGGACCCTTCCTCCGCCCTCCGAATCATCAGAGGTGAGTTACATACAAATAAAATGAAGGGATTAATGTACTCCTCAGAAAAGGTTTCTAAGTGATGTGTGTGGCCATTCCCTCTGCTTACAGCTTCCTAAAAGGAGCTGTGACCAAGTGGGTAAAACATAGGCAGAAGATGAAGTGAATGCTGTCTGGATTTTCAGAGACTGGGCAGCCATGAACTGCCTTTTGAAATTCTCTGGTATTTATTCACATATGAAACAAAAATAGCTGTTTGGCTGCTGTGGTAATGCTCACTGTAGAAGGTGTGTGTCTGAAGTGTATCCATAATCTGGGCTCAGGCTAACTGATATGGAAGAATTGATTAGGTTCTTGTTCTTCCTTTCTGTGCAAGTTTTTTCCTTCATTCTGAAAGCCCTGTGCTCTCACTGAAGAGTTCAAATTCTGAGCACAGTATTCTGTCCCTATTGTCACCAGTCTGTGGTCAAATGGCATAAGTATTGCTATTGTGGGAGAAGTAAGTCTCCTGCAGAACTGGAGTATCTGCCATCCCAAGTGGATGGGTAGGGATAATTTCACTTACCCTGCAGAACTCAGATTTTCATTTTTTTTTCCTTGTTTTTTTTTTTTTTTCCTCATAGCTCAGTGTCTTGGATACCTGTGCCTTAATAATGAAAATCATCTGCTTGGAGATCTACTATGTTGTCAAGTGAGTCTTTGGTAGTCTCTCCTTCATCTCTGTACTTTTTAGTTATCTAAACTGTGTGTGTTAACTCTTGATACACCGTATGGGCTTTGATGGGCAAAGCATATGTAATCCTGTGAAAATCTGGGGGTGATTCATGAACACATGACAGACATTCATTTGAGATTCTTGCAATCACTAATTGTGATTATGATATTACAATTCTTCTGTAGCCTTGAGGTGAGAATGTATCAGTATTTTCCTTGTATGCTGAAATAAGAATATACAGTATTTATTAAAACTAATTGTCAACTAATTACTGTAAACTGTAGTAAAATTACTGTAAACTGTAGTAGTTGAATTACATTTAGTAGTTTTCTCCCACTTGATTTGTTTTCCTGAAAGTAACATCTGTTTCATATGTTGAAAAGTCAGGATTAACAAAAATTTGTTTAAAAAAAAACTATAGATTTTCTTCAGGGATCATGTTTTTCCTTAATATTTGATGCAAAAAGTGGGATTCCCTGCACAGGTCAAATATGCGGAATAATCTTCACTTGCAAGCTGTGCCCTTGGCTTTCCTCCCTGAATCTCAGGAGCAGTATATTTTCTGACCCAAGAATAACTGAAGCTAACTCCTTCTCTTGCTTTGGTCAGGGGCTCACTGGACCAGTCCCTGAAGGACACCCTGAAGAATTTCTCTGGCAAGAAGCGCTTTGCCTACTGGTCAGAGTACGTGAGGTCCCTGGCCCAGCACGTGGCAGAGACCGAGGGCAGCAGCTGCGCCTCTGTCACCGAGTACCAAATGCTCATCTCAGCCTGGAGGATGCTGCTCATCATCTCCACAAGCCATGTAAGGGCTGCCTCTTACCCTGCATGAGAGGCTGAAATGAATATTTTGAGTAATACAATGTCAGCAGCTTCTTAAGGGCCAGCTAAGCAGAATTCACTGGTTTCTTCTTTTGGTTTTGTTGTGTGTGTGAGCACAGTACAGGTTGGTGTGAGCATGGTGCAGGGGGTTAGAGTGGGTGGTGTTTTGCTGTTTGATCAAAATGAGCATATTGCCTTCTCAAGGAGGGAGGCAGTAAATAGTTTTTAGAGGGTTTCTAAGTAATTCTGCAATCCTGACAAGCTTTTTCTGTGTTGAAGGAGGCAGGGATGCACTGTTAAGCAATTAGTCATTACCAGCTCCTTGTCAATGGTAATGTAGGACTAAAGTGATTTCTGTAAAAGTCAGCAGTTATAATATTGATGGATTCTTAAAGTAACAAAACAGTAGACTGATTTTAGGCTGCTTAGAAGATGCACCTTTTATTGTGCTGATTGATCTTTATCTTTGTTGATTTAGGCTGATATCATGCATCTGACTGATTCTGCAGTTCATCAGGAGTTGTTTCTGGATGTGCTAAATGGCACCAGGGTTTTGGTAGGTGTTGTTTCCTATCAGTTCTTTCATTTCTTAATTGCTTATCTTCTTTGCACTATTCCTACAGATGCTTGTAATGTTAGGGTTTTTTTAGATCCTGTGAAAATGGGCTGAAACAGAGTCTCTCTCCATGAACCGATGAACTGCTTAAATCTTTATTTTGTATGTGTCATTCTTTCATCACTAAATGACCCTGTGGGGGCCCTGGCTCTGATCCCCTCAATTCTACTGAAGGAACAAGCCTGGTCATTTGGTGGTGGTGCTTGGGCTGAGCATTTCTGAAGTGTTTCCACCTGTGAGAGTTCCAGCTGTAACTCTTACTGTACTTCTCCTTAGCTCCAGGTTCCCATGTCAGTGCCCTGTCTGCAGCTGGGGTCTATGCTGTGTACCCTTCTTCTGATCCTGCTCAAGCAGTGGAAAAAGTAGGTGTTTTGTTTGGATATTTTTTAGTCACTGCTAGAAAAAAACTTTGGAGGTCATATTTAAATAAAAATTTGGGAGGTTATGTTGAAGTGTTTTGGTCTAGTGAGAATCCCTTAGTGATCTGGGGAGAAAACTGAAGGTTTATCATTGAATTCTCTTTTGGCATGTCAAATGTCTCTTGGTTGTTGCTGAATTGTGAGAAATCTCTGGTAGCAATAATTAATTTTGTTTCCTGCTTGTTGGTGAGAAGTAGCAAAAGAGCTTTTGTGATAGTGAGTCCTGCTTTCTCACTCTGATTCTCACAATGAAGGGAAAACGCATTCTCTCATTCTGTGGAACGTCTTTAGTGAGATCCAGGTGGTGACTTAAACTTTACTTTGAAGAACTGCTTTTGTTTTTAGGGGTCATATAACTTATGATCCACACAGCTCATTCAAGGCAGTGTATTTATTGAGGGATCTTGTCTAATCTGAAGAGCTCTCCCTTTTTGTTGTCAGCGAGTTGAGTTCTGTGGATAAAATCATAAACTCCTTGACGCAGATTCTGGAGGGAGTACTACAGGCAGATCAGCAGATGATGGAGAAAACCAAAGCCAAAGTGTTCTCAGCTCTTATCACTGTTCTGCAAATGAAGGAGATGAAAGGTGAGGTGGTGCATGTGCAGGTGTTGAGGTGCCAGGGCTGAACACTCCTTACCCCCAGCATGTGCAAGATAAACACATGGTGCTGGTAGTCGTGCAGGGTGCTGAACATAGTCACCAGCCTGTGGGACTTCTCTCCTTTTTCTTCCCTCCTTTAGCTAGTTTTGGAAAGAGGTGATGTTTATCATTCATTCACTCTATGTCCATGTCTTCCCTTCTCTTGTCTTTCCCTGACAATAACCTCTGTTTGATCAGTTTAGTTCCTGTGTGGTTTTGGAGACAGCTAAGTGGATGTGTAAGTCAGGCTCTCTCAGAGTGACTGTAGAGCTTAGATTCTGACATGGATTTCCAGTTAAAGATAACAAAAGACCCAAACAGAAGAAAGGGTACATTTTGTTACAAACCACAGAAACCAGTCTGGTCACTACTCCTGTCCCTTCTGGGGCATCTGGCAGTGCAGTGGCACTTGAAGACCCTCAGTGAAATCTGGGCAGTATTTCTCTGTGCAACACATACAAAGGCAACTGTGATTAAAAGTGTGTCAGGTTACTTGTCTGTGTTCCTTGTTCCATTGCTTTGGCTCTGCAAATGTTTACATTTTGAAAAATAAGTAGAAAGTGGAGGATTGGTTGTTTAAAGAAAACAATTTTAATTGTTTTCTTTGCTGTTGAATTTGAGTTTCTAGCTGTGCTGGTAAAATGTGGGGCAATTTATTATAGTGGTTTTGATAAGAATGTAGTATTTATATGGATTCACAGACCATGGACTGCACCCAATCTGCATAGGCTGATACCAGCAGTCTGAAGCAGTGGGTGGGAATTGCTGTTGTGGAATAATCTGTCCACAGTAGTGCTTGATTTGTGTTTTGACATGTCATGAGTTTATATGACTTTGTATGACAAAATCTGCATGCTTTTCTTATTGAGATGATTATAATCCCTTAATATATCCTCCTAGATGTAGACATCTAACTTAGTCACAGCTGCTCACATTGTTTTGTAGGTTTTGAGATGAGAACAGAATAAATGCTAATTCCAGGAAATGTGGCTCAGTGATGTTACCAGTTCAACTGGAAATCTGAGTACAAGGAGTGTGTGTTAACTGGTGTCTGTTGTGTGTGTCACAGTGAATGACATCCCCCAGTACCCCCAGCTGGTGCTGAGTGTGTGTGAGACCCTCCAGGATGAGGTCATTGCTCTTCTGGACCAGACCCGGCACAGCCTGACCGTGGGAGATGCTGCAGATGACAAGGACAGCATGGAGACCGACGACGCCTCCCGGGTGAAGCACAAGGACCAGCGAGATGGGGTAAAGGGCTGCTCATCTGCTCTGCAGTCTTGTCTCTCCCCTCTAGACAAGCGTTTCATGGTGCTTGGAACAGCTTTCCTTTGTAGCCTGCTGCCTTCAGAGGAAGTTTCAGCAGTTTCTGTTTCAGAATTTTCTTGGCTCACATCAGTCTGGGAAGTTGGCTCTTGCTGCCTCTTCTTCAGGTGTGCACTAAAAAAACATTTTCATAAGTGCTAATACAGCCAAGAGGTGTACAGAGTATAATGTGAGGGATATCAGGAGCCTTCATCTGTGATTCTGAGAATGATTGGAATTTAGGTGGTGTTAGTAAATGCTTTTGAGATTTTTCCTGGTACAGCCCTGTACCTACCTACCTTTCCTTGTCACTGCAGGTGTGTGTTCTGGGTCTGCACCTGGCTAAGGAGCTCTGTGAAGTAGATGAAGATGGAGACTACTGGCTGCAGATTACTAGGAAAGTCCCTGTGCTTCCTACCATCTTTGCTGCACTGGAGATCAGCCTGAGAGTTAAACAAAACCTTCACTTCACAGAGGCCTCGTTACATTTGCTGCTGACCTTAGCAAGGACTCAGCAGGTGAGAGATGCAGAGAAGTGAGAGTGCATGGCTGTACGCTTTAAATAAGAAAAGTCTGTCTCATTTTTTATCTCATTATCCTGTCTGTGATGCAGCTGAATGATGAGCTGTAGATAAAGGGGTATTTTTGGAGATTGGCAAGCAGCAGGTCCTGTGTGTACACCTGCTTAGTGTGCCTTGTTCTCCATAGTGGGATGTCTGGGAAAAGCTGAGCCAGCCAGGCAGATCTGTCATTTAGAGCAGGCACCTTCACTTTGGATCCTGCAATGCAAATACCCCCTTGTTAAGCCAGCATTTAGTGTTGGAACCTGCTTCTTCATTAGTTTTAATAAAGTGTTACTTATCTCTTTCAAATTCAACTTGTCTGGGGCTTTAGGTGAAAACAAGGTTGTTCCAAGCCCCTTTGCAAGGATTATGTACATTCCAGAGCAGGTGATAAATGGGAATTTTGAGTACAGTTGTGCAGGTTCGATTTTCCTTTTCTTGATATTGAACTTCTAACAACATAGAGGTGTGTGTAGATGAAAGTTCTGTAAAAGGGTGGTGACAGTGCAAAGAACAGAAATATACAAAAATATCTACTGCAGCACAAGTCTCTTCAGTCTCAGAGAGCAGAGGCACAGATTCCAACTGCAGTCTGTTCTTGCAGGGAGCAGCAGCAATGGCTGGAGCTGGTGTCACCCAGAGTGTCTGCCTGCCCCTCCTCAGTGTGTACCAGCTCAGCACAAATGGAGCCATCCAGGTGGGTGCTGCTTCCTTCATTCCAGCTGGGGATGCCCCAGAGAGCTTCCCCTGCCCTCTGAGGCTGTGGTTGGAGGCTGCCAGAACAGTGTGGAGGGGAAACAGTCACCTCTTTCTGTGTGTGCTTTGTTCAGACATAGGGGAAACAGTCACCTCTTTCTGTGTGTGCTTTGTTCAGACATCTGCTGCATCCCGCAAGTCCCTGGATGCCCCCTCCTGGCCCGGGGTCTATCGGCTCTCCATGTCCCTCATGGAACGTCTCCTCAAAACACTGAGATACAACTTCCTGACAGAAGCACTGGACTTTGTGGGTGTCCATCAGGAGAGGATCCTTCAGGTGTGCCACAAACTGCCTCTGGGCTTCACTTGACTCCTCTGCTCCAACAGCAGTGGAAATGAGTCAGAAAGGGCAGATGAGCTGAAAAGTCACTGCTGCCTTGGGAAGGGTTACAGTGGGAAAAGCTGTGAGAGGAGGGTGGGATGTTACCCCATCTGTCCCTTCTCTGTCATGGCCCTGATTTACTTCTCTCTCCTTCCCAGTGCCTGAATGCAGTACGGACTGTGCAGAGCTTGGCCTGTCTGGAGGAGGCTGATCACACTGTTGGCTTCATTCTTCAGCTCTCAAATTTCACAAAGGAGTGGCATTTCCACCTGCCACAGCTTATGAGGGACATGCAGGTAGGAATCAGGACAATACGTTGCCTTGGAGTGCAGGGATCTGGTTGTCTGAAGAGAAAATGGCACAATATCACTTTGTTATTACCACTCCTTTAATGGGAATTACTGAGGTTATTTCACTTCCCATTCTGTCAGTACCTGGTCTCAAGTAAGGAAATATAACTGTTGGGAGAGAGAGAGAAGTGGTAGCTTGGTAAAATAGATTGGGTAATTCGGTGGCTTATTTTCAGTTCTTAGTGCCAGGTGATTTCAAGAAAATACTGGAAAATTAAGAGACTGCATGGGTCCTTTATGATCACAGTGCTATGTTTGGATTTTCTAGCTTAAGGCAGTGAATAGACAGGGTTTGAGCTTTTCTGAGATTTCTCCCTGACCTTATTTCTTTCAGGTGAATCTGTGTTACCTGTGCCAGGCCTGTACCTCCCTCCTGCACAGCCGTAAAATGCTCCAGCACTACCTGCAGGTGAGGATCCTACACCAAACTTCACCATGCTCCCTGTTACAAGGGAGCATTAATCATTATCAAGGGTCTTGGATATTGAATGGATTATTGATAAACTTCATGGTGATTATCAACACACATCAACAGTTAGGATTTGCATTTCTTTACAGCAAAAAAAAAAAAAAAGTGCTGAGATTGGTCTGGATCTGAAAAGCTTTGGACTGTGTAAAGCCAGTCCTAGATAACCAGCAGCCTGTGCTGAATGGCCTGCTGTTACAAAGAGGCTGCATTGCTGTAGGACTCTGGAGTGCCATTAATTAAGCCACTTAATTTGATTTAATTTGTTAAAGGGAGATAGTTCTTGTTCTTGGGACATCTTCACTTGCACGAGGTGGAGATGATGCATTGCTGCTGCAGAGTTCCTTCAGCATGGCTCAGGCTTGGTGTGTTGATCATTCTTTTTGCTGAGAGTGGAATCCAAACAGCCTCTGCAGCTGCCTCCCTGCAATGCAGTGTCTCCCCAGCCCACACCAACTGTACATTCTCAGCAAGTGACAGACTTTGGGTGTCTTATTTCCTCATTCTCTTTGTTCACAGCATATTTTTTTTTCTCCAAACATTTGTCTTAGTGCAAAATAATCCCACCTGTATCCAAGACTTTCTCTTTCCTTTCTCCACAGACAAAGAACGGGGACTCCCTCCCGTCCAGCGTGACCCCCCGCGTGCAGCGCAACCCCCAGGCCTCCTCCAAGCCCCCCAGCCCCGAGTCAGAGGCAGCAGAGCAGAAGGCCCTGCTCACAGTGCAGTACAGCCTCCTCAAGATCCTCAGCAAGTCTCTGGCTGCCCTGCGCCACTTCACCCCTGATGTCTGCCAGATCCTCCTTGACCAGGTGGGTGCTCCAGAGGGGAGTTTCCAGCATTTCCAGGGATATTCTGGATGGGTGTGTCCTGCTTGATGCAGTGACCCCACTGTGTACCTGTCTGCTGCTCTGCACAGAGTGGGAAGGCAGGAGACAAGGAATTTGCCTTGGGAATCTGGCACTGCACAGTGGGAAGGGAAAACTTGGCTGAGCTTTTGTGTGATCTACACAAGGCTGTGTGTGTGTGACCTTACTGGAGCAGACAATAACCCAGTTGGGTTCTACCTTCAGTATACCATTCTACAGGAAAAATCCTCTTGTCATCCTCCCATTTAGGTGTGACCCAAGGCCTGGTCTCCAGGCTCAGAAAGGGAAGGTTTAATCCTTGATTCTGGCAGTGTCCTGCTGCTAACTGTTGGGTAGGGAACATCCTCCTGTGTCTCTGGGAGCAGCCAGTACTGGTGTGCCTGTGAGAGGAGACCAGTGGAGTCTGTGCAGTGCTGTGCAGGACACTTTACTGCTCCAGCTGCACACCTGAGACTTGGGAAATTATCACAGTGATTCTATTTCTCCATATAAAAAGTGTGATAAGGGACTGGGTATTCCTGTTCCTACGGCAACACCATCCTCGTGGCCTCCTGGGTCTCACCTCTCTTTCTGTTCCTCCACAGTCTCTGGACCTTGCTGAGTACAACGTGCTCTTTGTCTTGAGTTTCACCACACCAGCCTTTGACTCGGATGTTGCACCTTCCTTTGGGACCCTCCTTGCCACAGTCAACGTGGCCCTGAACATGCTGGGAGAGGTATTGGCCCTTCCTGTGTCTGGGAGCACGGCAGCTGCAGTGATCCCAGAGTGCTCATTCAGCTGAGACTCTGAAGAGCATGAGCAGTTCTTCCCTATCTCCTGTCTCTAATGCCTGTCTTTTTTCCCCTCAAAGATGGATAAGAAGAAAGAACCTTTCCCTCAGGCTGCAGGGCTGAATATGCAAGAGGGAACCAAAACCCTCAAGTAAGTTTCCAGTTACTTGATGTAGTTACAGCCAAGCAGCAGCCTGAGCTCCTCAGATCAGAACTGAAGTTTAGAGGCATTTGTTATCTTCATACATCCCTTAACTGTTTGACCTGGAAACCAGAGTGTGTTGACCTTTTTGGCTGCTGCTGATTTGTGTTTCTTTGCACAGGTCTCTGCTGATGTTTACAATGGAGAACTGTTTCTACCTGCTCATCTCCCAGGCTGTGCGGTACCTGCGGGACCCGGCCGTGCACCCCCGGGACAAGCAGCGCATGAAGCAGGAGCTCAGCTCGGAGCTGGTGAGCGCCTTGTGCTGTCCTCTCCCTGCCCAGTGTGTCAGTGCTGCCCATTCCCCAGCAGGACTGGGCTGCTCATACTGCCACATGGCTGTGGGGCTGGGGCAGGAGAGGGCTGTGGTGGAAGGAGCTGACTCGTTGCACTCTTTGATTGCAGAGTACGCTGCTCTCCAGCCTGTCCCGCTACTTCCGCAGGGGAGGTCCCTCTTCACCTGCCAGCGGGGTCCTTCCCTCTCCCCAGGGAAAGTCTGCCTCCAAGCTGGGGCCAGAGGGGCAGGAGCCCTTGTTTCAGCTGGTGCAGGCCTTTGTGCGGCACGTGCAGAGATAGATCCCGTCCTGGCCCTGCCTCCCTTGTCAGGACCTGCAGCGGAACAATTCACATCCACCACAGAAGGCATCACCTTTGGCAGAGCTGTAATGAGGACTGGGAAGGGAGGGAGGCCAGGTGTGGGCAGTGGTGTCACCTGAGCAGAGAGATCTCATGGAACTCTTGCCACCCAGGAGCAGAGTGAATGTAAGGAGAGCCCAGCTGGCTCCCCGTGACCAGCCCCTGTGCACGGTCTGCCCTGTCTGCCAGAGCATCCTGGCTGGGTACAAGCACTGAACAGTCAAAACCTTTATTTTTATAGTTTGTACCTCAGCTGGGGAAGCTGTGGCTGGGTGGAGAGAGGAGATGCTTTCTGCTGGGCATTAACTCTGCTCCTAACACAAGGTGCAATCTGCGTCTCGTGCGTGGAGTCCAGCTAAGGCACACCCAAGGGATCAGCCAGCAATTCAGAGACCATCTTTCTACTGCTATTTTTGTACTGAATGGTTCCAGGCACGATGGTGTATGTGTGCTCACGCCTTCCCTTCACCCTGCAGTCTGTGTGTTGTGTGTGTTTCTGAAGAGCAAGGCCTCACTTAAGGTTTTTACGTCAAAATTCCATTGCTCCAGTCTTGCAGTTTTTTGTAACTGTGCCCTATTTATACTGATATTAAAACCTTTATAGACAGCAACTGTGTTCATGGGTTTGTGTTGGACACAGCAGCACCAGTTCTGCTGAGCTGAAATCCCAGCTAATGTTGTGACTTCTAAGTGACAAGCCAGAGACTGTCTGAAATGATTGTAATTAGAGGCTGATTCCCTGGGTTCCCCACACCCACTCCCTTTCTCTTACTCTCCCGTTGGGGAACTCGTGGGAGGTTTGAAAGGAGCACCACTATAAAATACTCCTCAGGGATATTCCCCTGCACAGTGAAGGTGCAGCATGTGGTGTAGCTCTAGATCAACAAACTCTTTAAGGTTCTGAGGCTCAGTGTGTAGTAATGACAGTAAGAAAAAGTCAGTGATTATTGCTTAAAATACAGCCTGAAATCTAGACAGACTTACCTAAGCTAAGAACTCAAGTGTAGCTGTGAGCTAATAACCTACCAGTTCTTTCCTAAATAGACACTTGATTGCTTTACCAGCCAGAACCTTTTTAATTTCAATGGTTTTAAAGAGACTAGAGCTAGAAAATGAGATTATCTTGCTTTGAGGTTGTTTGGGCTTTTTTACCTTATAAGCTTAAGTGCTGGCAATATCCTGGCACATTTCTTTGATCTCTGGTGTCACATGCCCTGAGGGCTTTGGAGAGATTTGAACTGCCTGGAGAAGTCCTAAAGCAGAAAGGAGAGGGGCTTGTGAGGTGGTGAGACAGTCCTAAACCCAGTGGTGTTTTGGTGGGGCAGCCTGCAACCAGAAACACTTTGTGCCATGGGGAACTGGGTGTGAGCAGGGAGAGCTGAAGGTGAACAACTGCAGAGACAGAATGGATGAGGGCTGCCAAGGGGAGGGAAGCAAAGCTGGAATCTGGTCCATGTAAGCAAATTCAGTTACAGCAGAGGCTGTTACTTGACAGCTGTGGTCAGGATCTTTCCTTTTTCATCCCTTCCTTCCTTATGGCTTTGGCAGTTGGAGTGTGCTCATCACCGTATTGGTGTTCAACAAGAATGGATTCTTCTAGATGTTTATTCAAGCACCAGAGTGAGTTGGTGGTGCTTGGCAGGAGCCCTTGGTGCCAGACAGCAGCAGCAGTGGGTGCCATTGGTTATGTGTGTTTTAGAGCTGCAGCAGCATTTCAGTCTTGAGTTGTTCCTGTCCCTCAGGCACAGAGGGATCCAGCCAGGGGGGCTCCCCTGACATCTGCAAAGAAGCAGCACAATTGTCACCTCCCTGTGCAGTGTCAGTAGCAAGAGATGTTCCATGTGCCTTTTTCCTACTGCAGAGGGAACAGAGTGCTGGTGCCAGGAAGAGAATTCCTGCTGGCTGCTCTGAGGGAAGAGACCATTTTCTGCTTCATTAAGCTGCTGCTGCTTTAATGTACCAAGGAAAGGAATAACAGGGGAAGAGGGATGTCACTGGCCTGAGGGAAAATATACATGCTGGAAGGGAAATAGGCAGGAGTAGATCTCTAATAGATCAGGATGATGAGAGTGGTAGTCCTGGCAGTTTTAAAACTAACTAGAACAGCAACATCATTTGATTTCCCTGTTCTCTTTAACTAGAACAGCCAAGCTTTACTGCTGCATTACAGAGCATTTCAACAGCTGCTTTTCCCAGGAGTTCCTTCCAAGCTGGGTCTTAGGGACAAGACTTTAGGATTTTAGATTAGCAGCAGATCTAGTTTCCATAACAACTCAAAAAGTCTGTTAGATCCAGAATAGCACTTGGGTCTCTCAGCAGCTGAAGTCATCCTGCTGCTCTATTTTTGCCTCAAGTGCAGGAGGAGCTGTTGTTTCTCAGCACCCCTGAAGCTGTAGTACAACTGAGATGTGGCAGCTGGGAAAGGAACCACAAGGCTCTGACAGAGTGTTGGGAGTGTCAGGTGGGACAGGAAGGATGAGCAGCTTTGTTTTGCTTTTAGCCCCAACTTCCAAGCCTGGGGTAGCAGGAGGGCTCTGCTTTCACCTGAGCTGCTCCTTTGTGTCCCTGCTTGTCCCCACAGCTCTGTGGCTGGGGAGCAAGGACAGCCCTGAGCCCACAGAAGATGCTGAGGCAGCAGGTCAGGCAGTTTTGTTTATTGGCAAATAAGTGCTGAAACCCATGAGCCCCACAAACACAGGTGCTCAGTGCCCTGTTACATTAGAATGGTCACAAAACCTTTGGGGAAAGTGCAAAAGATCAATAAACAAGCAAAGTTAGTTCTGACATACCTGGGGAAGGGTGTGAACAGAGTTTGGTGCAGGTGAGTTTCTCTTCCATCCAGCTTGAGTGGAAAACTTGTGACACATCAAGTGGAAGTCCTTTAGGTGAGCTCTAGCTAAGAGTTCATTCCAGAGTGAGCAGGCACACACACACCTGAGCTAAGCCTGGGTTCTGGAGTGTGTGTGGCCAAGAACAGCTCCTTGGTGGGGGTCACAGCAGCTGGGACGGGCCCTTTCTGCACTAGGATGCACCAAGTCTGTTCACTGCTGACATGGGAGGGGAAACATTCATTAAATCAGTGATTCAGGGTGGAAATAAAGTCAGGCTAAAACATGCCTGGACAGACACACTGAAAGAAAAGCCTGGACAATACCACAGGGAGCAAAGCTTGTAAAAAGGCTTGTAAACTTTGCAGTCCAAGAGCAATTTCCCAGAGGAAATGCAAGCAAGATGCATGGTCCCTTGCACAGAGGTTTGGGGTCAGGCCCTACTGTAGCAGGTTGGTCTTCACAAAGAAATCTTCCAGCTTCAGGGGACAGGGGCAGGTGGGAGCCTCCAGCCCCAGGACAGTGACTGTGGCTCTGGCCAGCTGTGCACTGTTGGTCTCCCAGGGGAGCAGGATGGGTGTGAGCTTACCAGGCTCCAAAATTTTAACTGCAGCCTCCTTGCCTTGTGTGCCAGGACAGGTCAGAGGGGGGTGTGGGACACCTCCCTGCTGGAATGCTCAATGGTTGGACTTGGGCAATTGTACTGCTGGAGAAGAGAGGGGGGCAGAGAGGCACCAACCCACACCTGCCACAGGGAGTGTAAGTGGTGAGCAGCTGCTGAGGGACACAGCTCCCTCACCCCAGGAAAGCCACTGGGAGGAACAGGACTAGGGCAGGGAAGGGAAAATGGAACCAAGGAACCTTGTGCCATCAGGACTAACCTCAAAGCAGGCTGCACTGGTAGGTAACCAATTCAGTCTTGGGTGCCATCAGCCCTTTCCCAAAACCTCACCAGAACAGTGTTCCCACTTCCTTCCCCCAATTCCTGTATGAGCAATGGAGTGTCGACCCTGAAGAGAGCAATGGTCTCGGATGAGGAAATCCGCATTGGAAGTGCCAGAGGAGGGGTGCATTCTGCTTGTACATTCTTCCTTAACATTTAACTTAACAGTTCCAAGTAAGTGACAGGAACTTTCCCTTTCTGGTTCCCTCTTTCCCCTATGAGCCAGTCTGGATCCATGCCTGGCAGGCTGTACACAGTGATCATCTGGGGAGAGAAGACAGCACATTAGACAGGACCTTACTCTGCAGACAGAGCCAAGAAGTTCAGTCAGATGAGGACTGAAAGAACAATAATTCCTGAAGTTATTTAGCAGCCATCTGTGCCCTTTCCCTGGAGCTATCTGCAGCTTAACACAAGATCTATGGAAAACTGGCCAGTGATGTCCCTGTTGCTTTTTCATTCTCCAAAGTGACTCAAGGTACTTTTACATGTTGCTATGTCATCCCTTCTGAATATGGAAGTTCAGTCTACAGAACAGAATAGTTTCCAACTTGCTGATTTTTCTTTTTTTCTCAGCATGATTAGAGCAGGCCTCCAGCCAACAGCTTATCCCATGGCTCTGCATAAGGCAGCTGTATTTGAGGGTCACAGTGCAAATATTAAGTATTGGAGTATTGGATATTGAGTATTTTTGGTACAGTTGGGCTTTAACAGGGGCAGTTATTTGGGTGATGTTAAATAGTAAATGGCTAAATGAGCACAAGCTCACTGCAACTCAGCAGATACTGCTATCCATGAAAAGACTATTAATAAAGCAGGTTTTAGGGGCAGGAAAAGGAACCAAAGTCCTTGTTGGGCACACCATGGGCTGCTGGGTGAGCCAAATCCAACACTCAGGAAAGCCACCAACCTCATCTGCAAGAAGTGCCAGCTCGGTGCTGTCGGCTGCTTCGTAGTCGTAGAGGACTCTGGCCCTGCGTGTCCCACTGGCAGGAGGTTTGACTTCATTGGGGTTCAGCACACCCTCTGCCACGCTGTTGGGCACCCCAACAATTGTGGGCACCACTGGGATTGTAGGCACAGCAGGGAGCGTGGCAGCAGCAACAGGAGGAGAGGTGGCGGCTGCGGGAGACGCAGATTCTGCATTGCCCACGAACGTACCTGAAAATCTTACAGGGGAGAAAAGAGCCCAGTTCAGAGAGGCTCCAGCCTGAGGATCCACAATCAGCTCTTCCTTTCAGCAGTTGCTCTGCAGAGATGATGCTCAAGAGCTGCAGCCTACAGAGTGAGCTGTAGCACACCCACACTGCCCTTCATGTGGGGAAACAGCCTCAGTTCTCAGGTGCTGAGGCTGCAGCAGGTGACATTTGTCTGCCCATTGTGACTCCAGGGCTCTGTTTCAGCACTTGCAGAGTACCAGACTGATGTGTGGCACTGCAGAGGGGGCTGGGCAGGTGCTGCTCTGGCCTCTCATTGACTGGGTCCATTGTGCTGTGTCCTTGCCCTGCTCTCACACAGTCTGTGTTACCTGTTCTGCCTGCTAATTCTTCTGGAAAGGGATGGGCACTGATGCTGTTGAACTGGATGACACAGCTGGAGGCTCCCAGGCTTTGCAGGCTCTCTAGAGAGACACAGTGATGGAGCTCAGGCTCAGTTATCTAAGGGGGTATAGCTGTGGCCCTGGCAGTGATCACACAGAGATCCCAGAGTCACTGAGGGGAGGAGAGCCCTCAGAGCTCATCCTGGCCAATATCATACTTACATTTCTCCTTTGGAGCTGCAGGCATGGAAAAAGAACGGAACAGGAGTGTGAGAGAGCACGTAGAGGCAACAGCCCCTCCTGGGTCAGGCCTGTGCTGGTGTGACAGGACCAGACAGAACATCCCAGCCCACCCCACGGGATGTGCAGCCAGCAGCACTGAATATGGAATCTGGGCTTTGTTACTGCTGCAGCAGAGCATGCTCAGGCTCATTGCTTGGCAACAGGAATTTGAGTCCTGTGTGATTTAACTAATTTAGAGGAAGAATGTTCAAACTCCCATGGCCATCATGCTTTGAGAGGAATGTAAAAAACCAGTGGCAAAGCCTGCTCCAAATGCACCACCACCACCAGGACTGGTCACCACTGTAAACTCAGAAACTCTGGCAGAGCTGTGAGGGCACTTTATAACTTCTGCCCAACATTATGATATGGGAGGGGGAAAGAGCCCTGAGCTGGGGGTAAGGAGATCAATAACTCTCAAAGAAGTAAAAGCAATCTCTTGTCTTACCTGCCCAGTTGCTTCTGTAGATCCAGCATGAACTGGTAGCACTGAGCATAGTAGTTGGTCTGAGACTCCACAAACTCGTGGAGACAGCGAAGATGATTCACCTGCAGGGAAAAGGAAGATCAGCTTGGCTGAGTTTGGCTGCCAGGCACAGAAACCCTCTTGCTGCAGCTACTGCTCCCCTGGGGTACCCCCAATTCACCCCCTCTCCCACCTCTATTCCACATGCAGGACTCCAGGAGCCCAGAGTCTCTGTGTCCCTGCCAGCCCAGGGGGACTCACGTGTGTGCTGCTGATGCCCTCCAGCAGCAGCCGGGTCACCTCTGCCTGCCGGTCGAACTCGGTCTGGGTGAGCCTGAGCTCGTGCTCCGCCTGCAAACAGCACAGGGGCTCAGGCAGCACAAGGCAGGAGCCCTGAGCCGCCCCTGCAGCCCCCCTCCACACCCCCCTGGCAGCAGGATCCAGCTGTGACACTGAGCAGCAGGCACAAGAGACCCTGGGTTGGGATCCCAGAGACCTCTGGCTGCATTTCAGGCTGATTCCTTCTTAATCCTGCACTGGACCACTGCAGGTGATGGAATGGCAGCTCAAAACTGATGCATCCAGCAAGGAAGCTCCTACTCCCACAAGACTAGAAGATGAAGATGGGGAGGCTTTGTTAATCCTGAGCTCTGTGGGAAGTCAGTCCCATGCCAGCTCTGGTCCCTTTAATCCCCTGTTTCTGCACCTGCAGGCATAGGAATGTCACAGCCTCCCTAGGGCTTCTCTCTGGAAGTGCAGTGGTTTTGTTTTTATCACCACAGAACAAAGACTGAGGCCAGGCAGCATTTACCAAACTGCTGCTGCTAATTAAATCTGCAATGGAGACGAACATCCCAATCCACCTTCTACCCAAGGGTCTCCTTTGGGGCTAGTTACTGATTCTGAGCTAGGAGGAATTAAACACTGGTGAATAGCAGGCAGCTCCACAGCAGCTTTGGGGATTCAGAGACAGGCTCACATGGAGACCCATCTCTCCCCCCACCAAAGAGAGCAGTGACACTGGGGCAATTCTGCAGTACCAGAGCACCCAGCTGGATCCTGGCAAGGAGATCTCCAGAAGTGCTGGAGCAGCCGAGTGCTCTGGTGCTGGCTCTCCCCTCCTGCTGATGCAAAGGGGTGACAAGCATCCCCAGTGTTCTCTGCAGCATTCCTTAACACCAGGGCTGGTGTCCTCTTGGCATGTGCTGGGACTGGTCACAGAAGAGTGACACCCACCCAGCTCCAGCTCACTGGAAAGAGAATCCTTTCCCCTCCTCCAGGAACGTGCAGCCATCAGAGCTGCCTTGGTGCAGGGGCTCCTTTTGCTGCTTTGGGAATGCCCTGCCCATTCTGGCACAGGACTGACATGTCTGGAATTGAGCCCAGAGGGCTGGTCCAGCCAGGCTGACAGCCTCAGAGCAGAGGCCACATCACTGGTGACCCCAGAGGAGACCCAGCACTCCCAGCAGGACAAGCTGGAGGTGCTGCTGGGGCCAGCACAGCTCTCTTCTGGTAGCAGCATTACCAGTGTAGAGCCAGGCTACAACAAAGAAATGCTTTGACTGTCTTATAATCAGATTTGTCTATTTTAAGCTGCAACTCAACTGATCTATTTTCTTGCATCCTCTGTATGAAGAGGATTATTTAAAGGAGAAGGGGAATGTAACAGAAAACAACAGTGCAATGCCTTCAAAACACCAAGTGATTCTTGCTCCTGTGAGCTGACACTCCAGCATTCAGAGCTATTTAAACTTGTGCCAGGCAGACTCAGCTCCATTTGGTGCTGCCTGGGATCTGCCTCTCCCTGCCAGCTGTGAGCAGCTGCAGGATGCAGTTTCCTATAAAACCAGAGCTGGATGGTGACCTGGGAGGCCTCTTCCAGTCTTGTGCTTCTCCAAGACATGGAGAACTCCAACATTTACTTACACACTTCAGTCTATCCAAGCAGAATAACCCAAAGAGAGAAGAGATCCTTGCATGCTCATAGCTGACTGTAGCCAGCTTGTTTGGTTGAGGGAGTGAAGGATTTAAAGAAGAGGAAGAGCTGGGTCAGGAACAGCCAGTCCATTCTGCAGATGCCTTTGGAGTAACAGCAACAAGCTGCTGTCATGCACAGCACACAGAACCTCTGCCATCCTGCACTTCAGGCTTCACAGCAATGCCTGCTGGGGGTGTTTGAGGTGGGAAAGAACAGGAGCCCAGGTGTCTCTGGAAGCTCCAGGCTGTGCTGGAGCTCCACACAGAGCTTACCTTGGTCTCAGCCCTCCATCCACCCTCATGGACAAGTCACACTTCCCTTCCAGAGCCTCCAGGGATCAGAAGGGTAAGTGCAGCTCATCCAGAGAGAATCAATTCCATGAGGCTTCAAACCTCCCCCCCTGACCAAGCTGCTCCCTGCAGCAGCTGGGGATGAGCTCTGTCCTTGCTGCAGCTCTGTGTGGAGCCAGCTCTGGGCCTCCTTTCACCACACACAGACACACACCTGGATGCCAGGGAAGTGTCTCCCACCAGGGACAGCCCAGGGGCCCATGGCTCATCCCAAGCTGCTGCCATTGCACTGAACCACCCAGAGGGATCAGGGCTGGGGCACACAACAGCAGCAGTGGCCCCTGACCCTCCCTGCCAGGGAACAGGCAGGCTTCCACAGCACCCCTGTCCTCTGAACACCCCCAGAAGGTTTGAGCACAATTCCAGCTGGGTACTTACTTTTTCCACCTCGTCGCTCCAAAGCTGTGGGGGCCACAGAGCAACAGGAGAGGAGATCAGTGTTGGAGACGTCGTGAGGCACTGGGCACTGACACCAACAGCAAGGACCCTCCATGGACACAGCAGGCCAGCTCCAGGGACAGGCCAGCCCTTCACCCAGCAGCAGCTGCCAGATCCATGCCCCTTCCCCTCATTCCTGCACCCTGGAGTTCAGTTTCACAATGGGACAGCAAGTCCCTGCCAGGGCTGCTACAGCCACTGCATTCCATGGGCTCCAGGAAAAAAAAGCAGTAACAGCAGAGTCCTCTGCACAGCCAGGCTCACTCTGCTGTAGCTGCAGAGGCTGCTGTTGGAGGACAGCCCTTTTCTAGGATTGTGGAGAGGCAAGTGAGCTTTTTGAGCTCAGGCCACATAAGGGCAAATGTTCCTCACCCACAGTCCAGAGAAATGGGATAACCCACCCAGCCTGCAGTGCCAACAGCACAGCAAGGAGGAAGCAGGGGCTGGATGCTGCCTCTGAGCCAGGCAAAACATCACACAGCTCCTTCCTACTCTCCTCATCCACAGGGGCACACCTGAGGAGCAGAACACTGGAGACCTCCAGCTGCTTCTGGGATCTGGCTTCAGGACACGAAACAATGAACAGAAATCACACACAGCAATGGCAAAGGCAGAGAGGAGCCAGAAAAACAGAAAAACACATTGATCCTTCCCAGAGGTCCTTGGCTTGGCCTTTCCTCAGCAACCAACAGTCCTGGCAATGTGAAATCCCCCTGGATCCAGGAGCATAGCAGCCTGCAGCACCCACACCAGCAGGGCCAGGGGATGAGCCCTGTGGAGCTCAGTGTCACCTCTGCAGGTGTCACCTCACCAGACACAGCTGAATTTGCACTGGAGGCACCAGTGATGGACATGGGTGTCAGAGGGAGAGCAGGCTCTGCTTGGACCAGGCTCTCCCAGCTGAGCTTTGCTCACAGCTGTCCCCAGGTGGGCTCTGGGAGCCCCAGGTGCAGAGAGACTCCAGCAGCCAATTTAAGGAGCAGCCACAGGGGCTGAAGCCCCTCTTACTTGATTGGAATTATTGTCCTGGTGTGGGTGCTGAGGTGGGTGTTTTCTTTGATTTTTATGGGGATGTTTTGTTATTGCAAATCAGAAATTGGTTTGAGTAAGGCCTGGCCAATTTCAGCCATGTGTGGGGACACAAGTTCCTTCCCCTTCTAAGAGCTCCTACTGTGGAAGGAGGTGGTGGCAGCATCCTGCAGGAAGGTGAGAAACAGATCCTGACCTGCTCCTCTGGCCCAAGGCCTTTGCCAGCACATCCCCAGGGGTTTGGAGCAGGTTTACTGCAGGAGCAAGGGGAAGCTCCCCTCTGATCCCAGGCCTTCCACTCAGACACTGTGGACAGTGTTTAAACCATGGCAGCCCCATTTAATCCATGCAGCACCCACTGCATTTGTAGCCAGATTTGTTTCTCCTCTGTTGCCTTTGCTGTGCCACCTCCAGATCTGACCCTGTGGTGTTCTGGGACAGCCCAGCTTTGCCCAGATCTATCCCTGGGCTAAGACTCTCTGTGGCTCCTCTTTGGACAGCTCAGAGGGCAGAAAAGGCCATGATCTGCTATTGTCTTCCTGCACCCCAGCTCAAGCCAGAGGAATCCTCTTTAAGGCACTCAATGTGTTTTTCTTGGAGTCATTCCTAGGAGTACAGCACATGGCAGGGTCTGAGAGAAAAGGAGATTCAGGCTTGCACAGCTCATGTACACCTTCTTACACAAAAACAAAAGGTCAGTGTGGGAGAGAGGAGAAATGGCTCCTCAGCCTCCATCTCATACAAAACAAGGGAGGTGCTTTTTTTTCTTGGATTTAATTCCATCTGAGCCCTCCTGTCATGGAAGGGGAAAAAAAAAATAAAAGCACCATGTTATCCACCTCTCCAAAAACCAACAAAGTAAATTTAGAATCCAAATCAGAGCCCAGCTGAGGGCATGTGTGGTCCAGGAGAGAGCTGACCTGTTTGCTCACCTGTAAGACAAAGCTGTTCCCTTGGGCATAACCAACCCCTCCCTCCAGAAAGGAGCAGATGAGCAGCAGCCACTGCTCTGCACTCTCAGTGCACACTAAGAAGTAGCACAAGGACTCTGGCCTGGAAGAAAAGCAGAGCAACAGGATGAAGAGCTCCTACCTTGCTGCAGTGCCTGACCCTTGGGGATGAATGCTGGGATTTGAGAGCTTGCAGCCAAGCAGCCCTGCCTGTACAGAGCCAGGCAGCAGCCTGGGCTCAGCCTGTGTTCTGCTAATTAGAGATGCAAACTGTAATTCGTGTCACCCCTGCCAGGGCAGCTGGACTTCAGGTGGCCTTTCACCCACCAACTGCAGCCTCTGAAAGAGTTTTGGAAGCCACAAGGCCTGACTCAGGTCAGGCCAGCACATTTCCCACAGGCACTCCTGGTAGGAGGCCCTGCTGTGCCATCATCAAAGCCATGGGGTCAGTGCTGGCTGCTCTCCCAGAGCCCTGCTCTCACTGCCCAGTGCCACCAGCACCAGCAGAGCCTGATGAGGGAGCACTGAACCAGGCACAGATGTCCCAGGGTAGACACTTGTTGCCTAAAAAACCTCACAGAATCTGTTCTCCTGCTATGTTCCTGTATGTGGCACCTGCTCCCCAGAGCAGCTTTGCAATAGAGCAGAAGCAGATCAAGGTAATTTCAGGTGAGGGCTGGACGTGTCCAACTGAGGGTCTGGGCACTCCATGGATGCCAATGCACACTGTACAAATGCTTGTCTTCACCTGTGCTTTAGGCCTGGTCTGTTCAGAGGCAGGGAAAGCCCAGCTTCTCTCCTCTGGGCCTCCCAGAGCTTCACTGCAGTCCCTTGGAACAGACTTCCCAAGGGAAGAGGCAGAGCCACAGGCTGGCTCTGAGCTGCACGAGGAGGCAGGAGAACTGCAGCACCACCAGCATCAGCTTCTTCTGCAGGACTCTCTCACTGAGCCTGGACTGATGGAAATCATTTTCTAGTGTTGTGCAAAGCTGTTTCTGATCCCAGCATTGCTCTCCAAGAAGGTCAGGACAGATCCCCCTAGGAACTAACACTGATGCTGTCAGCTCAGACACACCTCTGGCTCCAAATGGGATGGGTTTCCCATTAACCAAATCCAGCTTGTTTCCGCTGTGGTTTTTGTTTCTGAGAAGGCTGGGCTGTCCTTTTTCATATCAGCAGATCCCACTCCCAGCTTATTCTATTAGCAGGCATCAGTGTTGTTCTGAATGCTGGTTAGGAAGCAAGATGATCAGTTTTCAACATTTTAACGAGAAATGTGACATTGTGCAATGGGGAGCCATGAACACAGCATGGGAATTCAATTGCTTGGCCAACATCCACTCAGTGCAACAGAGTGGAGACACGGGGGCTGTTCACCCACCCCGGGCACATCTGGCTGTGGAACAGCTGCCAACACAATGAAACTGTAAAAAATCACCTCTGTTTGCAGAACAGACAAACCTGCACTGTTATTGACACTGGTGGCAAAGAGATTCCTCCACCTTTGGTTCTCTTGACAGCTTCAAAGCCTCTGACACCACAGTACAGATCAGGCAGTCACATGTGTGATACTGCCACTGTACAGCTGGAACCATCCAGAAAGGCCACTCTTGGGGGTTGTTCCTCTCAATTGCTCCTCTAGCAATAAAAAGCCATCAGAAGATCCCCACTAGAAACGTGGAGGAGGGCTGGCAGGGAAGCTGGTTTGGAAAGCAATCCCAGGTGCAAAGGGCCAGACCCTGAGCAGGCACCCCCAGAGGGGTGATGTGAATCCTGGAGGCTGTCAGAGCCTGGGCAGCCCATGTCACATTAAAATGTTGAAAACAGCAGAGCACTAGGCCTAAGTTAGGTGGAGAGAGGGAGGAAGAGGCTGGAGAGGCAGGATCCAGGAGGAGCAGTACCCAGGAGGGGGTGATCTTACCGCTGATGCGCTGGCGGAGAGCACGTAATTACGAGGTCTGGTTTCCTGAAAGTCAGGCACAGCCTGGGGGGGAATAGAGGGTCATGTACAAGGCACCAGAGGAGCCAACAGCAGTCACTGGGTGATGGCTGGAACAAGAGACCAGTGGCTTTTTCCTGCCTGTGCTGGGAGCTTTGCTCAGACTCTGATGAGAGGAGGGGAGGTGGACTGGCTTGTGCAGCCACACCTGGTGCTTGAACAGCAGACACTCCTGCTGCTGGGAACTCTGTACTTACAGCTGTCAGCTCATACAGCACCATCCCAAAGGCATTCCCATTCCCTTGCAGCCAGCAGGCTGCTCTTGTTGCATTAACTCAGTCCTGTGGGCAGGACCTCCCTTGCCCTTGTTTCCTGTCCACAGCCACTGTACAGGGCCTTGCCCTTAAAGTAGGAATGTTTGCCAGCACTGGAGCATCCCTCCCACAGCACCTTCTACTGCTCTCACTCTCTCCAAGCCACATTTCCTCCTAACAGAGCCAGATCTGCAGTTTCCAGGAAGGCACACGGCTTAGCCAAGCCAGGTCTAGCCAAAAGCAGTGCAGGAGTTTTCATCCCAGAGGTCAGGAAACCTCCAAACCAAACCACCTTCTCCAGAGGCAAACCAGCTTCTCTGGGGCACCAAGACTTGAGCACTCTGGAGATTTCCTCCCTGGAAGTGCAATGGATCCAGTCCATCCCCCCCAGTTCTGGGCTCACTACCCACCACAGAACGTGGTGCTTTTATTCAGGTGAGACCAGGCCTCCTCCTGGGATGGCAGCACTACCTAAAGAGACAAACCAACGACACCAGGGATCCTCCTGGCCAGCCCTTCCTGCACACAGGCTGCTGTGCAGGGCTGGCACAGTCCTGCTGCATCCCAGCTCTGCTGTTAATCCCCTCAGGCCCTCGTTCCCTCTCCCAGGTTAATCTCTCTGCACTCACCCACATCCACTTATACACACTGACCCACTTTGCTGGGCCCAAGCAGCCAGCTGGAATGAGTGACCAGTGTGTGGAAGAGCAGTCAGGCAGTCCCAACCATACTTCTTTTTCATACCATTTAGGAGTTTTAGGGATGGCTGGAGGAAGGAATAAGGAGGAGCAATTCCTATTGCAAGTTAAACCTGAATATAGGGAGAAAAATGCACCAGTGAGGTTTGAGGCCAGCATAGCAAGTAGGCTGGAGTCCTCCCTGTGGGAGAAAGGATGGTTCAGAGAAATAGCTGCTTATGGTTTTTGGTTTTTGAAGATCAAGAGCAACTGAAGAAACCTCTCCTCCCATTCCCTGGTCTCCAGGGAGTCCCAAAACTAGTCACAGCACATGGGATGAAGGAGGCAAGCTTCTCTTGTACTTCTGTGCATGGAGAAGTTGTATTTGCAAGCAGTGATCAAAAGGGACCCACCTCCCTCCCCTTTCCACTCTGGTAATGGGGAAAAGGGGCAGAACAGGAGCACAACCAGATCATCCTGTCATTGTCTCTGGGCTGCCCTTCCAGAGAGGGACTGGCCACCCAAGCCCAGGGGGTCTTCAGGGGAGCCCCTGCCTCTCTTGAGCACTGCTTGCAGCAATGTGGATGGACCCAAGGGATGCTCCAGAGGGGCTGCAGGCAGTCTCTGACACTCCCCCCCTTCTGGAGCACCTTCCCCAGGCAGCCACAGCCCTGATCACGCTCAGAACATGCTCCAGGGCCAGTCCCAAAGGGACAAAGGAGATATGAATTTTCTTTTTAAAAATGGGAAAGAGACAATGAGAGGTGTTAAAGGAAAAAAAAAAATCACAGCACTGTTAGCACAGTCAATACTCACATCTCCCTCACACTGAGCAAATCACAAAGAAACAAAACAAAAAGGTTAGTAAACAAAACAGCATCAACAGGAGGACAAAGCACAGAGTCTGTGGGAAATGCACAAGCCCAGGTGCTCCACAGCAGCTCACAGGTCTGGGCAGCAGCTCCAGGGGCATCAGGAGACAGAAGCTGTGGGAACACGAATTTGTACTACAGAGGGGAAAGAGCAGCAAGAGAGAGGTGAGCTGGGAGAGCTGGGACACTTCAGCTTGGATGGGGAGGTGTGACACAGGACTCCAGGCAGGTTACAGGGAATGCTGTGATCCAGGTGAGGTGTTTAGAGCAGAGGGAGCAGCTCTCCCCACTGCTGGGAGCTTCCACCTTGTCACCCAGCAGCCAGGGAGGCACCCAGAGCCCTTTAGGCTGAGCTGGGTGAGAGATGGGTCCCCAGAGCAGCAGCTGAATGTGCTCTGCTGCTGTGCTCAGTGTTTCAGCCACTCTGCTCCTTTGAGGCTTGGCTTGGGGAGGACACCCTGGAAAGCCTGGATTGGCTCTGCACCTGCCTGGGGCACCCCAAAAGTTCCAGTGGGAAACAAAGTTTCTCTTTTCCAGCTACAGGGGAGCCCCTAAACCAGGAGTGTGGGTAGGTGAGAGGCCTTGGGATCACCTCCTGTAGGAAACAGGGTGAAGAGGGTGGAAAGGGAGGAAGTACAGGAGGTATCTGAATTCCTGCTCTGAGCTTAAAGATAAAGCAATGGGCACCAGTTTCCCCTGAGAGTGGGGGCACTGTCCCCTCCAGAAGGGGAATGGGGGATTCCTGAAGTTACTTTCAGAGGATCTGGGAGACCTGACTGATTAGAGGAGGCTTTTTTAAAAGGGCAGCTACTACTTCTGTTCACAGCTGTCCTGTGTAGGTTTGAGCACTCTGTCAGGGCTGCTGAGCTTAGCACAGCTTCCCCATCTGCCATGGATGTAACTGGAGCTGGAGGAAAGGGAAAACACCTGGGAACTGGCTACCCAGGGAGAGAGAAGGCCAGAGGCCCAGCTGGCAGATGGTTAGAAACAGGCTCATAGCAGGGCTGGCATCCCAGAGCATCCCAGGGTCTGACTGACAAGGACAGGCTGATTCTGACTTGCACACATTTGCCAGTTGAGCTGCTGGCCCCAAGGCAAGAGCAGAACTTGGCAGGTCCTTGTGCCAACAGCCAGAGCTCTACAGGATGACAACCAGCTCCAACCAGGCCCTCCAGGGAAACCATCAGTGCCCAGTGGGATGAATTCCCCAAAGCCAGAGGGCAAGACAAGCCTGTAACTAGAGCACCATGAACAGAGGGAGCAGAGAGGCTCAGGGACAGACCTTGTAGCCAGGCTGACCCTGGCCATCCCTTACAGCACTCCTGCCTGGGAGCTGGCAGAATCCTAACTAGCCTGACAGGCTGGGACTGCTGCAGAGCTCCAGCAGCCTTTCCCTTGTGCACCTCCCAGCTCAGCTCTCTCTTGGCTTGGTTCAACATCCCCTATGGAAATTAGCAAGTCCTCAGAAGATGCAGCCTCTTAGTTACTAGCACAACTCATCCAGCAACCCTGACCAGTCAGGAGGCAGGAGCCTGGGTCAAGTGCAAGTTTCCAGACTCCAGAAGCTCAGAACTGCTTGCTTCAACAATTCCCCCAAGGGAGGACATCTCAGAAACAGGCACATGGCTCCTGCTCCCAGCTCCCTTCCACCCCAGATGAGGAATTCCCCCACCCATGCCTGCCAGAGACAGGACACAGCAGGGTAACCCAATTTTTGACCATGTGAGCCAAGCCCTGGGGCCAGAAGGACCGGGAGGGGAAGGAGGGGAGGAGTTACCGCTGCTTTTGCCTCGGCAGCTTTGGCCTTCTTCAACCTGGCTTTGCAGGCATCCAGGTCCAGGCGCCGGTTCTGCAGGATCCTCCTCTCTTTCTGGAAGGGACAGGAGATGGCTCAGAGCACACTGCTTAGAAGCAGGGTTGAGGAGGGGGTGTGCTATCACCTAGGCATCAAATCTATCTCTTTATTAAAACATGCCAGGGAGAAAGAACCAGTTGCTATGCTCATCTCCTTAGCAAGAGTTTTGGGGCTGGTTGCCAGGGATACAGGATAACCTCCTGGAAACAGGGCAGCCTGTGATGGGTGGTGCCCACCAGCTGCAGGAGTGGGGAAATGAGTTACTTTCTTCATGCACATAAGCAGGCAACCCTTCCCTATCAGAGGGGGAACCTGAGCAGATCTAGGGTTGGTATTTCCTCATCTTTACATTCTTTAAGGGGAGAGCTATGGAGTCATCCTTTACCATAGGGAATGAAAAGGGGGTTCTCTTGGCACTGTTTCCCTCTCCCCCTGCCCTCCCTGTCTCCAGGGCTGTGACAAGCTTCCCCTGCCCTGGTGGCACACTCACAGAGATGGTTCTCCAGTCCCCCTCCAGGAAGTTGCGCAGTGGGGTCAGGAAGCTGATGGAGGCAGAGCGGATGAATTCCCTTTCTGCTGCACCCAAGCGCCTCTGAGTCTCTCCAACTTTTATCAAAGTCTTTCCTGCAACAACAGGAACCTTCAGCTCCAGAGAAACCAATTTACATGTGTTGGCTTCAGCCAGCTCACCCAGAGCTTCCACAGCACAGCTGTACCTGGCCTGGGCAAGGTGACCGTGCCTGGCCCACCCCAGCTCCAGCCCTACCCACTCTGCTGCTGGCCTGAGGCATCTTTTCACTGCTCCCAGGGCAGCTCTGATCTCATCCACCTGCTGAGGCACTCATGCCACTGATGGATTTTACTGCTCTACCTGCTTGCACAGACTGATCCTTCTTTGCCTCGTAAAACAGAGGCACAGGAACAGAGCAGCAAATTAAAAAGCACCAGAGCAGAAAACATGAGTTGATTAGGCAGTGTTGGCTATAGATGCAGTTACAGCTGCTCTGGCTGTAACAGGACTCACTATTGAACAACTATTGATTTGGAGAGCAGGAACAAAGCTCATGGCAGGGGCAAGGACAGCTGGAAGTGAAGGCTGTGTGCTGTGAGGATTTAAGAGCAGGAAGATGCTCTGTGTGGCCAGGAAGGAGCCTGCTGCAAACATCTGAATACAAAACAGGGATGGATTCCCAGGGCTTCTTCATTAGCCAGGCTGACTTACCATAAGGTGTCCCTGGCCCAAAGTCATTGGCTGCCTCTGTCATGTACTGTGCCAGCAGCTCCCCATTGGTGACCCGGGAAGGCACCTTCCGATCCAGCTTCTCATACAGGAATTCTTCTACTCTGGCACCTGGAGTGGGGACACCAGGGAGGCTGAAAGAGGGTCCCTGAACTGGGAATGATGATAGCCCAGCCCATGCAGTCCTCAGTGATGCACTGGACAGCAGGCAGCAGTGCCAGGAGCAGGTGTCCCTGCCCCAGGGCACTGCCAGGCTCTGAGGTGCTCTCAGCTGCTCAGGGAGGAAGAACAGGCCCTGCAAGGACACATTTCTCCCAAACCCCACAAACCCTGCCAGAAGCCATGTCTTTCAGCACTGAGCTGCAAGTGACATTTGTCCTTCAAGCCTTAGGAGAAGCTGGACTTACTGGGGTTTGGCTGTAGCAGAACTTCAGTCTGACGCAAGATCTTCTCTGTCCAGTTCTTTGTGCAGTCTGCCCTGGCCAGGAGGTTTTCAAAGTGGGCATCAAGCTCAGTCTTCTCAGCCTGGCCCAGCTTTTCTTCAGTGAACTGCAGGAAGAAGGCAGTCATTAGGTCTGTTCTTCCAAAGCAGATTTACAGTGTGTTGGAGAGATAATAAGGGACAGTGAAGCTGCCTTTGTCTTGTGTATTTACCTTAGAATAGAGCTAAAACCCCTTCAAGGTATCATTCTTTTCTCCCAGGCATCTTTCAGGGGAAGAGGGCAATTTTTTTGCCCAAGAGTAGAACAAGCATTGGGCTAAAAATAGACTCCAGGTCTGAGAGGTGTTCCAGAATAAGTAACTTTTAATAAGGTCTAGTACAGAAATACTCCAGTTGTGAGGGATCTATTTAAATATGCACATGGCTTCCACTGCTTCATGCAGGAGAGCAAAACACATCCTTCACATGAGGGAAGGTGCTAAATCCCTTCATCTCCTACTGACCAACTCTGTGTCCTGCAGACACAAGGGGTCAGGAATGCCACTACCACCTGAGGTCAGGAGACTCAAACTCAGGATTTAGATAAAACCACTTCCAGCAAGAGACTCTTCTGCTGGGACACACTCTGAAGCAGGGAATTGAAATATAACACTGTCCAACTCTTCTCAGCACTCAGATTCATACTGGCAATGGACAATCCTTCCCTCTGCAATTCCTTTTAAGTCTAAAATTAGCAGTAGGGAGAATTAGGTGGTGAAAGTCTCCAGTGTTTTCATACTGGGCAGTGGAACCTGACCAGGTTTGTCAGATGCAGCCTCAGATGGCCTGGACACCCTCCACTGCTTCCTTGAGGGATTTCTGAGAGAAGAGACCATTCCCTCTCCTCCCATCCCATTTCCCACTTGCTCCTTTCAGTGAAGTTGGCCAATTTTTAAGCACAATTCCCTGCTCTTGACAGAACCAGCACCTTGATGGATCATGCTAAAAGACCCTTTGGACAGCTGTGCCATTTGGGGTCCAACAGAGGCTCCAGCTGTCCCTTAACCCTTGTTACTGGTCTCTGATGCCATTGCTGAGTCACCAGGACATGCTGCTGTGCAATACTGGCACAGGCAGATGCCAAAGATTACAGCCTGGCTAAAGCTCTGGGATGAAATGCAGCTCCTGTCTCATCCACCACTGGTACCTTCCCCTCTCTGCTTCCCTACTCCAGAGCTCAGCTCTAGGTGGGCTGAGATGTCCCTTCCATGGGGTCTTGATCTGGGGTTGCTGCCCTTCTGAAAGGCCTCCTGGCCAGCCCTTCCTTCCCCACCCAGCCCAATGCTGGGAACCAAGTGAGATAAGGAGAGCCCAGAGCAGGGGCAAACAGCCCTTGGAGTCCTGTTACCAGATGGCTGAGATATACAAGGCCTCCAGCTATGTTTACACAGCGACCTGTTTGGCACCATGCAGTGGAGTGCTCTGTCACATGTGGGTGGTGACAGAGCCTCAGCTGCAGGGACAGGGGTCCTGCCTCTGGTCTCTGCACCAGCAGCCCCTGGTTACTGCCCTGTAATTTTACCCAGGTCTCCCCATGGTCCCCTGGCCAATGCTGGACAGGGATAAAAGCAGATTCAGTGTGACAGGGTGCTTGCATTGCTTGGTTTGTGATTTCTTTGGGGGCCACACGTGGCTCTCAGTGGCTGAGGCTGCTTTCCTCTGTCTGGGAGCCCAGGGCTGTTTTCAGACTCTGCCAGGCTGGGCTGAGTCACTGCCATGCAGCAAACTGGGACTTCCCAGATATCTGGCACCAATTCTTGAGTCATCTGTTAAAGATCTTTCCTAAACAAGACTCTTTGATGCAAAGGTAAGTCTCTCTCACCCCCCTTCCCCAGACAGTATTTTGAGACCTCATCTCACTTTCAAGTCCAGCTCTTTTTCCTGCAGTTTAGGCTTATCCTGCACCAGCATCTGCCCTGGAGCTGTCAAACCTAAACCCAATTTCTTTTCAGCTGAATTGAGTCAGCTTCTTACAGCATTGCTGCAGTGCCAGATCACTCCAGCATCTCCAGAGTGCTACTGCCACTGTCCTGAGCACTCCAGCTCTGGGGTCCTTTGCTCTATTAGCAAGTGACACCTTTGGCATCACTGTCCTCTGTGGCTGTTTTGTGTAACCCAGTGCAGGGGTCACAGCTCAGCATTTGCCAGAAATCAGAAACTCAATTCTTATCTCAAATCAGGCACTAAAGCTGTTTGTTTGTCTTGCAAAGAGGCTGAGGGCAGCACCAGGATCACAGCAAGCCTGGGGATGCCTGGCAGTGCCAGAAGGGGAGAGTGGGCAGGAATCTCAGTCACAGCCCCTGGTTCCAAAGGGTCAGGCCAGAAGACAATCTCTTATTCAGGCTTCTTTCAGGGCTGGAAAGGAGGGCATGGAGTGGGTGCAAGGCACAGGAGGCTGTGACTCCACTGACCCTTAACTCCCTCAGCACCTCCCTGACCCCTGGCCAGGAGCTGGATGTGCTGAACCCAGCCCAGGCACAGCCTTGGGTGGGTGCTGTCCCTGCCCAGTGCTACCTCCTCCTCCTCCTCCTCTCTCCTGTGCACAGAGTCCCTGATCCAGCTCAATTTGATCTCTAATGTGATGTTTTAGCCCTATCAGAGCACCCAGCGGACTCCACAGCAGTGGTGGGGATGTGCCATGAAGTGCAAGGAGAGCAGGACCACCTGCTGCAGGAGCAGCCTGCCATGAGATCAGATGAAGCTTCTGGAGGCACAGCCAGCTCGGGAGATTACAGGTAAATTACACTGACCTAGGAGCTGGCTTGTGTTTTTGTCTGCTGCAAGTGGAAATCTGAGATTTTGGGTGGCAACAGATCTCAGCTGCTGGTCCCTTGTCCCTTCTTACCTGGCTGCCCAGTGAAAAGAAGGGTAGAAGAACAGCAGTTTATGAAATTTGGCTACTCAAGCACTTCAGGCAGAACTCCCCTGTAAAGAATTTCTATTCTTGGGAATCTGTTTTCATAATACAGAAATTTGATTGAAAATATTTCACTGTGACGCCAAGAGATGCAGGAGAAATGAACTGATCATACTCTCAAGCCTCCTGACTGTAAAAAGACAGATTTTGAGTATTTTATATCTTGCTGCTCCCAGACTAGAAGCACTGCTGTCTTTTACAACAGATTACCAAAAATGGGAGTGATACTGGGTTTTATCAAGTTGATTTACAGGCTTGGTCTGTTACAGATCCCTGGGGAGAGAGGCAGGGCTGGCAGAGCACAGGCAATTGCAGTGCTGAGAAGAACCCCCAGCCCCTCCATCCTGCCGTGGCAGAACTACTCCCATTTGTTTTCTAGAACCTGAGGACTGGGTCAACAGCCCTGAGCCAACTCCCAGCTCTGCATGCTGGGATCATGGCCCAGGTGGCAGTGCTGAGGCTGCTCCCCTGCAGGGAACATCCCTGCAGCTGACCCAGAGCAGGTGCTTAATAATGCAGGGCAGCCTTTTGTCAGTGCCACTCTCACTCTCCAGGAAGAGCAGAGCTGTGCTGCATTCCAGGACATCAATAATTCAGCCAAAGGTTGAGTTTCCTCTGGGAGGCTTGGCTGGCCAGCAGGAACAAGAGATGCTTTATCAGGGCCCAGATGGGCAAACAGGGTGACCCAGCAGGAAAGCAGCACTTGGGCCACAGGCCCAACAGGAGCATGGATGTGCTGGACTTCAGTTAGGGCAGCTGCCCTAAGCATTCACAGCTTGGGGAAAAGCCCCTTCCCCAAAAGAGTTGGCTGACTCAAGTCTGGGATGTCAGGAGGGTCAGCAAGTGGTGCTGGGCTGGAGGGGCCCCTCTGCACTACAGGTACAGATCAGACAGGCTGGGCCTGTCTAAAGGACACAGTTAGGCTTTAAAATAGCCCATGCTGAAAGCACCAGCACCTTCATTTCCTTAAAAGGGGAATAAAATCCCAGTATAATAAAAGCCCAGGCCTGTATGCTGTATTATTAAATTTCAAAGATCAAACTGTGGCCAGGAGACTTAAACCAGGAATAGTCTCCTGTAGCTGCCAGTGGATTTAAACTGTTGAGTTTTTCAAAGACTCCAAATAGCTCAAAGTGCCCAAAACACAGTAACATTTGCTCTTTTGGTGACCAAAAGTACAACACAGTCAGTTCAGCAAACCTGGCTCCCTCTTTGCACAGGGTTGCAGTAGGAAAGAAGCCACAGCCACTCAGCATCTGAAAACGACTTGATTTTCAGCAACTCTGGAGCAGATAGAGAGTCTGCTCCAAGTATTTGGTCACCAGGAGGCAGGAAAGCCAGGCTGGGAGCCAAGTGAAACTGTGCTAGAGGACAGAAGGAAGCCATTAACAGGGACAGCTTGGTTAACTCATGAGCAGGCATTCAGCAGAGGAAAAACACTGCGGTGGTGGGTGACCTTGGCTGGACATGAGGTGCCACCCAGCCTCTCCATCATTTCCATCCTCAGCACAACAGGGGAGTTGAAAATAAGATGGAAAAACCTCATAGTTCAAGATAAAGGCAGTTTAATGAAGAAAAAGTTGTGTGTGGAAGCAAAGGAAACCAAAAGATTTTGTTGTCTTCTTCCCATCTGAAGTGATGTGTGACCACTGTCTGGGAAGCTGGGCCTCAGTCCATGTCCAGGTTACTCCAAAAGACAAATGTGCTCTGTAATCGTGTCCCACCTCCTCCTCTCTCTCAGGTTTTACTGCTGAGCAATGTCCTATGGGATGGAATAGCCCTTTGGGCAGCTTGGGTCAGCTGTCCTGGCTGTGTCCCCACCAGGACCTTGTCCTTTCCTTGGGTCACCTTCTGCTCTCCCAGCTTTTAAACTGTGAGCATTAATAAGGTTGGCAAGCAGAAGGTTTATTTTATCTGCTAATGATAAAAGTCTATTTGATCACCAGGGTTCAGGGAGCTGGGGGAGTCTGTCTGTCTGCAGGGGCTTCAAGATGAGTAAGTCAGCTTCTAGCTTTTTCAGTAATGACATTAGGGCAGGATAAGCACCCAAAAGCTGCATTCACCCTCAGGCATTTTCACCCAGAGTCTGTTCACATCAGAACTGACAAAAGACAGACCCCTACAGTAGTTTCCAGAGCTCCCTGAAAGAGCCTGGCTTGCAGCCTATCTAGAACAGAGAAATCCAATGTGTGGCCACACAGCTTCCACTGGCCAAGGTTTGGGATCAGACCCACTTATGATAACTGGAAGGTGCAGCTGATCGAAGACAGAGGCCCTTCTTCAGGTGAAGATGAAGACTGAGCTGTTGGGAGTTTGTCTGCAGGTGCTGCATCCCTCAGAGAGTGCAGATCTGATGGCTGCAACTGGTGCAAGTGGCAACAGAGGCCATCCTCAGTTGAATGCTGAATCCTACACAAGCTCTGTACCCTTGCAGTGCCCCAGCCTAGAAGCTCATTCCCCACTCCCAGGGTAGCAGAGCTGTCCACTGCTTTCCTACCCCAACTTTCCAGTCTGCTCTGCTTTTCTGGAGGAGCCCTGGGACTGAAGTCTAAACAAGGAAGAGCCAGGTTAAGGAAGCAGTGGGTTTGAGCTGTTTTGACTGGGTTTTGTCATGAGGAACCTAGTCCAAAATGATTCTTCCTATGTTGGGTTGTATTTGACAGATTTCAGACCAGCTCCTGCCCTGAGCCAGCCCAGAGGTGTTGTGCTGACCATGCCCTGTCTCCTTTCCCCCTGGCTGAGCCCTAATTCCAGTTCAAGTGAAGCTCCTGTGTTGGTCAGACTGCTCTGCCAGACAGCAGGAGCAAATGCTGGCTGAGTGGAACAGCACATAATGGCCAGTCCATTTATCTCCCAGTCGCTGCAGTTCCAGTAAAACATCACTTTGTTAAATGCCTGGAGCTGGAGAAAGCATCTCCAAACACTACAGAAAACAGCTTTTTCTAGACAGCTTATTCCCATCCTAGAAGATCTGCAGTGCTAAAGAGGGCTACAAAGCCAGCTCTTACTGCCCACAGCAGAGCTCAGCTGTCAGTGGTGGCTCTGGGGGAGATGGGGCAGGGCTCACCCACACCAGGGCTCCATGGGCATCCAAAAAGGCTGAATTCCCCCAGCAGTGACCCCTCATGAGGTGGTTTTCAGCCTCAGAGATCTCCTTCCTTCCAGTTCCCCCTCCTTACACACCTGCTCGCTGTCCACAAGTGCCAGTGCTCATTTGGTTTCAAGAAATTACTACTGTAATTAGGCATATGAATATTCATGTACGAGACAGTGGAGTAGGTGTAGCAGGCAGCAGCCACGATTTATGAACGCCTCCTTGCTCTGGAATCACTGTGTGCAGACACTGTTCCCAGGCCTGTCTCCTTCCTACGCCTTGGAGCTAAAAAACATTTATCAGAGACTTACAATAAGGCTTCTAAACATAAGATTTCTCTCCAGCATTTCTTCTGCATCCAAGGTCATTTGCATGAGAACGGCATCTTTAGGTTTTCCATCTGCTCCTTATTTTGCACCTGTAGTTAATATCTCCCCTTTTCATAACATATGACTCACTGGCACGGTTGCAGGAGGTGATAGCTGCTTACAGGAGACCAGTCCTCAACAGAGCCAGAATTACTCCACTGCACAGAAGGTCTGGAATGAGGCAGTTCTGCTCTCTTTGTTTACCAGCCCCCACACAATAGGCAGAGCAAGAAGCCCAGTCCCAGAGCCACCAGCTGGACCTCACCTTCCAGACAGGATCCCAACCAGTTCTGACCTGCCTCTTTCCTCTCCTGGCCAAACAAGAGCAGTTTTTCACCCATTATGCCCAAGAAATGAATACACTCAGGAGCTCCATCTCACCACCTGCTGCATGTCTGCTGCTCATGTGTACCCAAATTTTTTCACAGCTCCGAGGGGGTTGCTTCATCCCCAGAAACTCCTGATGTCAAGTTTGTGAATATCGGAATATTTTTGAGTTGGAAGAACCCACAGGGATCATCGAAGTACAACTCCTGGCCCGGCAGAGAAACAGCCACAAGAATCCTCTGCTGTGCCTGAGAGCGTTGTCCAAACACTCCTGGAGCACTACAGGCCCTGGGACTGTGACCATTCCCTGGGGAGCCTGTTCAGTGCCCCAGCACCCTCTAGGGAGAGAACCTTTTCCTAATTCCAACCTAACCCCCCAGCTCAGCTCCTGCCATTTCCTCGTGTGGTCCTGGTGCCTCAGCAGCCCCGTGAGGCCCGACCTGCTGGCTCCCAGCAGCTCCTTCCCATCGCTCTATGGTCCCAGTGTTTTCCCAGGGCTGGCATCTCCAGCGCCCTTCCCCAGGGACGGTCCCACAGGATCCCACAGTGATTCGGGTGTGAAGGGACCTCTGGAGAGCATCCCATCCGAGCACCCTGCCAAGGCAGGGTCACCTGGAGCAGGCGACACAGGAGCGCGTCCAGGTGGCTTTGGAACGTCTCCAGAGTGGGAGACTCCACATCCCCCCTGGGCAGCTCCTCCAGATCCCCGCACCCCTTCCCGGCGGGTCTGGGCACGGACAAAGCAGCCGCAGGCCAGACCACACAGCTTTGTTCCTTTAAGGTCAATAACGCCAGGCACGACTGTGCCCCCTCATCCCCTCCCCACTCCGAGGGCCATCC